>NC_090931.1:1534726046-1535423519 GCF_040938575.1 Ambystoma mexicanum
CTTGACTGCTGCTTCTGTTCCAGGTTTTCTCCCCTGGATAATAAGTTCTTCGGGTGCCACTGTAATGGCTAAATGTTCCAAATCCAATATTACTTGAGGTATTTCAGTCTCTTTCTCCTGACATCTCAGGGTGCCGTTTTCCATTTGTTTACCCCTTTCTGGAGCACTTCACACTCTTTTACTCCTTTCAGGGTATTTCTTTCATCCCTGTTCCAGGGTATCTGCATTCTCTTCCCCCTCTTCTGGGGTCTCTCGAGACTTGTTCCCCTCTCTTGGGGTATCTTCACTTTCTCTACTTCCCTTGACTCTCATCCCCTTCTCTTGGGGTATCTTTACGCTGAGCAAGGGGTTGAGTCTCTTAAAGAACATTCAAACTGGGCTCACCCCTTCAAGCTTCTTGCCCTCTCCTTCTCTTGAGGTCACTTGACTCTCCTTTCCCTCTCTCAGGGTAGTCTCACTCTCATAGGTTAACAAAATGGGATTTGTCTCTTAATTGACTCATTCAATCTGGACTCACCCCTTCTTGCCTCTTGACCTCCAGGAGTAGTCCAGCTGCCCACAGTCCCTTCTTCACTGGGGAACTTTGGGTTGCCTAGCCCCTTTCACAGGCTAGCACAGCCTGCCTTTCTTCAAGGTTCTCTGTGCTCCTGGATAAGAGGGTTAATGGCCTCTTCTCCCTCTCTGGGTTCAGCATGGCTCTCTGATTTCCCTCTTTAGCGTAGCAATGTAGCTAGCAGGCACATAGCCTTCCTTCCCCTGTTTCTCCACTACAGCACTGCAGGGCAGCTCCTAGGTACAAGAGAGCCTTCCCTCCCTTTCTTGCTTGCTTCAGGCTTCTTCTTCACTGCTTCCCCTTCTCCACTGCTTTCCCTTAGACAGGCAGGGAACCAGTCCCCAGCTGAGACAACTTGCAAATGAACTGGCTCTCATTGTATTCAGTCCTGTATCCCAATATCTGACTATCTGACTACTGATTGGCTGAACAGTCCTGCTTCACTGTTGGTGGAAGTAGTGCTTGCATCATATCCTCCCAGGTTAGGTCATCCCCTGTGGGTTAGCTTAAATAACAGTTGGATCAATTAGGCATTCCAATTAATTCTCTTATAAGATCTGCTCCAGTTTATCTGGTTTGCTCCTCCTGGGTAGATGGTAGGTAAGGCTCTTTGTGTTCCTTTTGCTGCATGAAAGAATGTTTTCCCCATGCTTTTGTGAAGTTGTATGATATGCCATGCCATTTATAACATGCCTGTCCACAAGTGCTTCTAGGCGTGACAAGACGAGGGAGGAAAGACAAGACATAGGCTCTTACTAGGCTTGTGTCATTCAGATCGTGCAAGTACGGCAACGCAAAGTGCAGGAGGAAGGGAGAGGGAGGAGTGCCAGGGAGGGGTGGGGGGAGTGCAATTAGGGCAGCGCGGCTCTGGGTAAGATCAGCCAGGGCAGCGCGGCTCTGGGTAAGATCAGCCAGGGCAGCGCGGCTCTGGGTAAGATCAGCCAGGGCAGCGCGGCTCTGGGTAAGATCAGCCAGGGCAGCGCCGCTCTGGGTAAGAGTAAGGAGGCAGGAGACTGTAGAGGTTACAGTTACAGCCCCTAAGTGCGCTGTCGGCCTGGAGCCAGTGCAGGGGAGACTGATCATGGAGGAGCCTGGTACCAGTCGGCGCAGCAGACGGGTAGGTCAGCAAGGGAGCGCGCGCGCGCGTGAAACCTTGGGAGAAAAGGAAGGTCTACAGCTGTTTTTGGAACTTCCGGTGGTCCGGCTCAAGTTTGAGACGGGCAGGGAGGCCATTCCAGAGGGAAGCGCCTGCAGAGGAGAGAGATCTACCCCCCCCCACTCTCTGCCTGGAGAAGCGTCTAACCCTAAGAGAGCTGGAGGTAGCTGAGCGAAGGGCTTGAGAAGGAAGGCAAGAATGGCAAAAAGAAGCAAAATCAACAGATCCGTTTCAATCGGGTTTTGAAACAAACCTGGGAACAGTAATCAACATAATGATCAGTATTTTGAAGGCAAGAGCTTGGGAAGGCAAATTACCAACATTTATAGCCTCCATAGATTTAGTGCAAGCTTTTGACCAGGTAAACAGAAATAGATTGTGGAAGAAATTAGAAAGATCAAAATGTCCATCTTCCATACTAGCACCGATCATAGCCTTACACAGTGATACCTCGGTGAGAGTGAGGTTAAACGGAGCTGGTCAGCTGTCAAAAGCAATCAAAACTACAAGAGGGGTTAAGCAGGGCTGCCCCCTGGCTCCAGCACTGTACAAAGCCTATATGGCCGATATAGTAGAGTCAGAAAATGATACACGCTCCATTCCTCCAAAAATTGGCGAAGCTAAAGTCACAAGGCTGTTGTATGCCGATGATATAATTTTGCTGTATCAAACTGCAATCTGATTACAAAGACAATTAGACATCTGAAAAAGAACAATTTGGCCATTAATACGAACAAAACGAAGATTATGATAATTGACAAGCCAAAAAGAGCAAAAAAGAAACATCACTGGTTTATAAACTCAGAGAAATTAGAAACAGTAGAAAGCTTTGCATATCTCGGAGTAAAAATTTGCCGAAGCAAAATAGAAATTTGTATGCAGGAACATCTTCTTGCAGCCCAAGCTTTGACCCTGGACAGGAAATATGGTAAGTTTTCGCTTCTCCCTGCGTTAAACTTTTATAAAACAAAAGCTATGCCGGCGATAACTTACGGGGCAGAAGCGCTGTTACAACTGCCAATTACAATATGGGACAGACTTGAGGGTCTGTTTTGGCGAAAAGTACTGAAGCTGCCATAATCAACACCGATAGCAGTAATCAGATGCGAGCTAAGTCTGTCATCACTGAAATACGTTATTGAAAGAAATAGCCTACTGTTCTTGGGAAAAATATTGCGAACCCTGTGTCCATACATCTTGGATATCATCTATAAAGAAATAGAAAGTGAATAGACTCCGTTATTGACCACATGGTACAAAAAACAACTGGCCCTCGCAGGACAATTTGGGTGTATGGGATATCGAAAGAACTCTAGGAAAAATTAAAGACAGACTGAAAACCCAAGATTGGATTGATACTCTGGACAGAGCAAGTGAGTATACATCTTCATCGAACCTGACATTTAATACACAAAAAGTAGATGAAGTAAGAACCTACCTAAAGAAATTCCGAACAAACACCTGCGAGCAACTTTCTTAAGAGCACGCCTGAACATTCTAAAGACAAACGAGGTGCTATTTTTCCGAAAACAAGCTGAAAATAATAAATGTCGGTACTGCTCAGAGATGGATAACACCGAGACAGTGCGACATTTACTTCTCCTCTGCCCAGGAACAGATAAATGATCAACCTACCTTCGGATGCCCAGACTTAAACATCAGACGACAACTGATGAGGGCTGGTGGAATCAGATGATGACAAATAAACAGAAGTGAGCCTTAAACAAATCGTTTATATGATTAAGTACAAAAAAGAACAAAAAAAAAAGAGAAGGTATTTTGGAAGAGCGTTGCATGTAGTGCATCCCCGGCCCCAGAAAGCGTTGTGGATGATGCAGAGGGTCGAACCCAATCCTTGTAGCCAATGGAGAGATTTCAGGGGTGGAAAGATGCAGTGCTTGGGCTTGTGGCCAAGGATAAGTCTTGCAGTCCTGTTCTGGATTAGTCACAGGCAAGGGGCGAGAGTCGAGGAAGGCAGATTAAGAAGAGGCTGTTGCAGTAGTCCAGCCTAGAGAGAACCAGTGCTCTGGAGACAGTTATCTTCTGGGAGAAAGTGGGAAAAGGAAGAATACCTCTGACGAGGTGCAGTTGGCAGTGGGCCTTCTTGGCAAGGTCTATGATTGAAGAGAAGAGAAGGAGAGAGTGGAGTCAAAGTGTTTTTTGCCTCACAGGAAGGGTGAAGGTAGAGGCCCCAAGGAAGACTCCACAGTGAGGGGGGGGGAAGCAGGCGCAGGGGTCCCAGTGAGGATCTCTGTCTTACTGGTATTAAGTGTCATGAACCCAGTATGAACACAAGGCACATTCATGAGAACACAATGCATACCCTCCTATGGTAGTGTAGGAAGGGACTGAACGTTGAGGATGGCTGTCTGGCGCAGGCGTTTATTAGGAGCTGCTACGACCCGCACCAACATGGCCACCAAGTTAGGACCTGCTGCGGAACTCAAGATGGCCCCCAGCTGGCCTGACATCCCCGGTGGTCTAGTGTTACAGGGTGCATAAAACCACGCCCTGGGCCACACCCTGTGCTTAGCGTTTCTTCTGCTCCCTGCAAGAGCAGTGTAATGCTTACCGCTCCTATTTCCACGTGCACAGAGTCTCTTACCTTACCGGTGCATGCCCGAATTCTTCTTTGCTTGGAGTCTGTCTTTGCATCCATACTTACCTGAAGACTTCAGCGATTGAGCTCTCTCGGTTCTTGGATTCCACTGATCGGGTCCCGTGGCAACCGCAACTCCTGCAACAGAGAAACTACAGTAAGAGCCTGAAGTGTTAAGACCATGCCCACCCGAGTTCCCCATTGAGAACGCACTTACCAGAACTGTCAGCTGGCTGGAAGCCTGCTAGGCAGCCGCTCCAAGCATTCTTCATGCAGCGCCCCGATCCGGAACACCATTTTTGTATAATCCACACCTGCAAGGAAAAAGAGACTTGTTAAAGCGCATTGCACCACCAGGGAAGAACAAACCATACAAAACAAGCCGCGCTTCGCACCACAAGCTGCTAGAACTCTAGACAGACCACAAAGCGCTATACAAAGACTTATTCTGCACCCTCAGCATCTCGTGAGTCGCAGCTGGCCTGAGCCACTACATCCAGTGAAGCAACTTGAGTCGGATGCTTACCTGGCACCTTCAGCCTTCTTTTAAACACGGTGAGCACAACCGCCTGCACGCCAGCCAGCATACCTAAGGGATAGATAAGGGGGAGCTTTGGGAAGAGTCAGGAGACACCTACTGAATACCTGTACTTGCTTGTCCTTGGGTCTCAATCCAGACCCCCTCTCACATCTTACCAGAGGCTCAGAATCCTACCGGACCCCTCCCAACCACACTGGTCACTGGGCTACAGCTCTCCGGTGGGTCAGTGGAGGAGGGAGTGGTTTGGATGCCTATCATACCAGTCCAGCCAGTGGAGACAACACTTTGGAACAGTCCGGAAATGGCACTCCTGCAGGGCACTAGAGTTAAGTGTTACTTTAATGCAGAGATCGGTGGAGGCGCACCAATCCTGAATCGCGGATAGACTTTTGGGAATGAGCGAGAGAGTAGAGGAGGCTGGGAGGATCGGTCCAGGAGGAAAGGGGTCAACCACTCCAGGGCCTGATCTATGATGCCCAGGTTTTCAGAGTCAATTGATCAGGATGGCGTGATTGACCATGTCAAAACCAGATTAAAGACCAAGGAGGATGAGGACAGAAGGAAGACTAGAGTCCAGATTATAGAACAGATCTTCATGGGAGATGAACCACCACCGCCGCCGCCTCCTCCTCCTCCTCGTGGTGGTGTTGTTTCTTCTTCTTTTCTACATTTCATGACAGCCACTCGGCGTAATCTCCCTCGTACCTCACCAAACGGGTGAACTCACTGGCCTCAACTATGGCCTATACATGCAAACGAATATGAGCCGGGAAAGAATTCCTATTGGCTGTCTAATCTTAGCCAGAGCTCTTATTCTGTCAAAACTAGACTATTGCAACTCACTCTACATAGGGGCATCTAAACAAATCATCAACAGAATACAAGTGCTCCAAAACAATGCACTTAGAACAGCCCTAAATATCCCCAGAAGAGCCCATATCTCTGAAATAAGACGGAAATACAAATGGCTCTCTACCCAAGAAAAAATCAACCTCAAATCTGCCTCCCTCATCCACAAATGTTTAGACAAAGCCCCACGCTACCTAACAGAACGATTCACCAGAAAAAATTCCACCAGACCCACAAGAATAGTCAGCCCCAACTGCCTTCTAGTGCCTAGATTTAAACTGACCACTATTGGAGGATCCAGCTTCCCAATTAGGGCAGCTCAATTGTGGAACTCCCTACCTCACACACTCAGATTTGACCAAACGTTTAACAAATTCAGAAAGTAAATTGGCTCACTTAGAAGACTACGTAACGCGCACCCTCCCCATGCATACCTACCTCATCTATTGTACCGGACATAGATTTACTATTATGTAAATGCTAGCGATATGATGACTTGTTGTCCGCACACTGTCTATACTTGCTCGTCCTGTGGAGTCAAGACAACTGATTGTCACCTTGCTCTGTAAATATGTAACTTCTGTACCTAAGCTGCAAATTTGTAACTACTGTACCTAAACTGTAAGCCTTCCTGACACATGCACCCTGCTACCCCAGGGTCCGGCGCGCACAATAAATAAACAAACAAACCTCTTGGTGCTTCCCCCTGTTCGTCATCTGTTACACATTCTCCCTCTTCTGTTACTCTGCTTCTCTTTCAGTATTCACTGACTTGTAGCCTACACTACCACGGTGTGCCATTCCATGTGCCGGAACTTCAGTTATCCCATCTAGACCAAGACCTTCCTCGTCTGTGTCCACCTTGACATCTCTAATAACCATGCTATCAATTTTGAACAGAACCACTGATCCAGGCCTGTCTCTGCACTCTGCCCCTCCCTGCTTTCCTGCGCTGCTTGTGCTAATTCCTCTTCCGCCCTTCTCAGCGCTTCTTGTAAATCCCTCTGCGCTTTGCCTTTTTGCTCCATCCTTAATAGTTCCCTTGTTCTACGGGGTGGAACTGCTGTTGTTTCCCTCTTAGACTCAATGGTGGCACAATACTGGGGATTAGTTTATCCTGCACCAGGCTGTAAGGGAAATCAAGCATCGGGACAGTGTGGTTTATTCTTTTTTTTTTTTTCTTTTTTTTTTGTGTATTGTGAGGGGTCAGAAATGAAAGCCTTTCACAAAGTTGTCATGCTTTTTGTTAGTCTTTTATTTAAATGAAATTGGGTTTGGAAAATGCCTCTCTGACCCTATGCTAAAGAGGAGTTTTTCTACTTCTAAAGCAAAAGACAGTGATCGGTCTGTGTCAGGCTGTGAATAACTGAAAAGCTGTCCTTGTCACCAAAACATCCTATCCTGACCCTCAAGAAAATAACGTGTGCAAGGAAATGTCTTCAAATTGAGATTGCCAAAAAAAAAGTGTTTACAACTGAAGATTAACTCCAACAAAAATGCTCTCCAGGTTGAAAGACCTTGGACCCAGAGGGTTGTTTCCTTCCCCTGGATTTGAAATGGATGGCAATGTCTTTTACTAACGGTTCCTTTTTGTGTCTCTCCTGGACTCAGAATGTTCCTGTTAGGCAGCAAGTTCTGCAACAATCTTTTTTCAACACAAATATTTCCTTAACTAGCAAAACGCTGTTCTTCTTTTGTATTCATTGTAGCTTTGCATTTTGCCTGCCATACTCCCCTGCCAGGACTACTGATGTGTTTCAATGTCCTGGTATCTTTCTCTTGCCAGGACCTCATATGTATGTCATAGTTCTTCTGTATCACCAGGACTGTACATACCGTGGTATGCTCGGTAGATCTGTCTGCAGTGATATTTGTTCAAACTTTGCCCCACACTTGCATCTCATGCACTTGTAGCTCATTGGAGCTTGACTCTGTACTTTTCCTTTTCTGCGTTCAAACAAACTTCATATTGGGCTTTGATTCCGCACTTTGCCTTTTCTGCATTCGAATAAGCGTCTTGTATTTTCTGTATCTGTAATCTCAAGACGTTCAATTTGTCGTTGGTGCGGTTGCTGGAACGCCTTTGGGTCTCTACTTGCTTCGGGTTGACTCACTGGTTCTCTCCAGCATCTCTGGTCTTTCTGGCGCTTCTGCAGCGTGTGGCTCGTTTCCCCCTTTGGATGCTGCAGACATACTTCCAGCTTCCTTCACGGCTCCACAGTCACACGCCTGTCTCCCTTCTGGTCTTGGTCTAGAAAACACTGCTTCTTCGAGCTGCCAAGCGCCCAGGAACTCTCTCGAGGCTCCCAGTGGCTCCACTGCATTCCTGCTCTCGCTCTGCGTTTCTCCTTCTGTGGATTCCTCTGCCCCACCGGTACGTGTCTCGCGCGTTCGAAAGCCTTCTCTTTGGAGCCAACGTCTTTCCTGCACTGTTGCCGTCTGTAGTGCGGTTGCCAGCTTTAAATACCTGCAAACCGGTATTTCGAAGGGATTGTGTCCTCCGACGTATTCCTTATCTTAGATAGAAATCCTTCAGCTTTGCTGGCCTCGGAAAATTTTTTCGCCAGAGGGCGCTGCGCGTCGATGATCGCCGAGTCGATGACCCTCGACGGCCTCCGTGCCGACGTCGACGTCATCCTGCCTATAAAGGCCGCGCGCAGCGTCCGTTGCTTAGTTCCGTTTTTCCGCGCTTCGTTGTGCCTCGGAACACCGTTGCTCAGTTCTCGTCAGATAACGTATATAATATTTAACCTCGATATCGATGGCATCCTCCTCCGACCCGACGACCCCTCGGTCCGGTTTCAAAAAGTGCCGAGACTGCGGGAAGAAAATGTCGTTGACGGACCCTCACAGGGTCTGTTTGTGGTGTCTGGGAATCACGCACCAGAGTTCGGAGTGTGAGGAATGCCTTTCCATGACGGCGAAAGCCTTGAAGGAGCGTAGGGGAAAGCTCGAGAGAGGTAGGTCAACTTTAACTTCCTCGAAAGCTTCTTCGGTAGAGTCGAGACGTTCGTCTCCTCACCATAAAAAACACTCTCGATCTAGATCACGAAGTGGCTCCCACCACTCGTCGACATCGAGACACTCGAAGAAGAGACGTAGGAGATCCCCTTCGTCATCTTCGTCGAGTTCTCCTGAGAGAGTTCATTGCCCCACAAAACGCAGCTCGCAAGCTGAGTGGGAGGAATTCAGGAAAAAGATGCTAAGCGTCTTCGAGAAAGCGGCCTCGTCCCCCTCGAAGACAGCTGAGGGTGATACCCCGGGTAAAAAACCCAAAAAATCTAAACGCCGCGAGTCGCAGTACCCGGCGGAAAAGTCAACCCGAAAGCGCCTCGAGCCATCGGGAGATAAAGCATCATCGACGCCATCGTCGAAAACTCCTTCGAAACAGAGGTCGGCGCCATCGACGCCGTTGTCGAAGGATTCATCGGCGCATCAGTCGATCGAGTCGACGCCGACGTCGACGCCGATATCGACGCCGGTGAAGGAAAGAACCACGGCTACTCCACAGCCAACGGTTAGACAAAAGACCTCCGACTCGACGCCGAGAACGTCGACGTCGTTCTCGAGCAGGACTCCGATCCTTTCGAGTTCCTCGAGGCCTAGTACACATTTCTCGACGCTTTTCACGGCGCCTTCGAGTACTTTCACGTCGGTGTCGACGACATCGACGTTTTCAAGGCCTGTGATGATGGCTCCTTCTGCATTGGAAATGGGGTTTATACCATTCCAAAAACCAAAGTATCCCCCTTTAACCTCGATTTTTGAGGAAAGGGAGGATTCAGACCAAGATATTGATTTACAGAGGACCACATCACCAGAGCCAGAGACTTTCGCCTCTGAGGAAAGAGGATTAAAAAATCTTCAGGATGCACTTCAGGAAGCTAGTGGCTTGGACACTTCTCCTGAAGCAGAATTTATCAAACCAGACCCAGGAGAACATGCGGAGACTCCATATAGAGCTCTGATGTCTAGAATCATAGAATTTATGGGTTGGTCTGCACCTTCTCCTGCCTTTCAGCAGGATGACCTCACTGACATACTGGACAAGGGCCCACAGGAGGATCCTGTGGTTCCATTTCACTCTGCTCTACAGAGAAGGATTTTGACAAACTGGGAAACGCCGGAAATTATCCCGGCAGTAAATAAAAAACTGTCAACAAAATACAGGGTGGCTAGTTCTGACCCTGAATATTTGTCAAAACACCCTACTCCTGAGAGCTTAGTTGTACAGGCTGCAACCTCATCAGGCAGCACATCTGCATACCCCACTGCTCCGCAGGATAGGGATGACAAAAAGTATGATGCCATGGCTAAGAAGGTTTTTTCTGCCTGTAGCATGGCGTTAAAGTCTATTAACGCGACCTGTACGCTCGCTAGGTTCAGCCACACCCTTTGGGAGTGCGCTTCATCAGCGGCTGACTGCCTCCAAGAAGGAGAGGAAAGGGACGCATTTTTAAACATCATCAGGGATGGTAAAGATGCGATGTGCGAGACCCTACAAACTGGCCTAGATTCTGCTGACAGTATCAGCAGGGCCATGGCGGCAAGTACCACAATCCGCAGGCATGCGTGGTTGAGGAAGTCTGGTTTTGCCTCTGACGTGCAGACCAGGCTTTTGAATATGCCCTTTGACGGTTCTACCCTCTTTGGAAAGAAGGCGGATGACAGTTTGGAGAAACTGCAAACGTCCAAGGCAGCAGCCAAGTCATTGGGAGCTGCTATCCGTCAGAATACCTTTCGTCCTTCGGGATCATCGTGGAGAGGACGGTCCTTTCGTTACTATTCCTCATATGGAAAGGGCAGAGGACGACCGGCTCAAAGAGGCCAAGGAAGATTTACCCGTGGTGGACGGGGTAGGGGAAAGAAAGCCGCACCCGCAGGAGCAGGAGCCACTTTACCTTCGGCAACTGCATCAGCCGCTTCAAAACCACTCTGAGGTCTCCCCTCACAGAACACCAGTAGGGGGCAGGTTAACTCACCATCTGACGGAATGGCAGGCTATTACGTCAGATGCTTGGGCTCTGGAGACAGTGGCCCAAGGTTACTGCCTGCCCTTCCTACATATCCCTCAGAGTCATCCACCGGGGAACAACCCTTTGAAGCTTCCAGATCCGCTCCTCTTGCAGGAGGTTTTAGACCTGCTAGAGAAAGGTGCCATAGAACTGGTACCTGTAGCGGAAAGGAACAAGGGTTGGTACTCCCCCTACTTCATAATACCGAAGAAGGACGGAGGACTGAGACCCATCTTAGACTTACGGGAATTGAACAAATTCCTCCGAAAGGACAAGTTCAAGATGGTGACTCTCTCTCAGATCCTTCAGGCCCTCCAGCTTCAGGACTGGTTGGTATCTCTAGACCTCCAGGACGCTTATTTCCATGTGCCGATCCATCCCAGGCACAGGAGATACCTGAGGTTCGCAATTGGCAGCTCTCATTATCAATTTCGAGTTCTGCCATTTGGGCTAACCTCCGCCCCGAGGGTCTTTACCAAGCTAATGTCGGTTGTGGCTGCAAGTCTAAGGAGGGAAGGGATTCACGTCTACCCTTACCTAGACGATTGGTTGATCAGAGCTGTATCTTCGGAACAGGCTCAGAGACAACTAGATTATGTTTGCCACTTCCTTCACAAGCTGGGCTTCTCCCTCAATTTAAAGAAGTCACAGATGATACCATCACAGAGACTCCAATTCATTGGAGCAGTCCTGGACACTTCCCTGGGAAGAGCCTTGCCACCAGAGGTGAGGGCTCGAGATATTCTGCAGATGGTCATCAGATTTCAGAATGCCCAATATCTCCCAGCCTACGACTTTCTGAGGTTGCTAGGCCTCATGGCATCCTGCATATTCCTCGTGCCGGAGGCTCGCCTGAGAATGAGATCCCTCCAGTGGGCACTGAGAACTCAGTGGTCACAGTTCTCAGGAAGGATGACAGATCTCCTTCGGATCCCGGTCAAAGTAGCCCGAGACCTTCAGTGGTGGGCCTGTCGGGAGAACATCCTGAAAGGAGAAATGTTTTGGCAACCATGGCCGGAGATAACAGTAGTCACGGATGCCTCACTCACGGGGTGGGGAGCTCACGCCAACGACTTGACCATCAGCGGTCGTTGGTCTCCATCGGAGTCCAGACTACATATCAACCTGTTGGAGCTGAGAGCCATCAGACTAGCGCTGAAGGCTTTTCTGCCGTCGGTACGGGGAAGAAACGTCCTAATAATGACGGACAATACAGTGGCCATGCACTACCTCAACAAAAGAGGAGGCGTAGGCTCACTACCACTGTGCAGAGAGGCGATGCAGCTCTGGTTTTGGGCAATTCAGGAAGGAATCTCTCTATCGGCAATTCACCTAGCCGGAGAGAAGAACTTGACAGCGGACGCTCTGAGCAGGCAGAGCACAGTCTCTCACGAGTGGGAGATAGCTCAGGAAGTCCTTCAAGAGATCTTCGCCCTTTGGGGAACCCCTCAAGTGGATCTGTTCGCCACCAGTATCAACAGGAAGTGCGACAGATTTTGCTCAAGGGAATTTCCCCCGAGAGGAGCTCTAGGAGATGCGTTCGTAGTGGACTGGGAGTTCCCACTTCTGTACGCGTTCCCTCCGGTCCCTGTCATTCCTCAAATGATCAGGAGGTTGAGAAGGTTTCGGAAGACCATGATCCTAATTGCCCCGGATTGGGCCAGGAGAACGTGGTACCCGGACCTTCTAGACATGTCCATCTGCCCTCCAATTCGACTGCCATACAGAGAGGATCTTCTCTCGCAGAAGGAAGGTCAGGTTCTCCATCCAGCCATCAAGACCCTCAACCTTCACGCTTGGTGTCTGAAAGGTTGAGGTACAAGGATTGGGACCTTCCGGATGATGTTATGGAGGTGTTGCTTTCGGCCAGAAGGCCGGCAACTAAAACTCTATACCGCTGCCGTTGGAACAAATTTTGCAGCTGGTGCAGAGAAAAGAATATTGAACCCTTTTCTTGTGGTACACCTATGGTGTTGTCATTCTTACTTTACCTGGCTAATTCAGGCCTACAGGTTGGCACAATTAAGGGCTATCTCGCAGCGCTATCAATCTTTAAGCGCACTGCAGAGGAGCCTTCATACTTCAAAATTCCATTGGTAATACAATACCTAAAAGGATTAACTAATGTTTATCCCCCGAAACCTTTTCAAGTTCCCTTATGGGATTTAAACCTAATTTTAAACTTCCTAAAGGGTGCCCCTTTTGAACCACTACACTCTTGTTCATTGAAGCTTCTCACCCTCAAAACTGTTTTGCTAATAGCATTGACATCTGCTAGAAGGGTTAGCGAGTTGCAAGCCTTATCGTGTAAACCTCCACATACAATCTTTTACAAGGACAAAGTTGTTCTTCAGGTGAAGCCTAACTTCCTCCCGAAGGTAGTCTCGGAGTTTCACATCACTCAGAAGATTATATTACCTTCTTTCTACCCTCCTCCTCATCCGGGGAAGGAGGAAGAGAGACTGCACAGGCTGGACCCTAAGCGAGCCTTGAGCTTTTATATCAGCAGATTGGCTAAGATCAGACAAGCAGACCAACTCTTTGTAGGTTATGCAGGACATAAGTTGGGCCTTCCAATAACAAAACAAACCATCTCCAGATGGATTATTTTAGCCATTCTGGAGTGCTACAAATTGGCAGGAAAGGAGCCTCCTCAAAATCTAAGGGCTCATTCTACCAGGGGTATCGCAACATCCTCAGCCCTTCAAAGAGGGGTGCCAATTCGAGATATATGTGCGGCTGCCACATGGTCGTCCGCACATACATTTACCAAATTCTATAGCCTGGATTCCTCCTCTAGTCAAGAAACTAGATTCGGCAAGGCTGTGTTACACTCTGTCCATTCTGGAAGGGTAACATAACTTTTATTACTCCCGCCTCCAGTCACAATACCACTGCTATGGGAGTCTATCTAAGATAAGGAATACGTCGGAGGACACAATCCCTTCGAAGAACTAGTTACTCTTACCTTGTAACGTTCTTTCGATGGGATGTTCCTCCGACGTATTCCTTATCGACCCTCCCATCCATCCCCGCAGTATGACTTCCTGTGGGTTTGCAGCCTAGGCTCCTTCAAGGTGATTAGTCTAATCCAAAAACATTACTGGGGACTACAAAACGGAACTGAGCAACGGACGCTGCGCGCGGCCTTTATAGGCAGGATGACGTCGACGTCGGCACGGAGGCCGTCGAGGGTCATCGACTCGGCGATCATCGACGCGCAGCGCCCTCTGGCGAAAAAATTTTCCGAGGCCAGCAAAGCTGAAGGATTTCTATCTAAGATGAGGAATACGTCGGAGGAACATCCCATCGAAAGAACGTTACAAGGTAAGAGTAACTAGTTCTTCTGTAGAACTGGTCTGCACACTGAGCTTCAAGCTTCTATTACCTTGTACTAACTCCTTCACCATCCTCGTCTCTGGGATTATGGGAGTTGGAGTCCATGGATGTCATCGGATATATAGCATTTTAGTTTTTTTTTTCTCTGTAGTTTTACATGAGCGGACATCTTCATACAAAGGTGTATTAGAAGCAAAAAGGGTTCTGTTGGAGCTTTGTGTGTCTATGTCAAAGATGGGGTTTTGACCTAAGGAAAAATGAGAAAATGACTCTTTGGGAACCAATACCTGAATATGCCAATAAGGCTTTGTGTATTAGAGAGTCTTCCTCATGAAAAAGGGAGAAATGCTGCGTCTCGTCGAGTCGCCCCACCTCCCTGGTAGCTATCTCCTCACATGTGCTCCTCCCGCATATAGCTGCCCCCGGGGTCAGGATCCGGTAGCGGCTTCCATCCCCATGGCAGATGGGAGGAGTCCACCGTGGGGAATCCGTGATGAATCCACTGGATTCATCACAGTATGTGTGTACTGGCCTGGCTGACTCAATTTTACCATCGCAGGCTTTTCCTGAATTCTCAACTACCTTTGTAAGGGATTGACTCGCAGGTGGCATGCTCCTTTGCTATAAACATTTATTGGAGTACAAATGAAAGAGAAAACCCTATCTAACCCCAGGTCTAAGAGGGGTTTCCCTGCCTCAACTAAATACTTGGGAATCTGTCAGGATGTCAGTCCAACGCAAAGTGCCCACCGTCCTGTGTCCAAAACCTATTTCTGACCCTTATACTATAAACTCAAAAGAAAAGGTGGGGCCGCCTTGGTCCAGAAGGATGGCTCCTTTCTTCTGGATGGGAAGCCAAAAGTTCACTTCTGGAGGATGCACAACAAAAATGTTCTTCTATAGGGATGTAAATCAAAAGTGTTTGAGTTGGGTTGCAGCAAAGCACATGGGTCAACAAGTCTTGTATCTTCACAGCGTTGGGGTGGGGGGTGACTCTGCCCCCCCTACTTTTTTTGTTTAGTTTCTCAATGGTTTTCACAGTGCCAGGACAAGTCTTTCTCCTCCTTGCATTGATCAAATGTATCACAATGCCAAGAGCATCTTTCCCTTCCTGTTGGCTCCTTCCACAGTGTTCCTCAATGCAAAGGGGTCTGTCTCTCCCTTCCCCCGGCCTTCCTCAAGCTTTTCTCAATGCCTAGAGAAAGATTCCCTTCTCTTAGATTTTTCAGCAATGTTCACCAAGAGCAAGGGGTATGTCTCTGATGTAAAACAGGTACTTCCGGTAACTTGCTTTATTGTAGTTGCAGTGTCTCATAGGAAACCACACATAAAGGAAGACAGCTTTTCAGGGACCTTCAATAAAGGAAGGGCTGGCTGATGAAGATAGAATGTACGAGATGCTTTAAATGAAAAAAAGATGAACCCAGAAGATGCATTATAATGGGGTGGGAGGGTGTTAACGAAGTTTTTCTGAAATTGAAGATAAAGTTCACAGATTGTTATTGGATTTATTGAGTGCTGACCGAGGTTTGAAAAGCAACAGAGCTCTTTACAGAGGTATACACCAATACGGATACATAACGGAGCGTTTTTTAGTGGTAACAGAACAGATATACAGCCGGGGGTAGGATACAGGGGTGGGGGGGAAAGAGGAGGGGGTATAGCTGTACCGGGTGGTGGGGAGGAGAGGTGCAGCATCGTCTTGCGCGTCAGGTGGCGAAAGGGGCAATGTGATGGCCTAGGTGTTGAGGAGAGACTCCTTGAAGAGGTGGGTCTTGAGTGTTTTTTTTCTAAATTGTGGGGGCATAGGCAGAGAAGGCTTGTTTTCTGGTCCTTTTTCCAGTGGCGGATTTCAAGTCTGCACGTGTCCTGGCTTCTGGTGGTGCGCTGTCGCTTGATATGCAGAGCTTCTCTGCGAGATGGCTGAGTGACGTGATTAATCGGAGGCAGGTTCTCCCTTTGTACCAGGTTTGGCAGAGAGGAAGCTGCTGGTGCTTCTCCTTCCTTCATAGCCCTGGAAAAGGAAGACCTTCATAGAATGCATAGGGGGGCAAGTGGTTTAACTTGGACAAAGCGGGCAGTAAATTCCTTGGTTAGGTTAACATCTGTCTTTTGTTCTCGCACTCTATCCACCTTTCCATTTCTTTTCTTTCTCACTTTTGTAGACTTGCTGAAGATTGAAGAGGGCATTGAACCATCTGCTAAGAATTCCCAGGACATCATGGACCAGCTGAAGAGTGAAAAAGCAGAAGAACCTTCTGTCTGGGATTGTAAAGACTCAATGGATTGGGTGAAGGTTGAAGTAGAAGAGAGTTTGTCTTTCACTGATTGTCCGCACCCCGTTATAAATGTGAAGGTTGAAGAAGAGGAAGATGCTTCTTCTGACAATTGTGGGATTCCAGAAGATTGGGTGAAGATTGTAGTGGGAGAGGAACACCATGTCAAGGATTGTCATAATTCAGTGGCCCTGGTGAATACTGAAGAGATGGAAGAAGCCTCTGACCGAGAACTTCAGGACTTTAAGAAGTTGATAAAAGTTGAGGAGGAGGAGGAGGAGGAGGAGGAGATGTTTGCCAGAGATTCTCGTATTTCCAAGGGAAGGAAGATCGGAAGCTCGGCTGCAGGTGAGGAGTAAATGCATTACACCAAAGTATTCCAATTTTATTTGACATGGTTTACTAAAATCGAAACTACCGTAATCCAGCATTTTGCGCTGCTAGATACTGTAGGATGTAAATAAAGAAGACTACATATACTTTCTCTAATTTCCCAACAAAAGTAGGACATCTGAATAACCTGATCTTTGTACTGACTTAGGAGCACGCGTTACATGTAAAGTGTTTACATGTATGTGTCCACTGTGCTAGGGGAGAACTCCCAGGCAAGCAGGGAGGGTTTGCTAGGAGTTCCCGGACCCCAAACGCGTGGAAGGCCCAACTCCTTCCCTTTCCCAAAAGGAACAGAAGTCCAGACAGTTAGAAAGTTCAACTGCGGTTTATTACAGCCAACAAACCATCAGGGATTAGCACATGGATACAAGTCCAGGCACACTCAGCGAACACTGGCTCGTAGGCCAGTTCTTAGACAAATCCACGTCACAATGACGTCACAACCTGGACCCTTCTCCAGCAAACCTATCATTGACTGTGATTGGGTGTTGAGTGGTAGTTCCCTTATATCAGTCCCTATTGAGGTTAGCATACTGGTCCTCCCATGTCAGGTGTCAGGCCTGGATCAGGCCTAAAAAAGTGTTACTTCTAAATGTTTCAGTGTGCGGATCCAATGATTGGTTGGTAGCCCGCCACTACCCACCCCTTGGGCCAAAAATTGTGTTTGATCGAGCTGCTAGCCCCAGCCTGGGACCCAAGTTGGTTCTCGGCTCGTAGTGTACCTGTTGAAAGTAACATGTGCAACTATGTGTCTGCATTATACCCGCATGTGAACCACCAAGACTAAGAGTGTTCCTAGCCCATCGTGTAACAACTTTGTTGCCAGCCACGGCCTGGCTCCTGAGACCTCTGCTCTTCTCCGCCGTCAATTCTAGGCTCGTCGTCAGCTCTGCTGGACCACATGTCCAGAGACTGTGTTTGTGAGTTTCTGAAGCTTTGAATTAGTCTGAATTAGTCTGAATTTAGGAGAATTATTCGGGTCTGCCACACCAGTGTTCAGGAGAGCGAATGTCATTTGCAACAACGGGACCTTGGCAGTGGTCCTGTTCTACACGTGGCAGCTCTCTGGTTCGAGCTGTATTCAGCTTAGCCTCAGCTTTCTGAGACCGTTGTGGCCTACTGTGACTTCCTGAGCCGTAGTCTGGTTTCTACTGTATGTGCTTTCCCATAGTATCCATAGGTAAGCTATCCCGACCAGTGAACCAGTGGAAGATTTTCTATCGCCAAACAGCGCCTGACGTCCCCGCAGAGACCAGGCCAGCGTAACAGCGGGTTCCGGCTCTGCTGGTTCCCCCGAGTGTTCCTGTGTTCTGTGGGGTTAGTTGCAGTACCAGTACATGTAGGCCCATCCTCCTTCGGGTTTGCACCATGCCCACTTCCCTTCATGCTTCCTTGGGTTAAGTGGATTGTCCACCTCTATTCCAGCCGGAAATAGGTCACACATTTTTTTTCTCTTAGTCTCTTTCTTTTACAATTTCATCCATTGTTCCTTCAATATTCATATCCATGACAATTTGCATCCCTATTGCTTCATCTGTTTTCTTGCACCTTCCGAAACTTATTTTGATCCCACAGAGGGATGCTGCTCCTAATGCCAGAGCTCCAACTATCACCTTCAGTCCATCTGCTATCTAAAATGGCATCCGTGACCAGAGATCTGCTAGCCAGCTTTTGTCCTTCCCTGTTCCCCGTGCCTCGTCCTCCATCTTTCCATACATCTTGGATAATTGTGTTATTGCGTCTGCTAGTGTTCTGTTATCTTAATCGTTTGTAGGTATGAACGGGCAACATGAACTCCCTCTCTTTGTGCAAACTCCTCCTTTCATCACTGTGAGGAGATCCAGGACGTATCCATTTTGGAGCGCCACCAATCTTATTGCTGAGTTCTTCTTTTATGGCGTTGAACCCATTCACTGTTGAGTTTATAGTTACTATCGACTCCCAGCGAGTGATTTGTAACCATTTGGCATTAGTGTACGTCTGTATTCCAGGGATCGTTGATGCAAAGAAATGTGTGTTCTACTGAACAGTCTTTGTGATGCTGGTACCTCATCTAATGTGGCTTCTGATTTCCCAGAGAAGCAATTCCCATCTCTTTTCATTCTGCTCAGTTCTTTCTGCGTCTCGTGTTATTTTTGGGAAGTCGTCAGCTTCACGTCCTTCCTGGGTACCGCTAGTGAGGGCATGTTGACATGTACTAGGCAGCATATTTCCCCGCAGTCAGGTGGCAATTTCTCATATGCTTTAGCCTAATAGTGATCCATCAGCACTGCTATTCCTGCTGCCTTATCTGGGATTGTTTCTATACTTTTACATCCTTCGTTTTCTCCTAGTTCTTCATCGCTGTTGTGCTGATAACACAAGGCTGGTGTCTTCAGGGGAATTATTGGCATTGGTCCAGCTTCGTTCTCCATCCAGGTCACCAACTTTGCACTCCGTTCCCATTCTTTCAGGCACTTGACATTTTCTTCTTGTACCTTGTTCACTGCTGACTTCGCTAAGGTCATTGCCATGCTTCCCACCACTCCGTTTTCCCTACCATCGTTAGTATATACTTGTCCATAGATCAATATTTGCGGTGTCTCCCAGCAGCCTGGCTCTCCTCCTACTTCACTCTCGTCCATGGACATGGCAAGTCTTTCAATGTGATAGTTGGGAGCCTGCCTTGCTGCTCCAGCAGCCTTCGCCCTGACTACAATGCCTCATCGGACCCTTCCACTCTGCCATGGTAAGCCTGGCATTTATGGATGTCATCGGTTTTGTGCATTATTTTGAATAATCATCTGATTTTGCTGTGGGGTGCACAATGTTTGCTGGAGTGACATTTTACACCTGGATAAAACCCATTTGCTGGGTTTCTCGCTTTTGTTCAACAAAGCACCCATCTTCTGCGTGCTTCAACTGTTGGTTCCTTCTCTGTGGCCAGGCCCTGACTCGCTCTCCCATTGGTTGCCTGGCCTAAATAGGCCAATCGGGGCAAAAGGGAGGCGGGAGCTGGCACCAGACCACTAAGGCCCACAACAAAAGCTCTGTCTGCACCTGTCCATGTGCGGTACGCCGCCACCCCACCGTCCCCCCCCGTGATGTGTGTGTATCCCCCACCCCTCTCTGATCCCCCCCCACCCCTCTCTGTACCCCCGTGATGCGTGTATGCCCCCACCCCTCTCTGTCCCTCCGTGATGCGTGTGTATGCCCCCCCTCCGCCCCTTTCTGGACCCCCCCCCCTTTTCATTGCTGAAGTTGTGTTGATTCACAAAGGGTTCACCATTAATGTCTTTTGCCAACGCTTGGATTGACCTTGGGGCCTCACCCCCCCCCAAGTCTCATGCTGGGCCTTCCCTGGATCTCCCACTGAGGGTGGCCCTGAATCTTGCTGTGCACATTATCTTTGTGAATTCCTTGCCCACATGTTTGGTTCCCTTGAAACTTTGTGCCTCACTGACCTCTGCAATCTGTTTTTGCTCTCCCCTTTGCTTCTCTGCTCTTTTCACTGTTTTATTCTCTGCTCTCTTCTCCTCTCCCTTCCCCCTTGCTCTCCATCTCCCCCTCCCCTTTCTTTTTTTTATGCACTTACTCTATCTGAACGGTCCCTTGTCCTAGTATGATAGTAAATTTGATCGTCCCTCCCCCCTCTTTACCTGTTATTGCCCTCCTCCCCCTCCTCCCCTTCCAGCACTATCTGAAATGTCATCAGGCAGAGTACGATAGCTGCCTTTTTTTTGGTTCTCCTCCCCTCTCCCTCGCCCTGTGTAATTCTCCGGCTCTACCAGAAATGTTGTTAGGTCTAGTACGGTAGTTGCCTGTCTGTTTCCCATTTCCTTCCTATTTTTGTCTTAGCACTTGCACTATCTGAAATGTCGCTAGGCCGAGTATGATAGTTATTTTCAAATTCTTGTTGTTCATGGCCTGTAACAATGTTTTGTATTTTCCCTTGTTCCCTCCCTTGTCGTTGTTGGGGAGTATTCTCATAAATGGCTGATTTCCCTTGCCTAAAGAGTTCCCCAGCAGCTTTGCTGGATTTCTATTGTTTTTTCCCCCAGGTAAGAGCGAGCCTTTTCCCCCACTCTTACATGTGTTTTGCTGTGTGTATTTTCACTGTTTGTGTGATCTTGGGCACTGGAGCCTCACCTACTCCATGTGCACCACTTTTTGTGTGTGTTACACTGCACCGTCAGTGCAGTGACACAGGGTTGTCTTTGAGACTTCACACTGACTCCATTTTTCTGGGGCTGACTACTGTCCCCCAGAAACAGGTAAAGTTGCCATTAACTTTATATAGCCCCTTTAAACCACAGACCCAGTACACCCCATCTTACATGGAGTATTGGAAAGGGTTAACTCTTATCCCTTTTTGTCTGCCTCTTGTAGCCTTGTTTCGCTCCCTTAACATTAAGACTTGGCTGGTGGCAGTGGTATCTACCCTAACTTTCCTACCGCGATTATATTCTATAAATGTGGTATTGTTCCAGGCTATTATATTAGCCTCGAACATAAACCCGCTTGACCAAATACATTTTATTTTGGTTCCGGCTGGGTTTATTCGCCTTTTCTTTTTGTTAAAGTCTTTCTCGTGTTTTATTTCTGCATGCCAAACCGGGGATGATTCCTTTGTTCGCTGTCTTTTCGCGGGCTGCTGCACAGAAGCCCTCCTTAAGGTGCCTGATAGTCTAGAGGGCAGGATGTGAGGGAGGGATCTTCGGACCCCTGCCTTAGCCACCCAAGTCGCACTCTTGTCTAATTGGCTAAGGGGACTGGCCTTGCAGGCCAGCCACCCTGCTGTGTGATTGACAGCCAGGCTGTATGAATGGGGGAAAAACTGCACTGGGACTGGAAAGACAGAGTCGCCACTGGAATGAAAGAACCACCGAGGACCCCTACACCGACTGAACCGCCCAGTGAAGCCCTGCTGCAGGTCTGAATCTCCAAATCCGACGACGGAGAAGATCCTCCAGGAAACTTCTTCCCTTGAGAGGTGGGACCAACCAGTTCGCCCAAACTACAAGCCAGAGCCCCTCCTCTGGTTGGATTTGCTTCACAGAGCTACAGTGGGCCGGATAGCCAGGAAGGTCGGACCCTGCTTGGGTTTTAAGGAGCGCACCTTTTATTCGTTGTTTTGCTCTGCTGCTGGCTTCTTCCCTGGGTGGCGCAGGACCCTCCAGTCTTCCTACTTCTGATCAGTCCGACAGTCGCTTCAGGAACCGTGAGCCTGCAGGAACCACCAGGAACGTCC
This sequence comes from Ambystoma mexicanum, assembly GCF_040938575.1. NCBI lineage: Eukaryota > Metazoa > Chordata > Amphibia > Caudata > Ambystomatidae > Ambystoma > Ambystoma mexicanum. Next base: position 1,534,747,998 of record NC_090931.1, read on the forward strand.
GCCCCAGCTACAGCTCCCTCTCCGTTTTAAGGTACTGTGCAAATCCAGTTGTGCGTTCCGCTCAGCCGCGGTGAAACTGTTTGAAATCTTTCTCCAAGCTGAGGGCTTGTCCTTCTCTTGTCTTTAAACTAACTTTTCTACCAACCAACCTCGTCCGGAATCTGTGCCATGAACTTTACCGCAAACTACCCTGAACTGTGTGATCTTGAGCAAAAGACTTTTGACCCATTGACTTTGGCCTTAAGCCTTTTCTAGCTGATCTTTTCACTGTAGTCTCTCTTGTTCAAATTGCTCAGAGTACTTGCCTGTTGGTGTTGCCTAATCTCTAATAACTTTGTCTTTCCCTCACTTTAAATTGCTAGAGTGCCATTTTGCTCTCACTTCATTTTGTGAGCTTAACTTGTCTGGAATTTAAGGGAAGTGGTGTGGTGTATTTATCATTGCGATTTTTAACTTGCTACGAATAGCGAAATGTTATACAACTGTTGCGTCAATAAATATATATATATATTCTTTTACTTAGAAACCTTGAGTCCGTGTTTGCCTGAATCATAGTAATTGCTGTTCTTTGTGTAACTATTTGTACTGCTCACTTACTCTTGAGATAAGTCTGGCTGCTGCGCCACCGCTACCACTATAACTGTGTAGTACAGGCTTGTACCAAAGGTGAAATTGTACTGTCACTTGTAGTCTTAATTGTGTGTAGTGTTCCCAAAGGGTACCGCATATAATTCTGTCTAACAGTCGTGAAGCGCCTTGAAACACATTGTGTATAGGTGCTATATAAATAAACTATCATATCATCTTGGTGTCTCCCTTTTCGAGTCCATCCTTATGTATTGCAGCCCTTCATGGAGTTGTCAGTAATTGTTCATCATATCTAGTGTCTTGATGTAATTCTCTTCATATGGGAAGGTCCCCTTGGACATCCACCTCAATGTTGCTGTCCTCCCTTGGAGTCTTTGTGTCAGGTACATCGCGAGGTACATCCGACATTGTGCACTTGCTATTGGTATCTCTGTTGCAGCAAAGGTTCTGGAGGCATTCATGGAGTAGGGGATTAAAGAACAGGCATAGCAGCTCTCCCGGGTGGTGTCCCTACCAACTTTGAAAATGTGCTTTTAACACATGTTTGTTACTTGTGTTGTGTCTGTGAGATACGTGTCAACTCCCTTCATGTCTTTATCAACACTGCACCTACCTCTCCTTACTTTATCAGCAGTGTCTTCTCCTCCGCCTGACACGGTAGATCTTGCTGCTTGGGTCAGGGGAACGTTAGTATGGGTCCAAGGAGTGTAGTAATGGCAAACGGGCACATCACTAGCCGAGTTTAAAATATTTACTTGCACCTCAATCAGCCATTTTACTTTCTCATGCCTGAAAGGTGGCCTGAACCCTACATGTTGTAGCAGGGGGACCCACATGCCACCTGTGAGTTATCGGGATCCACCAAAAACATTGACTGCAGACCAGGAGAAAACCCATCAACAGGGGAAACGAACAATCCACCCTCATGGGACCGGGCCGTTAAATTCAGCGTCCCCCCTCAAGACACAGAGAAACATAAACACGAAAAACTCTCCCTGTCCTCTGGAGCAGTAACCCCCGCAAGCATCACCAAACAACCGTTATGCTGCAACAAACGGAATGCTGAGTCCCGCGGGGCCTACCGCAACGGAAAAGGTGTGCAAATATTCCTCACTCTGCCCCCGCATACCCCTCCCCCCCCCCCACCACCCAGGGGCATACATGGGTCCAACACCCCCATCACCTTACCGCAGCCCGAGGCCCTGCAGGACCCAGGCATTGATGCCTCCAAGCCCCGTAGGGGGCTCAGGAGCACACTGCACCTGGAGGAAACGGAGGCCCCGCCACACAGACCCATCAGGGTTGCCAGTAACTGTAGCTCCCCAGAGCCCCGCTCCGGGAACAGGCCTACCTGCCGGAGGCAGGAAAAATTTAACTGGATGCTGTGGGTTAAGGGGAGGAGTTATAGGAAATAAAAGAAATAGAAGGTCTTGTGTCGGAGGCAGGGGCCTCATGAATTAAGTACTGGAACAAGGAGAGTGGACATGGACGTAAAGCGCTGAGACTCTCTGGTCATGTCCATTACATGGGCTGGATGTTTATTGCAATTTTCTGCTCATCTGGAACCAACACAAGCAAAGCCTTTAATGGAAAATGGTGCAGGGGGTGGCCCTCTTGACTTGAGTGGCCAGTCCAGTTTGGGAGCCTGCACAGCCCAATGCGCTGTCATCACTGCACTGAGAGGAAGACTGCATCAACAGGAGAAACTGGCAAGTTTGAGCACCGAATCGCCAAGGCCCCACAAGACCTTCGCCCGGAGAGAGGACACAGCAAGCACCCTGCCTTATGTGCGTGGAAGCCAGCAAGAAATGGACTACAGGAGCCACAGGCCATACCTACCTTCAAAGGCGACATTTCAGTGGACCCACCCACATTTCCTTCTTGATTGTAAGAGCTTAGGTGCCCCAAGTCACCAATGATAACTGCAGGGAAGCAGATATGAACAGCAGGCTTGCTCATTTTTCATGGCACTCCTAGCCCCCCCCCCTTCTCTTCCCAGTATGCCGAATGAACTTCCTTTTATACATCTAAATCAGGACTACACCTTTGCTCACTAATTGTCAGAACATCGAGCTTTAAAAGCAATGTGACGAATCCTGGGTTCTCGTCACCGCTTCAGATGGGGGAGTCCCTTCGCATCAGGTCAGGGAGTTGAGGCGGCTACCTAAGATTTCTCCTGAGGTGGTGCTCAGCGGGAGGATCTCATGGGGAGGAGGGACCCCATCGAGAGCAGTGGTGAACCTGGTAGAACGCGGTATCCCCTTAAGCCACCCACCGTCCCTCAAAGACCCTTCCATTCCCCAATACCTAATGTCCCCATGTGCTTTGCAAGACATCTCAGATAGAAACCACTGGGACCAGGAATAGGCAACGAGTAATTTGGATCACCAACCTAAAAGCCGGCATACGCTCTAGCTTTTGCAGTAACCCGATTGTCCAGCTGTCAATAAAAGACAGGGAGGAAACGGAACAATTGCGTCTACCTTCTCTGCTCGATGCGGACCGAGTGTGTGGCAGGAGCAACGCAGACACACGGGGAACAGAAGCAGACGGTGTCCCGCAGTGAAGTAGACCCACCGAAGGCACAGGAAGTGGGAAGCGAACCGGAGAGGAGAAAACCTACTTGCTGGGAACCTAGTTGCTGCGCTGTCCACAAAGCACCAGCAGGCTGCAGGGGAAGCCCGTGAGTGACTGGGAGAGGTCCCGCTGCTACCGAAAGACCGGCAAATCCCTTGGGAGACCCGCAAACCATTGGATACAGGCAGCCAAGGCCCTCTGGGTATCGGGGTGGCTAGTCAGGCAGTTCAGGAGATCCAGAGAGCGTGTGGGACAGGAAACAAAGTAAAGGAGAAATACACACCAGGAAAGGACGATGGAGAAAGGGGTCTGGGCCCAACATCAGAAGAGCATTTCCCGATAGGCAGACATACTCATAACCTTAGTAGAAGAGTAAACCAGGGCTGTGGGCAGAAGTGGAGCCAAAGCAAGAGCACATTGGGTATAATCTAGAGAAAGACCGGCAGACAGAAGGGATACACACAGACCTTGGCAGACAGAAGGGATACACACAGACCTTGGCAGACAGAAGGGATACACACAGACCTTGGCAGACAGAAGGGATACACACAGACCTTGGCAGACAGAAGGGATACACACAGACCTTGGCAGACAGAAGGGATACACACAGACCTTGGCAGACAGAAGGGATACACACGCACCATGGCAGACAGAAGGGATACACACGCACCATGGCAGACAGAAGGGATACACACGCACAATGGCAGACAGAAGGGATACACACGCACAATGGCAGACAGAAGGGATACACACGCACAATGGCAGACAGAAGGGATACACACGCACCATGGCAGACAGAAGGGATACACACGCACCATGGCAGACAGAAGGGATACACACAGACCTTGGCAGAAGTAAACCAGGGCTGAGAACATTGGGAATAATCTAGAGAAAGGGGTCTGGCACCCACATCAGAAGGACATATCCCAAGGATGCATACAGTCCTTGGTAGAAGAGTAAACCAGTGTGTTAGGCAAGATTGTATGCCGTACCCTTTGGGTGCACTACAACAACCCTGACCTCCTGGCAGTGGCAACACAACCTTTGGTAGAAGTCGGTCCTACACAGGTTGGTAGTGTGAACGAGTAGCCAGGTATATCTCGAGCGGTCAATGTGAGCTGTAGGGGAGTTACACAGAGGTTCACAGTGACAAGTATTCAAGTAAACACTTACACACAGGGTTTCTTGATAAAACAATTATTAATTTATTTACCAGTCAGTTAATGTAAGCCTTCTTCAGAAGGGAGCACTGCAAAACACCACACAAATATACATCAAAGTTTTACACTTTCTTGATTTCTAAATCAGTAAATGCCCATTAGGGATCGCATACAGCAGGGCCTACAACCACAGGTGACCTCAGTAGCTAGGGTGCTGTTGACATTAATGTATTACTGTTGACATTCAGAATTATTTAAGAGTAAGTCAAAGGGAAAGGTTATTAGAACATACAAGAGATCACAAATATTCTTAAGCAGGCAAATACTTTCACATCCCCCTGCTCGGTCAGTTCTGCTTCCTGGGAGTCCGGAGGATCTTCCTGGAGCTCTTGGCCAACTTAAAAGCAACTCACACAAACTGGTGTTCATCTCCCCGGCATTTTGGTTTCCAGCAGCAACTCTGTGGAAATGCAACCAGCTCTGAGAGAATGTCCAGGTGGCTTACTTTGGTGTTGATTGGTCCCACCAACTCAAGGGGAGAAGTCGTCCTTGCAGGGGCTTCTCTGTCGATGCAAACGTGGCGTTTCAGCACTGCAGCAGAGCTTCATGGGGCAGACCAAATGGTCCAGGAGTTGCAGCAGGCGTCCACTTCAAGTTCTTCTTCGGTTCCTTGGTCCAGTGGTCGACTCTGCCTTCCAAGTCAAAATTCTCACCTTTTATTCAGTTCTCTCCCATTCATTCCAGCCTAGCTGTCAGTCACCCAGCAGGGTGGCTGTCCTTGCCGGACAGTCAGCCGGCCAATCATCACAGAGTGCATTTAGGTCTCCTAGGAGACTAAGTACAGGGAGTTTCGGGCACCTCTCTCACTTCCTGCCCATCCCAGACACCCTGGAGGCAGAGGCGGGTTTCACTTGTGAAGTTCGCCAAAGACAAAAGGAATAAAGTGACCAAACTGGGTTTGGCGTGCAGAGTAAATCTCAAGAAGGACCTTTCCACGAAGAAATGGCGAAAAAAGAAGACCGGGGCCATTTTGGCAGAAATGGCACCCATGGGTGCTTTACATTGGCTGTGAACGCAGCCTGTGGTAAAATCCCATAATGGTAGTAAAAAGTAAACCACTGCCACCAGCCATTCAGTGAGGAAAGTGTAACATAAAAATGTTACATGAAAAGCTCGACATAGGGGATACTAGGTAACCCCTCCAGCACCCTATGGTAAGATGGTGTGTACTGGGTCTAGAAAGTTACAAATGTAAGTAAAGTCAATTTCACTTTGAGAGACTGTGCCACTGCACCAAAGGTGCTGTGTGACACAATGTAAAAGATGATGCCTATGGAGTTTGTCAGACTCCACAGCCAAAAGAAACATAGAGTTAAAATCACAGTAAAATACACGAGGGAGTGGGGGGAAAAAAAGGGTCTCACTCTCTCCAGGTAAAAAAAAATCAATAAACCCATTGAAGTTCAATAAACACCCTTGAACTGTGATCACTTGTCTGTCTTCACTGTTTGATACCATACCTTCCTTACAACTGTTGCAGATGGTGCAGAAAACGCTGAGTATCCAGGGCAGTGCAAGGGTTTCCTGTCCCCTCGTCTTGCTATAACCCTCCTACCTAACCCAGGCGTCTGTAACGTCCGTTAATGCTACTGAATGATGACCCCCTATTGTCTATGGTCTGTCTCGAACCAAGTAGGACTCCCTAATTGCAGACTCACTGACTTCCACCAGGGACTTCCTAACTATCCCTACTATCCTTACTCTCACCAAAGGTTAATGTTTTTATTGGGATTGGGCTAGTGATTCAACTGATTTCAGTCACGCCCATGGTCCCCCTTCTCTTCTACTCTAATTCTCCTCCTCCCCCGACTAAACCCGCCAATCCTCTGCCGCATAGATGTTTCACTCCTCCCGCCTCCTACCTCCACCTGTTTGATGTTTCTCCCACTTCTACTCCTCCCGAACTACTACTCCACCTCCCCGACTACCACACCACCTCCCCTCACTGCTACCCTGTCGCGGACCACCATGGCTACCCTCTTGCCGCCCCCACTGCTACCCTGCCGTCACCCTCACTAATACTCAGTCGCCCCCCTTTTGCCCCATATCAGGCTTCTTACAGTCTCACATTACACTGCCCTCTCTATACACAAGTCTCACAAATACCAGGGTCTGAAATTCTCAGGAGTTGGGGAGCTAATTAGCTTGTGGTTATAGCCAAGGGGAGCCTGGTTAGCTTGGCATCAACCACTACCAGGAGCTACACTTGACTCCTCAGACAAGTGGTGCCAAACACACCAAGCAATGTGATGATGAACTGTGTAGTTTTGGGAATGTATTTACAGGAGAAAGGAGGACATGCCTGAGAATAAAGCACATGCTAAGGGACATTTAAAGCATATTGTATAATATGCAAATGGACAACAATTTAAAGTGGGCTTCTTGTGCTCATGTTACATTTGCTGCAGTTTATGGGCTGATTCCTGCTTTCCCTACCGGTATTTCCTGCCTAAAGGGAGATGCCTGATACCACAGAGCCTCTTTTTGCTCCTGGTCAACAAATCCTAATTTTGACCCCTTAAAACGCACACACTACAGAACACTAACGCTCCTAAATCACTGCTTCACCTGCTCTACAACTATTCCCGAAAAGCCACTGCTCCTAATTTCCTTCTTCGGGTCTCTTGGTCACTGTGCACCTCCACCTCTGACCTCACTCGATACACCCACACTCCCTGTCTGTCTACGCCCCAAGAATCTGGAACCACCTCCTGTTCAGCATCAGACTTGCCCCCTCGCTTTTGCAGTTCCGGAAGGAGCTCACGACCCTCCTCTTCAATGACTGGCACCTCCTTAACACCAAGGTCCACATACTCTCGATCTGCATCCACTGTTTCCTCACCTGATTGCTTGTAGATCCCTTGCCATCACGCTGGCCGCCCTCCCGTGTTAGCTCCCTGCACCTTGTTCTGCCCCCTATGATTGTAAAGCGCTCTGTTGCTTCCCGAAGCCAGGTCCATCCTCAATAAATACCCTAATAATAATCATTTGAAAACGTCTCCCTCTGTGAGGATTGGCCGATTCTCCCTAACCAACCTGGCCATTTCTTCCCCTTCCCGGGCTTGTATTTGCAGGAAGAGTCTTGAAAAGGGAGATGAGCCCTGCCCACTTTCTCTGCGTACATGTGGGCAGTTTGTGTTTCAGGGTTTGATTTCCTGGATCATTTTGGTAAGTTTGGGAAATGGTCTCTAGTTCCTTTGTTTCTGGTGGTCCAGTGGGTTGCTGTGTGCAGGTACGAGACTGCCAGTGGTTTCTGTTGGTCCAGCAAAACAGGACTCCACCCTGTAGGAGTGCACGACTGGCATCTGTGAGGGGGTTTGAAATGTGAGGCAGACAACTTTGTGAAGATTTCTCAACAAATGCCATTTTATTATAAGATTAGGTTGGATGAACCCCTTACTTCTCGCAACCCTGACGAATATTTCCCTACTTAAGATAAATGAAAGAATATCTGTCCCTCACACTTATACATTAAACAAATAAACAAGGACATACATGGCAATTATAAACCAACAATAATGAATGAATTGTAATGTCATTGCAGTCTCTTTGTAACCTGGGCGATTTCCCTTCCCCAAGTTCAAACGTGATTCTGTTTCACAGTTCAAGAAAAGAAAAAGAGGAAATCCTGATTTGGAACAATGTTCAACCACAGTTCGTTTCCACTTCAACTAGTCAATAGAAAGTGCCAACTCTGTGTGATGTAGCTTCACCTTGTCAACAGAAAGCTCCAACTCAATTTGGTATAACTTCAATTTGTCAACAGAAAGTTCAACTCAGTAAATGGAAGATGCTTTCACTTCCTTGAACAATTCTTCAGTTCATCAATAGCAACAATAATTGTCTTAGTCAGGATGATTTGCCACAAATGCCTTTAGCATCGCATTCAACATTAATTATATTTGTCAGGACCCCTTTTAAGCACGTCTTCAACTTCCACCTGATTCACTCCCATGCCAAGACTACTCCTTCAACAATTTGCAGTCCAGGTATGCTCCCCTGCCCGAACAGCATTTCACAACCACAGGTGCTTTTGGGGTTAATATCACTTGATAACCCCAAGAGAGGATAGCTCAGGGGCAACATACTTGCCTTGGAAGCAAGACGATACTGAGCAACACAGGTTCGATCCCTGGGTCCGCGCTTAGAAACCTGTGGGTATTATGCATGTTATAAATAACCTATCCTATCCTATCATATCATAAATGGATCACCACAACCTCATATTGTTCAACAAATTGCAGCTTCAAAACTCCCAACAAATGTGCTCTTTGACACTCTACTGAAAGTAATGCTCCTCTCCCGCTGCATCTGTTTTCCCAGAAGGGCAGGCTTTGTACCACTCTTGTTTCCCTGCTATACAAGTAACCAATGACTGATCGGAATAGGGTATTTAAATTCTCTTCCCTTGACTTGCATAATGTGAGTTTATACCAACTTTTTCCACAGGTTGTTGAACGTTGAGCAATAAGTGTCACTGTTTATGAATCTTCCAATACTCCCCTGCCATTGTAGGCAATGTCTGCTAGATTGTAACTGCCTTGGTTTGGCTCAGTCTTGGCTCGTGCAATGCTTTTATGTGTTCACTATTAACAATGTTGCCCCTTTATAATGTTGGTGTTTTCATTGAAAACTCACACTTGTAGTATTAGTCTTTGTTTTTCATATAATGTGGTTTTGCTGCTTTTTATTTCTTTCTTATTTAAAATTACTTTGAAATGTTTGCTCGCTTTCCCTGCTTTTGCTTATTTTCAGTAGCACGAGATTCAAATGTGCTTTCAAGTCACTTTCATTCACAGGCAGGGTGACTTTCACTGACTGACCACCTGCATTGCACTCTTCTCTTCCTCTCGCTGCTTTCAGGATTTATCTTCTTGTGACTTCTAACGATTTGGCAAACCTCTTCTTTCAGTCTGCCGCCGCAATGCACAACCGGCGACTGGAGCCCTCGTCGCTCCTGAGTTTCTCTGGTGCACGCCAGCCACCAGATACAGCCTTGAGGCTCTCGGTTGCATGCCAGCCACCTGAGATGGCCTCTTGGAAGGGACAACTTCCCTCGGCTTCACTTCCTGCTGTGCCGCCTCTGCAGATTAGGTCGCCAGAGTGCAAGCTTCCCTCTTGAACGCTTCTTGCTACGCAACCTCTGCACTTCAGGATTTGAGCGGTACAGGCCCTCTCGGGACAGACAGTTGCTCTCTGCCACGCAAAGGTCCCGTCGTCCCGTCGTCCTCTTGCTCCTCTAGCTTCTGCTTGGGCTGTCTGCATAAACAAGGCTGCTTCTGCTTCCTGCTGCTCCTCTCTCCTTTTCTTATGACCTGCACCTGAGGGGGTCTTTTAAGTCTCTGACTCTCCCTCAGGTGTGGCTCATTTACTTTAACGATCAGACCACTCCTATAATATTGCACCTCTTCGGCCATCTTCCTCGTCCCAGTACTTGGAGGATTATGGGACTTACGTTTGTGAATTTCACTTCTACACTTAGATTTGTTATTTACAACATTATTTAAAGGTATATAATAAGGATTAGTTACTAAACTTAAACCAGGGCCTGCAATCGGTTCTCCACAGTGCTGTTTGCAGGGCTCTTTTCCAATATTTTGGCATATGTGGTCCAGAGACTATCTTTGTTAGTTTCCCCGTTCTCTCCCTTCTGTAGTTTGGATGTTTCTGCAAATAGAAAATAAGTGGCCAGAATATGTAGCAAGAGGCAAGGGTGGAGATGTGAATCTGCAAAGCCACACTCTGGCACAAGTCAGTGGCAGAAATGGGTTCCTCTTCTACTGCCACCATCCACCACAGGAATAGGGCTGGCTCTGGATTCCTCGCTGGTAGGCCTCCCACCCACAGCTGAGAGGGATGTTTGACACTCTTTGACAAGGCCAGGATAGTTGGAAGCTATTATCCATAAACAATAGAACCTTTTTATTTGCTGATGTGTGTGTGTGTATAAGCGTTTAAAACTATACACTGTATAAATGTTATAACTTCTGTTTAATGCCTTAAAAACGAATCCAAGTGATTTTACCGAAGGCAAAATTATCGCGGCTGAAATATCTGAAAACAAAGTGCTCGAATGACCAAAAGTTTGAACACTTTGTTTTCGGACATTTCAGCCCCGATAATTTGTGAAAACACACATTCTCTCTCACACACACACACAACACACCCGTAACACCCCCTCCACCCACACCCCCACCCACACCACCAACATAAACAAACCCACTTACCTTCATCTTCAAGCTGGTTCCTGCAGCGCCAGTTCCCTTTCATTTCCGTGATCGGGAACAGGCGTTGCAGGGTCCTTTTCTTTTTTATTTTAAACGGACGGCTGCGGGGGTGTCCCCCGCACCCCCCCCTCTCACTATACCATAAAGTATAGTGAGCAGGGCAGTGCGGGTGACAACCCCGCAGCCTCTGTTATTTTTCAGTGCTACCACCAAAGGATCGAACTTTTGGTGTTCGATCCTTTGGTGGTAGCATTTTTAGAACTTTTGGTCGTTTCAACCTTTTTTTTTTTTTTCCAGTCAATTCGACCTAAACCTTAAAAACAATACAGATATAGGAGAAAATGTGCCTCTCAATGATGATTCAGTTGTTTGCATGAAGAGGCCTATGATTTATAAATCCAAAGAGGACACAATTGGGCAATGTGAGAAGTCAGGAATGAGACACGGACACAGAACATATGATTTTGGTTACACACTTTTATTCAAAATAATAAAGGGGTTGGAAAATGCCTTACTGTCCCTACTCTAGGAGGGATTTCCCTACCTCAACCAAAAATTAAGGGTCTGTCCTGTGTCAAGATGCCCAAAGCAAAATGTCCTGTGTCTGAAATCCTATTCTAGCCCTCACGTTCTAAAAGTAACTCTAGGGTGCAAAGGGTAATGTCTTTGGCCTTGAAGGTGCATCAATTTCAGAAGACCGATGTAACTCCAACAGAAAAGTTCTCAATGGATAGTGTTCATGGTTCCAGGGAATGTCTCCCTCCCCCCTCCGCCCCCCCCCGGTTCCTCTTCAATATAACAGATCAACAAGACAATCAAAGTTCTTTATAGCCCAAGAGGTAGCACTCCACTGGGGTGCCTGCGAATTGGGTTGAAGAGTAATACACCCATGAACATTGTGTCGACAAGAGTGAACCCGTCTGTGGGTTGTCCACAGTGAATGGTTGCATAAAAGATATGAAGACTCTTGATTATTTCAAGCTCGAGATAACTTGATTGAAAGGCCGTAGTGAATCTGACAGAGGGAGGCCCACATTGCATGAAGGATCGGAGCCTGGCAGAGGAGGGATCCTAAGGTGAAGAGTAATCGCACAGTAAAGATTTAATGAAGGAACTTTCATTGTAATAGTTGACACATCAGGGCCTCTGAGACAAGAAACTGTGTGAAAGAGACTTGCCCATAAAAGGCCCTGATATTTTGGAAACAAACTGTAATCTGTTGCTGGCGAGGCCCAGGAGTGTGCTGTGCTCAAGAGTCCCGCCTTGTCCCGTGCTAAAACGTGCAGAAGGGAGACCCAGCCATACCATCCCGACTTATCACTTCTTTCTTTTCTTGTGAACATTATCCCACATTTTCTTGTAGCATAGCGGTAAGGATTGGCAATAGGTTTTTTAGTATAGGCCCTTTTGATTTGACTAGACTGACTTGAATGGTGGTATTATTATTTGATGGTCGTAGCTTGCTCCCATCTTAGTTTTAGGTTTGGATTAGGTGTTTTCCTAACCTACCTATACAGTTTAATAAACACCCTTGAGCTGTCTTTACTGTTGCCCCCATGAGTTCCTTACAGTTTTGAGTGATTAAAGGGCACTCTCGCAGTATGTCATAAAGGCATAAGCAATGGAGGGGATATCCCTGAAAGGGAAAGATGGATATGTGTTTTCATCTGATGATGCCGGGTCATCCTCCTAAGGGTTGCCTCCGCCCCATGTGGTCCTCCCTTATATAGCCACCCAAAGGGTCTGTATCAGGTAGCCGCTACCATCCCCATGCCACACGAGGAGAGGCTACCTCCGGGAAAAGAGTGATGGCCTCATCAGATTCATCACAGCAAGTAGCAGTGATTTATCATAGGTGAGACATCTGAAGATGAATTGAGCTCAACTAGACCTACTGACCGTGAGGGTACACTGTGTGAACTCAACACCAGGCTACAATTCAAAGACTTAAAATAACCCTTTTAGTGAGTCTGAAGGATCAGTAATGCACAATTGTACAGACCTGCATGTTTTTAATGTTTGAGCGAATTCAGAGCTGGAGATTACGTAGGGTGAATGCTGTTGGTGCCATCCTGAAAATAAGCAGTGGTTTTAGAGATGATCAAGTGCTAAGGGGTTTGATATAATTTAGATAATTGAGTCCCTGGTGCAGGGATCAGTTTGGGAACTGCATGGCATAGGATCCAATATTTGTCTGATAGCAACTGGTGCTGAGATCACAAGGCACAGATTCTTAGCACAGTAGTATAGTTCAGTGTGTTGAGCACCAGCAGCATAATCGTATTTAACTTATGTGGCACAGGTTCCAAATTCATTATGATGACTTTTCATCATGCCCTGCTTGCCATATCCTAACTTCCACCTCAAAGGCTGTTAAAATGTCCACCAGTGTCTGTGGCACGTTGTACAACAGAGAATAGTGCTATACTAGACCAATGTCTCCATACAGAGTTAGATATCTGCACTTGGTGCAAAAGAAACTTTGCCTGATCACCAAACATGTTTACTATTGGACTGCATTTTGGATGTGGGCCTATCCTGAGAATATCTGAGGATCCATTTTTGTTACCCTTGCATCCATAATTAACATTAGATGTCATCAATAACGTGCCTGTACAGTTGCATCGCTAATCAAAAAGCATTTGCACACAATAGTGCCTCTTTTATACTAATAGCAAAAGAACCCGAGCGGCGAGGGCATTACCGACTCGGGTAATGAATGCCCCAGGGCCTTCGGTAAGGCCCTTGCTTCGCTCGGGTCCTTACCTATGGGCCCCGGGGCATTACCTGAGTCGGTAATGCCCCCGCCGCTCGGGTTCTATTGCTATTAGTATCCCGGCCCGCAAGATTTGCTGCAGTGTTTTGGGACAGAAAAAAATAAAATGACCAAGAAAATGGCCACCGCCATGGAAAGGGAAAACGGAGTCCGCTTTCCCTTTCCATGGCGGCCATCGGGAGAGGACGCGCTGGGAACACTTGTGTTCCCAGCGCGTCCGCTCCCAAAAAAAAATAAAAAAAAGGTAAGTGGGGTTGGGAGCACGGAGTGGGACGGAGGGAAAAAGAAAAAAAAAGTACCTGCGTCCCTGGCGGGGGACGAGGGAAGCCTCCAACCGTGTGGAGGCACAGAGCGGGCATGGCCCCACTCCGAGCCTCCACACGGCTGGAGGCTTCCCTCGTCCCCCGCCGGGGACGCAGGATCAAGAAGGTAAGTAGGGGGAGGGAAAAATAAAAATAAAGACTTACCCGAGTCCCCGGCGGGGGGCGAAGGCAGCCTCTCCGCCGCGGGGAGGCTCGGAGCGGGGATGGCCCCGCTTCGAGCCTCCTCATTGGCTGAGGGGCTGCCACGCCCCCCGCCGGGGACAAAGGCCGTGGAATCCCAACAGAGGGATTCCCGGCCGGGTAGGGACCTGGCGAGAGCCAATCAGAATGCTTGTTGCATTCTGATTCTCTCGCCGGGGTACTAATCATGAATAGAAACAAATGAAGAATGCTTGCTTATGTATGAATAGTTATCTTATTGAGATATGAGCATTCAAAATAGTATAATCGCTCCCAAATATTAGCAATAACGTATTTTGGTATAGTCCTAGCATTTTACACCTCTTCTGCACTTCTAGGAATGCAATGCTTACAACCAATTAATAATGTGTATAACTATCTAAAATATGGCACAGTAAAACTTAGATATACCTACAGTAGTACTCTCAGGGTTGATGAGCCAGTAAGACTGATGGTGGTGTGCCAACCACTGTAAATCCATGAATGGCATGCAAGTGGTCTTGTATAACTCCTGTCTGCCACAATTGGTAGCCTCACTGCACTTAAATGGAATGGACTCAAAAGCTAATCATTTCTAGGGGCAATTACCTAAAAAAGAAAACAACCACCAAGTTATGGATTAAAAATACAGGAACACAGTTGAAATCTATTTGCTGGTCTTTTCATATCCATCCACCAGTGCATATGTGGCTAGGGATACTGCAAGGAGGGCCGGAGATTTTTAAATACACCTGCCCAAGACTTGCCATATGCCACGGCTCATTACCTGTCCACATGCCACAGAACAGTTTGATGCTGGGTTTTATAAGTATCACTGCCTTGTATTGCTGCTAGATCCCTCGGCTAAATTATTGGGTATAATTAGGTTTGATAGATCAGATGATTGTCTTAACAGCCGTGGGATTCTTTAGATGCCAATATGGTTTCAGGCAAGCGTTACATTTGAGCCCATCGATATTGAAACTGGTCCATGACTAAAACTCTTCATTTGATATGGCGTCTATGAACCTATCCTCAGCTTTCGATTGTGTTGACAAGCCCAAACTTGAGACCACTCTAAATTGGGAATACCTTCTGATAGTGTTTCCAACAAAGGGTCTTTCTACAGATCCCATCTCTCCACTCCGTCATGATAATAGCGACATCTTTATACACGAGTCCAACATGGTATTGGGTGTTAAAGCATGTGTCCTCTGAGATGTCCTATTGTTTCTTATATACTGACAGCTGTTTTGATACCTTTAACCTGTGATGCTCTGTCTCCATCTGCTCATTGTCTTCCAATTCTGCTATATGCCCATGACATGACGCCTTGCTACTTGCTACAACTGAACTGGGTAAGCAGAAATTAAGAGGTCTTAAGTCTGGTATGATGAACTTTAATCACACAAACATGAACTATTGTTGCCAACAGGTCACCCTGGAGCACTCTAATTGGGGATTCCCCTCTTCTATTGTTTCTATGTGAAGCAAGTAGAGTCCCCAAAAATATTTTTGGTAAAACAAAATTAACAGCATTTATTTTCCACAAAAATCAATTTGTCATATAATGCTTCACAAGTAACCCATCCTTTGGGTTACAACCACAATTTATCATCAACAATTGTTCTGAACAAAAAATGTTCTTTTACAACATAACAAATTCAGGCAGCCTAGTCAATAATTCTTAGCATTGTGGTGATGCCGACGCGTTTCGGATATCCAAATGTATACTACTTCTATTGCTAAAGTGCTGTTCTCTGTACTTAACATTCAATGCTTTCTAGAAATTCTATTGTCATTATCTATTGACTTGTGCTTCCTCATTCACAATTACATTTGCATAACTCAGTCACTAACTCTTAATCTGCTGAGTATCGTTCCATAGTCGTGTGCAACTGCATAACTATCTGTTCCACACCTTCATGTTCACAGTTGATCAAAGATAAAAGTAAAAAAATAAACACCTTACCCGACTCGAAGTGGGCTGGCATTGAATTGCTTCTATGGATTTTCACGCCCACACTGCTTCATCCAGTATGGCAAGTCCTAACAAAGAAAGCAAAAACTCATTCTGCATTCTCATATTAACGTTGATGCTAGTTGATGTACAACGCATTGCAATGCGCCACTTACTGAAGTTCCCCTGGTTGAATTTCATCTGGATTCTTTTTGAGTGTATAGATGGTGGGAAGAACCTAGCAACTATACCAAAAGCAAATGGTGTGGAACTTAGATTCTTGGCTTTATTACAACGGGAGCAATGATACATTCAAGAGCAACGAATAATGGTTCACTCTTATTTTCCTTCAGCCCAGTGATCTTCAAACAGTGGGTATGGCCCCCCCATAGGAGGGCCCGGAGATATCCGGGGGGCGGACAAGACTAAGGAATTACAATGACTGATATTAGTAGAATATATACACATTTAAATAGAAACATTTCTAGTTTATGGGATGACCCAGAAACAATATATTTACTCAGGGGGCTGGGGGAGTTCAGTATAAAAAGATCTGAGAACCAATGCTTTAGTTACAACCAAGGAAACATGTGACAAATGGGTAGAAGGGCCTAACTGAGCCCCAAAATGCAGGGGAAAAAAACAACACTTGAATTTTGGCAAAGTGTCAATATTTAGGCACACAAAACATTTTTTTCCTGTTCTGGTAAATGTATTAGAATAGCTTCTTACTGAAGCCGCTCAGGAGTGCTATTCAGTTCTGTGGAACTACTCTGCATGCTAACTTTGCCCCACTTAGGATCTGCTCACCAGGAAACTCGGGAGCTCTGTTACCACTCGCCCTTTGGAGCTGGCTGTATAGAGTAAATTCAGTCCTAAAGCCTCACCGGTTTCCTAATAGCCATTGCTGATTTGGGGGCATCCTTGTCTGATCTTCTTGATCTTTCCTTTTTTAGGAAAAGGACTGGAAATGAATGACATGGTGAGGTCATGACCTGCTATCTGGCCCTTTCCCGACAACAAAACGGAGCCAGGCCACTGTAAAAACTCATTCCGCTGACTATTTCTTTCAACATGGCTTAACATCTTTTTGTGAAAAGACAGTGAACATGTTTCATAAACAACAACTAAGTGGTGCCCCCATATCCATTTATTCTTCAGGGCTCAATATCAAGATTGGATAAGCAGGAGCTAAAAGCAGCTCCTGGATAACCTGTTAACAGGAGATATCACTGGGTAACGAGGAGCTAGTACATAACGTTCTTCAAATTTAACTTCCACATAAGATGCAAACATATCAGGTTTGTCCCTTATTTAGGACCCTGTATGCTTTAAATGGTGTATGGATGCGCCCTAATGTGGACTGTTCCATATGCACACAGTTAAATTCACATAGGTGTGTTTGTTCGATATCCGTTGACGTGGGGAGGAAAAAGTAGCTTCTGGTATCTGTTGCTGTCAAGCTAAAGGGGCTCTTTTAGGCTAAGAGCAGGAGCTAAATGGCTCCCAGCTCCCCTCCATTTTGAACCCTGATTATTCAAGTGTTCGGATTTCTTTTTGTCTATATGCAATTGGAATTTTCAAAATGGCTTGAAGACCAAATTACACTGCAGATGCATTCTCTATAATGGAGAATACCAATGCATTCAGTTTATTATTCAAGGTCCTTAATAATACACAAACCATGAATTCTATCAGTGTTTTACAACCGGAGGATACCAGGATGCAGCTGACACTTTGAGTTATGTTTAAACTATTTTATTTAATGTGCAAGTACTGAAACCGGTCTTGTGCATCACTAGCAACTACACAGAGCACATTTTCAAATGCACAAACAATCTAACGCAATGTAAAAATACTTAAATGTCTTGCATGTGAAAACTGGGCAATGAACAGCAAAATCCACAAATTTGGCTTTTATTCAGAGGAGACTTTGTGTTTACGCATCCAAGCGCAGATAATCCTGCACATTAATGCCAGTTTCCATGCCGAAGCCTGTCCATTTTTAAATGAATAAAGTGTTTCAATAGCGACACACGCAGGCATGAAACTTGTGAAACCCAATACTACGTACTTAATATAATTCAGTCAAATTGCTTTCTTTAGCCTGTAAGCAGTTCAGACCCTGCTCATATAAAATATGTGACAAGCCTCAGTGGGGTGAGCACATGGGCGAGATCAATCAGCTCAACTGGTTGAACACCTACAGCAATGATCTGTTTCTCACCTACATGACACAAGTTCCTATCCCGGTAGGATGGCTTAGTTGAGCAATTGCTGCAGAGCTCTGTGGTAACAATCGCAGATCTGTTTATCATCGTGAGGATTAGGCGAAGGAATATCAGATCCCACAGCGCTTGCCTATATGGAGACCCACCCCAACTGAACTTTTCTGAAATACATACGCCATGTGCGGTAGTCGTACATTGGAGAAACCTACTATTTGGAGGAATATGTGGATACATGTTGGACGTTTATACACTAAAGCTGGACTTTAGGTAAGGTTGGTAGATCAAAGAGACATGGTAGAGCCTGCTTGAAGTACTGCACAGACAAAGGATCCGGGTTTTGGCAATTACTGTCCTGCAAAATTTAACAGCCATAACCTGCTATGCTGGGATACAAGTTTTGGCGTTGCGCTTATCAAAGGTGATTCCCCAGCAGTCACCTCCTCCCATGTGGCCAAGGGACGGCATTCGCTGCCTGATCCTGACCCTGGGGGTGGATATATGAGGGAGGAACACATGGAAGGAGAGTTCTGTCGGGGGGGGGAAGTGGTGACTCCATCGGACGAGATGCAGTATTCGCACCTTCTACTGAAGAAGACCTTAAAATACCCGGGTTTTCATGGCTTCTTGTCATCCCACAAATCCCCCCCTCCCCCAATTGTAAAAGACAGAAACCCCTTCCGTTTTGTTACGCTAGTCAAAATCCCATTTATACCTCAAACACAGAACACACATATAACATCTCCTGTTTCTCTGTCTGAAATCCAATAACATGTATGGACTTCAGCTCCCATAAAGCCTCAAGTACTGAGACGAAGAATGGGAGGAAGGAGTTGATGCAGATCGACAAGAGCTCAAAGAACAACAAGCAGGCTAGTTGTTTCCAAACCCTGAAGTGTGCTGGACCTTTAAAACCAGAAGGCACACTGGGAGGTGAGAGTGCAGGAGAGGATGTTGGGTCCCAGCTGGAGGCTCATTGACGCGAAGCGTACAGCATCTGAGCAGGCTGCCATTGCTGGGGGAGAGACGGTTCTGATGATTACGGAAGGTCTCAATGGCATTGAGAGCAACGCATAAGCTCCCCGGCGGAAGGCTGCTTGAGGCCACAGCAATTCCATACCCGGACCGAAGAAGCAAGCCAACCTGCAACCGTGGAGCCACGCGGTCAGCTAGAGGGATGTTTGCACACTCTAAGCTGGAGAACGGATGAAGGAAATCATCCTACCGAGACTTGAACTGCATCAGAGGCACAAAGAAGACCCAGTGAGTACATCTAAAGTGGAAGGGGACCACCTGGGCACTCAGAAAATAGCATCAGCATGTGAATGCAGAAACTGTATATGAATTATTTGAAGGCAGGCAAGGCAAAGTACAAAAACCAAGATGTCTAAATACAGAAAGAACCTAATGTTAAAGCAATGCCCAAAAGGAATCATAATTGAATAGCGACAAAGTGCAGCAGAAAAACCTGAACTAATATCTATGCATGGAATGTCAATGTGGGGGGAAAGCTGGAGAACAAGGACAACACATGTTTTGCTGCCTGTTTACTGCCATGACTGCCTTCTACCAGTTCCCCTGGCCGTTTCCCTTTGCCCCACCACAAGGTAACATCTGCAGCCCTCCTCTGCACTGTGGCCACATATGTTATGGGTCAATATTCACCACTACTATATCCCTACTCGCCCTTCTAATGTTATGATGCCACACTGTTTCACATTATTCACCTGCGATATACCGCTTGTGCAAAAATGTTGGCTTTCAAACTCCATCTGCTAAAAATGTCGCTATGTTGCCTCTAACCGCACCTGATAAATCACACTTTGACCGCCTGTAATTTTGTTCTGCTCAGAACTGCATTGACACCTTGTGTGAATATGCTGATCTCCTAACTTGCTCACAACCTTACTTGATAAAGTGGCACTTAGAGTGCCTGAAATCTGGTCAACTCTCAACTGTCTAACCATGCATATTAGCTAAAACTGCCGTATTCTGACCTTAGCTGTTCACTCTTTGCATTCTAGCCAGACTGCCTCCCTTTGAACTTAGTGGTTTATCCATGCATTTTAGTCAAATTGCTGCATTTCGAACCTAGCTGTTCACCTTCTGCAACTTCGCTAAACTGCCATACCTCAAAGTTAGTTGTTTACCCAGGTACTGCGGCCAATCCGCTCAGCCTAATTTAAGCACTACTCAATGCATGTCGACCTCACCTTCTAGTATGCGTCTATTCACCACTAATTTGGTTGTCTACTTCCTGATTAGCCTCAATCTTGCATTACCAACCAAGATGGCTCCATACTTACCCAACGTGCCAGTCTCATCCAGGTCTATCAACCAAGCACCATACCTAGACCAAAACGACCCTCAAGGATTGCTTCTGTCCAATCACCCACGCACCACTATAGAAAGAGACCACTCAGAGCCAGACTAGCAAAAATCTATGAGCCTCCTGCCCGCTCATTGCCCTTCACACAAAATTCTAGAACGTCACCACTCTGACCTAATCCCTCCACACAAACCAGTAACCCATTACAAAACCTCCACCCTACACCCCTCCATAATGCCCCCATCCAGGGCACTCCTGAACCCACACAGGACAAGCGCCATACCACCACTTCAAAAAATTCAGTCACTACTTCAAAAAACCCAGTTTGCCCTAAAATTAAGGGAGCCTTAATCAATGCAAGATCGCTAGTAGCTCATGCTATAGAAATTGCAGACTTAATCCTTACTGAAGACCTCGACTTCCTGGCCATCACTGAGACTTGGTTACACCCAGCAGCGGGCCCTATGCCTATGCTGGCAGTCCCAGATAATTACTCTATCTTAAGACAAGACCGCCCCAATTCCAGTGGAGGTGGTGTCGCCATCATCCATAAGTGCAGTCTCGCCATGAGACTAGCTACCTCTACTGATGCCCTCTCTTGTGAAACACTAGCAGTTAAACTACCACTCACCAACACCCAAACTCTTAACATCTACCTGATCTACCGCACACCAGGCCCCATTGGCACCTTTGAGGAAGACCTTAACTCTATTCTATCTAACAACCTTAAAAGTTCCACTCAAGCTCTCACATTAGGGGACTTCAACCTGGGCTACAATGACCCGGATGACCATCTCGCCAGCGCCACAGCCAACACTCTTACTGCACTAGGCTTCGTGCAAAGATGCTCGACACCTACGCACGCAAAAGGCAGAACACTCGACTGGATGGCTGACCACAACTGCCTAGTGAATATCATAAATACTTCACCTTTAGCCTGGACGGACCACCACCTGGTATCATTCATGCTTTCCACCGACACCCATCACTAAGGCCCCACCCACTCTCACCAGAAACACGAAGAACATGACAGTTGAAAGACTTATCCCCTAACCTACTTCCCACACTTAAAACACTTCCTGACAACCTGGATCCCGAGTCCCTGGTCGAAGAATACAATAAGATTATGGCCACCTCGCTGGACCGCATCGCCCCCCATTAAACTTAGATCTAGCAAACCAAAAACACACCAACAAATGGTACACACCATTCCTCAAAAATCTAAGGCAGCAAAAAAGAAACTGCGAGGCCATTTGGAAAAAATCCCCTTCAATCTCTAACAAAACCAAATTCTCCAAACTAGCTGCACTCTACAAAAAAGAAATCTACCTGGCCAAACAAGCTTCCTTTGACTCTCGTATATCCCAAGCTAAATCCAACATGAAAGAACTTTTCTCCATCCTTACAGAAATAGAAACCCCCATAGCACCCCTTGACATGTGCATCAAAGATAAAAACTGGTGCTCAGAAATACAAAGTGCCCTAGCGAATAAGATCGTCACTCTTCAAAGCAAAATCTCCAGCAAAAGAGCCACCCTGAATGACACCCTCAACTTAAAAATTCCAGAGAAGCTCATGCCCACATACCCCACCTGCTTCCAGTTCTCCAAAGTCAACATTCTGGAAGTTGCACAGCTCATTAAAGATGCTGCCCGTGATCTCTCCCCTTTCATCACAAAATTGATAAATGCCTCCTTCGCTACTGGATCCATCCCTACAAACCTAAAACAATCCTGGGTACTCCCACTACTGAAAAAACCCACACTTGACCCAGCCATACCTACAAATTACTGCCCTATAACGACTGTTCCCTTTTTACTAAATTCTGGACAAGGTTGCCTATGTACACACAACCTTCTAGTATCTAGACAATCTGGATTCCGTCCCCAACATGGGACCAAAACTGCTCTCGTTGACTTGAAAGCACAGATCGATCTGCTCAGAGTCAATGGACAAGTGGCCCTACTCCTCCTCCTCGACCTATCTGCAGCTTTTGACTTGGTCTATCACTCTATCCTATGCTAACACCTGAGCTTACTTTTCCACTGAAGCCATCACCTGGATCACATCCTTCCTTAACGGTAGGACCATGAGGGTCTTCTCTCCCACTGCGCCAGCTGACCCTATACCCATCACCTGCGGTGTCCTCAGGCTCCTGTGTCTCCCCCACACTATACAACAGATTTACCAAGCCCCTTTTCGATGATTTGGATCATCTTGGTACCACCTACACTAACTATGCAGATGATACTCGGATCCTCATCTGCTTTCAGGAGATTATGAAAAGGATTTGGCCTTGCTAAATAGGGTGTACATCATCATCCAGGCATGGATGGCCACTCATGGACTATGCCTGAATGATGATAAAACAGAACTTATCATCTTTGGTACCACATTCAGTATAAAGAAACTTGGCCCTGCCTATAATTCCTTCATGATTGACGGGAACAACATCAAAGTCGGACAGGAGGTCAAAACATTGGGATTCTACCTAGACTCTATTTTTTCCCCTCAAAAGACAAGTGAGTTCTCTTGCATCCGCCACAGCCTATACGTGTAAATTAATCCGCGCAGCCAGACATTTCCTGTCGAACTCCAGCTGCCTGACACTTGCTAGAGCCCTCATACTGTCTCGCCTCGACTATTGCAATGCCATGTACCTGGGGTCCACCAAGGCCACCACTAGTAAATTGCAAACCCTCCAGAACAACGCTCTCAGAGCAGCTCTGGGCATCTCCAGAAGAGAGCACATCACAGGATTCAGCCACCAGAACAACTGGCTCTCCACTAGAGATAAAATTCTCTTAAAAACGGCATCACTCGCCCACAAGTCCCTTAACAATGCTGCCCCAATTTACCTGATCAACAGATTCCACAGACAATCCTCCTCAAGACCCGTCAGAACTATATACAAAGACTGTTTATCTGTTCCCCATTAAAAACGGGCCACCATAGGGGGTAACAGTTTCCCGGTAAAAGCTGCCAAGCTCTGGAACTCGCTGCCTCCAAACCCTATAGCAGACCTACCCTATCAGAACTTCCGTTCCAAGGTTGTCTCCTGGCTGAAATTGGAGTCCCATTAAGACAATGAAATGCCCAGCGCTACCCGCACACATTGTAACCACGTGTGCCTTCTTGCTTACTTTAATATTACGGTCCCATAATATGACTGCTGATTTGTATATAATACTATGTACCTATTTTTGTATCATGTATATTGTCTGTGTATTGTAACCAAGCTTTGAAATTTCTTAAATGCTGCGCCCTGATACCCCCGGGTACGCTCGCGCATTATAAATCAAACAAACAAACAAGTGTTACCCTAAGTAAACATATCGAAGCACAACAAAGTTGATACGACTGTGGCATAGTGAAAAAGGACTGTGAAAACCAATAAGAAGTCCTGGAAAGAGGAACACACCAGGCAGTTGACATTTGGGGAATGATACCTGTTAGAAAGGTATACCAGGGGATCTGCAGTACCCCAGAGAAGGGTTCCTGGCAAAGGAGTATGCCAGGGGATCTAAATAAGTACATTAAAAGAAGTCAGGGCCGCCAAATATACCAGGCATTTTGAAGCTATATAAGAACTTCTGTGGGAAGATACCTGGCGGGGAAGTCTACCAGGGGATCTGAAGAGCCCAGATTGCTGGCAGAGGTGTATACCATGCAATCCACCAAAACTGTAAAGAAAAAGTCTAAAACTGTCGGAAGATACCTGGAAGAGAAGTATACCGGGGGATCTGAAGAACCCATAAAAGGATTCCTGGCAGGGGAGCATACCAGGAGTCCCACCCGAGATTGTAGAGGAAAATGTAACCATATTATAAAATACCTGATGGGGAAGTATACTAGGGAAACTAAGAAGCGCATGAAAGAAGACTCTTAAAACTGTGACATGATACCTGGCAGGGGAGTATACCAGGAGATCTGAAGATCTCACAAAAGGATTCCTGGTAAAGGAACACATCAGGCAAACTTATAAAGTACAAGAGAAGTTAACACTTTTTGTGGAAATTATTATATGAATAAGAGCTTTTGTGAATCTAGTACAAAGAAACCACAGACGTGTTGGATGACATGGAATATGTTGTTTGATCAAGAACTTCCTGAATCTCATATAAGGAACTAAATAAATTGTTGTTCAGAAGAGACTCTTTTGCCATCCTACCTAAATATCCAGGGGAAGGGAACCACCCTCTGGATCCAAGGGTTCCTCCTTGGAAAACACTGTTGGATTTACCTTTTTATTTTGATTATAAACACGTTTTACTAAACATTTCCTTGCACCCCTTATGTGTTTGTTTTTAGTGTGAGTTTCAGAGTAGAGCTCTTTAGGATAGAGTCAGAGAGGCGTGTATCCAGCCTATTTCTGTTTAATAAAAATGTCTGACAATGAGAATATTACAGCTCTGTTTCTGACTCTCATATCTGACCTATCACATCCATTTCGTACTTCAAGGGGACTGGGGGTGGATAGGATGTTAGGCTTGTATTCAACTGCACCTTTGCTAATATTGGAAATTGCTTATTTTTTTTACTTTCTATTTTTAATGTTCACATATTACTTTGCTTACATAAATGTGAAGAAGAAGAGTGAGATCATTTTGTATGTGGTCTTCTGTATTATAAGGCAATATATATTGCAAGAGTAAATGCTTAATGAGAATACTGCAGAGGCTTTGGCATTTAATGTTGATCTTTTACACAAGTACAGCAAGTGTAGGCTCTCAGGCTCTGGTGATCGGCCCATGATAATTACGATGACTAATACTTCTGCTATCAAATGTCGAAAGGTAGAGGGTTCTCTTGTCATAGGTGCAGAAACACATACCCCTCTGAAGCCCTGCTCCAGGTATAGCAGTATTCTCTGCTGCAAAACCTGATATAGACCCAGACAGGTCTTGGTAAACTTTCCTCTGGGAAGAATATTAGGCTCTGGATATTGTAATTGTTTATTTGT
This sequence comes from Ambystoma mexicanum, assembly GCF_040938575.1. Classification (NCBI taxonomy): domain Eukaryota; kingdom Metazoa; phylum Chordata; class Amphibia; order Caudata; family Ambystomatidae; genus Ambystoma; species Ambystoma mexicanum. The sequence goes on from NC_090931.1 coordinate 1,534,773,348, forward strand.
AAAGCGCTTATACACAAGTGAAGTGCTTCAAAGCGGGAAGGGAACAAGGGGTTACGTCATTCTCAGGCCTTGAAGATTCCGAATGAACAAACAACAATAATTTGCATACTAGCCCAGAGGCAGATCTACTAGTGTAAGTATGATTAAAATCATATCGTCAAGACCCGGTTTCTAGCCTTGTTCCAAACACAAACCCTGGGAAACCCCTTCTTCTGCCTGCATATGTGTGCCATGTGAAGCTAAGAATCCAGTTTTAAGATATTTTTAGTTGAGCTGATATTCATGAGAAGTCTACGGGAACCAAATGGAGCTATCTATGGACTGTGACGAATCTGAGGAGGTTGTTCCTCCTTCTCTTGGGGGGGAGACCTTTTCTATTGGGAAAGGAGGGTGCACCCACAGTACAATAGTCCCCCTGGGGGTGGTGCACTGAGGGGGGAATCACACGGGGAAGGAATCCATACATGGGATTGGGGACGGCCATTATCATAGACTGCAGTATGATCCCAATACTAATCCCCCGCCCCTAAATAGAGCCAATGTGTTTTCTTAAGTCTGTCAACCTAACATACGTGACAAGGCTGTAGTACAGACTATCATGCATATGGTTTTCACAGTGGTACTGTGAAGATGTATTTATTTATTGTGCATTTGTAAGGGACTTAAACGTCAAGTAAATTGTGTTTCAAAGCGCCCACAGGGCAACAGGGAGGGGACATGGGAATGAAAGGCAAATATAACAATGATAGAGAGAGGCGGTCCTATTAGGCCGTGTGAGCACTCAGAACGTGCAAGTGCAGAGAGGGAGAGGTGTGAGGGGGGAAGAGGTAAGTGCTAGGTGTAACACAGAGGTAAGTGCTAGGGAGTATGTTGCAAACAACTGTTACGTGACTGGCAGAGATCACATGGTAAGAGTGGTCAACTGCCAATAAATGAGTGCAGGCCTATGATGGCATAGGCCAGTGGCCGCCAAGGCAAGTGCTAGGCGTGGCTGGAAGCAGAAGGTGATTAGGGGTGGGAGGCCAGGGCCCAGGTAGACAAATGAGGCCCCTGGTCACTAATCTCAGCGACTGTGGGGATTCGCAAAGGAAGGAAGATTACTGAGAGTCCAAGGATCACTCTAGAGAACAAGGTGAGTGGTCTAGCTTCTCAAGGCAAGCAATTGGCCCAAATCAGTACAACAATCCCATGCAGGAGTTTGAAAGTAGCTAAGCTGGGATGCTAGGGAGAGAGGGCAATCCTCTGAGGAGGAACAGTGCGAGCCGTGCACAGGAACTGCAGACGTGAGCCGCAAGGGGAGCCGCGACCGGAGGAACAGGAGAACTCTTAACGTGGTCCAGGACGGAAAGAACTATTTGGCCTACTGCTGAGCGAATCCTCTGGGTGCCCCAGGTCCCGGCATAGCGCTAGAAAGAGACACCCCCGGTTTTAAGAACATTACCTTCACTGGTCACCTGGCTACCCTTTGATTTCGGGCCCAGGTACCTGCCCGACCAGTTGCACACCTGCACTGCCTCCAGGCAAACCTTGCATTCGGGTCTGTATCTGTAACCCTACAGTCCCCCTAGCTGCACTTTTGGACACCTGCTGTCTGCACTTACCTTTGCACCTGCTGGCTGCACTTGTTATTGTTTTGATCCCATGTACAGCACTGCCCCCTCTCCTTACCTCTGGCACTTTTCCCATTCCCCTCCCCTGCACTTGTGCGATCTCAATGTCACTTGTCCTAGTAAGATTGTTGTTTCTGTCCTCCCTCTGTTCCCCCTTGCTTACCTTGTCGCGCCTTTAAACACTTGTGTATAGGTGTGTTACAAATGCCATATCATATCCTTCCGTAGCCTCAAAGTGACACAGCTGCACGGGAAACTCTTATAACTGCAGGGAAGAATCAAACAGGTACGTGGGTTACTCAAGACGCCCTAGAGGTCCAGGGTAGCGACGAGGTGAAGACAGGAACTCCCCAGAATGGAGAAGCTTGATTGTTCTTTGTTGGAACATTTGTTGTTGTGTAATCTAGGGAAGGAATCCATTCCCTGGAAATGTGAACATTTGTCCACTTGGAACTTTTTGGTTGGATTTACATCTGCGTGTTGAATTTGTACATTTGTGCACTTTGAGATCCAGAAACAATTTCCTTTGCACCTTAGAGTTAGCTTTAGAATGAGGGCCAGAATAGGATTTCTGATGCTGGAGGTATTTTTGCTTTAGACATCTTGATGAAGGACAAGAACCCAGCAGAGGGTCTGGATTCTTGAATGCGAAAATAGCAGATTGAGAAGAGTTGTATACTTGGCAGGAAAGTGAACCAAGCAGATACTATTCTACAGGGTGAATCTGGGACCTGCACCCAAATAAGAAGCCAGGAAGAAGAGAGTCTGGGATCCTGATTGCAAACCAGCAAGAGTTGTATGCTTGGCAGGAGAGTGAACCAAACTGATAGCTACACTGTGAGTCTTGGACCCGCACCCAAATAAGAAGTCAAGAATAAGAGGGCATGGGACCGTGAATATAAACGATGTAAACAAGGAAGAGTTGTATGCTTGGCAGGGGAGTAATTCAAGTGGACACCATGCTACACTGCTAGTCTGGAACCCGCACCTATTCTGAGAAACCAAAATATAAAAGAATCCGGGAAAGAGAGAAAGTCCATAAGAGGACTCTGGCTTGGCAGGAAAGTGATCCAAGCCTTTCTGCGAGTCTGGGACCCCCCACCCCCCAGCCCCCCCCCCCCCCCCCCCCCCCCCCCCCCCCCCCCCCCCCCCCCCCCCCCCACACACACACACACACACACACACACACACACACACACACACACACACACACACACACACACACACACACACACACACACACACACACACACACACACACACACACACACACACACACACACACACACACACACACACACACACACACACACACACACACACACACACACACACACACACACACACACACACACACACACACACACACACACACACACACACACACACACACACACACACACACACACACACACACACACACACACACACACACACACACACACACACACACACACACACACACACACACACACACACACACACACACACACACACACACACACACACACACACACACACACACACACACACACACACACACACACACACACACACACACACACCCCCCCCCCCCCCCCCCCCCCCTGGAACTGGTCAAAGCAATCATACACTTGGTAGTGGAGTGTGCCATGTTGGTGGGATAAAGAACTGTGAATATATGTTTCCCTCGCAGGCTCAAAGCTTCTCCACTGCCTTGCATCCCACTTCTGCATTTCTGGTTCCCTTTGCAAAGCCTCTCTGGCCATCCTCTCTGGCCATCCTCTGCCTTCCCTTCTGTTCTGGCCATGCCGCTGCCCCGCTTCCCTCTACACCGGGTTACCAGCTCCTGCTGGGGAGAATTCTCTGCTTTCATCTGGTGTCTCCATGCTCGACTGTCTGGCTGACAGCTTGGCTTCACCAGTAGCAACTACCCGGTGGAATTCTCCTGTCAGTTGTACTTATTTGTACTCCCGCGTTGAGAAAGGGAGTTATTTGGAACCAATCACATTTATCAAATCACTATACTGCTCACTTCGGTTCACCCGAGTTCATCTTCCTTCCGGTAATGTTCTTCGTCTCAGTATTTCCTGTTTAGTCACTTGTGAATTCTTAAAGGTTTTGTCATTAGCCTTCGTGGTATGTGGTAAAATGTTATTACAATATTCTATAAAGGGATTGTCATTGAAAGGAAAAGGGGGGATACACCATGTATCATCTGTCTTTCCAACCCCCTTAGGGTTGCCTCCCCCAATGTATTCTCCCCCCCCCCAAATGGCCACCCCTAGGGTCAGGATCAGGCAGCTTGTGACTTTCCTTGGCCACATGCGGAGAGGCTATCCCCGGAAAGGAGTGATGACATCATCAGCTTCATCACAGAAGGCTTAGAAGATTTTAGTTTCCTTGTTTATGGGATTATGCACTTGTATTCTCTGTTTGGGTTTCAAAGTTGTATGTTTTATGCCAACATGTGATCTGATGGACAGGAACCCACTAGATTTCCTTAGGATCATCCATTGTGTATAAGGGAAACAGAAATAATAATCCACAGCTGTACTGTATGTCTACTGATTTTTAGACTGTACAATTACTAGTAATAATGCCTGTTACCTCTCCTTCTTTTAACAGACAGTGGGGCCATTACCAAAAGAAAGAGCCTGCAATTGAACCCTGGAAAATGCACGTACTGCGATGAAAGTTTTAAGGAGCACTCCCAACTCCTGATACATTTGAGAATCCACATGAAGGAAAAAGTTTTTACCTGTGGCATCTGTAGAGAGGACTTCAATAATAGATCCTGTCTAATCATTCACAAGAGAACCCACACAGCTGATAGACCCTATAAGTGCACAGAGTGTGATGCAACTTTCACTCTGAAGTCAACTCTAAACCAGCATCACATGCTTCATACTGGGGAAAAGAATTCGGAGTGCACTGAAGAGAGATTATACCCATGTACTGAGTGTGAGAAAAGCTTCACTCCGAGCACGTCGCTGTACCAGCATCAGAAGATCCATACTGGAGAACGACCTTACCAGTGTACGGAGTGTGGGAAAAGCTTCACTCAGAGGTCAAATCTACACCAGCATCAGAAGATCCATTCTACTGAGCGACCGTACCAGTGTACAGAGTGTGAAAAGTGTTTCACTCAGAGTTCAGCATTGTGCCAGCATCGGAAGATCCACACTAGTGACCGATCATACTTGTGCAAGGAGTGTGGGAAAAGCTTCACTCTGAGGTCACACCTGAACACCCATCAGAAGATACATTCTGGGGAGCAACCATACCAGTGTATGGAGTGTGAAAAACGTTTTACTTTAAAGTCACATCTTCACCAACATCAAAGAATCCATACAAAAGAAAAGCCCTATGAATGCACAGTTTGCAAGAAAAAATTCAGTCTCTTCTCTACTCTGAGAAACCATGCGAGGATCCATACTGGGGAGAAGCCTTATAAGTGCACAGAGTGCAATAAACAATTCAGTGCTTTCTCATCTCTGAGCAAGCATCGAAGGACCCATACAGGGGAGAAGCCCTATGAGTGCACAGAGTGCAAGAAAAGCTTCAGTCAATCATCGGCTCTAATCCTACACAGAAGAATTCATACAGGGGAGAAGCCCTATGAATGCATAGAGTGCAATAAAACCTTTATTGACTCCTCCTCTTTGATCAGGCATCGAAGGACCCATACAGGGGAAAAGCCCTATGAGTGCACAGAGTGCAAGAAAAGCTTCAGTCAGTCCTCAGTTCTAATCAAGCACATAAGGATGCATACAGGGGAGAAGCCCTATGAATGTTTAGAGTGCATGAAAACCTTTATTGACTCCTCATCTCTGATCAGGCATCAAAGGAAAAGCCACATCAATGCACAGAGAGAAAGGTTTTGTTCACTCTAAACATGCAGCAAAGAATTCATACCGGGGGCAACCCCTCCTGGCTGCACAGAACATAAGCATGTGACACCAGAGCAAAAACGAGGGTGCATCAGATTCCGCACAAAGGAAAGACTGTCTGGTGAATGGAGTGTGCAGTTCATTCTCGCAACAAGCCTTAAGGAGTGCATGGAGTGTTGATATTTTCACCCTTTTAAGTATTCAAACTCTAAAAGCCCCTTGGAGACTTGCAAGTGGGGGGCGAAGGGGCTCACAACTGTCTAGCCCCCTCACACAGATTGGGATATGTGCATATATAAACCCTAACCGCAAAGAAAAATCACACTTTTTGTGTGTGTGTGTACGTACGTACGTACGTATGTATGTATGTATGTGCGTGCGTGTATATATTTGTTTTGCCAGTTAAAACGCTTAAGGGGTAATCTGCTTTAATAACCTTTTGAAATTCAGTGTAAAACTAAAACCATGAAGAAACTAATTTACGCACATTCCACTAGGTTAAAACCTTCATATATAATGATATGATAGGTTATTTATAACACGCTTAATACCCAGAGGTTTCTAAGCGTGGGCCCAGGGATCGAACCTCTGTTGCTCCGTGTCGTCTTGCTTCCAAGGCGAGCCCGTTGCCCCTGAGCTATCCTCCCGGGAAAAGCACGTTAGTCTGAGCAGTGTATGGCAGGGGTGCGACTTATGGTTGCGTGCTTAAGATCCTTGATAAAGTTGCCTACACACAAATCCAGGAATACCTTGAAACCAACCATATCCTAGGTAAAAGACAGACAGGTTTCCGACCTGGTCACGGGACAAAATCAGCCCTACTTGATTTAAAAATACAGCTTGCTGACACCCTGGATAAAAGCAAACCGGCTCTCCTTCTAGATCTATCTGCCGCCTTTGACCTTGTCAACCACGACATTCTAGGCATGCACCTAAAAAATGAAGCACACTTCTCCGGATGCCATTGCATGGGTGGCCTCATTTTTAAATGGGAGACTCATGAAAGTCTTCTCAGACACCGCCTCGGCTACCCCCACCATCATCCACTGCGGAGTGCCCCAAGGCTCCTGCACTGCCCCCACTCTCTACAATATAGTCACCCTACCTCTCTTCAACGACCTAAACTGTCGAAACATAGCATACACCAACTACGCAGACGACACGCAGGTACTACTCCCGCTAACTGGGACATATCAAGAAGATGCCACAGCACTAACCCAAATCTACACAGCCATCCAAACATTGATGGCCGCAAACGGTCTCTGCTTAAATGGAGATAAAACGGAAATCCTCATAGTAGGGACCAGTGAAATCCTCAACAAACTCCCCTCGAAATACAAATCCTTTAACATCGACAACACCACCATCACAGTCTCCAAGACTGTAAAAACCCTAGGTGTTCACCTAGATGCTTCGCTATCCATGTCCCGCCAGGTCAATGCCATAGCCTCTTCCTCTGCGATCACCGCCAAAATGATAAACGCTGTCAAGCCTTTTCTCTCCACTACAAACTGCCTGGCCATCGCCAGAGCCACGATAGGTACCAAACTGGACTATTGTAATGCCCTCTTCTTAGGCACCTCCGCCCAAAACTTAAAAAAAACTCCAAATCACGCAAAACAACGCACTATCCCAAAAAGGGAACATATCTCGCAAGCAAGGAAAGATGCCCATTGGCTACCGGTAAAGGAACGCATACTCTTTAAATCCATGGCCATCACTCATAGATGCCTCTCACGGGATGCCCCACCTTATCTCGCAGAAAGAATCGCACCCAAAGCATCCAACAGACCCATCAGGGCTCACCTCACCAACATGATTCATGTGCCCATGTTTCAAAGAACCAGGGCTGGAGGATCCAGCTTCCAACACCTTGCACCTCAAAATTGGAACTCCTTACCTACCTCACTAAGGAATGAAAAATCATACCCCACCTTCCGCAAAAACTTAAAAACCCTTCTATTCTGCTAAAGTCTACCCACATGCATTACAACCCACAGCATAGCATAACATTTAAGCTCATAACAAGGCCAATGTCAATTGTTAATGTTCTCAAGCTCAGTTATGCCTGCACTGTAACTATAGCAATGCATTACTAATACACACTGCATTACTTGTTTACCCTATCCTTTGCCTATGCTATGTTCAAGCTCAAGTCTACTGTAACAGTGCCACGATGCCTCAGGGCAGTTCTGCGCGCTTTATAAATACAAATAAATAAAATAAAAAATAAAGTAGCTGTTATAAAGGATCCACAGGACATCAGGTATGTTGCAAAAACGTAAGGTTTTGTTCATACACACGGAGGCCCTCCTGTCCAGCCTGTCCACTACCAAACTGTGCATTGCCCAGGTCTTTTAAAGCTACTTGCCCGGAACCTAGGATGATTCCAGGTTCCCTTTGAAACAGGTAGACATGTGATGTTCTTAACCCTGTCACACAGCAACCAAATAACAAGTAACCAATAGAAATGTATAATAACAAGTGTCCAGAAGAAATATAAAAACGTTTATCAAATGTAAATAACACATAACAATAGCTTACCATAACTGCTGAATTTCTGTTGCTTTTCAGATTTTGCTCTGCAGCCATAATGTCCAGCTAAAAAGCTTTTTCACTGAATTTGAATGGTTTTTGTAAATGAAGATGTTTTGTGATGTTCCATCAATGGATGTGAATTATTAAAATGTCTCTTTTTGAGCATATATGAAAAACCTTATATGTTCCTGTAACAAAAACATGTTTTGCAGCACATATTAATGTGTGTCACTTTGAACAGTGCATGTTGGGAATCTACGTTCTGGCTGAAGTGGCTGGGCATGAGGTTCCTTCATAACCCAGACCCTCTAAGACACCCCTAGTAGGCACTGGGCCCAGTGGCTACTGTGGGTCACTTGGTGGGTCTGGTGTATGGATGCTGTGATGAATCTAGGGTATTTGTCCGTTCTCCCCAAGGAGGAGCCATACCCTTTGAGGCTATGCAGCTGAGCGTGCTATGCAAGACGCTCCCTAAGGGTCTGGGCATGTGGGACCTCATTGGAAGTGACTCCACCTTAGGGGATAAGGACGAAAGTAATTGCAACCAGCAGGAAAGAAAGAGACCAATAAGGAAGGCAAGCAAGCCCCTCGGGCTATATAGGAATATTTTTGCTGAAAAACTGAAATTCCCAAAACTGAGTTTTTAGAGTTGAGCAGGCAGTAAATAAATGAGAGCAATGTGCCCAAAGTCCAGGAGGGCTTACCAGAGTGTGTCAATCAGATGGTGCTCTGTTCTCTGCTCTGATCTTCCCTGAGTCGGTCTCTTCTTCCCTCATCCCCACCCAGCCTTAGAGAGCCTGGTTTGTATGCTGGTGATCTCTCCCACCTCCTCCCTGACCATTGCCACTATCTACAGGACACCTGGCTCTACCGCCCTATTCCTCTCTGAATAGGCTGATTTCTCCTCCTCTCGCCTCACAATCGCCCCTAAAATCCTTTTCCGGGTTGACTTTAACATCCACCTTGACTCCTTAATCACGGCGTCCACTCTCTTCTGTGACCTCTGCACCTCGCTCTCCCTCTCCATTCTGGTCATACCCACTCGACTGGACACACTCTTGATGCCTTCATCCACACTAATCTTTTGCTCCTCCCACTGATCCACTCTCCTGGTCAGACCATTCTCTCCTTTGGGTCCTCTCGTCCTTCTGACCGCACCTCCCCAGCCCTGCCATCCGTCCGATGAAACGAGTGTCGGCTCCTGCCTTCGCATCTACCTTCATCCCCTCTCTGTCCCCACTATAGACTCTACCTCTGACTACGCTCTCAGCAACCTCCATCTTGCCCTCACAAATGCTCTTGACGTTCTTGCCCCAGTCATGAGGATCCGCCTGAAACATGCCTCCAAGCATATCACCTTGTACGACTCTGAACTTGCAGCCATGAAGCGCATTGCAGAGCTGCGGAATGGAAGTGACAGACCACCGGCTCACCCTCTGACAAACTGGCCTGTTGCCTGCTCCAAAGGCAATAACAACTCTATTCTCTCCAAGAAAAGGGCCCACATCCAGGCTTGCATCTCCGGTGCATCCAGCAACACGGATTTCAACCCTTCCACAGTCTCCTCCTCACCTCTTCCCTCTCAGGCCCTCTGCAACGCACTGGACACACACTTCACTGCAAAAACTCAGGACATCCTGAGCACCCTTGCTTCCCTCTCCCGCTCCCCTTTCCGCACCCCTGCCTCCTATGGCCTTCTATCCACCCCTCTGCCTTTCTCTCCTCCTTTTTTCCTATCACACCCCCTGTTCCTCCAGGACCATTAAGGACAATATTGTCTCTCTTGCCCCTGCTGATTTCTTCAACCGCTCTTTCGCTACTGGATCTTTGCCCTCCTCACTCAAGCACTCCTTGTGCGCCCCCCACCTGAAAAAACCTTCAGCAGACCCGTCTTGTCCAGCCAACTACGGCCCGTCTCCATCACCCCCTTCCTTGGGAAACTCTTGGGGAAGCTTCCCCCAAAAGACCCAGCACACTGAACTTGTTGGTTGCCTCCACGACTATCAATCTGGATTCCGAGCATCCACAAACTGCTCTTCTGAACACCAGTGAAGAACTGCTCGCATCTCTTGACTCCAACTCTCCAGCTGTTCTCATTCTCTCCTCTGCATTTGAAACGGTCAACCAGTCCATCCTCCTAAAACGGCTCTACGATACTCTCGGTGTATTGGAGCGGACACTGGACTGGTTGACCTCCTTCCTCAATGACTGTCCATCCCAGGTTATTCTGAGCTCTTTCTCCTCCTCCACCTGTATCTCCACCTGCGGCGTCCAGCTGGGCTCCCACCTTTCCCCCTGGCTCTTTAAAAAAATGTTTTACAAATATTTTTATTCATAAAAACGTATGCTTTCAAAATATATGAAATCAATAACATCACATACCTTTAAAGGATTATAATATACATTGTTAATATGTTAAGTAATAGAAACTACCATAAAATCATCATAACTTTTAGCAAACATAGTCCTATTATATTAATGGCAGTTACATGTTATATCTATTGGAAATGTAATCAATTGACACACATAGTACCAACAAAGAGAAATACATGACAAAACAAAAAAGGAATCACTCTTATAAATTATTGAAAGGGCACTGTAGTGGCTGACCTCCTTCCTCAATGACCGCTGCTCCAAGGTTATTCTGAGCTCTTTCTCCTCCCGCCCACCTCTATCTCCACCTGTGGTGTCCCCCAGGGCTCCAACCTTTCTCCCTGGCTCTTTAACACCTATCTTGCTCCGGTTACACACCTCATTTCCACTTTCTCCCCTAATTTCTAGTTTTATGCAGATGACACACAACTGTTCTTCAAAATTCCCTCTGATCCTCTCCTTACTTCCGCCACCATTTCTGACTGCCTATCTGCCATCTAGTCCTGGTATACCTGCAATGATCTCTGCCTCATGCCAGCAAGATTTAGATCCTTCCTATTGGAACTCCTGCTCCCTCTTTCCTCTCCTCACTCTGGTCATCTTCTATGGCCTCTTCCCCCTTCTCCTCTTTCCTTCCTCCCTCATATTGCCAAGAAGGCCTACTTTCAACTCCACCGCCTCAAAGGAATCCTTCCTTTCCTCACTTTCCCTCAGAAGCTCTGTCTCTAGACTTCTGGTTCTCTCTATGCTACACTACTGCAATAGCCTATTCATCTACCCTCTTCTTCTCTATAACCCCTCAAGCTAATCCAGACTAGGGCTGTGAGACATCCTTGGCCTCAAGCCCAGGGACCACATCTCTCAAGCCCTCAAATCTCTCTACTGGTTCCCCTTTGCTGCAAGGATCAAATTCAAATCCCTCTGCATCATCCATAAGGCTGTCTGGGGCCAGGGACCATGCTATCTACAACTGGTTATCACTACATATTATATTGGGCTCTTGTAGAGGGCTTTCTTGCCGCTTGAATTATACGCATGTTGACCTCGGAAAGGTTGAACTGCACTAATGATCGGAACTCGGGCACCAGGCTGCCGAGCTGAACGATTGTGGGGAGGGGTGCCACAAGTGTTGGTTGCACTGGTGAAGGTTGGGAATCTGCAGCAACCTGATCGGGGGAAAGACCGACAGGTGCTGCAGCTCCGAAAACCAGATCCTGGTTGGCCACAAAGGAGCTATGAAGAGGAGAGTGCAGTTCGATGCACTTCTGAGTTTTTCAAAGTGACCGATAATCAGTGGCAAAGGAGGAAAAGCGTAAGCTTTCATGTTGTCCCACGGGATCTTAAGGGCGTCCCGAAGGTAGACACTCCGATCTCGTCCCTGGAAGCATAAATAGGACCTTTCCTGTTCAGGGATGTCGCAAAGAGGTCCACCTCTGGAGTACCCCATTGCTGAACATTCTCGGTGACAACATCGGTGTTCATCTCCCACTCGTAAATCGCTGCAGATTGGTGGCTGAGGGATTCGGCAGCCCCATTGATGTGACCCGGCAGGTGCACAGCTTGGAGCCAGATGTTGGATAGCCCAATTCCAAATTTGGATGGCAAGGTCCACCAGGAGGGGAGACTTGGCCGCCCGCCCGCCCCCCCTCCCTTGTTTGTTGATGTAAAGCATTGCTACAGAATTGTCCATGCAAATTCGAACCACACTGTTGGTGAGAGAGGGTTGAAAAGTCTTGAGCACCAGAAAAACTGCCAGGATCTCCAGGTAATTGATATGGAAGCGCCGGTCTTGAGGCGTCCACCTCGAGGTGACGCAGTGTCGCTCTCCACCCCAGAAGGGAGGAGTCTGTAGTAACCGTTACTTGTGGGCAGGGCTCCTGGAAGGAGGTCCCCACTGAAAGGTTGCTGGTGGACGACCACCATTGAAGATCCGCGGTCATACAGGAAGGGATGGAATCATCTTGGAATCTGGTTCCGTAGCCTGAGACCAACTGCTCCAAAGATGAAGCTGAGTGCATCTCATTTTCAGGCATGTAAGAGGTAGAGCTAACACGCAAGAAGCCATGAGGCCCAAGAGTCTCTGGAACCACCAAGCCGTCATGTGAGAGGACTGGAGGAAGAGCTGGCACGTGGTCAAAAAGTCTGCAATCCTGTCCTCCGTCAGCAACACTCTGGTACTGACGGTATCCCAACAGAAACCCAGAAAGATCAGGTCTTGAGCGACAGTCATCGACGATTTCTGCCAGTTCACTGACAGCCCAAGATGGAACAGGATCTGAAGGAGTGACTGAAGATTAGCCATAGCGGCCTGTAGGCAAGGCTGCGCAGGAGCCAATCGACTAAGTATGCATATACACCCCTTCAGTCTGAGGAATGCTGCGATGACCGTCGTCCTCTTCGTAAATGCAGGTGGTGCCGAGCTGAGACCAAACGGAAGCACACAATACTGTAAGTGTTTCGTCCCCACAGAGAACCATAGATATTTTCGATGCGGGTGCCAGATCAGAATGTGCATGTATGCATCCTGAAGGCGTTCCACGCTGAGCCAGTCGCCCTTCCGCAGAGAGGACTTTATCTGGCAGGGCTTAATCATCTTGAATTTCTCTTGGAGTAGAAAGGGAGTGAACTTGGATAGGTTGAGGATAGTGCGCAAGCCAGCCTAGTTGGGTTTGGGCACTGTAAACAGACGGGAGTAATAGCCCTCCCCTTGCTCCCTGAAGGGAACAGGTTCCACTGCTCTGAGGTCTAGATGTTTCTGTACCTCGGCTCTGAGGGAGGGCGACCCTGTCTGCTGGATGGGAGGATTGGAGGGTGGGATAGGGGGGAGGGGTAAGCAGAAGCCCTCCAGATGAGATGAAATTCATCCTCCCACCGGAGTCTCGTGCGACCAATGAAAAATATCATTTAGATGTTTTATCGGCGGAGAGACCACCCGTTGTTGAAGAGGAGGCTGTTTTCGGCAAAAGAAAAACCGGCCACCTTGGTGTTGCTGTTTACGGCAGGGCCCACCAGCTGGAGCATCTGCCCGCACGCACGGCGGTCCTGAAAGCCTCTGAAACCAGAGAATGATCTTGTTTGAGACACTGACCTCTGAGTATAAGGTGCCTTTGCTGGAGTTTTCGCAAGGACCACCAATGACTTGGCAGTTTGAGTGCTTGCCTTGGTCTTCGTGAGTTCTTCATCCGTGGAGCAGTGGAAAAGTTCTTTACCCTCGAAGGGGAGATCAAGTACCTTGTCCTGTACTTCCTTCGAAAACTTTGTAGCATGCAGCCACGCTTGGCGGGAGATGTCTACTCTGGCCATGAGGCCTCGAGCGGAAGTATCTACGTGATGGGCCGCAGCCTCAAGTAGATATTGCGCCAGTACTCTGGCTTCCGATAAGCCTCCCTTGAAGTCTTCGAGCCTGTCAAGAGGAATGCAAATCGGCTAGCTCCTTCCACAGTTTGACATTGGCAGCCGCCAGGATAAGCTCAGTATTAGCCGGACGCAGCTGAAGAGCTGAATTGGAAAAACATTTTTCCCAATGGCGACAAGAAGTTTGTCCTCCTTGGAAAGGATCTGAGATGCTGCAGTGAAGGCTGTAGAGGCTGGCTTCAACTGGAGCGTAGCTGCTGCTACCACTGTCGACACAGGGAGTGGGCATGTGGACAAGGATATATCCTCAGATGCATGTAGCTTGTAGCAAGCGTCAAATTTCCTGTTTAGCTGCTGCCCGGAATGAGGTTTTTCACAGACCTTTTGGGCCTCGGCCAGGACATCCTTCTGAAGGAATAGCCCGGTACAATCTTGTGTCGACAGAGTGAAGGTTCCAGAAAGTACACCTCTTGTGGAGCTGGTGGCCCGGGTATTGGGATGTCTATTGGTGCCATCATATCCAGCACCCGGACGTAAAAGAATCTAATAAAGTGGGCCGGGTCATCACCGACCTGGTCCGCCTGACCCTCATCCAGTGAGGTGGGAGCAGAAGACTGATCCGCTGCATGTGGTGCCTTAGGGCCCGAAAGCGGGGTTGGCAGAGCAACCAGATTCTTTCCACAGGGGAGGCAGGGGAGGCAGTGGGTGAGGAGGCACTACCGGAACCTGCATAGGGATTGCCGGAGCAGGGGCCAGTCAGGCGGCTTGGGATAGATTGCCTTAAATCCATTAAAGTACGCCTTCATGGGATCAGAATGCATAAGTGTCTGAAAATTGGCAAAAAACGCATCCTCAGATGAGGTTCTAGGCGCTGGAGTGGGCAGGCGCTGCTTGGAAACGTGGATACCCCAGGATCGCAAAGAGAATGGTTGCCAGGATGGTCTTCCACCAACTGGATCCACGTAGATCAAAGGCGTGGATGCAGGTGGGAGCAAGACTGTATGGGGCACCGAAGTCGGATCACGCCAATCCATTGGAGGGCAGAACAGATTTTTATTGTCCACAAAGCGTGGAAAAGGCTGCTCTGCCCCAAAAACGGGCCCCTCAGCACCACCTGTGTGTTTTGCTTTTGCTTGGCCCCGTGAGGGGAACCCTTATTCTTATGTTTGCCTGGCCGCTGGCAAAACAAGTTATTGGACTCAGACAGGCACAAAATCACACTTGAACTAATTTGTTATAATAAACGAAAATGGCTCATTATAGGCCCTTTATTCACTCGATATACATATATAGCTATACGCTTGGCCTACATAACAAACATATAATCAGATATATAAAAAGAAGGCGTCACCGTTAATAAGGACATAGAAGACATCTTCATCTTGGCCACTTCCACACTGCTTAGTCTCAGAGCAGGTAGGTAAAGAGATCACTCGTACCAACGGGGTCTGAGGCAGAGCGTCCTCCCTCTCAGTGAGACTTCCTCACCTGGTGGTCCCAGTTCTAAGTAACTTTGCCTCAGAATGCCCTTTTCTCTTTATGGAGAACAAAAAGGGGGGGTTCCAACCACATGTCCATTTGTTGGCCTTACATTTCTGTTAGAATGCCTATGTTCTAATAATTCAAATAGTAAGCCAAGTATCCTTATGGAGGAGAGATTTTACTGCAGAGTAAATCCGATGTCTTTAGTTACTGCTTTATTGTATTAGCAGTCATTTTGTTAATTTTCTTTGATTTTTCTTAATACAAGTCATAATCTACAACAATAATCGTACAAAGATAAATGCAGTACAGAAAATAACCAATTTCTAAATCATTGGTGGGTTAGTACTGTCCATGTGCTACAAAGTCGCATCGTAACATGCAAGAAAAACTATATTTAGAAATATTTGTTGTACACAAATGGATTTCAACAACCAAAAACCATCAGTTGCCTGACAAGTCAAACAATCAACCCAAGTCATTATTTGTTCGGTATTTGTTTCCTCATATTTTTCAAAGAGAGAAGGCTGCAATAACAAGTGTGTTGGTCCAATAGATTAGAAAACCAAATTAGTTACTTTGATGTACTAGATGGACCAGCTCTAAGAAAGAGGGGAGGGGAGAAATAAGGACCAAAACCCATTGGTCTTTTCTCTTTATGGGGCATGACCTCACCCTTCTCACCCTCGGCGGAAGAGCAGATCACCAGTGGAAAGGGCAGAGAGTGGAAAAAGCCAGCGCGCCTCTCCCTGCATTCGTTCCCAGAACCCCTTATCATGCACCTGCAGACCGCTCTGACTCCCTCCTCGTATTCGTCCTTCAGTGGACAATAAAACAACTATTTTCCATAGTAAGTCCACGCTGCAATAATTTTTATGTTGCTATGTGACCTTGCTCTGCTTTCGCTACTGTAATGCATGTTTATTTTCCGATTCCCGCAGAGACGCATGTTTTTATTACAGTGATGGGAGATGTGTCCAAAATGGCCATGCAACGACGCCATGTTATTTAGGTCGCATTTCACATAAGCATTCTTTGTTTGTTTATTTATTTGTAACGCGCACCAGACCCGAAGGTATCAGGGCGCGAGGACAAGGATATTTTCAGCTTACATATTTACAAAGTGTGACATAGAATACAGTGTCTCTTACAGGTTACAAGGGTACAATACAGGATTGCAGTA
Organism: Ambystoma mexicanum; assembly: GCF_040938575.1. Lineage (NCBI taxonomy): Eukaryota > Metazoa > Chordata > Amphibia > Caudata > Ambystomatidae > Ambystoma > Ambystoma mexicanum. The sequence continues at coordinate 1,534,789,760 of NC_090931.1, forward strand.
TCAATTACATTGGGGGTCACCACCAGAAAGAAAGGCAGAGTGAGGGGTAACAAATACTAGACTACAGGTGTAACAGATGGGAAACGGTTATATACAAAATAGCTAAAGCAGTTATATACAGTAATGGCTAAAAGCAGTGCATAAGGCTAGGTGGTCTTCAGGGAGTGAGTCAGAGGTATGCGGGTAGACGGTCATACTGAGTTACAGATCATTTTCTTTAAACCAGTTGATGATTTTTAGTCTAAAGTGTGGGTAGGTTTGGTCCGCCCTAAGGGTAGTAGGGAGGGAGTTCCAAAGTTGGGCAGCTTTGACTGGGAAACTGTTGCCACCGATTGTCATCATTTGGAAGGGCAGGACTGTCAGGCAGTTTGTATATGCGGCTCTGGTAGGTCGGAGCGTGGCTCTTCTATTCAACCTCTGTTAGGTAGCGGGCTGCTGCATTATTGAGGCATTTGAATGGTGGAGAAGCAGTTTTTAGTCTAATTTATTTGATGGTGGGGAGCCAGTTAGACTGTCTCCTTGCTGCCGAGATATGTTATCTTTTAGTCATTCCTAGCGTTGCTCTCTGCATTATTTTGGAGTATTTGAATTTTCTTGATGTGTTTATTGGAACCAATGTATAAGGTGTTGCAGTAGTTCAACTGGGACAGGACAAGTGCTCTTGCCAGTGTGGTACAACTGCTTGTTGAAAGGAAAGGTTTAGCTGCTCTGATCAGCTTGCAAGTGTAGGCTATGGATGATGCCATTGCATTCACTTGTTTCGCCAGAGTGAGGCTCGAGTCGAGGTAAAATCCTAAGGTTTTTACCTCCTTGGCAACCTTAATCGTGTTACCGTCAATATCAAAGGAATTATAATTATGGCCTAGTTTGTTGATGTTGGTATTACACTCCACCGCTTGGACAATCAACTACCATATCCTGACAGGTGTGAAGAGAACACCCAAAACCTTCGAATCATTCACCATGAATTAGGAATACATGAAGCACAACGACAAAAGCAAATTACTACAACAGCAACACCAAAAAGCCAAACCAATGCGGAACACAGTGCTTCAGGAATCCATGAAAACAAGTTTTCCCACCAATCTGTCTTGGTTTTGTGTTACTCGGGCAACCAGTTCCTTAATACCCGTAATATGTTTTTCAATAGAATGGGAATGGTCACCCAGGTCGAAACAACACATGACTGCCATTGTTTCACAACCTAAATTATGCTTTAAAAACAAATAATCTATAGATGCTCTGTTTTGCAAAATAGCTTTCCTAAAGTTTCTATTGTCTAATAGCAGTTCAGTCAAAGCTTGTGAGATCTCATTTTGCCCTTTAACCATCAGACAGGCTAATTTAATCATGGTTTTACATCCCCCAGCCCCCAATCCCCAAATCCCAATAATGGAAATGGCTAATGCTAACACGTCTGCCTCCGAAAGCAAATGCACTTCAGGATTGCAGTCTGGCGTTTAAGCAGTATATGAAGCAGCATGTATGGAACGTCCAATAATAGGTTTCACAGGGTACATCATTAAACCAAGACGTGTTAAAGCACATGGGCCACCTGAAATATTAGTAGGGATGTAGGAGTAAGTGAAGTTCACACAGGAAAACAACAAGTTTTACATGGCTCAGGTGAAATAGTAAAATTACAAATCATATTGTTCGAAACATCAACACAAACATTGATAGATCTTGTACACAACCGTTGCTCAAAATCAGTCCCTTTCTCTTACGCATTCATTTTTAATTGTTCACACTTGCCAATGTTGGAAGTATCAAGTCATTTGATAGCAAACAATGTCATGTGTCATGATACGGGTCATGTTTCTCCATTTGTGGATAGTGTCAACATAAAACTTGCAGTATTCATATATAGAAATACAATTCCAGACATCCGAATGCTGAACTATAGAATAATTATGCAAGACTCTGAATAACTCTTTCAAAATCTGAGTAGGTGTTGGAATCGCCACAAGACATGTGGAGATCAGATCTGTGGAGCTATGCACATCAGTCAAGCAGAAATACAAAATGTTCAAAACTCGCTGGGCTAAATAGACCCACACATTTTCGGGTTGTTTGACAAGCGCTGAATAACCATGATGTGAAAAGGACATCGAAATTCCAGAAGGGGGCAAAACAAGACATTATTTCGCGGACCCCGCCGTTTCCTCAACGTGCCATGATAAGTTGCAATAGGCGCAAAACTGTCAGGTAAAGCGTCAGTTTTCATCCATATCCCTGTTACACTTGAAGAATAGAGACATCTGCCACATCCCCCGACATGAACCCGGGCCCAACATGCCACACACAGGCACTCGGCATACTCAGGATCTAAAAAATGTCAAAATTAAAAAACAAGATCTCAGTGGAGTACATCACTCACGTAAATAACATTTTGTCAGCAGGGATATGCATCCGTTTCCTTTTCTCTGGTTTCATCACAAGAACCACCTGATCTTTCCCAGCTGCAGTCGCATCCCCCGGCATGGACGGACCAGTAGGTTTCTCAACCCCTACCATGGCACCTGGAACCATAACATCTGATGTGCCAAAACCCTTGTCCCCACAAACTGTCAATACTATGGATGGCTCTCCTTTCTTAACCATAGCTAGTTTTACAGGAACTAGTATCAATTGAGCCACTCGATCCCCTTCATGTGTAGGTAGCATATTCTCACCACTGTTCCTGAGAATTACCTTAATCACACCTTGGTCGTCCGCATTCACAATCCCTCCCAACACTTGAATTCCTTTTAGGGCTAAACCTGATCTCTGGAAATTAATCCCATATGTGAAGATGGAATTTGCACTCCAATTCCTGTATCAATCACAGTAATACCTCTCGTTTCTAGCCGAATTTCCTCTTCGATGCAAATCCACCCCAGCCGACTCAGGAGTGGCATGATAAGGGGCCAACTACCAGTGGATACTTCCCAGAACAATATAGTTTCCATGGCTCGATTCGGTTTGATTTGTAAGGCTGGCATCAACATGCGCATTAATGGAGTCTCACCGTTCGCAATGGGATGGTTATTCATAATTTGAAAAGCTTCAAATATATGTTCTCGCCAACCTTTCAAAGTACCATCCCCTATTTTGCGCAACTGTTCTTTCAGCAATCCATTCATTCTCTTAATCAATCCAGATGCTTCCGGATGATAAGGGACATGAAAAATCCATTCAATTCCCTTTTCTTGACAATAATCGAGGACAATTTTCCCATTATCACTTGAATTTGCAAAGGAATCCCATAATATACAGCCACCTGCTCCAATAATTTAATTGTATTCAGTTGGGTAGCTCTTTTACATGGCAAAACCATCAGATAACCAGAATACGTGTCCACAATAGTGCCCGCATATTGACATCCTTTACTAGTGGGCATAGGACCGATATAATCAATCTGGCTTCTGCCCCAAACACGTGACTGAAACCGCGCTACTTGACTTGAAAAACCAGATGGACGACGCCAGAGACATGGGCAAACCAGCACTTCTGCTACTTCTCGACTTATCAGTGGCCTTCAACCTCGTAGACCATGACGTCCTATGCTACCACCTCTCTGCCACCGCTAAATACTCCCCTGAGGCCACAGCATGGCTCACGTCCTTCCTACAAGACAGAACCTTGCAAGTATTCTCTGCCTCCACCTCACCCACCATCATCCTCTGTGGTGTGCCCCAAGGCTCCTGCCTCTCCCCCACTCTCTACAACATCTTCACACGACCCCTCTTCCTCATCCTCAACGCCATGGGCATCTCCTACACCAACTACATTGACGATACCCAGATCCTCCTCACCCTCACTGGCAACTATAACACTGACTCAATGACCCTCAACAACTTCTACAACACCATCCAAGCCTGGATGGCAGACAATGGACTATGCCTCAACTCCGACAAGACCGAACTCCTACTGGTAGGCTCCCCCGACACGCTAAAAAATCTAGACTCCCAATTCAGCCATTTCACCATTGACTCCATTAAAATACCTGTCTCCGATTCGGTCAAAACTCTTGGTGTCTACTTGGATTCTGTCAGGGATGGCACTCTATTAAGAGTAGCACAAGACACCCAGAAAGGGTTTGGGTGGTTGTGCCAAAATAAAGTGGACAGATAAGTACACACACAGCAGAGAGGAAAGAGAACAAAGAGTAGGCCAGAGTAGCAAGGGAAAAAGGTACAGAATGAATTCCCTCTTGGTGTGTATGCAGATCTAGGAAAAGAGTATTCCACGAACCTTAGGAAATACTCTAGCCTTCTACACAGTTTGCTATAACAGAGGCCCACTCTGTTTGCTCATGGCTTGGAACAGCAGCTATGGGTGTCTGTAATGTAGAAACGAAACAAGGGAAGGGGCAGAGGTTGACTGATGGGAACCAACAGACAAGCTCTGTACAAAAGGGTCTACAAACAGTACAATAGAAGATACTACAGACAAATCCAGGAAAGGAGGTGATAGCAAACTAGCAGAAGGAAATGAAGGGAAAGTCCTGTAACAGGATAGGATAGCAGAGGACAGTAAGGAACAAGGTTGAGAGCTCAGAGGAGCTGGAAAGCAATGAGCAAGCCCACAGGAGCAGGGCTGTAAGTTAGAGAGCCCAGATGAAAGGGGCTTAGGGCAGCAGTGTAAAGCAGGCTGCACGGTAAGGAACCCAGAAGGGCCGGGCAGCAAGGAGTGGGCCCTGAGGGGCAGGGCCGCTGACCATAGAAGGTAGCAGAGGACTGTAGCGGGCTGCTAGGCCGAGAACCCAGCGGGAAAAGATAGGTAGTAGGCAGCGGAGCGTGATAAGCTGCAAAGTAGGAAGGCCAGAGGACAAGGGCTGTAGGCAACCGGAGTGAGGTAGGCTGCAGAGCAGGGAGCCCAGAGGACAAGGGCTGAGGCTGGAAAGCAGCAGAGCGTGATCAGCTGAAATGTAGAGAGCCCGCAGGGCAAGGGCGGAGGCTGGAAGGCAGCAGAGCGTGATCGGCTGCAATGTGGAGAGCCCGGCAGGGCAAGGGCGGAAGCTGGAAGGCAGCAGAGCGTGATCAGCTGCAATGTGGAGAGCCCAAAGGAGCAGGGCTGTGAGGCAGGGAGCCTGAAAGGCAATGGCAGGAGGCAGCGAAGTGTAACAGGCTGCAAGGCAGGAAGCCCAGAGGAGCTGGACTGAGGTAGGGAGCCCAGAAGGCTAGGGCTGTAGGCAGCAGGGTGTAGCAAGCTGCAAGGCAGGAAGCCCAGAGGAGCTGGACTGAGGCAGGGAGCTCAGAAGGCTAGGGCTGTAGGCAGCAGGGTGTAGCAAGCTGCAAGGCAGGATCCAAGCAGGAGAGATGGTAAACAGCATACAAAGATCCATAGAAAGGTGGAGGAAGGACTCTCAATGCAAGAGGCTGAGCCACTGCAGGCAGCAGCCTTATATACTGCCTAGCCCAGCACAGAGGCAGGCTAATTGGTTGCACCTGGCAAAGCACACCTGCAGGCAATCGGCCACCTCCCTTTCTGTTCCTGGGCTGGTGGAAGCAGAGCAAATCCCTAGGGCTTCTGGGGGGTGTAGTTCCTTTGATGACCACTAGGAACAGCCAGGAATCGATGCTTGTAGCCAAGTGCATTATGGTAAGCGTAGTTTGTTGGAAAAAATAATAAAGCACCAAAGTCTCGCAAATGGGAAATAAAGTCCCCAAAGTAAATATAGATGGATCCAAGAGTCTGTTGTAAATAAATGATAAACAAATAGTCCATATTGAGCGCAAATGGATGCGCCCATGGCGCAGGCATGACAGATTCCAACATCTCCATGGACAGACAAGTCAACGCAATAGCCTCCTCAGCTGCGTACCACGCCAAACTGATCAACGCCGTCAGACTCTTCCTCTCCAAAGAGAATTGCACAAACATAGCCAGAGCAATCACTGGCTCCAGGCTAGATTACTGCAATGTACTCTTACTAGGAACTTCCAACAAAAACCTGGAAAGGCTACAAATCATACAGAACAATGCCCTCCGCACTGCCCAAGGTATCACGAAAAGAGAACACATCTCTGAGGCCAGAAAACTAGCCCACTGGCTACCAATAAGGGAAAGAATCATCTTCAAAGCTCTGACACTGACCCACAAGTGCATCCATCTCACTGCCCCGGTCTACCTCTCACAAAGAATCCACCCCGTCTCCTCCACAAGGCCAACCAAGTCACCAAATACCAACATGCTCTGTGTGCCACTAATAAAAAGAGCCAGAGCTGGAGGATCCAGCTTCCCTTATCTCGCACCATCACACTGGAATGCCCTACCTCCCACAATCCGAGGTGAGCCCTCCCTCATTGCCTTCCGGAAAGCTATGAAAACCATCCTCTTCACATAAGGTCTCTCGCAGCACCATGTTTGCCAATAAACTGTCTGTAATGTAATAACCAAAGATGCATGAGCTGTAATGACTAATCTGTTTGTAGCAATCATAATGTGCCAACAACTGCTACCAGTCCTGTACCCCCTGTAACTAGGTTCCTGCAAGTAACAGTGCCACAATGCCCCTGGGCTGTCTGCGCGCTATATAAATATAAATAAATAATCAATCTGCCAAATCTTCCCAGGTAATTTCCAACGTTTTAATGTACCATGAATTATGTGTGGAATAGATCAATGTTTCTGATGTTGATACGTAGGACATTGTAAGATTATTTTCACAATTTCCAACGGAATGCTAATTCCACTGTCTTTTCCCCACCTGATAGTAGCCTTCTCTCCGAGTTGCCCATTTGGCAATTCCCTCCAAATCGTCCTCCTCTGCGCTCGTGCCCATGACTTAAATCTTTGCATGTTCGTCTGCAACAGAATCGAATGACCGTTCGAATAAGTCTGTTGTGCAATGTGCATCTACGTGATATCCAGTTACAGTAGTATGCATGAGCATCTCAGCAATGTCCTGCCACACTTCTTTTCTCCTCACCTCTTTTGCATGAATCTTCCATCCATTCTTTTTCCAAGTCGGCAGCCATACTACCAACCCATTCGCAACAGACCATGAATCCGTATAAATATGACAACTTCAGGTATTTCCTGATTTAATGCCTTATATACAGCATATAATTAAAAACAACTGGCTACTCTTCCCTTTTCCTGAGGTGGTTAGCACCTTTTTCAATTTTGGATTGTACGTCACCGCTTTCCAATGTCGCTCAATTCCCACATATTTGGCTGCGCCATCAGTAAACCATGCATGTTTGGCTTGTTCATTTGATAATTCTCCATCTGGGATCACCCATTTAACTGGAGATTCCTCAACAATCCTCTCTCCCTCTGGTTCAATGTCTATCAGCGGCATACCCGCCACTCGCTCATGTAATTTTGCCACGCCATCCTTACCGGGCTTGGCACGGTCTTGAATGTACCATTGCCATTTAATGATACTAGCCTCTTGTGCATGACAATTCGGTGTGTTTTAGGGGAGCTTAGGACCCATTACATAATTGGTATTCTAGGTTGGTACACTATATCATGGCTCACCATCATTTGTTCAGTATCTATGAGCGACCAATAACATGCTAGTAGTTGTTTCTCAAAGGGGGTATATCCGTCACCCGCATCGGTCAACTTTCTACTCCAGAATCCCAAAGGTACTAGTTTTCTGTCCTGTTTCTGCCACAGGCTCCAATTGGCATAGGCATCCTGTCCGGACACATTAATCTCCACCTCACCATCCCCCAATGGCCATAAATCAAGCACTTTCTGAATGGTGTCTTTGGCTAATTGGAACTCTGTTTCTTGTTCCTCACCTCATTCAAAATAAAACTTTTTACGTGTCACTTTGTAAAGGGGTGCCAAAATCTGCCCCAAATGTGGAATGCGCTGTCTCCAAAATCCAAGCAGCCCAACAAACTGTTCCTCGGAGTCAAAACTCGAGGATCTTCTGTTTTGCTTTTGGCACTATCTCACGGTGCCCATCATGCTATTGTATCCCCAGGAAAACCACTGTTTCTGCCGGACCCTGTGTTTTAACATCATTGATCTCCCATCGCTCCTTACGCAAGCCTTCTCTAATGAGATCCAAGTGTAATTGCACACTTTGTTCATTTTTGCCTTGAATCAAAATGTTATCAATGTAAGATACCATTTGTATGTCGGGTTTGCATGCAATTCTAGCCAAATGTTCTGCCACCAGCCGGTGACAGATTGTTGGACTATGCATGCAGCCCATTGGCAAACAATTGAACATATACTGCCTCCCATTCCACGAAAATGCAAACTGCTCTTGGCATTCATCCGTAATCGGTACGGTGAAGAAGGCGTTAGCCAAATCTATCACTGCATACCATGTTCCCTCAAATTTCTGTACATTTTCCACCAAGGTTACTGCATCCAGTACTGCTGGTATTAGCGGAGGAGTATATTTAGTGTATTTAGAATGTGTGTGCTTAGATTCTCTTTCCACCATCGCACTCACCATTTTCCTTAAGCCAGCATAAATTGGGTTATGCTGACAAAACTGCCCGGCCAGATGATAGAAGAAGTGGAAGAGATTGCTGATGACAGCTGGTTGTGAGCAGTCTTTTCCTGGATTCCACAATGGATGGCAGATATGTAAACATTTCTTGGAGCACTGATCTTGTTAGTGTTGCCAGGATTCTGTGTGATCAAGATAATAATCACACAATGCAGGAAGACAGCAAAGAAAGCCATAGGGATAAAGATCATGATCGATGTTGAGTCAGGATGGAAAGTCAAGGACTTGACCGTTTAAAGAAATCAGAGACTTCATAAAAGTCAGTATTCATGCACCTGAGGGAACGAAATTCCTGTATCCAAAGGACCATAAGATGTATGTGGGAAGATGGAGCTACTGCAGTCCAAGTGGACAGTGTATGCTTATGACCTGGAACAAGGATGAGCTTGTGAGGACAGCTGGGTGCCTGAGGGGAGTCATAAAGATATGGGTCCCTAAAAAGCATCTCTTCGGACGAGGATGTTTGGATATGAAGAAAAAAGGAAGAGTGGTTGATGAATTGCCCAGAGGGGGGACTGTAGATAAGGAGTTAAGCACCCCCACCTCAACCACTTTACCCAGAATGCCTATATGTTGGAAACCAGAGTATGTGACATATGCGGAACAACTAAAATGACAGAGGTCAAAGTAAATCCTAGAGGCTAGGTTCCCATTGAGAAAACCTTACCTGCATTCAAGACAGTATGATTGTTGTTTAAACGAAATCCCAGAAGAAGCAGGATGCCTGACTGACGAAGCAGCTTGGTGACGTCATGTAAAGAGTCGAGCTGACGTATATTAGAAGAGATGTAGAGACGAGAGATTGCGGATATTCTATAAGGCTTCAAGAAAGTATCAAACATAAGGAACATCTTGGGCTCAAGATGAAGAGGCTTATGCTACAGAAACGATTAAGATATTAAGCCAGTTCATACATGTACAAACGCAAAGTAACGCAAGCAGACAAAGTTTTCATGAGGCTAGCTTTATAGTAAAATAGATTGCGGCAAGCACAAATGTATGGATACATAGGAATAAGTAAAGAATGGATGGTCCCATTATGAACTATAAAGTAGAGCTGAGCTAAAGGAGAAAAGCCATATTTTCCAAGTGTGGCGCAGTTAGAAAACAAATGGATTACAAAGTTCAGAAAGGCGAGGTTGAACGAGCCAAGAAGCCATGGTCGTATCTGGCTGAAAAAAACTGAAATTAGTTACAATTTTGTGAAGGAATGAACCTCCTGTTCAGAAGCTTGAAGAGGACAAGGAAGACTTCAGAGACTCATTGGAAAAATAGTCTTTTTAATACACAAAGCTCAATTTTGTGGTCTTCAGTCACGTGAGAAGAGGGAGTCGGACGAGCAGGATGGTCACAACTACGCACAAGGGCAGAGCGTGCCTCTACTCCCCTGTATCTTCCAGAGCAAAAGAACACTCCCAAGGACCAGTTCAAAGGCCCTAATTGACTACCGGGCCACTGAGGTGATGATGTTCTAATTGGTGGGAAGCGGATGTTTAAGATTAACTCACCAGCACCTGGCAGTCTGGCCTGCGTGCTACTAGCGTGGGCTGAAGGATGCTGATGGAGGTTAGAAGCCAACCAATGATAGAGGATCGCATGATTGCGGGGTCCTATAGTTAAGTAGCCAATAAGACGTTGTATATTTAGTGACGTTCATAGTGACCTGCTTTGAGAGAAGGGTTTAGTTGCCCCACCTGATATCACCTTTCTCATGCCCATTATAGTAGTATGGATTGTATACTTGGATATTCCCATAGACCCTATCGCTCTCTTCAGTAGGTTTTTGTAGTTTGCCACGTAGGATGACGTTAGTAATACGCAGGTTGTACATCACCTATGATGAAATTTTAGTATAAAAGAGTGCTTTTTTTATAAAGTTTGTTGAGATCATGCTGTGCGACGTCCGTTGATGTCCGCTGTACTCCCTGTTTTAGATAATTGATATTAAAACAGTTATCTTTTTGCCAACTTCCTGAGCCGTTTTGTTTATTGATGTTTGAGTAACCTCTGCATTCCCATTCCTCTCAAATGTATTGCTGACCTATCTTAAAGGGCTGGAAGTCCTGCAGTTTCAAGATTATTCCTGATTTAGCTTTTGCACAGAGTAATGAACCATTACTGGTGGAAAGCTTTAATCCGGTTACAAGTGAGGAAGAAGGGAGAAAAAAGAAGACCCATTTGTTTTCCTCTAAAAGCGGGGTTATTGTATAGGGGTGATGTAGATTCTTCCGGTAATCCTAGGACTCAAATTGTGATTCTTAAGTCATAAAAATATTATACAGAAAATTGCACATGCTCATTTAATAGGAGGACATTTATGGACAGCTAAAACAAAAGTTCTAATTGTAAACAGATTCTATTGGCTTGGAATTTATGCCGATATAAAGAATGTTATAAACACGTGTTTTCTGTGTCAGAAAACTAGTACTAAAATGCCCCCTCCCACTCCTTTACAACCTTTACCTATTATTGATGTTCCATTTTCTAGAATGGGAATGGATATATTAGGTCCATTTGAAAAAAACAAATTGGGTAATATGGATATGTTAGTCATTTTAGACTATGCAAACCGTTACCCTGAAGCTTTTCCCCTAAGAAACAATACCTCACAGCAGATCTTGAAACATTTACTTCCATTTTTTTCTGAACTGGATTTCAAAAAGAAATTTGTACTGATCAAGGGTCTACTTTTATGAGTAACTCATGGCTCAGGTAAAAGATGTCCTTCAGATTAAAACTCTGCAAACTTCCATTTATCATCCCCAGACTGATGGACTTGTTGAAAGATGTAATCAACCACCGAACCACGAAACACGACTTGTTGAAAGATGTAATCAACCCCCGAACCACGAAACACATCTTAAAGAAATGAGTCGAAGCAGACAAGATAAATTGTGATATTGGTATACCTTGGTCCCTATTTACTATTCGGAAAACTCTGTCATCTACTGGAGTTTCTCCCTTTGAGCTATTATATGGAAGTGAACCCAAGGATGTGTTGGACATGTTAGGTGAAAGGTCCCATGATTGCGGGGGTTTCATGTTGCGTGTGCCATATTGATAACTGGGGGTGGCGGCCATGTTGCAATTTTATATGTACCAAAGCATAGTTAATTAAGTATAGGAGATGTTACTTTAGTGTTACTGTTGTTTAGAAGTTGATACATATTAGCTTGCAGGCACGTAGAAATATAAAATGTCAAACCCACCAAATATAAACACATACATGCACATTAATACAAATACATGGCAAATTCATGAATCTCACTATAGTGCGCTTTTCACAAAGGAATCAAAACACAGTAGTCGAGGGCTGTTTTGCAAAGTTAACTTTGAAACTGGTTCTGTGAGGTTATAGGAGCCAGGGGATAGGTAATAAGTAACTTCATAACCTTTACGGTCAGTAAAGCTTTAGAAACTATCCATGAGTTGTTATGGTCTGATTTATCATTGATAATAGCGGTCATCTCCTGAGAGCGCACAATAAGGAGTTTTGTTGTTTATTTTGGTGAGTAGTAAAACATGGGGTAAGCCAGTGCCCAAGGCTATTCAGGAGTTTCAATTGTGCAATGAAGTGGTAGTTCTGTAGATTGAAAATGTTCAATGGAACGGTCACCTGGGGAATGAGATGGCATCAATAACTCAGAGAAATCATTTACCGAGCCTCCCTCATATTGTGGGGAATATTCATGTGCACCATGTGCAAATCAAGAGTTAGGGTTTACATGGCTTAAGCCAATTATTGCTAGTAATGAATTATGATTCATAACCAATGTTTAACCATGAGCTGACGTTATGACCCACCACGAACGAATCCTAAGAAGAGGTGTGTTATGAATATGATCTGAAGATGACTATTTAGATAAAACTGGCCAATGAAAATGTAGGAATTGGGGAAACGTGAGATGTCTTTGAAAAGGTTTTTGTGCAATCATTTTTGGGTGTGGATTGCAATAAAGTATCTGGGGGTGTTTTAACTGTTGCAAAATTGTATACAAGATAGCAACTGGTGCGGTTTGTTGAGACTTGAGTTAGTTTGGTCCTGCAACACTATCAAACTGCTCCCCAGATAATTGTATAAACTTGCTTATGCACAAACTTGCTTTATGCACAAATTCTTCAAGTGGTGGGCCCACTTGGGTTGAGGTGATTAAGGGCCACACTCCTACAAATTTGGCGAGCCAGGTCAGGAGCCAAGGATTTCCGAGATTTTGGGGGTGGTGGGGTCTTTTGTCCAGACTTCTCAGCTGTGGCATTTCACAACGGGGGTCAGTCTTCCATGCACAGTGAAAAAGAGGTCAGCGGATGCCATATTGGTTAAAGGTCTGTCTGCTCCCCAGAGATGTGGTGCCGTGGCCTAGCTGTGCATGGCGACTTGACGGAGCACCACATCGGAGTGCCTCAGGCTCATGTGACTGCACGTTTGGGGTGTAAAGCAAGGGAGAAATTGGGGTAAAAAGTGTTTGTTTCTTTGATTTAAGGGGTTTTGGTAAGGGTAAACTTGGGGTGTGGGTGTGAAATTAGTTGAGGTTGGAGGGATTGCATAAGTGGATGTTTTTGATGAGTGGTTGAACTGTTCTATGTTGTAATTCCACTGTATATATTTTTTACCTAGTTTGTTATTTTAGAGGTGGGAGGGGGCATCTTACCCCGCACGCCCAGTGTGAGGCTCATCCTGATACCCTTTAGTTTGCTTGCCTGGTTGGCTGGGAGCCCTCACCTTAATGTGGGATGGTATCTTAGGGTAAGTCCAACGGTAGATACCTTTCTGAAGTAGGCCTTGACATCCTTTTGTATTAGCGTGCGGGCGGAGACCCTCACCACGATTTTCTTGGTTAGTCGAAGTGAAAGGGAAACTTCCTGTAGTCAGGAAAAGACGGTTTTTGGATACAGAACGCCGTACTCGTGAGAGAGAGAGCGAGGGCAGCGCTGCTGTAGTGGAAAGCATTGTGCCCCTCCTATGCTCAGTGGTGGGGATATCTCAGAAATATTGGCCGGCTAGTGGTTTTGATAAGATGCTGTCTTTTGTGTAGAAGTAGAATTTAAGTAAGTAGCTAAGTGAGGTTATTTGCCATATAAACAAGTGCAGTGAGTGAGTGTAGAGAACTAAGGAATTGGGTATGAATAAAAAGTGGGTTCTTTGGGTGAAAATGTTTTGTGCCGTGGGTTCGGCTCCACATTTGTTCTGGGAAATTATTTTTTGATAACTTTGGAAGGAGGATGGAATCTCCATTGAATCATTTGTGCCAGGTGTTGCCCGGCTAGAAGGTAGACATTCTAAATTACCACAGGGAGTGGTTGCGGGAAAGTAAGGGAAAAATTATACATTCCTGGCTTATTGATGGAGCCTATGATAAGTGGATATTGGAGAACCTGCATACCTTTTTAATTGTAAAGAACAAGGGCTCAAAGTTAGATACGTATTTAAACGAGGATGTATAACAAAAGGTGGGAAGGGCCATAATGTTGAAATTGTGGTGGGGGGCCAAAAAAGGAGGGTGCACAAATTTCTTCTTCACCACCCCACATGGGTGCTATCCGGTACTGCCCGCAGAGGGGTACACAGACCCTGAGTTCATACCACCATTTTCCCCAGCGGCTACTCCATTGGTTGCCAGACAGACACAGGTAACGCCTCCTTCAGTTACAATTTCTAAGAACTGGGATTTTGAGGTAAGTGGAAGGTTAACTCCTTCAAACTGAGTGAGGGAAGGGGATAACTCCCTGGACTGCTAGGTTAGCAGATAGATTAAGGGTGGATTAGCAAGAATTAACTTTGTGACTACCCCCCCCCCGTTGCTCAAGTGACTTCAGTCTAGTTCCCTCTCCTCGAAGTGTGCCTTGGAGAAGAAGGCAACACCATTCCAGTTCCCTCAGCTTGAGGCGTATCTTAGAATGGAATGCCACTCCAGCTCCCTCTACTCGAGGCGTGCCTTGGAGAAGAAGGGAACACCATTCTGGTTCACTCCCCTTTGGCGTGCCTTGGCAAAGCATGCTAGTGCAGCTTTCTCCAGTCGATCCGTGCCTTGGAAAGTTCGTGATTCAGGTTCCTTCAACTTGAGGCGTGCCTTGGCAAGCAATTGTAGTCCAGCTCCCTCCACTTGAGGCGTGCTTTAGAAAGAAACGCCAGTCCCGCTCCCTCTACTCGAGGGGTGTGTTGGACAAGACGGGATTACCATTCTGGTTCCCTCCACTCAAGGCGTGTGTTTCAAAATGTTTAAACGCCACTTTGGCTCCTTCCCTTGAGGGCTAAGTGTCATGAAAATGGTACCTGGACACCATCTATATGACGGCGGTGTCTTGTATAACTCGTACAGCCCTGCCGGTTTCTTTTTTTTACTACAGTAATTGTCATGTTTTATTTGACTGAAATGTCTTCTGTTGGAATTACTTCTATATGATTGGTGTGTGAAGGAATGAATTCTTGCCAGGGAACCGGCGATGAAACAGGATTTTTTGGGAAGCCTCACAGGAGCTCATAGAGGAGCCGCCATCGTGGTTTGGCCCTCTAGCGCCCTCTCCACTCTATACCAGCATACTGCAAATCCAAGCTATCAAGTGCACCAGGGAGGAACTTGCACTTCAAGACATACAGAACAGAATCCGGACACATTTCCTGATCAACTTACAGTGGCGATTCGATGATAAGATCCATATGTAGAAGCGATACATTGATGAGGTTATCTTTTTATGGCATGGCACATCAGATACTCTAGAAGCCTTTCTTTCATGGCTCAACACTAGAAGTTCCAATATTCAGTTCACCATAACATGGCACAAGGACCAGATCAACGTTCTTGTTCTTACCATTCAGGTCAGTGGCAGCAGACTCCAATGCACTGTGTTCCAAAAGGACATGGACCACAACACTTTGCTCCACTACACAAGCCGTCGCCTCACCACCCTGAGGAATAATCTGCCATACGGCCAATACCTAAGGGTTTATCGCAATTGCACTTTGATAGAGGATTACTATGAGAACGCTCCGTAGCTTGATGCCAGATTTCAAGCAAGGGGGTACCCAAAACCAGTAATGAAACATGCCCGCAAAAGAGCCAGATGATAACTGAGGGGAGGTCCTACTGGTCCCTAAAGCTAAAAATTCACAACAACAGGACCGATTGATCTTTGTCAATACATAAAACCATCAAGCTATGAAAATTAAGGCCATGAAGAAAAGAAATGTTGGCCACTGGTCCAAACCACACTTCCTGATGAACCAGCGCCACTGATGGCTCTGAAAAGGTCAAAAAACATACCAGAATATTTTACCCATTCCTACTTCAGAAGCCCATCTAGCAGGACCACATTGTGGAATTGAAGACCCATTGTTGGCCTTTTCCCATGTGGCACCTGCCCATGTGTAAATTCACAAAGAAAATGCCAGACTTTGTAATCAATAGCAGGAAATGGCATTTTAAACGTCATGCGAATTGCAAAAACGGCCAATGTCATTTACTGCATTCAGTGCCTCTGCACTTTGAAGTATGTTATGAAATGACAGGTTATTTATAACGCGCTTAATACCCAGAGGCTTCTAAGCGCTGACCCGGGGATCAAACCTGTGGTGCTCTGTGTCTGTCGTCTTGTTTCCAAGGCAAACTCGTTGCCCCCGAGCTATCCTCCCGGGACGTTAGCCAAACAAAACGACCTGTGCACAAGAGAATTACCGAGCGCAGGTGTAGGATCGGATGCAGGACCATGACCGCCCCTCTGATCTCTTGTTCTGTCCAAAACCAACACACTCAGGACGAAATCTGATGGTCGGTGTTTGATGTAGAACCAAATTCAATCATCATAAATGCATCTCTTAACCATAAAGAGGCATGGTGGATACATAAACTAAACTCAAACCAAGAAGAGCTAAATGAAAACATTTTCAATATGATGTGAAGGCCCCCCTGATCTGAGCGTTCTCTTCATCCACCCAGCAATGAAAATGTATATGGTAGTTGGTGTACACCTACTAAATTGCCCAGAATATGGCCATATGCAGTCACAAATGTGTACCCAGCTGCCAGTAGCACAGTGATTAACTTGCATGCTGCCGACACCGCAGCCTATGTCCTAGAACCTCTCCGGTTCCAGGTTGACTCAGTTCCCGATAAGCGGCAATCAGAAACACCCATGGTATTGTGAGATGCCTCGGCAACCCAGTGAGGCTGTCACGCTGACGTTCCGTGTTTGGAGCCACGTCATGTGGTCCAGATCATCGTGCTGACTCGCAATTGGCCGAGGTGCACCCAGCCCTCTGCACTGTTGTCAGGGCAACCAAGCGTTGCAGGCCAGATACATAACAGTCTGGCACAGACCACTCATTGCTACCTCATCTATCGACACCAGGTCTGCCAGCAACACACGAAGCGCACGGACGCTAAATTGACTCAACAGGTGAAACGTGCGGGTAAGTAGCACTTCATGCTCCACGTATATCCACCATTTATAGAAATACAGGCAATGAGACCTTATGGACCACTCAATCGAGCAGCACTGATTGAGGGCACCCCCATATATTGTGTATCCTCTCCACTGCAGGTGTTTTTCACAAAACCAATGTCACTGTGATCTGAATGAACTGGGAATTAATTACCAGACGCATAGCAACATGAAAAAAAGCATCTCCCGCCCATATTTAGGTGGGGATCACTCACAGTATCATTATCGACTTGAAAATATAGGTAAGGCACTAACACAAACAATGTTTTACCTGCTACATTATACTACCTTGGCTGCCAACACGCATTTGGTTCCTTCCTTCATTACAAAACATGTCCTTATCTGTTCTCGCCAGTGCATTTGTTTGCTCAAAAGCCAAGCATCATCATTTTATGAGTATGTCCAGCTTAGTACATGAGGCTAGCTTTATCCTGCATTTCTCATCAAAACAAGACACTACAACTAAGAATAGCACTGCGCCGGTTTCAATGTCCAGCTGTAGCCCAATTTGTAGAACAACACTCCATTTGCCATTCCAGTCGAAATACGCAAATTTCAGTCTGCAAATCACCATTATTTACAGATTTTCATTCCCACGGCATAATCACCCCAGTTCCTAGGCCAAAGACGAAAACATTCGCGAGGGTTGTGTAACAGAGGACGTAGCACGCAGAAGTCAGTCTAACCATCCACTCCACATTATGTTATTTTAAATAATGCTACAGAATATGAATTGGAGCTGCATATAATGAATTTATTATGTGCACATGCAGGGCTTCACTTGGAACAACTGGTCCTGAAGAAGGCAACGGTTAAATCGCTACCAACTTGCCGAAACATCTTGGTAGAGGAAAATCAGGCTCCTCGTTACTGTAAAATTGTTAATGGGCACCTGCCCAGGTCCAAGTTTATGCAGTTAAGATGTAGACCTGCACAAGAATGTATGTCTTGTTACATTTGAGTAAATAATTGCTTCAGTCAGCTTGCATCCATGAAAATAAGATGTAATGCAAATGTTATGAATGTGTTTATTTCATGTCGTGTTTCAATTGCTTCTTTTGTTTGAATAGTTTTTGCATACAATTATGTCAATGTTTTTTGTTTTTTCATAAATTACTCTGTCAATTTGTTTACTGCATGCAACTAATAGCATACAGATACAATAAATATATATTTTTAAAATTTTCAGTTTTGATCAACGTGGGGAAAATTATGGTCTTAGTTGGAAATCAGAGGTAGAAAACACCCCTTTTTAGTTCCATATGTCCCCAAAAAAGGGACAAGAAAAAACACGAGCAATAAGATGTGACTTAGCCATGTTTTAAAATGTGTGTTGATGTGTTAGGAACCCACCCATGTATGTTGTCTGATGGGAACGCGTCACTAGTTCTTCTGTGGTCTCCGGTTGCTTATTCTTCTCTGGACGCTCCCAGCATCACTTCCTTCAGCTTTTCGTACACCTACACGGCTCCGCACGGTCCACCTCCTAGAGGTCACGCCACCGCCAGAACTTCCCCAGTGGCTGAGTAAGTCGGATCTCTACTGTTAGGAAAGATTTCATAATTGTATGTAATTTTCCCTCAATCTGTCAACGCCCAAACTTGTTGCTGCTGTTTAAACACCATTGACTGACTTTGCCAGAGAAGCACAGCCCTCAGCTGCACTCCTCTTGGCTTTCGCTCACTTTTTATGGGGAAACTGACATGTCCTTAAGACAGTCAGTACTGGGAGACTTTGTTTCCCTTAGTCCTTTCCTCATGTTGCAGCTTTTGTGCAACATGTAACAGGTGTACAATGTAACTTATCTTACAGTACACTTGGGTCTCTAGTCTTTCCAAAGGCCCTAGAAACTCTCGCTGGACTCTTTTATGAACTGTGCAGATGTGTCACGGACAAGACTGGTGGCAGCTATCATTTTCTTATGTTTTAAGCCCTTTCTTGCCATGTTAACCGTGTTAACCGCGTTTGGCACGAATAGGTGGCCTTGCTCCAAAATGGCCATGCTACAAGGATCTTTGTCCTGTCCTTTGGCCATCTTGCCCCTTCACCTTCCCCTGGTCGAGTCGACCTGGGTCAGTCCTTATTTGGTCATGCACTTTCCTGCGAAACCCAATGCTTTTGCAGGCTTCTGCATGTCTTGTGTGTGCCCCTCCAGGATGTCGACTGGGATGTCTGTTCCCAATACACATCCTGGGTGCCAGAGAGTCTGGAGTGTCCTGAATGCCTGGGACCACCGTGGTCCATTATTGGTCCACGTATGGAGTTAGTGTTTGTGAGCAGATCTTCCATTGGGTTCTCTCTGTTTTGGGGCGAAGGGAACTTTGGATAAGAAGAGGCTGAAAACACCACTACCATGTCGATCGCCTGAGTTCACACCGAACAAAGGATAAGGAACCAAGTATCCTGCAACAAGAAGCCGAGTCAAGGAACCGCTGGTGACCCGTTGGAAGGTTTGGCACCCTGAGCCCGCTGTCGTCCCGTGGGACCCCTCTGCATCCTAGAAGGTCTGCGAAGATGCTTCGACCCATTGGAATAGTGGGATCAACTATTCTCGGCACCTTCATCAAACCCTGCAAGTAAGCCTCTTCAGAAGTGTCCCTGGGCCAACCAGTGGGCTGACCAGCTTACGAGGGACCTTTTCTCTGTCACCACCGCTGTTTTGAAGAGGCCCATGAAACTTGGTATACTGCTAGCTCTGTGTCCACGCACCCTCACACCAAATTTCGTACACTTGGCATTCCCAGGTCTGAAGTGAGACAAGTGCGCCCAGACCGGAGTAAACACGGTTACCGTGTTGCCCTGCTAAGACAAAGACCTGTGCAAGTTTGCTGCATTTGTGACCCCCTTGCCCCTGAAGCCGGCTGCAGTGGAATTGGGCCGACTCCTCTACCCTCCGCAGAGAAATCGCCACTGTCCCGCTTGGGAATCCTCGCTGCAACTCAGGAACTACACAGTGTTGAGACGTCCTGATTGTCGCATTCAAACCTGCCAGCGAAGTGGACTGTACTGGCGAAGTTTGGGTCTGCCTGCATTGGGGACCAGTGTGTAGTGCTTACCCCAACTGGTAGTCCCTAGCGCAGGAGCCCATTTTTATGCACGAGAGGGCCCCTTTCCTTTCCACAGCTATTGTGAAATAGCGACTCCATCCCGCACTCTCAAACTGCCTCTGCCCTCAAGTGGAGGTCCTGCTTGAATAGTTATCCACCTTCCTGAGCTGCTAGAGACCCTTGAAGAGACCCTATTTTGTCCGTTTGCACAAGCGCGTGCATGTACTATTGAGCATAAGGCTCCTCTCTTCGTAGGGCTTGGACTGCCTCTTAGTTAGGTGTATTCTTGATGTGGAACTGGGTCTAAAGATTACCTGCACTGCCTCTTTTCCTCCCCATCTAGGTGGTCAACCTATTTTGTGTTTTTAACCCCTTGAACCCTATTGGTCTTGTATATATATTGTATTGATTGTGATGTATTGGTTTAATCAAGTGTTACTGTGATTCTTTACTATGGTCTATGTTACAAAGGCCTTGTAATGAATGTGTCTATATTTTTAATATAACACCTGTCTGGAGTAATTTGTAAGTGTCCTTGCTTCGTGTGCTCATTGAGGTCTTTCAGTCACCCTCACCCATCCTGAGACTTAGTCTTGACCGTCTGCCATAGTTACCCTGATTGGTCTGGCTTGTCCAGAGGTTACCCTGTTCCAAGAAACTAGGTTGGCCTTCTGAACATCAGCCCCTCCAGGTCTGAGTTCAGAAATCCTTCTTAACACCTACTGACTCACAGTGCTTCCTCAACTGCTTAAGCTTCTCATCATCCTCCCCTCTGAGGACCAGCTTGTTCCCAGAGCTGTTGGTTTCCCAGGTTTGAAGTTCCAGGTCTCCACTGGCTGGATGCCGGCTTCCCCTTTCATTGAGTCCTTTCTTGTTTTTTATGCCCAGCAGCTGGGTCTTCTCCAGTGTCGTATCACAGTCCTTGCTTTGTGTCAGTGGAGCGCTCTTAAAGCCTCTTCAGGACCACATCTTACAGTACTGCCTAGACTTGTACAAGGTTGTAGGTTGCATAACTCTTTACTATTCCTCTGTTCAGTACTTTTGGGATATACTTATCACTCTGTACCATCAGCGTCTCAATAGTCTCGAGTCTTGAGCAAGGAGGGGGGAGTAACAGTAACAAACAATAGTGCGTTCAGGTGAGATCTCTGAGGGCCACAGAGATTTCATTTTCTCAAGGGCCAACAGGGTTAGGGAGTTCCATCATGGAATGGGTGTCGTCCTACCCATGGGGGCATTGGGGGGCGGGGGGAGTCTCTCCCTGTGAGAGGTCCTGCTTTCCGTCATCCCCAAGGGGACTATTGCATAGTGGGCTCACCTCCCTAGCCTCACAGGGAAGGGCTCCCTCCTAGGGAGAAGTGACGAGAATCTGTGACCAATCATCACCATATCGATGCAGGGGTTGCATACCCAAAACAACAAAGAATTGTTTTCAAAAGAACTGCAAAGTGTAATATTCAAAACCTGTTTTATTTTAAAGTTCGGAAAAATAAGCATTGTTTTCAAACCTGTAGTGTTATTTACAGATAATTCTGATGGGAAAATCGACAAGTACAACCAACTTCACCTTTGGCATGTGGGGATGACCCAAAATGGCACTTAATGATATCTAAGGATGATATTTTGGAACAAATGAGGCAGTTAAAGAACTCTCGAGATGCGGGTCCAGGTGGGGCTTCCTCAGCTGCCCTTGAAGACAACCCTTCTCTGTGGGCTGAAATGTTGACCACGATATATGAAAAAAAATGGGTGACTCAACAATGTGCCAAATTCGTGGCACAGAGCCCGTTTAGTCTCTATATTTAAAACGTTGATTAGAGAACGGATTAATTACCGCTCGATTGCTCTGTGTCTGTAGGAAGGTCTTTTCTGCATTACTGTCACTATCAATCAAAACTAATCGATTAGCCAAGTACCCGATTGGTTTCAGGACAGAGGACTGCTTTAAACAGGTTAACTATGACATTACTGCAAGCGAAGGCTAGTAAGTCGGGAGTAAAGATCTATAAGGTGCTTACGACGCTATACATCTGTATACTTTTTGGAAAAAAATGAATTTGTGAAAAATGCCCACAGGGTTGGTAACATTCCTAACAATACTTCACAAGGATAAGTTAATTCTAGTACGAATCCACTCTAAATCAGATCTTACGGATAAGATCCCAACAGGGAGAAGAGGTCTCCACCAGGCTGTGTTCTGGCCCCAAGTCTGTCTGATGTCTACCTTTCAGACTTGAAAGATACTCTGGCATGAGTAAGAGTGCTCCCGCCCACTCTAGGGAAGGCCCACATTCAGTGGTTCGTACCGCAGTGAGGTTGCAGCAAAGCTTCAATCGACAAGTGAACTATACAAAATTAAATGACCTAATAATGAACAATAGAAAGCAGTAATATCCAATTTTGCACGCTCCACAATAAAAAAGGGTTTTATAACGGTTAGAAAAGAACGAATATGTTTGGGATTTTTAATCACGCCATGATAAATGAGGGAGCTATAACCTGTCGATTGAGATCTAAACTTGTGTGATACCTACCTACCTGCCGTCACTGGTGTCTGTGGCACCGTTGGCGGCATGTGTCCGGAGTCCACAGGATTTCTCCCTAGATGGTGCTGAAATCCCTAGGCAGCGTTTCATGCCTCCTTCAGGAATCTTCCGTCAGGCCTCTGCCCTCGACTCCTACGGCAGCGCTTCAGACACTCAGCCCTGAGCGACTTGGCGTTGCTACTCTCGTGAGTTTGTTTGTTTCCTGAGACCTATTCTCCTTCTCTTGCAGTTACTATCCCCCTCCTGTCCCATTCATCCTTGTCTTCTCTCCTTGTTCCCTGCAGATGCGCCACACCCCTCCTGTTCTGGATCGCTCATCCACTCGGGTAGGTTCCATTCATTAGGGTCGGAGTACGTCGCAAATCCCTACCTCCCGCTTACCAGACACGCTTCTTTCTCTGAACCCAGCTTGCAGATATAGCTTTACTCATTTCCGGACTGCACCTCCCAAAGTGCAGGGTTCCTGTTCCTTCCGTACACCTCAGCCTCTCTCTCACCACGAGCTAGGTTTTCAGCTATTCCTTTCTACATCCCGTTAAGGTTTCCCGAGGCAATCACGTCTCCAGTATTCACAGAAGATAGATATCCTCACTAGGGTAAAGACCAAAGTTATTCGAACAGGGAAACTTGGAGATTACAACTTCAGATTTAACTTGTTTCTTACCTTTCAGTAACATCCTTACGACCTCATGGAGGAGCTACACCCAGGACGCCATTTGTTGTCCAGACCCTCAGACCTCTGCACTAAAGCAGCACAGGTTTTTTTTTTCCCCCACAAGGGTTTCCCTGGAAACATCACTCTTACCTGCCCTTGGGTCAGGAATGGGGAGGGGAGACTAGGTGAATTCTCCTCTCACCCAGCGGTGCTGACTGGAACAGGTTAGTGGACTTCGTGTATCTTGTATGCTTCTCAATCATTCCTTGTATGACATATCAGATCAAGGTATTACAACTTGCTTTATATGTTTAGCTCAGCTGAAGAAAATTAAGGACGTTCTTTATTTTTTCTCATTAATTCCTGTTTTAAACTATTATAAACTGAAAGTGGTCTCTGGGTTGAGATATGGGCTGTAATTTAACAGAGTATTGATGATGTAATTCTTAATAAACTGGAGGGTTCCATAAGAGGTCAGTTTTAGCCCTCCTACAATACGTTCTGTCAACTGTAATTCATCATGAATTGGGATTGCTGTCATAAACTGTCACTATCTGCCATAATTAATTGGAGACGCTTACAGTTTTGTAATACACTATATAACAGTATATTAGAAATGCGACTGATCCCAGTGTTTGGGTCCACTATAGAACTGGTAGACACATGCAAAAAATAACTTGTTTGATTTAAATGTTGTGAAAAACCTAAGGGCCGTTCCCAACCTGTTCCCTGGGGATCTTCTATACGGGTGGCCAGGGCAGGGCCATCACTTTTGAATTCCGACCCTGGGGGCAGTAAAGCGAGGCAAGATCACCTGGGTGTAATGTAGTCAAGGATTGGGGAGACAATACCCAGGGGTGACACATGGTATCCCCTCTTCCTTGTCAGTGACCTCCCCAACACTGCCTCAGCCTTCATGGCATATATTAAGACACAAAACCTTAATTTCCCCAAGTATCACTCAAGTACTGTGACGAAGAAGAAGTCAAGATAAGTACAGACTTCCTATGTGAAACACCACCATGGTACTGAGACGAGGCAGATGCAGATAGAGGCACACCAACATCCTCATTGGAAATGTCCCATCAACAAGGCCAGGCAGGGTCAGGCAAATGACAGCAGCCATGCCCACCTGCCAAGTACTCAGGAGAGTATAAAAAGAATATTCATTCAGCAGAACAAATGAGTTGGGAGGAGAGCCAACGAGCCATGGCAACCCAGAACCAGCTGTGAGAAACAGGGATTTTGAGGGTCTGTGTGTGGAAGCAACTAGGGAAAGTGTGGATAGAGGCCCATATCTCCAGCAACAAAGAGCAGTCCAATGACTGGAGCCAGGAGGCATGCTGATCCCTTGTTAGATTGGTAAAATGAAATGCGCATTCCCCTGGGCCAGGAGAGCAACCCAGGAGTGTCTGAGGGGCAGGCGTGAGAACCTGACCTCAGACTGCAAGCACATTGATCCTAGAACGAAGGATAGACAACCGCTGAGTCAATCGCAGTGAAAGCCCGGTGCGTGTTAAGCAAGCGAGTGGGATACACATTGCCACTCGATCGCGTAAGGCTAAAGATACGTCTACTGAAACTGATGAAGGGAAATACAAGGCTACATAGTGGCAGAGTAGTCGCATGTATAACATGTTCTCGAAGGACTCTGTATGCCAGAATGAAGCGCCTGCAAACAAGGGAGCTGTGCGGAGACCTGACGTGGGAGCAACATTCCCAAAGCTAATGGAAAAGTATTGAAACAAACCAAAGAGTGTTGTAAATGCATTGGGGTGGCAACCAGGCAGGAGAATGATGCAGGATGGCTGGAGAGACCCCACTATAATGTAAAGAAGCCCCAGTAAAATATAAGGCATCTGGTTATGAGACCTCTAGTGGGTGGACTGTGCGGTCTGACAACTGCGCCATGACCAGAGGAGCCCAACTGAGAGAAAGGAACTACATGATTTGCTAAAGTTAAAAGGACTTGGTTCAGCATGGGCAAGGAGTCCCAAAAGAAGCAAAGTGAATAGTGATGTTTTTTTCGAATGGAACTTTGTGAGTTGAACTTTTCTGTGATAAAGGTAATACCGCTGAA
Organism: Ambystoma mexicanum; assembly: GCF_040938575.1. Lineage (NCBI taxonomy): Eukaryota > Metazoa > Chordata > Amphibia > Caudata > Ambystomatidae > Ambystoma > Ambystoma mexicanum. The sequence goes on from NC_090931.1 coordinate 1,534,814,994, forward strand.
CCAGTAGAATGGTGGTGATTTGGAAAGTAACCACAAGGGTCTGAGCTCAGGCAAGGGAAGCTCGAGAGACCTGCCGAAGAAGTGGGAACCAGATGTCTTTTGGGTTCCAGGAAAAGAAACTCAGAGAAGACCAAAGAACATACCAGGAAAAGGTACAGTGAACGTTTTGCCAAGTGAATCCTGAGAGACTTGCTGAAACCTTATAAGCCTGAGTGCCTTGAACTTGCGGAAGGGAGCTGCAGAAAGGCTCCATGGTCACATTAACTTGACTTTGAACTCTATTGAGTTGGCCAAATGCCATACACCCTGTTATTCTTTTTTTTTTATGGATTCAACTGAACTTAATCAACTTTACAATATTTACAACTAGATATTAAGATCTAAAAAAAATGACATCAATTACAAATCATCGTAAAAAGTTAAAAGTGTATAAAATGGAATGAAACAATCAATTTGTTATTCACCAAAGCAAGGAGAATTCATCTCAATTTCATTGTTCATGTAACTTTAAATCATTTAGGAAAGCAATAGCAGCAATTCTTAATGTTACAATATGTCCACCATAGACCATCCATCACATTGTTTCCACTGTCAAGTTTACAAAGTCTTGAACATTTTTTAAAAAAATGCTGTTCACGTTTCAGTCTTAATGTCACACATTCTGACATCAAGTGGCGTGTAGTCTCTGGTTGATTTACCTCTTTACGAAACCGACAAAGGTTGTCTCCATCTGTTATACCATACCACGTTTCGCTAAGAGATCCTTGGTTAGCCAGAGATAAAATCTTAGTCGCATGAATTCTGCTCTGTGTATTGGTGAGGGTGACTCCTGGAGGAATAATTCCAAATGGCTGGCTTTTTTATGTAGAAACAAGTTTTTTGGGAAGTCTCGATTTAAGAGACATTTATCTCGTGTGTTCTGCCAATCAAGTTGGAATAATTTTTTACCCTAACTGGGTTTGTTAGAATATCATCCAGAGATACACCAGCTTCAGCAAGAGAATTTATAGCCAAATCTCGCCACTTACATATAAAATAATCATGTGTTCCGAAAACGAAATCGGCAAAGACATTATCAGCTTCCCTGAATTTGAGGCGAGTATACATTTCTGGAAAATGCAATGACATCAGCCCCAATTCCGTCTGATCCACGCAATGGGCATGGACATCGGCAGGCTCAGAGCTTGTTTCCAATACCTGCCTTCCAGCCGGTTCCATATATTACTAGCAATGACCGGTTTGGTTTCAGATCCATATCGTAAGACCGGCGTAACGTTTTGTAAAAAATAGGTCAATACTGGTTTGATGGAAAATTTCCCAAATTTAGCTTGGATTATTGATGCTTCGGATATCATTGCATTTAATTTATTGTTCAGGGCCATTATATAATTAGTATTATTTGCACCTGAAATGACCACTCCAAGGTACGTATATTAAGGAACAAGTTCTAAGGCCAGAGAGCGGATATACCATTTCAAAGGGTGTTTATTTTGTCCGTTTTTGGTTCGTTTAAGCGGATTACACACCATCACCTTCGTTTTATTTAAATTGATTGTTAAAACAAGTTTCTTTCTACATATGTGGTAAGAGCATCTAAAAGGTTCTGTAGCCCTCTGGGAGTCTTTGAAATCAGCACAAGGTCGTCTGCGTATAACAAGGCAAGCACAACTTTTCCTGCCAACTTCGTGGCGTCTGCAGCCACAACCTCAAACTCTTCACCGATGTCGGATATGAAAAAGTTAAACAGTGAAGCTGCTAGTATGCAGCCCTGCCTCAGCCCACGGAAAGTCTTAATAACGGCGGAGAGTGTTCCTATAGAGTCAATTCTCACTTGCACGTTAGTGTTGGTATGTAGGGCTTCAGTGAGCTTGATCAAGTAGAAAGGACAGCCTTCTTTAGTCAATTGTGAAATAAGCAGGGCACGAGAGACAGAATCAAAGGCAGCCTTGAAATCAATAAATGCAAAATATAAAGTTTGCTTCAAAATCTGATGATGATGTATAATCGCTGTTAGTGTGAATAAATTGATTGCAGTCCCCATACCCGGGATAAACCCAGTTTGGTAAGGATCTTGTTTCACGGATACTGCAGTCTATTTATTAAAATCCCTCAGGATGAACCAAGCAAATATCTTACCAGGGATATCGAAGAGGGCAATCGGTCTGTAATTGGCCGGACAGGCACGATCGCCGTTCTTGAATATTGGGGCAATTATTGAAGATTGCTATGATACAGGGATAGTATTTGATTTCAAAACTTTATTGTACAGAATTCGGGCCCAAGAGTCGTGATGCTGCTTCATCATAACATTTGTAAGGCCGTCAGGCCCAGGTGCCCTCAGATTTGATGACTCATTATGTAATCCAGGACATCGCTCTCCTGTATATCCACATATTGGTCATTTACTTCAGTAATCGCCGATCTACGCGGCCACCCATCAAAGGGGCTATACAGGTCTGAATAGTAGTTTATCCAAATCGTCTCGAATACTCCATTGATCTGAATAGCGATTTGCTTCGGTTTGGAGGCTACATTGAGAAGAATCCAAATTTCAGCAGTATTTTTGCACACAATCGATTTCAACATTTCCTCACCATCAGCTTGATACAGCATACTCCTTTTGCGATTTTATCCAATTTCTGTAATTACGCTGTATCAGCTGTAGGGTAGATGTTCTGATGACCAGGGGTGGCGCATTGCTGGCTTCCTTTCCTGTCGCATCAGACATCTTCGATTTTGGATCTCAATGTTGAAATTATGTTTTGGGATAGAGGCCTGATAAAACCCAGGTTTCGAGGTCACCTTAAAGACCTGCAGGGCAGTATTATATGGCACTGCTCGCCACTGGGGGAGTCGGTGGTTCTGTATAATATTATTATTTAGAAGGGCTAGGGATTTCTCTCTCCAACGAAAGCACAATCTGGCGTTATTAACAGTGAGATGGAACGTATATTTCCTAGGGTTAGCTTGGGTTGAGGTTATATCGTAACTCCACTCGGCTGATAACAGCTCATGATCACTGAATGGTTGCATTAGAATACAAAATTGGGTTATTGCTTGAAAAGTATGCTTTTCAGTATAGATATAATAATAATTGATCTACTCTAGGTGTCACGAGGGGGGACATCCCCAGCTATGGTTCCATTGAGCATGTACATGTTGCGATGACTCATCAGCAAATCCCATTTTCCACAGACTGGGTTTTTAGCAGCTTTTTTTAAGTCTAAACATTGGAGATTCAAATCCCCCACCAGAATAATATTGGTTATCTCTGGCGTCTGGGAGATTATATTAAATAGTTAATTTAGCTCATAAAAAAAACACATAGGCCCTCATTCCGAGGTTGGTGCTAGTCATGGCGGTGTTAGCCATGACTCTGTTAGCGCCATGACTAGCACCAATACCACTACCGCCACCGACTTGTTGGTATGGGGACTTACCGGTCTATTCCAACCATTGCAGGACCGGTAAATCCCCATTTGAAAAGCCATTCCCCATTCCCATTCGAGCCCCCATAGGGCTCAATGGGAAGGGGGAAGGCGGCAATAACGGAACCGTAAATTACGGTACCGTTATTGACCCCGGTATCCTCCCTTTGCCGGTCCCGTCCTTAACGCCTGCTAAAACCAGGCGTTAAGGAAGGACCCTCAAAGGGACCTCGGAATAGGGCGCAAAGGGATTACCGGCACCAATGTCATTACCGGTGCCCAGTATCCCTTTGCGCCCAGCTTGTAATGAGGGCCATAATCTGGAATAGCAAGCGGGTTGCGATAAATATTGATTAACGCACCACTCCAGCTGCAAATTTAATTTGGACCATTCGTAGTGCAATGTTCGGTGTCACCCAAGGATGGATAGAAATTCCCCGACCAAGTTTGATAGCGACGAGCAAACCAGCTGAAGGCCATCCTCTCACATTCGTTTTTGCTGCTTGAAATTTAATATCATAGCCATCCCACACAGGTCGTTTCACCAGCCATGTTTCCTGCAGCGCTACTACATCAAACTTGTTCAGAGTATCGGCACTTGTACCGGTTAAATGTACATATCTGCAGGTATTACAGCAAGCCAAAGTTATGGTCCCTTGCTGGCTCTTCTTGCATTGTTATGATGGAGTGTTTAATTCATTTACAACATTGATTTCTTGATCTTGTGACCAGTTGGTTTGAGATCTTACATTCTGGGCAGTATACATTTTGGTGTTCTCATTGTGGAGCTATCATCTTGAAAATGTACCCTCTTATTATGGTCTTCGGGGATAAGTGTTGTAGGGTCAACTGCGAGAAGAAAACTAATTTAAAAAGTTCCATTCTCGCTTGCCATATAGTATTGCGCCCTAAATTCGAGGCTATCCACAGTCTAACAACTCTCAAGTTTTCTTCATTTAGGAATTCTACCTGATGGATATCGGTTGATGAAATATCTCTCAGGCTTTCAATATCCTCAAAAAAAGCCATAACACTTGTCCTATTGAGATCGTAATTTAGATGTGGGGCATGACGGCACTTCAAAATGAAGCGATGATAGTTATTGTAGGATAAAGCATGTTTAGACTTTAGCGGTATTGGATCGTGCACACCTTGACAAGTCGCTGTGATAATTTTTTCATTTCTTTCATTGGGAATCGATCGAATGGTAAGTTTATCTTGAGTCTTGATAATAGTATTCAGAGGTCTCCTATCCACCATAGAATGTGTAGCTGGTTGATTCGTAGGTGGGTATGATTGTTTGTATTTTAGAAACTCGTCCACTGATCTCCCAATCTTTGCCCTGATCTCTATGAGTATATCACTAACAGGGTTCACGTCAGTGAGAGAAATCGGTTTAGAGAGTGGATGAGGCTTACACATCGCTAACGGGGGTAACGCACCCTCAGTTGAAGATTTCTGATTAATGGCATCTCTAACAGTTGCATCGTCAGATCTTATATTTGGGTTCGCAAAAGTAGGGAGCTGTGATAAGGAAGAAGGGTTTTCTGTTACTGCCGCCCGAGTATCTCCGATTAATGACACAAGTTCATTTAACAGAAAATATTCTGATGGCTTCTCAATAGGACCGACCGTAGGAGGTTGAGGAGTTTTTCCTCGTCTCAGGTTGATGTATTTCAGACGCAGGGCTCTGCGCTTTTGTAATGTTACAGAGTGTTTAGCTAAGCGTCTGGAATTTGAGCCTGAGGTGAGTTGGGCATATCTTTGTTTTTTAGCTTCCTTATTGGTCAAGTTAGATGATGCCTGATTCAAGGTATTTAGCTTAGGGTCAAACATGTTGTAAACCCCTTGAGCTTTCTCCTGAATCAGGTGAGTAGCTGGTGCCATTGGCTCACACCGATCTGCTTTATCCAGTGGAATGGCAGTTTTATTTGTTATATTTCCATTGAGGCCAATAAAAGCCAGGAACGCTGGCAAAACAGATTGAGAATCCCCTTTGTTTTTCTTCTCAGCCGCAACTGGGTCGCCATGGCTCAGGTTAATCATCTCTATTAAGTCGGGATCAACCCGCAGCGATTTGTTTTGTAGTATGATTTTGTTAATTTTTTTATTTAAACCTATTAATTGGTTAGTCATTTGGTCTATTTGGACTGCCTATCGTGTCAATTTAAGATCCAAAGACTCAAATAACTTCAACAGAGAGGTAATAGAGTTATTCATCGCAGTTAGTGTAATTTCCAATAAAGAGTTGTGATTCTTTAAAAAGCTTGGAGTACCAGAGGGAACGGAGGGAGTCATAGGCCTGCGGGGTGTTGTGTGCACAAAAGAGGAAGTGCCAATTTCGGATGATGAGGCATGGTTTTCAAATGGACTCGGCGAGCCATATAGTTCACTATTGTGACGGGTAGTTCTATCAGCAGTTATGGGGGATGGACAATAGGAACCGTTTGCACCGGCAAACTCACTCAGCTCATTAGGAATAGCGATACAAGCCGGGGCTACATTACGCGTTTGTAAATCATGAGGGACACCTTGTTGTTTCTCATAAGGGACAGGAGGAACCATTACACCATCGAGTTCATTAATGGCAGCAGATTTCCCAAAACTATTAGAATTGGTTGGCAATATATCAGCCTCACGCTGCGTAGTGCACACTTCAGTTATTAAAATCGTATCAGATCTAGACCCATTTTTATCACCATTAGCAAGATCTTTAGATAACTCATTAGATGTGGGTAAATTCTGTACAATGTTCATCAAAGGTAATATATTGGATTCACTTATAGGGAAACAAAATCCACGAATATCTCCCGTTAAGTACCTTATCTCAGGAGTCATAAGCGGTTGTCCGCTTCATTTCTTTTTTAAGGCAGTGGTAGGAGAAGGTTTTTGGCTGGCTGGTTTCAGCAAAAATGATGCGCGGGTAACTACCAAGTTAGTCGGCATACTCGTTTTCAAGGTTTACATGCTGCCTTTCATATACTAATACCAGCAAATTACTTACATCAACTTACACAGCTTATACGACCATATAGCGGTCGCCAATGTTCAGCATGCATTAAGAATCTCGACTCTCCTCACTTAATACAAAAGAGGTACCTCCATAATAAGACAGGCTTCGCTATAACAGTTTGGGGAGTACCCCCTCACACACCTCTGCCGCTGCACTGCTGTCACAGCTTAACAGTGTAACAACAGACTTGGGGAAGCGGACTTCGGGAAGTGCACGCTCGAGAATCGCAGCGTTTCCGTTAATTTTAGAATTGTGGGTAAAAAGGTGGAGTTTGAATGACGAACTCCTAAAAACACAAACAAACAAATGTAGATGATTAGGCACTCCAAGGCACTCCGGGTCCATAGTTAGTTCCACAAATATGAGCAGCCACAAATAAATCGAGTCAGCTGCAGACAGCAAAAGTCAAATCCACAATCATATCCGCACACCCAGTCACAGGAGGCAGGACTCCGCCAGCGTAACAGCAGAATTGGAGAAGCGGACTTCGCGAAGCGCGCACTCGAGAAGCGCAGCATTTCCGTTAATATTAGAATTGTGGGTAAAAAGGCAGAGTTTGAATGACGAACTCCCAGTCACAGGAGGCAGGACTCCACCAGTGTAACAGCAGACTTGGAGAAGCGGACTGTTATTCTGTAGTTGTGAAGGCAAGCATAGGTTTTGACAAAGATGGTATTTTGTTTTGGACTTGCATACTTCGACTACCCTTAATTTTCTTTCTGTTACGGAACATTCCCACCTTAGAGTTTGGGCCAGCTAAGCGCTCTATCATCCTTACCATTGAAAATAAAGGTTTTAAAAATCTACTTTGTCTGTCTGTGTCATCTCTTGATGCCATGCCTGCCTCACAATGTACAGAGCAAACTGCTTGTGAGAAACCCCAATGGTCAAACTTTGGAATTATGATTGGGAAGGATCGGTACCCACAGTAAAAGCCTGTGCACTATTCGCGGATAGGTCACAGGAGGGAACTAGATACTGATCTATCCCAAAATACACAATGAAATTCCTATGTGCTATAATCCTGGGCATTTAACCCACGGACGACTCGCATTGGTGTCAGGTTTAAAGAAATGCGATAGTTACATCTGCTATTTTTGGTAACAACCGAAGACATGAGCTTGAATAGTATTACGCTTGCATAACAGATGGGGAGCCATAGCAGCAGCAGTGATCTGTTTAATAATATACATATACATTATTGGGGAACAGCTTCAATAGAATCTATCGAGACCACTGAACTTTGGATGACTGCCTTGAAAACGACTTTGGTCGAAACGCGCGTCGGTTGACCTTGTGAAGCAATTAAACTACTTTTCAAAACTTTGGATTTAATGTCATACAATCAATAATGTGGTATACTTAGCAACCATTGGGCAGAGCGCAGCACTCCAAGTTAATAAAAAATAGAGTTCCATGTGAATGTGTCGCCTGAAAAAAGTCGTCAGATAGGCACATTTATTTTCCTGGCCCATAGAACACTTTCCCCAAATATTCTAAAAGGAGTGTCATTCACGATTATAAACTCCAATACTAGAATATTTAGGGAAAGTGTTTGATTTTACTGAGGGCGCACAAGTGGGAAAATGTCACCCCCTGGTGGCATTTTCCTTGACGAGATGTTCACTGGATACCAAAAATAGATATATACATTTTACATATATCAGGAATATATTGTATTACTGCACATAAAGTATTTTCACTATTACATCTACTGGTATAAAATGTACTTTACCAAAAATGCCATGACTCATGGAGCGGAAAATGCAAGTTGTAAATTAGCATGCACTAAGCGCCCCATCTCATTTAGAAAGAACCTATGTGTGTATGGGGCAGGGCTTAATTGATGCTTTAAGATTCAGATCATTGTAACTCCACAGCAAATTTTCAAATGTTTTGTGGATTAGTCAAACGGATGTGTTTATGAGACTTGTGTACATTTTATTATAATTTATTGAAAATGTAAATAAAATTAAAAATAAAAGCCTTGGAGACATCTACTAGAGCCACGAACATTTGATCTGACAATGCGTCCATTTTTGATGACCGAGAGTATCATACCATTGAAAGTTGTTGACTGCCCCTTTCTAAACCCACATTGGTTTCTCCGAAGTATGTTATTTTATTTTATCCAAGTTTCCAGCCTTTGTAGTATTAATGCTGCAAATATTTAGCTATCACAGTCCAATAAAGCTATTGGTCGATAGTTGTTTGCATCGGATCGATTGCCCTTTTTAAAGATTGGCACAACTATAGATTCTTTCCATGAGCACGGTGTAGCGCCTGCTCTCAAAATGTCATTGAACAAGTGTGTCAGGATCAGGGACCAAAGCTCCACGTTTGACTTAAGGATAGTATTTGTGAGTCCATTTGGGCCTGCTGCGTTAGAATTGGAAGATTGTATAATCCGATTCCTGACTTCAAGTTGATCGAACTCCTCGATCCATGGGTCATTAGTTTTTACCCTTTATTTTTCTCTTCGAGTCTTCCCACAAATCAGCTCAGGTAATTCGCCAATCAGATTCCCTTACTGAATTGCTTTGCATTATCGTTTGGTCTATAGTGTCTGCATTAATGATGGCCCAAGAATTCAGTGTATTCTTTTCTAAGAGCACTGACAGCATCCTTTCACTATTTTGCTAAATCGTTAGTTTATTTCGTAATCCAGTTTTATAAGTTCTTAGTAAGGCGCTTTTCTTTTCCTCATATATTTTGCTACATACCCTCTTTCCGCAGTGCTACTAATTTTACCTTATGTTCTTTCTTCCTTTTACATATTTCTTCATTGAATGTCTGAACATGCATTTTATGACTCCTTATGTTTTTTCCCTTTTCACCTTCCCATATGAAATCATTGAAAGATTCATACATACATTTTCTAACAAGCAGTCTATCTGCCCACTGTTGGCCCATGTCTCCAATGCAACGGACACTCAGTTGTGCGTAGACAGTTTAGGGCAGCGGAGAGTCAGAGTAATTGTAACGGCTAAATGTAAGTATGCACTTTTTTTTAAATGTACCTACCTGGGCTTCACTGTGCTGCTGCTGGACGGTAGGTCCTCGGTGCCTTCAAGGTCTCCGACGCCTCACACCTCACAACACCAGCAACACTCCACTCACTCGGCTCCAGGGGCAGTAGAAGTATGTTACACTCCTCCTCCTCAACAATGAAAATGGTTAGCAGACTATGCTTCCAAGAGTCGCTGACAAAATTCACGGGCGGAAATTGCAACAGAGTATTGACCCAGCACCAGCAGCACTCTGATCACTCATATTACAAAAATATTCCAGCAATGTTTAAACAGAATCATCTGATAGTATCGGTTTGGAAATTGAAGGAGCAGCGAGATGACCCCACGTCTTTTGTGATCCCATTTAAGATGGGTCATAGAGGGATACGAGTGAAATCTATCTGTGGTAGTAATCCAATCTTTCTCATATCGAAGTCTTTTAACCTTTTCAGGATTTGTGACCAAGATATTCCTATCCACATTAGGATCTTTCAAGGACTGTTCACAGGTCTCCCGAATTCCAGTCAGAAATGTATTAGGGTTATTTCTTGTTCCACACACTTCTAATACTTTACCAAGTTCTACATAAAGCGTGTTAGACAGTGGAGCAATCAAACTACAAAAGAGGGACAGCAATCTCCAGGTCCCCCGAGCCTCCAGGGAGGCTATTCCTAGCTCATACCTGAGAGTGACTGCTGGGGTGGTGTTGGGCAACTTCAGCATCCGTCTCCACAACCCTCCATCCAATGTCTCCCAGAATTTCGACCAACTCACGATAAGGTAATTCTGTCCCATAAATGAGTTTTGGCACTGCCTTGCCCTTATAAAAAATTAACGAGGACTTAATTGAGAAACGCCCAAATTATTGTTCCAATTTAACATTTGATTGGAGAGAATTGTGGCTTTCTGTCTAAGGATAGACCAAAATCCAGATACCAAGGGCTGGGTCAAAGGGGGAACCCCAAATAAAGCACACTGGGTGTATTATCAATGGGAACCTGTCAGGAACTGAGATCCACGTAGAATAGAAGTCTTCCGTCCCCAACTACCAGTCAGAGAGATAATAATTAAACTCGCTGACCGATCGTTGAGGCCACAGGTGGTGGTAGGAACAGGAATCGCTGGAACCCGGATGACTGTAAGGAAAGAAGGCAGGTAAGAATATACACCAAAACACCAACTTAACACCACAATTCCGAGAAATGGAAAAACATAAAGTGTCCTACCAGTGTATGATAGTTGTTCCCTCCAGGAATCGAAAACCGGCTAATGTAAGGTACCCAGGAGGCTACTTACACTAGACAACCATGGGAGGCCACCATAAGTATCGGGAAAAAGGAGGGAAGTTGCAGCATGAAGGGAGGTTAGGGTAGGACCAGGAGCAAGAGGGGTTCCAGACAGGAGGCAATCCAAAGTTCAAGGATCAAATAGTTTCAAGAATCAAAAAAGGGAAATCCAAAGGCAGTCCAAGTTTCAGAATCCAAGGTCAGAGCAGTTCAAAGTATCCAAAAATGAAGACAGGCGCCAAATCCAACGGGTAGAATCCAATAGAAGTCCAAAAATCAAAAGCCAAGGTCCAAAAATCCCAAAAGAGCACAAGAAACAGGAACAAATGCCACACGCTGCAAGAAAACAGCTCAGAAGCGTAATGTGGCGTTTCTAGTATTGCTTTATACTTCCTGGTTAAGGTCACCAGAGCGCGTGAGGAGACACGTGACCGTAACCTGCTGTGTTGACTGGAGGCTGGGGAATCATGTGATGAGGAAGTATTCCGTGTCGGGAAGGCTCCGCCCCCTGACACGCGACCGTAACCCTCGAGTTGCGGCAAGCCGCCACGGAACCTGCCAGGATCGGAGCGGCCAGCGTCTCCATGCAAGCCCCCTCCAGGATTGTCCTGAACGCAAGCATGACCTTGCGGGGAAGCGGGGCGGGGCAAGTGTGAGCCGAGGTGCCAGAGGTGAGTTCATGACAGAACCCCTTGCAAAATCCAACTCTGCCATTTCTTTTTCCGGCCTCTCGCAACACCAATACACATGTTTTCTTGGGATTAACAGTCAGTCCATTCACTTCTGCATATTTAGCAAATGTATTAATTAGAGGCTGAAGGCCCACTTTGGTGCAGTCGAGAAGCAAAAAATCATCAGCATAAGCCAACCGCGGAAATGCGTAACTCGCCCAATTTAGGGGTAACCAGGCCCACCTCAGGAAGAAAGTCACCAATGTCGGATACATAAATATTAAAGAGACAAGGGGCAAGAGCACACCCCTTTCTCAGACCCACCCAGGTTGAAATCCTGCGCGACAAACTCCAGTTCAGGTTGAGTCGAACACGCATCCCTGCATTTTAATAGAGACTCATGATTAATCGCAACAGACCACACGGCAGCCCTCACTTGGTAAACTTAGACCACAATCGGCACTGGATAACACAGTCAAAGGCTATCAAGAGGTCAATTGAGGACACTTCAATGTCGCCACCATGCTTTCCCCAGACGGTTTCCTGTAACGCCCTCATAACCAAGCCATTCAGATTTGTAGAGTGCCATGTCTGGAACCCTGGCTGAAATATGTTTAATCATTGTGTAGTAGTCATCCACTCCTTTAAGAGGATTAATAGTATGGAGGCGAACATACTACATATGTTTTGTTTATAATTTGTAACCAAGCCTTGCATATTCTGTACTGTTGCGCCCGGTTACTTTCGGGTTTGGTGCACATTATAAGTGAATAAAACACACAAACAAACAAAAACATTTTGCAATCTGCGTCTATTAAAGGAATCAGGCGGTAGTTCCTTGTCTAATCTCTCTCTCTCCACGTTTAAAGATAGGGACACGTATGCGGTTTGCCATGAGGTCGTAAGGACTCCATCTTTCACAATAATTTTGAAGAGCATGGTGAGAGCATGTGCCCAAACAAACGGCTGACCCTTAAAGGTGTTATTGGTTAGACCGTTGGGGCCCGCAGCCTGGTTGGTTTTTGCACTTTTAATGAGACCCATAACCTCTTTGTAATCGATAATGGGCTGCACCTCTCCAGCACAGTTAACAGCTGATATCCTCATCCGTGCCCCCGGTTTAACCCCGTACAAATTAAAGAAAAAGGCAACCCATTGAGTTTCAGAGACCGCATTAAGTTGTCCAACAATCGTAGAGAACTCTTGCCCATTCATCTCTTTTAACTAGGGTACATAGCATAGTTTCAGCATCCTTTTGCAGCACCGCTGCTTTACCGGATTTACTGGTAGATTTTATACCTTTTGATTAACCAGTCTAGATCTGTTATTTTTTGGGAGGTGATCCCAATTAGACCAGCAGATCGACCTAAAGGATCGATGCATAAAACCATTTGCACTTGCCAACTCCTGGTTAAAAATATGCCTATGCCTACGGCATGATGTACCCAACCTCATACTAGGATTGGATCTTGCCCTATCAATCGGGCAGCCCTGGAAGGAGTCAAACCTAGTAAGGTTGAAGACCTGAAGTTTCCATTCTAGGGTACTAGTACTCATTAGAGAAACTAATTCTGAGTTGAGGATCCCTATATTTTGAGCGGGCCACCTAATTCCTTTACCCTGTCCCACAGCACTAAGGCCGGTTATGTCCCCTTTGACCGCCCTGTTTACCAATATATCAAAGTCCGCTTTCAGAGCACTATGATCACTCCATGCATTCGGGAGAACTCTAACCCCGGAATTCAAGTTGTATAGAAAGGCGTTGATAAATAGTTGATGAGCTATCTCCTCTTCTCCATGTAGGTATTATGCAGTTTGAGGCATCCAATCTCCCATTCAGGCAGACCAAACCCATTGTCGCTTTGGATTTCCCTTAACCATATCTGGTAAAGTCTCCCATTGGTCATTGCCATTAATTGATATACAAGAATCCCCAGCCAGTATAACCTAACCATTATGAAAATCCCTCTGCCAATCCCGAATGAGGGTTGTAATTGTTTCCAGAAAGCTGTTAAGTTCGGCAATCCCCTTATGCCAGTAGACATTAACAAGTAGAATTTCAAGGTCAATTGCCATGGAAGATACTTGAACTGCCATAATCCCCAGGGGGAGATCAGACACAGATATAGATGTAAAGCCTAATGTCACCTTAATGGCTATCATCAAACCCACCGAAGACCTCCCCACCTTATGTTTTGCAAATTGGGAGAACACCTCAAAGCCATCAATAGACAGGTTGTCCACAAGCCATATTTATTGTAGAAAGATACAGTCACTCTCTTGTAGCATGGCAGTGGTTTTGATGTTAGATAGCAAGTGGAGATTCCCCGTTATATTTCAGAACAACAGTTTCAATTTTAGATCCTCCTCGATCAGCCGTTTAGCATCAAAATTTATTACGGCAGTGTTAGTTCCAAAGGGCGCTTTAATTTGGGCCCAATCTTCATTCTGTCTATCGAGGCATCTAAACGGTTGCCTCGCTTGACACAAGTTATGTCTATCTGGATGGAACTCCGCTTTCAGATTCCCACCATATTTGTAATCATTTTTTTCATGATGTTGTTCAGCCTCAAAATCCAATGTTCCCAAAGAATCAATTTCTGCCATAACCAGATTCATTACCAATTGGGAGTTAAAGAAGATGTTACATTTCTCCCATTGGTCACGTTCTGGGAATTGTATCCTATTAAGATCACAAGAGGATAGAGGGCTTAGGTTCGGAATTTCCCCAACTATTTTAAGTACATTTCCCTGGTTTAGGCACACTTGCTTATTCCGTCCCCATGGCTTGTCATCTGTATTATTTTGGTGATATACTGGTCCTTGCTATAGTTAACATTGGAATCATCAAAAGTTCCCTTGCTTCACCTCTTACAATCGTATGCAGATTGACTCTCACAGCCTTTGGCTCCTCTCAGGATACTCTGGGACCTTACTGCTCCCGGGCCCTGAGACTACTGATCTCGTTGGCCGAACAAGTCGGTTGTACGAACGTATTCCTCAGGTATCTGTGTAATGTGCGATACATACAATTTACAGAAGAATTTATCCTGCTCGGTACCCTGTATAAAGGTATTGCCTGATGCCCCCAAATTACTACCAACCCGGCCAGTAGAGTCCACCTTTACTGGACCGGGTAGGGCTTGGTTCAAGCTCAGAAAATACAATTTCGCCAATAATCAATACTTATCAGTCTTACATTCAAAGATCGGGGTACACTCCTCAGCCAGGTCTACAACCCTCCTCCGTGGATGCGGTTTTGTTATTATTTTTATCTATAACCAGAATAGAGTTCTCACTCATATCCAGAACACTAGGGAGGGTTCCATGTCCAGCTAAGACTGGGTTCCTCTCAATTTCTTAGATATTGCCCGGCCCTCTTTCCGTCATAGTGTTCCATCAGCATTCTCACCATATGATCAGTTTGAATACCAACTTCAGCTCTTGCCTGTTGTAACCCAATAACGATAATAATCTTTTCATGAGAGTTATAATTACTTGAAAGCTGCTGACTATCTCCAACACAGATAACCTCCTCTAACACATTGTGTGTTCCCTCCCCAATACTTTCTTCCAAAACCGGAGTCATCACTTTCTGTATAACATTGGCAGTGAAACTTCTCTTAACCAGTTACTCCGGTATGGTAACATCACGGAAAAGGTATTACGTTTTTTTAATGCGTTTTACATTTTTTGATTTCTTGGCCTTATAACAGTCCTCCAGCGGTGAGCCCAAGCACATAGAGATACTGTCAGCGAAAATACAAGAACCAACAGCAAGTTTCAAAAGTCTGCAGGGGGGCTCAAAGGACCGAGCCTGGAGTGGCTCAACTGACTGCTTGATGTTTGCTGTCTCAGACAAAGTAAATTAATGTATGTTTTGATGTTAAGTCGTTTCAAACCGATCAGAGCAGAGAGTAACACTCACAGGGCAGGGTGAGTTTAACAGGGGAGGCCGCTGCCAGCCTCCAGGCAGTCAGAGAAGTTAGCCCCTGGTGTTCAAAGCAGCGCAGTAACAATTCCAAAAACGTTAACAGTTAAATTGGAAACTTTCCTTGCAGTCCTCAAGCTGCACAACACTTGGGTCCGATGTTACTGGTAACTTTTCCCCACTTAGCAAGCCCCACCCAGCTGGTGCCTTCCTGGTTGCTGCTCTTTTTCCCTACTTAAGGAGCCCTCCAGCCTCTTTTCCTTTGCAGATGGGGAGCAGGTCCAAGTGGGTCTAGGTCACCTGGCCTAAGCCCCGCCCACCTGATGCCTTCCTGGTTGCCATTCTTTTTTCCTACTTAAATAGCCCTCCTGCCTATTCCTTTGCAGATGGGGAGCAGATGCAAGTGGGTCTAGGTCGCCTGGCCTAAGCACCACCCACCTTCTTAGCCCTGCCTCTTCCTTCCTGCTCTTAACTTTTAGATCAAGGGCGTCTCTCGCCGGGCGTCTGAAGCGAAGGGCAGACAAAGAAAAGGGCAATTCCTGTATGGACCAGGAGGAACCAGTGCCCGACCCCCTGCTCAGACAGCAGGTAAGCATGCACCAACATGTGTTTACTCCTTCTGTCCCCACAGGCCATCATCACCCCATCTGTTTCCCCCGTGCCCCACCTTCTGGCACACAGGTGTTGCCTGTTTGCTTGTTTCTTTTACCCTGCTCCCCCTCACCGCCCTCCAGCCTACTTCTGAAGGAGTTTGTCCTGATGCATTCTGGTTTCACCATCACCGTCTTGTGGTCATTACTGGATTTGAATTTTATGGACTTCATTGGTTCACTGTGCGTCACCCTTTCTCAACTCTCATGCTGGACTTCCTTTGCATCTTGTCCTCATGGTGTAATCTTGCATCTTGCCCTCATGACTTCTGCAATTGTATTCGCTCTCCTCTTTCTTCTCCACTCTTTTTGACAGCTTACTCTCTGTTCTCTCCTCTCCCTTTTCCTTTCTCCTCCCCTTACTTTCTTCTATGCACGTACAGTATCAGAATTGTTGTCCCTGGACCTAGATAGCAACCTTGTCTGTCTCCTCTCCCCTCACTTGTCCCCCCCCCCCCAGCACTATCTGAAATGTTGTCAGGCCTAGTACGGTAATCGCCTGTTTCCATTTCCTTCCCACTCCTTTCCTTATCTATATCTTAGCTCTTGCACTATCTGAAATGTCGTCAGGCCGAGTATGATAGTTAATTTCACATCCTTACTGTTCGTGGCCTGTAAGAATGCCATTGTATTTTTCCTTGTTCCCTCGCTTGCCTTGAAGTGCTTTGAAACACATTGTGTATAAGCGCTATATAAATAAACGATATCATATCATCTCATACTGTGTCCCCTCGCAGTCACCATGCACAAGAGACACAGTGCCTGTTTTTTCCTGTTTGGATTCTGGGAAGTGTAGCTTTTATCTCTCCCACTTGAAATGGAGGGTAACTACAAGCACCAGAATTTCAAGCAAAACACAGGACTGGGTGGCCTTCTTGCTTACTTTCAGTAACTACAGCAGAGGTCAGGTGCTACAGTGGCCCCTGGAGCCTACTGTGAAAAGTTGAAATTGTGCTAGCTGTGAAATACAATCCACTAGGAGGCGACACATCCACCTGACGCCGGTATTGCTTCCTTAAAAGCTGGTGACATAAAAGGGACGTGGCTTAAAAGTGGTGGCATACTTATAGAATGATTTGAAGCTAATGCTCATGCTGTTTTGATGCCACGAGAACCTGCTTAAATTAGACACTACTTAGGCGCACATTCAAAATGGATGAGCAAATAAACGTACTACGCATGCGCCCGGTTAAGGTACGGCTTTCCTATCCGACTGCGCATGTGCACGCTTGGGTTCGGCATTACTATTGATTTGCGCATGCGCCTAATAGCCGTGCCGTTAGTCATGCGCCTCCGTCACCTGTCCCTGTGATTAGTGTCTCGTGTTCTGCGCAGCCGCAGTGCAGTGCTCGGCTCCATGTCCGTCTCCCCACTTCCTGCCGAGGGACTTCTTCAACCTCTTCCCACTGTTGACCTCCGCCTGGTGGACGCTTCCTTCGCTGGGGAGGAATCACCAGGAGGGCCCCCTGTAGCAATGCCCGGACAGGACGGGGTGAGTGGCCTCCTGTTTTGCATTTTTCTGGGGACCAGTCACTGGGCCCTGCCACGAGGCTCACCTTCAGCAGACCCCGGCCTTCAGCCAGAAGCCTTGCATTCTGGGACTTGTAGTTTCGCTTAGGCCATTACCTGTGCACCTATACGGCCTAGAATTCCCCTAGCAGCCAAAAAAAAATAAAGCCTAAGGTGACCTAGGGGCAGCTGGCAACCGCCTGGTAACCCTCTATAACCACCGTTCATGAAATTGGCATTGGTGTATAGAATAATGGACCCACCGTAGTTCGGGGCAGCGATAATATTACGACATTAAAAAAGTATTTCGACCCCCCACATACCAACCAATGCCTCTGCCATCCCCTCCTCAAGTTCCCCATGGCCCTTCCCCTCTGAGCAGAGCTTAGACCTTAGCGTCACCAGCCGCCCCCTCCAGATATTATTCACGCCCCGAATAAAATCGGAAACCAAGAGCCTTCTGCTGTATCAACGTGCACGTCAGATCCACAAACAAAACATGTTTGGATTACTTCTTGTAATCTTCATTACTCACAGTCCTACTCTTGCCAGTACTTACCTTTTGATAGCCTCCTCCTTCTTCTGGAACCCCTCCCAAACTCTTCATCACTCACGCTGCCTGTATGTTTCCATTTCCTTCCCACTCTCTTTCTCCCTTCCTATGTCTTAGCTCTTGCACTATTTGAAATGTTGTCAGGCCGAGTACGATAGTTAATTTCACATCCTACGGTTCATGGCCTGTAAGAATGTAATGTGTATTTTCCCTTGTTCCCTCCCTTGCCTTGAAGCGCTTTGAAACACACTGTATATAGGCGCTATATAAATAAACTATCGTATCCTCTGGAGGTGGAACATCTCCCATACCAATGAGGCCTCAGTTTATAGCACTGTCGTTGGACCCTTCCCCTATCCAGTGATGGAAGTGAGAGACGTCTGTACTTGGACGAGGTAAGTAATTCAAACATTACCTCCATGTCCCTCCTCATCTTCCCAGAACGTGCCTTTTAGATGCGCCAAGGCCATGGGGGGGGGGAGGTTCAATCACCTCAACCGCTAGGGACACTAATATCGTACTTAATCCCCCCACCACCAATTCTATTTTACAGACCCTGGTGCAAGTTAGTATTCACCGAGCCCCGGATTCCAACACCCCCACCCCAACGGAAGTTGACCTGGGACCCACCACGTTCAACTGGTAGTGCCAAATAAATGTATTAGGATGATCCTATGTGGCTGCCCTGTAGATTGATTTCTTCCATGGATTTGCCCAAGAGGTGTCCACCCCTCTAGTGGATGTGCTCTGAATAGCGCCCCCTAGGATGTTACTCGTAAACCATCAAAATAAATGTCCTAATCCATCTACTAATGGTCCCTGAAGAAGCTTTCTGCCCACAACCCCGCTGCCCCAAACATCACCAGCAAGATGTTAGTTTTCCTAATGGACTAACAGTCCAGGTATTCCAATACTGATCTCTCACATCTAGACAGTTCCGTGCCCCCACTTCGGGAGAGTGAGTCTCTCAAGGCTGCGAGCACTATCTCTTGAGACCTGTGACACCTAGAGGCAACCCTGGTAACGGAGGCAGGATTACATTGCAAGGCACAAACCTCTTTCCAGCTTTTCAAAAAGGATGTCTGCACAGAAGAGCCCCGATCTCCCATTTCTCCTGGCTGAGGTGACTGTCACTAAGAATGTGGTTTTCAGAGTTCGATACCTCAACTCAGTAGACTCCAGTGGCTCAAAGGGGGTGGCGGGGCTTCTGCAACATGCTGAGAACCAAAGTTAGATCCCATGGGGCTGGGGATCAGATACCACTGGCCTTGAAACAGCTCTGCTCTTAAGAAGCCTGGCCAACAAACTGTCACTCCCTGGAGGATGTGACCAATGCTCCCTGGATGTTGTAATGGCACCCCAGGGAACCGGCAAGTATAACGCTTCCTGGCCCTTTAATGCGCCTTACTGCTAAAACTGCAAAATCACCAGGAATCAGCAGATTCTTTCTGCTGCACCATGCCACAAAGTTGGGCCAATGACGTTTGTTTGACCGAAGTGTAAAAGACCGACGAGCCTTCTGGACTATTGCTGCCGCCTGAAAGGCGATAACTAGCTTCTGTAATCCACTCCTCTCAGCTTTCATGATTGAGATGTCACCCCGTGTAAGGGAGAAAGCCGCCTGGGTAATACCCACGGGTGCACCATCTGTAGTTTGACTAGTACTGGGAACCAACCCCTCCTTGGCCAGGGAGGGTTCACGTATAATTTTATTTTGCATTTATCTGATGCTTATATTGCACATTTATTCAAAGTGCTTTACATAAATAGAAATGATAATACAAAAAACATGATTGGGAAGAACACAGCTAGAGAAAATTACATGAGTCCGGAAAAGCTGAATGAAGGGGATTAGATTTTAAGAGTTTCTTAAATTGAGAGAGTAGAACAAGAGTGGATGTTAAGTGGAAGAGCATTCCAGAGTTTATTCCCTAGAGGTTGAAATGATCTAAATCGTGAGGAGTTGCCTGGAGCATGGGGGATGGTCAAGAAGAAGTGCCGCCGAACGTAGATTACAAGAAGGTTGATATAAAGATAGGAAGGAACTGTCATGAACTTCAGATCACACCCCTTTTGGACCTCCTGGTCCTTGTCTCAAAGGGGCTTACATTCCCTACTACTTCCAACATGGCCGTCCAGAGCTGAAGCCCTTGCTCGCTCCATGCGCTGAACGCGGCGTGATCTATTTATAGACCACGCCTTCTGCGGCTCCGCGTGTCTCAATGCTATTGCAGAGTAGCCTCAGACGTGTGTTTGTAGCTCGCGGTATTGTTTCATTTGTCCCAGTGCTATTACCTGCTCTGACCCTTCCCCCTTCCTGATTCCGAGCATTACTAGCTTTTCCAAGACTCCCAGATTCCTGGACTCTGCGTTCCTGGAACTAAACGCAACCTGGAACCAGACGAGACTCGAGCAGCACTGTTCAAGACCAGGAGCGTTCGCAAGAAGGCAGCGATCGAAGACACCGGCAAGCATCGGACCCAGGTGAGAAGGGGGGAATTCCTTGACAGTTTGAGACGCCACCCGATCGAACCTAAAAACGAGATTGAAGCCGCCGTGCAGGACTTAATGCGACGCATGCAAGAATTATCAACCGAGGTCCAAAATCTTAAAGCGGAAAACGCTGCACTCAAACAATTGGCCTTTTCCTGGGATTCTGCTACAAAGGAGAGTGCCCTGTTGGGCGGTATTGTTGACAAGTATGATGGTTCGGCAAAAACACTTCACGGATTCCTGGATTCATGCCTGGTCCACTTTACCTTCAAGCCCTATTATTTCTCGACTCCTAGGGCTAAGGTGGGTTTCATCATATCCCACCTTTCCGGCAACGCCTTAACTTGGGCAACACCCCTTGTTAACTCCGGCGATGCCCTCCTAGATGATTATGGTGGGTTCATACAGGCCCTTAAAGGCATGTTTGACCGTCCAGAGCAGGTCTATACTGCCCAAGAACGCTTGCTGGACTTTCAACAGGGCTCCCAAGATATGCTCACTTATGTGATCAGATTTAAACAATTGGCTAAGGAAGCAGACTGGTCCTCTGAGGCTAGTTTTACCCTGTTCAGGAGAGGCCTGAACAATGAGATCAAGGATGAACTGGCCAGGGTGGCTCGACCAAATTCATTCCAAGCACTAATGGACCTGGCCTTGCAAATAGACTTTCGCATCCAGGAAAGGAAGGCTGAAAAGAAGAAATCCAAGGGAAACCCACCCAAGACGTCCTTTGAGAGCACAGCCAGAACGGACCCAAGCCCAGCCCCAGAACCTGAACCCATGCAAATTGGAGCCTTTCGTGGACCCATATCACCTCAAGAAAGGTTGAGAAGGATCCAAACGGGTTTGTGTATGTATTGTGCTTCAGACAAACATTTGGTCGGGGAATGTCCTCTGGCACCTCCTCGGCGTTCGGGAAACGCCAGCTCCCGATCTTAAATGGAGCAGAGATTCGAGAGAGAGATGTTTGCTCCACATCAATTCCATCCTTGAACTCTCCTGGACAAAACAGACTGGTCGTTCTCCAGGCATTTCTTTCACCCTCGAAGAGTAAGATCTGCCCCATTCTGGCCTTGGTTGACTGTGGAGCTATGGGAACCTTCATAGATCAGGAATGGGTTATCAGTCATCAAATCCATATGAGGCACAAAGCACCATGCAGCCTGTGGAATCCATTGATGGAAGACCCCTCAGTTCAGTGCCCATAAGCCTACAGACCAAGGAAATCCAGCTCTCAATAAAACACCATCAAGAGCTAATCAGATACGATATCATTAAGTCCGCCCACTACCCCATGGTATTGGGTATGCCCTGGTTACAAAAACACAACCCATATATAAACTGGACAGCAGGATCACTATTCCTAGGCTCGGAGTTTTGTATGTCTCATTGTCTATCCCTGGAACTTCCTTTAACAGCCCCTCAGGAACCATCTAAGGAGTAAGAATGGTTTCCAATATAATACAGGTTCCGGAGGCCTATTCGCTGATGTATTTTCCACTGCCATAGTCCATGCTTTACCTCCACACAGACCCGAAGACTGCGCAATTGAAACGGAAACCTCGGCAGTGATCCCTTTCGGTAGGATGTTTATCCTTTCCGAACCTGAGAAAAAGGCCCTCAAAGAATACCTGGATACAAACCTTGAAAACGGTACCATAAGACCTTCAAAGTCACCAGCAGGCGCTTCATTGTTCTTTGTTCCTGAAAGACACCCAGGAACTTAGACCTTGCCTCGATTATCGTGGCCTAAATCAATGCACTCTTAAGGACCGATACCCACTACCCTTGATATCGGATATCCTGGAAGCAGTGAGAGGTGCAGTAATATTCACCAAATTAGATCTCAGGGGTGCCTACCATTTGATCCGTATCCGGGAAGGAGATGAGTGGAAGACCGCCTTTAGAACACCCTTTGGACACTACGAGTACCTGGTCATGCCCTTTGGACTAGCCAATGCCCCAACAGTATTCCAACGTTTTATGGATAGGGTGTTCTCTGGCATGTTGTTTCTCTTCGTCATTGTCTATCTGGACGACATATTGATTTTTTTCCAAGGACCCTCTGAAGCATGAAGGACATGTTAAGGCAGTTCTACAAAGACTCCGGGAACATCACCTCTTAGCCAAGCCTGAAAAATGTTTGTTTCACGTTACCTCTGTGCACTATCTGGGATTTATCCTTAGTCCAGAGGGGATTGGCATGGACCCTTCAAAAGTAAAGGCCATTCTCGCATGGCCTACTCCCACATCCGTGAAACAAATCGAATCCAATCCTTCCTAGGACTAGCCAATTTCTACCGGAAGTTCATAGCCACCTTTTCCGAGATTGTACAACCTATAGTGGCTCCGCTAAAGAAGGATACCCCATTTGTCTGGTCAACATTACAAGAAACTGCATTCCAGTGTTTGAAGACCGAGTTTACACAAGCTCCCATTTTGGCTCAACCCGATACAAGTCGACCCTTTTTAGTGGAAACGGATGCCTCTAATTACGCCATTGGAGCAGTGTTGAAGCAGAAAATGGAGGACGATTTGGAACACCCCGTTGCTTATCTTTCAAGAACCGTAACTCTGAGTGAAACGCACTACTCCATCCTGGAAAAGGAACTGTTAGCCATTCGCCAAGCCTTCACTGAATGGCGACACCTACTTCTAGGAGCCAGACATCCTGTCCAAGTCCATACTGATCATCAAAACCTTCAGATTCTACAGTCACTGGAGTGCAGGAACAGTCGTCAGGCACGTTGGGCCTACATTTTTCCCCAGTATCAGTTCCATATTACTCATGTCCCTGGATCACAGAACCTGATTGCTGACGCCTTGTCTCGCTGTCCTGACTACGTGACCACTGAAGATAAGGCATTTCCTAAGATGTTTTCTCCCACGATCTTCGTAGCCCAAGCAGTTGATCTCCTGGAAGAGGTCTGATCGCAAACCCAACCTCGGAAATGTGGAACGACATCTCAACAAGAAACCACTGGAAATTAAGAGCCAAGGAAGGCTACTTATTCAAGGACAATGCACTACTCATTCCTACACGGGAGTTACAGCAGAAAATAATAAACCTTTGTCATGACACACTCCATTCCGGGCACCGAGGTATCACCAACACCCTCCGTCTTATTCAGAGACAGTTCTGGTGGCCTAAAATGAAGTCTGACGTACAGCAATACATCCAGGCTTGTATGACCTGTGTCCAAAATAAACATAACAAAAGACCGGCGGGTCGTCTTCTGCAGCCCACTCTACCCTCTAAACCATGGGAAATTATCGCTACAGACTTCATAGTGGAGTTACCACCTTCCCGAGGATATACAACCATCATGGTCACCATAGATTTGTTTACCCATATGGCCCATTTTACGCCACTGATGAAACTACCCTCCTCTTCAGAGCTAGCTGGAATATTTCTGGAACACATATACCGACTACATGGGCTTCCTTCCAAGATCATATCTGACCGGGGTCCCCAATACATTTCACAATTCTGGAAACACCTCTGTCGAGTTCTAGGAATCCAACGTGCCCTCTCTTCAGGATATCACCCCCAAACCAACGGAGCCACAGAACGTGCAAACCAGACCCTGGAACAATATCTCCGATGTTTCGCCACCAAGGTCCAGGATGACTGGTCTCTCCAGATACCCGTTGCAGAATTCGCTTACAACAACTCTGAACACTCAGCGCTACAGACCAGCCCCTTTTATTGTAGTCAGTGGTTCCATCCTCGGTTTTACCCTCGGTTCTTCCTTACCCTACACCAGTACCTACTGTTGACTCCTGGATCGAAACTCTTATCAACATTCACCGGGAGGCTAAAGAACACTTGGAAAAAGCCAGATTACAGACCAAGAGGTATGCAGACTCCAAGAGAAGACCAGGTCCTTCCTATACGGTCGGTGACCGAGTGTGGTTGTCATCAAAACTACTTCCCCCCCACCCCCCGACACTTGCGACCATACAAGCTGGCTCCCCGCTACTATGGTCCATTTCCCATCAAGGAGATTATCAATCCTGTCTCATATTGAATCAAACTACCTGACGCCTGGAAAAGAATTCATCCAGTTTTTCACACATCCCAATTGAAACCCTACATCCAATCCTCTCGAAAATCCACTAGACCTCCTCCTCTACTGGTTGACAACCAACTGGAATATGAGGTGTCCCGGATTTGTGACTCCAGGTATAAGCGGGGCCATCTTCAATACCTAGTGGAGTGGAAAGGATATCCTCCTAGCGAAAGGACCTGGGAACCTGTTTAAAATATCACGGCTCCTCGGTTGCTCAGAAGATTTCACCTAATACACCCGGGCAAACCTGGAGGAAAAGGCCTTCGGAGGAGGCATGCTGTCATGAACTTCAGATCACGCCCCTTTTGGACCTCCTGGTCCTTGTCTCAACGGGGCTTACATTCCGTACTACTTCCAACATGGCCATCCGGAGCTGAAGCCCTTGCTCGCTCCATGCGCTGAACGCGACGGGATCTATTTATAGACCGCGGCTCTGCGCGGCTCAATGCTATTGCAGAGTAGCCTGAGACGTGTGTTCGTAGCTCGCAGTATTGTTTTCATTGTCCCAGTGCTATTACCTGCTCCTGACCCTTCCCCCTTTCTGATTCCGAGCATTACTAGCTTTTCCAAGACTCCCGGATTCCTGCACTCTGCGTTTCCGGAACTAAACGCAACCTGGAACCAGACGAGACTCGAGCAGCACTGTTCAAGACCAGGAGCGTTCGCAAGAAGGCAGCAATCGAAGACACTGGCAAGCATCGAACCCAGGTGAGAAGGGGGGAACTCCTTGACGGGAACAAAGAGTAGAAGGAACCAGAGCATGTATACATTTAAAGACCGGATATTTTCAAAACCGTGCTTGATTGATAACAATCGTGAATGAGCCAGGTAAGAAGTAAGGTAAGCAGACATAGGAAGACACAAAAGAATACAAACCGCAGAGTGCAAGATTGAGCCTAGAGGAAAAAGGGAACATTTAGGGAGTTCAACATGAAGAGACGAACAGTCATGTATACAAGAAAGAACCATTGACTGAGGCAGAAGTTTAGTGGCAAACCTATTGATCTGGCTATGTAAAGAAAAATAATACCTAGATTACGAGCCTAGTTTCAAAAGGGGCGGTGTAGTGGAGCAAAAGATATAACAGAGCTGGAGGACTTTTTGAAAAAGCAGGAAAGAAAAGGTTTTCTGTTTTTATTGGGTTTAGACAAAGGAAACGAGACGACATCCATGATTTTGTGGTAGTTAAACAAGCAGACAGACGTTGAAGGATAGAGTCAGTAATTGATGGAAATGATACTAGGATCTTAGTGTTTCAAAAAGGTAGCAGGCGCTCCTTTCCAGAAAGAACGTGGCATGATAACCTGTTCTGAGATGAGTTTGCAGCACACGTGTTGTCTGCATAGAGGTGGACTTGAAAACCATAACCAGAGAGTAAAGCAGATAAAGGAGAAGTATAGAGAGTGAACAGAAGGGGCTCAAGACCAGAGCCCTAGGGAACACCATGAGGGGAGGATCAGGAAGAAAGACCTTTCTAAGAGACCATGAAAGAACGATTAGAAAGAAAGGAGTTAATCCAAGAGAAACCTGGCCCTGAAAAGCCCAAAGAAGAGAGTGTGGTGATTAAAGTAGAATGATGAACTGTGTCAAAAGCAGCACTCTTGTCTAGAAGAATCAGAATGGAGGACAGCTTAAGATGAGGAGCATTAACTTTGTTGTTATTGAAGATGCTCTGTGTTCAGCATCCTTAATCTCTCCTAAATTGCGAAATTTGCACTACATATGGTTTTCCTACGCGGTTATTTTTTTGTTAAATGCTACTCCAATCGGCCTTCTTGATTAATTGATTTGGACTGTACATGAAAGAACATTGTTAACCCTGCAAAATCAAAAATAATACGATTTGCAAATCGCAGGAAGAAATGCAATTTTAAGTGGTATATTGGAAATATGCATGTTGTTGATTCGCCTATTTCTTTATTTGGGTTTCCTTGTGAATGCGAGATCTTCTCTGAATATTTGTCTGGTTGAATGAGCATACTATTAAGTTAATCGCGCAATTGAAAATGATTGACATAAAATTTGGAAAGTTTGTGTTGATACCAGTCACCAGATACTGTGAGGCTACAATTATTCCTAAGCTCTTGTACAGAGTTGGAACCTACCCGCTAGCCACGCTGGACCACTTGTCCATCTTGAAGGGAAGAATTTGGAGACGAATAATGAACTTGCCAAATAACTTTCCAGTGGTGGCAATAAGATAAGAACTGGGTATGGTTTCACTAAAGTCAAGAGCTTATTGGAACATTTTATCACTTTCATGAAATAGGGTTTCCTCCACAAGGCAATCAATATTTGTAGATTTTAATATTTTATTTGCTAAGCAATGTTGTACTAGGTCCATTTTTTTGTGTTTTGGTATGAAATTTATGACATTTTAAGGGGATAAGTGTTAAAAGTCATTAACTTGTTGTTCTTGATATGGCTATAAGACTATAACAAAAAAAAGAATAATATGATTTTAGACTCAGTAACATTCTCTATAAAATATTTGATAGATCATCCAGCCAGAGTAAAGGCACCTCTATATCAATATGATTGGATGATGACTTTGGAACTATTCCATTCTTATCCATCTTTGGTACATTTGAGGGATGATTACAAAATGAGGGGCGTATTAGCTCTGTTTTTTTAGTATATACCCGGATAAACTGATGCGCTCGTTTTTTTTGCTTTCCTTGGAATCTGTTATACTCCAAACAAGTCATGGTAAGATTTCCCCTGACCGAGGTTCCCGTAGGCTCTGTACACTTGCAGGAACATTGGAAACCGTTGAACACTGGGTAATGGGTTGCGTCGCACTAGACAAGATACGAAGTGTACACTTGGAAAAGTTGTTCCTTCTTTTCTCAGGAGTGGATGAGGATGTGATTTGACACTGTTGTCTCTTAGGATGTACTGCGTCGACAGTGATGGGAATTACACGTTTTATTAAAGCATTGACCTTGTCAGATTTATAATGATCTTGATGTGTAAAATTGATTATAATATGTATCTGTTGTAAGTTGCTATATTTTTTTGTAGTAATGAGAAAATGTATTTTAAGGAATTGTATTTCATGTATTGTGGTTTTAAAGGGTGTTTTCTCAGCCCAAATAAAAAAAACATGAACTCCTTGTTAACAGCATTGGCACGTTGAATCTAGGCTTCGCCTTTTCTTGTAGTCAGAATGCCCTTGAAGCAGTCAGATTCGACTTTTATTTAAATTGTAGAAATCGCCATATTTTAGAACAGCTAGATATGAATGTTATTAATTTGTATTAATTGCTGCATTTTGGAGCAGCTGGTTTCTGATTGCATTATATTTATCTCTGCATTTTCGAAATTCATTGGGAAGTTTGAAAATATTGGTTGAATATATATTTTGAACTGCCAAATTGCACCTTAATAGGCTACAGTCCCCTGTGAGCGCCCCACTTAAAGTTACCAACTTTTCTGTGCACTATTTGTTATAGTGTGTGCTCGGAACGACAAGATCCATCAATCTTGTAGTTCTTGAGCACTTACATATTTAACTGCCAGGCGCGTCATAGTCCAGCAAGTCTCTGTGTGATGCGCCGGTTGCTTGGAACTCTGAGTAGTGGCGAACTGGTAAGTGCCAATCTCCTGTTCGTTCAAAAATGTATGAAATATTTATAGTTATGAGGATGGACCCTAGACTGAATGCACTATTGGTAGCGCAGAGACTTGCGTGCAATGCAATAGTACAAAAATACAGTATATTAGATACTGATGCCACAACGTGTGAGTCGGGGGCAACAAAAACGCTGCGCTCTGAGTCAGTTATGGAGGTAGACATTCTGAGCTGGCCTTGCAACACTTGATAACATAGAAAGGCTAACAAAGTTGATGTAATTATTTTGAAA
Organism: Ambystoma mexicanum; assembly: GCF_040938575.1. Lineage (NCBI taxonomy): Eukaryota > Metazoa > Chordata > Amphibia > Caudata > Ambystomatidae > Ambystoma > Ambystoma mexicanum. The sequence goes on from NC_090931.1 coordinate 1,534,843,478, forward strand.
CATTTTCATACTTCAGATGTCAGACAGATGAAGGGTCTGTGAACTCCTCATCGAGTATACCTCTGGATGATACTCCTGATACTGTATTATTAGCTGTCCTTCATGATTACAATGCACTAACGGACAAATCACTTAAAGGTATATGCACACATAAAGTGGTTAATATCTCACTACTTAACACTTGCTCTATGGACAAAAATGCCACTAAAAGTTGTGATTACATTCTTGACAATCATGTTGACATTATGTGCATCACAGAAATGTTGCTAAAGGTCCCTAGTGGTCTGAATATTAATCTAGCCACTCCTGAGGGCTATACATTTTTTGGGAAAAACCAGGAGAATAACAAAGGAGCTGGGATGCTATCTTAGCAAGGCAAGAGCTTAGTATCTTCCAGTCACAAATTGCGTGTGAGGGATGTGAAATGATGCTACGAAGGCAACCCCACCCCTAACCATTGCATTCACATCATTTTGGTATACCTCCCACCAAATGAGACTCCCACTTTCAATGAGTAAGTAACTAAACATTCTAGCCTCCCCCCATCATTTTGGGAGACTTTAACAGATGGTTAGGTAACGTCTTGGACACTGAAGCTGTGCTCTTAGAGCAGTTGCTTCGGAATATCGATGTTTTATTATTCACAGTAAAGAACCTCCCCGTAATAAGGGGAATGTTTTAGATTGGGTGGCAGCCAGGAACCTGCATCTTAGCCCTTTGGATGTGAAGCCAAGTGTGTGGTCAGATCATTTATTTATTAATTTTAAACTCGCGCTACCCATGAAGTTAGTGCAGAAAAAGAATGTGTTAAAACATTTCACTAGCAGGAATTTTCAATAAAATACACACTGGAGATCTGGAAGGTTGTATGACCAGGTTTATGGGCACTACTTTGGATACTGACTCCCCACGGATACTGACTCCCCATACATGTTAGCAGCGAACTATGATACATTTTTTGTATGATTTATTAGCGCGTGTTGCTCCGATGAAATCAAAGAAAATAAGAGCTGAACGTAGTTTGGGGGGGTAGTGGGAAGATAGGACTGAAGTGGGACCATCTGGAATTCCTTGGACAAACTTTACAGGAGCGAGGATATGAGACAAAAAAACATTCTTAATGCACCGACTGAGAAATCGGGAAATTAGGAAATTATAAAAACCTCATGTCCAGTCAGGACCATTTACCCCTACGAAAAATAACTGTACTGCGGTTCAGCAGGCCTTTGCAGATAAAATTGAACGAGCCCATCTTAAAATGACTGCCAATATGATCCAGGCTTACAGTTTGGATAATCCTAAAGTTTTTTAAAAAAAACCTTACAAGCTGCTAAACCAATGTTTGTTTTTAACCACATTTCAGTGGATGGCAAATACACTTGGGAAGATGCGCCCAACAACCTGTTTGTGCGGTACTATTCCTTCTAAGATTGTTTTAAACAATGCTGAATTATTCACTCCGTTCCTCACACGTTTCACCGATGCCAGTTTCTCTCAACTCTGTCCCAGACAATATAAAAATGTAGTAGTTACCCCTTTAGTTAAAAAAAAGCCTGGTCAAGATACCAAGGTATATAGTAATTTAAGACCTGTAACAAATGTCCCGTTTCTGTTAAAATAGCTGATAAGATTGCTACTGTGTAACTTCAGGGACACTGAGAGGGAGCTAATATTTTACATCCTCGGCATTCAGGCTTTAGGTCTAACCATGGCACTGAGTGTGCCTTGGTGGACCTACAAACACACATGCTCAACATTGTGGACACGAGCAAGCCAGAGCCGCTGATGTTATTGGATTTATCAGCAGCCTTCGACCTTGTGGACCATGAGAGGCTCATTGCAACCCTTTCTGATTTAGGATATTGTTCCGGCGAAGCTATTGCATGGCTGAAGTCATTCCTAGATACTGGGAAATCTAAAATCTTTTGGGGGGCGGCCAGGGGGCAGAGGGGAGTGCTGCCTCGGAATCAGCACTGATCACGTGCGGCATGCCTCTCGCTGGCCCTCTTTAATGTCTACATTTGCTCCCTGTCTGACCGACTTGAGAAAATGGGAGCTCGGTTCACCAACTATGCCGACGACACTCAGATTATAATTGAGCTGAGTGGGGATTATGCTAAAGATGCCAATAAGCTCTCTTGCCTCTGAGGCAAGTCAAGCCTGGATATCAACTAATTGGCTATGCCTCCATGACACAAAAACTGAGTTCCTCATATTTGGGTCATCCTAAACAAAAGCCAAGTTGGGAACACAGTACTTGGGATTCTCCATTGAGGACCATCACATTAAGATGTCTAATAATGTCAAGACTTTAGGAGTCGTTTTTTAACCTTCTCTTCGGGACGACGTTCAAGTGGACAATCTGGTTAAACAAAGCATATCATTTAAGATTGCTAAGACTAGTCAAGCCATATGTCGCCAATAAAAATGTTGAGAGTCTGGTAAGAGCAACCATAATGCCTATGATTGATTATTGCAGTGTGTTACTGAGTGGTGCAAGCAAGAATTATATCCAAAAACTTCAGTCCTTGCAGAATGATGCGGTTTGCATCATTAAAAACATTCCTAGGAATGAACATATTTCGACACACGGAAGGAACCTTCACTGGCTGCCGGTTGCAGCCAGGATTTGTTTTAAGGCCAAAACAATTGTGTTTACGGGCTGGCCCCATCTTACTTAGGTGAACGTTTGGCACAACAAAAACTGCTGTGAACTACTGGGTAAGCAATAGTATGCATTTAAGCTGTCCCAAGAACCAGGCGTGCTAGAAGAAATGGTCGCTCCTTGCCGGTTCAGGCAGTTCTGGCCTGGAACAAATTGCCAGAAGCTTTATGGACGGAAGAGAACTTGTTAACCCTACGAAAGCGCCTGAAAACTATATTCTTTGACAGATGCTGGTCTAATCTATCCTCTCCCAGTATGCATTATGTGTTTTGTCTCTTGTGCGTCGTGATGCCTGTGGGCTACGGCGCATGATAAATGAATAAAAGAAGAATGGAATTGGAGACGGTCAAAAGAGCAGTTTCAGGTGAGCAGCCTGACCTAAAATCAGATGATTGAGGAGGGAGAAAATTGTGGAAATTAAGATATAGTAAAAGTTGAGAATGAACAAGTCTTCCAAGAAGTTTAGACAAATGAGGTAAAATGGAAAAAGGCCAACATTTAACCGTATTGGAAGAATCAAGAGTTTTCTTTTTTTATTTTTGCTGTGACTTTTCTCCCGTAACTTCCTGATCACCTGTGGAATTATGGGAACAGGAGGGAATGCATATCCCAGGGTCTTGGACCATTCCATCGACAGTGCATCCACTCTCCATGCCTACTGTGTCGTGAACCTGGAGCAGAACCTGGGCTTTGCAAGGGGAAGCAAAGTGGTCTAGTCACAGATTCCCAAATCTCTTGCAGATTTCTCTGAACACTGATCGTTGGAGAGGCATATCTCCTGACACTGGGGGAAAAACCCTTCTGAGTTTGTCTGCTGCTATATTGTACATGGATGGCCTGCAGAGAGGGTAGATGCTACTCCACCCAATGACCAGTTGTCATTGTATGCAATAAGTCATATTGCATATGGTCAGAGAGGCCAGCGACATGCTCACTCCTTTGAGGGATGAAATCCTAAACCCTCTCGAGCACCACCCTGCTATCTGGAGGCTCTAGTCGCTGATGTTACCTCCACCCTGCTCATTCACTTAAAATCTTCCTTTAACATAAATGGCAGAGCTTTGCTATCTGTTCCCCTTTCTCTAGTAGTAACGCCTCAACTCCTTTTTCCTTAAGTGTTCTCTTTCCCATGTGAGGAATCCTGCGGAGTCCTCGCAAAGGCCCTACCTAAAGTCTCCTCCCAGACGGCCCGGGGAAGGCAGCCGCTACCTGATCTTAAGCCTGGGGGGGGGGGGTGTATTCTCTGGGAGGAGAAGGGCCGCAAGGAAATAGGAGGACTCCGTTGGGAGAGACACAGTATTTGTGTTCAGAGGAAGAGATGGCAGTGATGCCAGAATATGTAATGGCTTGTTGTCGGAGTGAGCTTTCCCTTCCCAAAGCTATCCATCTTGTTGGTCTGTAAACTGTCATAATCAACATAGGAAACTGAAACATTAATACTCCGGCTTCTTAGGAATCTGTGTCTCCCTTAAATCGTCATTTATCAATAGTAAGACTTCACTTGACAAGTTGGCCACATTTATGATAGTGTAAACTCTTGTAATTAACAGGAGAATGATAGGTGTGGACATCAGAATATTAATATCCTAGTTTCCGATGAAGCTAATGCTCCTTTAAATTAGAACCAACCATTGAGCCCTTTTTAATACTCTTTTTTTGAGGTGTAATTAAAAAATTGAGTTGAGTAAAGTTGAAGACAATATTCAGAACAAAAGAAGTAATCTGAAGTCCCACAATGCCCAAAGTACTTGGACGAGGAATAGGGACTCTGAGGCATTAGAATGCAAGGTGCAGTCTAGTGGTTCTAATGACCCACACCTGAGTGGGTCTTTTGAATATATAGGAGCCCCTCAGTTGCAGGCTATTAAAAGTAGGGAATGGAGTGGTTGCAGAGGCTCCACATTGCAGTGGCAGCAGAAGAAGGGAAATGAAGATGCCAGAGCCGCCGCTATCTTCAGAGTGAATGGTGGTCCAGAGGGGGTCTCCAATATTGATGGCCTTGAATGCAGAGGTTGCGTGGCAGTAAGCATTATTGTTTAAAGCTTTTGCCCTGGAGAGAGAGGCTTTCCTTATTGTAAGCTGGGCTCCGGTGGCAGGCAGGCATTGGAGTGTTTCAGGAGCACAATCGTACCGTTCCCAACTGGCGTGAATTGCGGGAAGTGAACTGAAGCAGTTTGTTGTGCAGGAGGTGGCAGAGGAAGCAGAAGGCACTGTGGCAGCTGTGAGAAACTAGAAGGTGTCTCATCCAGCTGGCCAGGACACAGCCATCACTTTTGGATCCAGCTCTGGGGGTGGACCAGTGCGGGAGGATCCCCTGGGTGAGCGGTCTTTGTGGGAGGGACACTGGATGGTGAGACGCGGTATCCCCTTCCCTGTAACACCTTTACCCCATCCTACCAAGTAGGATATTTAGGAACTCTACTCCCCCCTTTTTACAACACAAACCCTCTTTCCTCAATAACCGCTCTTCCCAAGTCATCCTGGGCCCCTTCTCCTCACCTACTTGCCTCTCCACCTGTGGTGTCGCCAAAGGCTCTATACTCTCCACTGGCTCTTTAACATCTATCTTGCTCTCCTTGCACGCCTCAGCTCCTCTTTCTCCTCCAACTTCCAGTGTTACGCAGACAACACACAGCTCTTTTTCAACTCCCTGCTGACCCTCTTGCACCCTCCATCATCTCTTACTGCCTATCTGCCATCCAGCCCTGGTGCGCCTCACACGATCTCTGCCTCAATGCCTGTAAAACTGAGATCCTTCCCATTGGGACCCCGGCCCACTCCTTTTTCCCCTCACTCTAGCCTTCCTACTTGGGCTCTCCCCCTGTGCTTTCAACTGAAGCCAGAAACCTTGGAGTCAACTTCGCCTCCTCTCTCTCCTTCCTCCCTCACACTCTGGACATTGCCAAGAAGTACCACTTTCAGCTCTTCCTTCGTAAAGGAATTTGACCTTTACTCTCTTTCCCTCATAGGCTCAATGTGACCCAAGCTCTGGTTCTCTCTAGGCTTGACTACTGTAACAGCCTCCTCCTGAATCCACATCTTCCACTCTGCACCCCCTCCAACTAATCCAGAATAGGGCAGCAAGACTTGGTTTTAAGCCCAGGGACCACATCTCTCCTGCACTAACAGTCCTCACTGGCTCCTGGTTGCTGCACGGACTAAATTCAAATCCATCAGCATCATCCACAAGGCTGTCAGGGCTCGGGGACCACACCATCTTCAACTTTATCTCACTAATACTCTCCCTCTAGATCACTACGTTCCTCTGGCACCAACTCTTTATGTGTAAAGCGTTTTGCTAAACAGACGGCAGGGGGTCGTCGACTTTCCTCTGCGGGCTCCCTCCTATGGAATGGCCTCCCCCTGCGCCATGAGCAGGAGCTTGTCAGATTCCGGAAGCTCCTTGACTTTCCTCTTTTCCTCCTCCTTCCCTTTTTCTCTCTTCTGCTAATCCCACAGTTGCTGAATTAGTTTCCTGGGCCCTTATGCATCCTCGGGGCTCTGACCACCCACATCAATTCTGCCCAGCTCCTGTCTATCCACGGCACTTGCATCTGCACACCCTCTGCTCTGGAGGTTCACACTTACCACCTGCGACCCAGTCTGTGTAGCACTCAACATTCCTAGCACTTCATCTGTGGCTCACCCACAAGTTCGGACTCCCCAGCACTTACCCCCTGTTCCCTCTTTCTTGCTGAACTTGCACGTTCTGAATACTCATAAGGCATAGTAGGTTTGTCCCTCTGCCCACCCACTGCTCTTAAATATTGTGTTTTAATGTATTTCCCACCCTTGCTCCCTCCCTGTGCTGTGGGTGCTTTGAAACAGTATTTTCTTATTGTATAGGCGCCTAACAAGCAAACAAATAAATAATAAACATTCACACGGACAACCTCTTATAAGAGAAAACAGACTAACGCCCAAGCAGTTTACCTGACGTTTCCCAATACAATGGTCAGGTGAGGTCAGGCAATTACTGACCATCACACACACCTGACTTCCATTAAGCTTCCCCACACGGATAAAAGGCAGAGCCCGAGAAAACACTCTGAGAAAGGCAAAGTACACGAGGAAACAGCAGTTTCGAGATTGCAGCGGAACGAGAGAAGAAAGATGGCAAAACAGAAGGGGATCGCAAGGAGGGAAGTTCCCTTGACTTTTTCGACAAGGACCTGTTACTTTCCAGATACCTTGAATAGAAAGCGTAAGACTAGGAAACCTGGCTGAAGAATCCTGCATTGTGTGTTGGAGATACCTGCGGCCCTCCCGCATCAATAATCAAGGTGGGGAGAAGTACCAGCCACCGTGGTACTGTCCTTTGCTCCAAGAACAAAGCAGTGTCCGTGAATCAACGCAGTCAGTGAGTTGGGGAGACCGGCACCAGATCGGTCTGTGTTGAAGCCAAGGTTGCAAGCAGCAACTTTCTATGGTTTCTATGGTGAGCACTGGAGCAGACATTGCTAAAACACGTATGATAAGAGATGCAAGTAAAGTTGAACTGCTGATGAGTGATTGAACCTTAAAAGCACAATAAAATACCTTGGACAGAATGGTCTGGCACTACATGGGTGTTAATCAAAGGTCTCTGTAAGGTATCCAGCTGAGAAGTGGCAAAAACGAAAGTGAGGTTATATCAAGAAGAGAACGAGTAATTGTGAATCGAAGTGTACTGTGACGGGTCAAGCAAAATCCTGCTTACAGTCGAAAGTCTTCAATTTTGATGAAGTAGAGAAAGTTTGGAAAAGCAGATACATTTTGTCTGAGCCCGGCAGAGGGGAACCAGGGGTGAACAGTAAATCACCCGAGAAGCTTTACATGTGAAATCCTAAGAAGAAAGCAACTTGACTGTTTGTCGTGTTGCATCAGCCCCCTGAAATAAGAGACTTTGAACAGCAAAGAGACTCTGGCACAGAATGTCCTGATGTAAAGGTTTTGAACTGCATCCTCATGCTAGAGCAGCCAGAGAGTGTACTGAGCTTGAGTGTTCAGCCTTACCTTGTGCTGAAAACATGCAGAAGCGAATCCAACTGCTTGAATATCCTGCATATAATTTCTTGAACACTTTTCTTTTGCATAACATTGTTCCTCACACTATTTGTATTTAGAAGTAAGGATTGGCAATAGGTTTATTAGTATAGGCCCTTTTATTTTGACAGACTCGACTAGGACTGTTCTTATTATTTGGTGGTCGTAGCTTGCTTACATCTTTAGTTTTAGGATTGGATGGGCGTTTCTCAAACCCAATTGCAGTTCAATAAACACCCTTGAACTGTGATAACTTGTGTCTGTCTTACAGAGAAAGGGGTCACGCTCATCGTAGACACGGCCTGGGCCTGCCTGCCTGCTGGGAGGGTTTCCCAGGTCACGGAAACTTAAACATGTCGGGAACCTGAAAGACTTGGCATAAGTGCTTGCAAAGCAGAGGATTGCCATGGGATGGAAAAAGTGTCACAGGCCACGGGTGGAGGTGTGGTGGAGGGAATTGCAGAAATGGGCAGAGGCTGAAACAGTGGTATGGCAGGAGGCAAGTAGCATGAGTGGGGAAGAAGTGGGTACCCTGATGGCATGGAAATCACTTATACCTGCACTGTTTGGAACAATATTGGACTCGGCGCAATCCGAGGAAAGTGATGCCCTGCCACGCGTAACAGATACTGAGTACGAAAGACAAACAGGCTCGTAAAGGGGGGTGGGATTTGGGGGGCGGTGGTCAAGGACTAATTGATGTTAAATGTAATGGTTGTATAGTGCACTGCGTGTTTGGTTTGTATTTTTGGTTGTGTTGTAAATTTAATTTAATTAAATTCTTTTAAAAAAAAAAATCTTGTCTGTCTTTCTGTTTGATACCATGCCTTCCGTACACAGCGCAGCAAGCAGACGCGTATGCAGCAACCAGTGACTTCACCACTGTCGGGTAACTTCGGTAAGCTAAATCGCCCGCTGGCCATTAATGATTTTGAATACTAATATAAAGTATTTGAAGTAGCATACTAAGAACTTGTAAACGGACGCAAGGTTTATAATTATTACTATGAAGGCCAACATTATTGCCAACGCCAAAAGGGCAATACTGAAGCAAGCTAATTATAACCCTTATTGCCAGTGAGAAAGGGGCAATGAACACATTAACAACCACTGTCTAAGCCAAAGAAGAGCGAGTGTAATGAAGAGACATTAGGCCTCATTATAAGTGGCCCGGTTCGGAAATAACTGTGCCGGTAAGCTTACTGGCACTGTTTCTGGATCTGCTGTCTTGCCTGTTAGATTGGCCCCCACTGCTTCTTCGCGTTCTAATTCCATGAGGATGAATGTACTATGTTCTAAACATCAGTTTGGCTGCCTGGCCATTCTATTCCTGTTATAAACTCTCTGGCAGGTTCCCATGGAGACGCATCAGGAGCTGGTATGCCGTTTCATTTATAAGACTTGCTTCCTGAAGATTTGCAGATGACGTGAGTCGTCATGTTGCATGTCTGGGGGTGTGGTTGTTCCCACAAAAGCACATCGGTCACAGGAGCCCGGTGCTTCTGATTAGATTTCTACTTGAAGCTTCTGTTGCTCCACGTCGTTGAGCAGCGTTTCCTGCTTTCCTTCGGTTTCCTGAAAGTAGGAGCTTGCCGTTGCCCGGATATTGATCAGCATTCAGTTCGAGCTTCTTTCTTCTGCTCATTCCTCCGTGCGTTCCACGCCTTGGGTTCCTGCTTCAGCTGTGCTGCAGACGCCGCACAGAGCACACGCTGGCGTTCTTCAGCAGCCTGGCTTCCACGGCTGTCTCATCTCTGCTTACAATCGACTGTGCTGTGTCAGCTTCCTTACAAACTTCAAAGACATTTAAGTCGTCTGTTTCCCGAGGCTAGCTTCTCTCCATTATCCAGCCTTGATGTTATCTGCTGCGTTACGGATTTAAAGGCATTTGCAATCACGGCTACAGCAGCGGTTCTTTCAATCACACAACTACAGTGGCTGTTCTCATCTGCATCTACAGCTCACACTACAAGGTTCTTAATCCTGCTGTTGCTGCATCTTTTCGGTACATACTTGCAGTATTGATTTTCTTTCTGTTTCGTGCTGGGTGCATGCACGTTGCAGCATCAACTACTATTTACACTGCAACTTGCTGCTTTTCACTCCTTAAAGGGATACTCCCTCCAATAAGCAACTGAGGACTCGTGGTGTTGCTACTATTGGGAACTTACCTCTGGACTAACCATTAACTCCATGTGCACTGGACTCCAAGACACTTTGCAGATATTTAGCGCAATAGGCCGATACTAGTGTGCGCCGTTCAGGTTCTAGTCTGTAACCTTCCTTCCTTACTAGTATTTCCCTGGAATTTCCCTTTTCTTCGTCGACCAGGTTCTTGCATGCCAAGGTAGGAGATTCCTTTAATTGGCTGATCACAGAAAGGGTGGTGTTCACTGGTTAGAGACATGTACTAAGTCCATGCCTCTTCTTTTAGGAGAAGATGCATCCAGTACGAAACTACAGCACTACAACACTGGCTATCCCCGTAATAGGGACCACCACACCCTTCCCAGTGATTCGCTGATTTAGCTTTAGGTTCCTCTCAGCTAGTGGGGTTGATCATTAGGATGGTCTTAATTCTTCGAGAAGATCTTCTCCACACCAGGCACCACAACTGAACCAGGGCATTGCAGTCCAGGTAAGTCTTTATCATCGTACCTGGTTGTATTCTGTGTGCCTAGTGTAACACTGCATACTACAACTCTGCGGGCGGGTACTGACCCGTCTGGCAGGGTGAGACCTGCCGGGCAGGACGGCACCTGCCCACAGTTTCATGGGAGCACCGGCACTGTTGGCAACTCCTATCGGACTCTATGGGAATGGGGTCTGACGGAATAGCGGGTGCCTGACTTCTTGGCCGCCAAACTTGGAACAGCCCGGTGGCACCAGGAAGTCAGGCGCTGGTAATTCGTTACGGGTCTGGCAGCAGCCTGCCGGTAGCACCGGTTGGGTTACCGCCAGACCGGTAATGAGGCCCATTGTCAGTATTTGTTTGATGTGAAAGTGGGAAAACGAGTGGCAGGAGAGAAGCCGTCTTGATGGAAAGCATCCAGGAGGAGTGGAGCATAATCTGCATTGCATGTGGCAATCACAAGAGTCGAACAAACAGCACCAATGTGAATCATGGCTTCCCAGAAGAAGTAGTACATTTTTATGTTGTTAAGTCAAAAAAAATTCCCAAATGGTTTGAATTGAACCTCGCCACAGAAGTACTTGTCGTAGTGTTAGGAGCTTTTTGTCGTGGCAGGCGAGTATACCAAGATAGGGACTTTTTAGTGGTAGCCCTGGCAGGTTAGCAGACTAGGAGGAAGTCACTGAAGTACTGTGTTGTGGTTAAAGTTGTGTAGAAGAGGAATTGGCAAGACCACTAAAGTGTTTTATGAACTGTTGTGGAATCCTCCTGATAAAACATTGTTGGTGATACTGATGAATTGTTGAAGAGCTTTATTTCTGAAGAAGTTGTGTTGAGCTCTTTGCCACAAGTGGAGAGATAGACTTGTTGTTTAAGTCAAGCTCACATTTCTGACCCCTCACATCCATCTGATCTCACCTTTGACCTTAATATATTCCTATACTTCTTCCTTGAAGTCACCTCCAACCTTGCTACACTCCTTCCATGATACTCTCTTCCATTAGCTCCCCTTTGAACCAGCTCACTTACCCTGACGTTCCTCCCTACCCTTTACACTCCTCATCTCTTTCGCTCTCATCTCTCTTGCTCCACCTTAATCTCCTTCTGCTTTCACCTTCAACTCTGTCCAGAACTCTTTCATTCCAAACAGCAGTACTACTGTCAAAAAGCCCGGAACATATATAGTGGACTGTCCCTGGCCAGGTTACCATCCTTGCTTAACTGCATTCTGATATATATTTTTCAAGCTTGAAACTGGATTTATTAAGCAGTAATAGTTTGTGATTTGTTTGTCACCTCTGAGGCCCCTCCCTGTAGGCGCTCCATGCTTTTATGAATGTCAGCCGCCATCTTGGAATTCCACCTAATGGACAGCAAATTCAGGAGTGATGCAGTGGGGCTCTGCATTTCATGTTTACACCCAATGTATGAGAACCTGTAAAATAATGTTCTCTTGGTGGTGGTTGCCCACGCAAGATGTTAGCATGTGGGAGCAGTGTTGTCACAGTGGACCCTGTGTGTTCCAGATTCTGTTATTTCTAATGCACTTTTCTCTTTGCAGGCATGACTTGGTAAATCCTTTCTCCATGGCAAGCCAAGTGTTCTTCTGTCAGGATTTATAGACCACGTGCAAAAAACATGTAGGAAATGGGAGTCTGCCACCTGCTGTAGGTCACACAGATTTGGGATGGTTGTGCACAGGAGTGCTTGAATTTGAGATGTTAAACAAAGCTTGGAAATCCTCTTATGGGACAGGGTTATGTCCATGTTAAAGTTGTTCGCCCCTTCCAACGTACTGGGATCCAGCAACCAGTGGATCCTCCCTGGCCCACCCTCAGACTCTACATCATGTAGCAAGTGGTGACACCTGCCCCCACACAGCACCGCACCTTCTTCCCCAAGAGTCAGGCAACACACTTTGGCACAGTCTGAAGTCTGCCCAGTGAGCCTGGTTGCCCTTGCAACCATGCAAATGTCATTTGGGGGGGGGGGAGCCCTCTAGTATGTGACAGACTGCCTGGCATTGAACCCACAACACTTACTTTGGTGATGTAGCCGGACTTCATCTCTAAATGGCAACTAAGAAGAGGCCAGAACTGAAACCTTCTCTAACTATGCCCCCAGGATCTGGAATTGTATTTAACACTCTTCAGACTCGCCCCAAAACCTGTGAAATTATGGAAGGAACTGAAGGCTCACCTAATCAAAGAAAATCCTGTCCAGAGATAAGTAATCAGACAGCCGACACGCATCCCAGCCCATAGCCCTGAACGACTCCCCTGTCTATCCACACAATCTCAAATCCCATCCCGATTCTGTCCCTCCCGTTATGCAACTTGAAGCGATTCATGTTTCTTGTACAGTGCTTCATTGGTCCCTAGTTAGGTTTGTACTTGACACAATTTAAATGCAGCTAAGTCTATTGCATGTTTCGATTTAATCTTGTAGTCTGTCGCTGTATCTTCTTATCGAAAACAAATGATGTGCAGATATTGTAAAATATAGATGATAGTACAAGACATGTTTTGTGGAAATGTAGTAACACAGGGGTAACATTAATTTGATATTAATTGACTGAAGTATTTCACTGAATGGAATTGGTGAATAATTGATGTCTCATGTTCTGTTCCAGGTGCAGGCCACCTTCCATGATGCTCCTGCCTGTTTCTCTGAAGAGGAGTGGGAGATTTTGAAGGAATGGCAGAAGGAACTCTACAGGAATGTGATGAAGGAGGTTCACCAAGCTCTGCTCTCTCTGGGTAAAGTTACACCTCAGAATTGGTTGTCTTTGTTTTATGTACCTGAAGCAAATTGTAAGATTATCTCATGCCACTGATATATTGTGTAGGTGAGATGGGAAGCCCTACATAGTAGGAGCATAAGAGGCATAAGGAGAATGAGCAGTGAAAAGAAACCACTGCACTTAGAACAGATGCTGAGAGAACAGACGAAAGTGAACAGCTCTGGGAAAAGGGCTATAGCGTCATCATTGTGCCCGAGATTGAGCCTATGAGCAGATGGAAGGCGCACCTGTTCTGGGAAAAGGGCAATAGTGTCAGCGTTGTGCCCGAGATGGAGCCTAGGAGCAGATAAAAGGCAGCAAGAAGCAAACAATAGAGTTGCTAACAAGCACTGGGAAAGCCAATAGCTTTGGCTTTTGGGTAGGTTTAGGATCTGTATTTGCCATAATTATACTACCTAGCCATACCATTGCCAACAGATGGAAAATGGTGTGATCACCTGTGCATATGATAGCTGTCGCTGACAAATGCCGATCTAATACCTATACACAGGCAAAAACTGTTGGCTTTGCCAATGCTTGTTTTTAATAGGACGTTACAACAAGTAGCAGCTACTGTTTTATATTTCAAGAGGCTGAAGGTGCACTTGGTTACGACATGTACGACATTACAGGAGTATATTTACAACTGCAAACCATTGGTCATCAGGAATGTGGACCGACCCCAGCTAGTGGGTCACAGACACTGGGGAATGTTCTGAACTGTGTGGCCATTTAGAGGCAGTGCCATCCTATGACTAGAGATTATACTTTCTACTCATCAATGTATCATGCTCCATATGGGACTGACTTCTTGATCTTCTTGATGCACGCCAGGGACGCTGAAGTGCTCAGTGCATATGTCTTCCAAATGTCCAACTCTATTTATAATTGGTTATTTGTAACGCGCTAAATACCCGGAGGTTTCTAAGCGTGGACTTGGGGATCGAACCTGCTACTCCACGTCGTCTTGCTTCCAAGGCGAGCGGTTTGCCTCTGAGCTATCCTCTCAAGGATGGCGAGGATAGATATCCCAGGAAGCCTGATACAGAGGGTCTTGAACTTGATCCTTGCAGAAAACCAGGAGCCAGTGGAGAGATTTTAGGGCTGAAGAGATGGTGTCCCTGGGCTTGAGGCCAAGGATAGGTCTTGCTGTCCTGTTTTGGATTAGTCGAAGGGGGTAGAGGGAGGTGTTAGGCAGATTGAGAAAGAGGATATTGCAGTAGTTCAGTCTGGAGAGGCCCAGAGCTCTGGAGACAGAGTTTCTGGGGAAGGTGAGGAAAGGGAGAATGCCTCTGGGGAGTTGCAGCTGACAGTAGGCCTTATTGGCAAGGTCTATTGAGTCAGGAGATGAGGAGTCGAAGATGAGGGGAGTGGGGCCATAGTGTGGGAGGGAAAGAGGGAACAGGGGTCCTGATGAGAAGGACCTCTGTCTCACTGACATCAAGGCAGAGATAGTTAGCCGTACACCATGCCTGAATAGCAGACAGGCCGTCAGGAATGACAGGAAGAGGAGGAGGCAGAGCATGAAGGAGAGCTGCCTGTCCTCCGCATAACACTGGAGATCAAATGGGCTAGAGGGACCAGGTAGATGTTGAAAAGCTAAGGTGAGAGGATAGAGCCCTGAGGGGAAACCGCAGGTAGTGAGTGAGATGGAGGAGAGAAAAGAGCCCAGTTGTACCTGGGAAGGTCGGTTAGAGAGGAAGGTCAACCAGTCCAAAGCCAGGTCCGTGATGCCAAGGTTATCACAGAGCTAATTTATCAGGGTGACATGATTGACCATATCAAAGGCAGAGGATAGGTCATGAAGGATGAAAACGGAAGGAGAGCTGGAGTCGAGATTAGAGAGCAAGTCTTCACAGGTGTTCAGGAGAGCAGTTTCTGTGCCTCTGGTAGCTCTGAACCCAGAATGGTGGTCGTGGAGACAACCAACAGATTCAGTGTAGTGGGTAAGCTGGGAGATGGCCAGCTTCTCCCAAGAGTTTACCCTCTCTAATCTTGACTCTAATCTCCTTCTGTCTTCATTCTCCTCGATCTATGCTCTGCCTTTGACACGGTCAACCATGCCATCCTGCTCGGTCGCCTCCGTGACATCCTGGGCATCACCATCAGGCCCTGGCCTGGTTGACCTCCTTTCTCACTGACCAACCTGTCCAGGTCACACTGGGGTCTTTCCTCTTTTATATCCCTCTCTCACTTCTTGTGGTGTTCCCCAGGGGTCTAACCTTTCTCCCTGGCTTTTCAACCACTACTTTGCACCTCTTGGCCACTGCATCGCTACATTATTCCCTAACTTTGTGTTATGCGGATGACACCCAGCTCTCCTCCTTCAGGCTCCCCTCCGCCACCTCTGCTCCTTCTCTCATACCAGACTGTCTGGCTGCAATTCAGGAATGGTGTGCTGCCAATGATCTCTGCCTTAATGCCAGTATGGCTGGGATAATCCTCATCGGGACACCTGCTCCTTCCTTTCCTCTCTCTGGAAGCCCACCCTGGGCCCTCTTCCTGCTCCTTCCTGTGAGGCAAAGAACCTTGGTGTCCTCTTCAACTCCACCCTCTCCTTCTCTCCTCACATCTCCGACACCTCTGAGAAGTCACCCTATCAGCTGCACCTCTTGAGAGGTAGTCTGCCATTTCTCACTTGCCCAGAGAAGCTCACTCTCTCCCTCCAGAGCCCTGGTCCTTTCTAGGCTAGACTATTGCAAATGCCTTTTTCTAAATCTGTCTCTCTACTCTTCGACCGTTACAAACTATCCAGAACAGGACTGCAAGACTTGTCCTTGTCCTCAAGCCCAGGGATCGTATCTCTCCAGCTCTGAAATCTCTTCACTGGCTCCCTGTGGCTGTAAGGATCAAGTTCAAGACCCTCTGCATCGTCCACAAGGCTTTCTGAGGCCTGGGACCGCTCTACCTCAAACTTTCTCTTCCAAAACAACTTTCTTCTCAAGCTCTCCACTCATCCACCTCCAGCTCTGAGGGTCAGATGCTTCTCCAAGCAGAGAGTGGGGGGCAGATCTTTCATCGGCTGTGTCCTCCCTCTGGAACAGCCTTCCTGCCTCTCTCAAACTTGAGCAGAACCACCTCTCCTGAAGCAACTCCAGACCTTCCTTTTTGCTTCCGCTTTCTCTCTTCCTCTGCCCTGCTGATGTCCCTGACTGCTCAGCGCACTGGTCGCCTGGCCACCAACTGAACTGGGGCCCCGGATCCTGCATGTCTAGTTGCCCTCACACTGCCTCTGGGATTCCTCAACACTTTAAGGGTCTGTATCTGCAACCCTACAGTCCCCTCTGCACTAATGAACCACCCTCAGGCAGCACTTATTGGGTTACTTGCACCTCCCCCCCCCCTCCCCGGCACTACTCCCCTCCCTCTTTCCCGCACTTGCACAATCTGAATGACACAAGACCTAGTAAGATTGTTGCTTTGTCCTCCTTCTGTTTCCCCCTCCTTGCCTTGTCGCACCTAGAAACACTTGTGTACAGGTGCGTTATAAATGACTTATATAATTTCAGGAAGGGGTAATGGAGATCGGGCGGTAGTTTGCCGGATGGGAAGGGTCGGCAGAAGGCTTGTTGAGGAGTGTGCACAAGGGAGTGCTTGAGGAGTGAGGGGAAGGATCCAAAGGAGTGATGGCAGAAATCGGCCACGGCTGGAGCAAGGGACACTCCGTTATCCTTGAAAGTTTTGGAGGAGCAGGAGAGCACCTGTTTGGAAGAGTTTCATAGAGCAAACTTGTCTAGAAACCTCATCGAGTGTTATGGGAGAAGGAGAATATAGGTGGGTGGGGGGGGGCCAAGGGAGGGCTGAGAGTGGGTGAGGAGAGTGAGGAAAATATATCCTGAGTTTTAGAAATGAAGTGAGAGGCTAGGGAAGTGCAGAAGGCTAGGGAAGGCAGATAAGTGGAGACTGCAGTAGGGTTGGCGAGTTCCTTACAGATTTTGAAAAGTTCAGCCATGTTAGTGGCCACATAAATGCAGACTTGGATATAGGCCCTCTTCTTCGAGTAGATGGAGTCTGTATTGCCTTTGGTGCAGGCAGCAGGCCAGTTTGTCAGAGGATGCAATTGAATCCGGACCCTTCTACTCAGCTGCTCTGCACTTGCGTTTTTATGAGTGGCCTGGTCGGAGTCATACCAGGAGTTGCACTCCGAGGCAGGTTTCATGCAGATCCTCATGACCAGGACAAAAATGTCCAGAGTGTTGGAGATGGAGAGCTGAAGGTTAGTAAGGGCTGTGTCAGAGTAAGAGTCAGTGGAAGTATTAGGAGGGGGAGTGAAGGTGGCGGCAAAAGCGCCAACTGACAATCGCTTCATAGGCTGAATGATGAAGGTCGGCAGTGTGGGCGGGGGCTTAGCCGGGGGCCCCTTGAGGTCCAGGTGAGAGGATCGGAGAGAATGATCAGACTAGGACTAATGAGAGAGTTGGAGAGGGGGATGTCTGAAGAGATGAGAGCATCCAAGGTATGTCTGTCTGAGTGCATTGGACTGGAGGGAAGAATGGAGAGCGATATGTCACTACAGTACATGGAAGTAATAGATGATGTGGAATAGGAAGGGTCTTGAGGGAAGGTTGGAGGATCAAAGGGATACCATGGTCTCCTGAAGTGGTCACTGCTCTCAATGGGGTCCTCCCTCCCCACGAGATCCTCCCGCGGAGTACCACCCCCAGGGGGACTATCGGGTAGCAGCTTCACCTCCCTGGCCCCGTAGGAAGGGGCTTCCCCCATATAAAGCGGTGACGATACCTCGGGATATGTTACACATGCGCAGTCTTCTGCATTGTGCTCGGGTTCTTCAGTATCATTTTGGTGGCACTTGGGGCTTCTTGACCGCAGCATGCACCTGGCTCTTTGTTATGGCCTCATCCGCCGGAACTAGCTTAGCTCTGTGGGTGTCATGACCGTATTATGTTGGGGTGTTGGATTTGTTTCACTGCTGCTGATGATGGGTGGCTAAAGGCTCACATGAAGCTTGGATATGATATGATAGTTTATTTATATAGCTCCTACACATGTTTCAAAGCGCATCAAGGCAAGGGAGGGAAAAGGGGAAACTACAATGACATTCTTACAGGCCATGAACAGTAAGGATGTGAAATTAACTATCGTACTCGGCCTGATGACCTTTCTGGTTGAGCCAGAGAGAGAAAAAAGGTGAGGGAGAGGGGTGCAGAAAGGGGGGGCGACAAAACAAGCGACTATTGTACTAGGCCCAACGACATTTCAGATAGTGCTGGAGAGGGGGTGGAGGGAAGAAAAAAAACAAGTAGAGGGAGGAGACAGACGAGGTTACTATAATACTAGATCTCGGGACAATTCTGATAGAGTAGGTGCATAGAATAAAGTAAGGGAAGGAGATAGGAGAAGGGAGAGGAGGAGAGAACAGAGTAAGCATTCAAAAAGATTGGAGAGCGAATACAATTGCAGAAGTCAGTAGTAACACAATGTTGCAAGCCAGGATACAAGATGAAGATGGGAACAGCATGATTCAGGGCCACCATGAGTACAAGATGCAAAGGAAGTCCAGCATGAGCGTTGAGAAAGGGTGACGCACCGTGAATCAATGAAGTTCATAATAGTCAAACCCAGCATCGGCCAAGACGGTGATGGATGAAACCAGAATGTATCAGGACAGACTCCTGCAGAAGTAGGCTGGAGGGGAGCAAGAGAGCAGGGTATAAGACATAAGCAAAACAGGCAACACCTGTGTGCGAGAAGGGTGGGGGGTCACAAGGGAACATCATGGGGGGACCAGAGGGGGTGGGTATGGCCTGCGGGGACAGATGTGGTAAACACATGTTGGTGCATGCTTACCTGCTGTCTGAGCAGAGGGTTGGGCCCTGGGCAAACGGGTCCAAACAGGAATTGCCCTTTTCTTCGTCTGCCCTTTTCTTCATCTACTCGGGCGAGAGACGCCCTTGATCTAAGAGTTAAGAGCAGGAAGGAAGAGGCAGGGCTAAGGTGGGTGGTGCTTAGTTCAGGTGACCTAGATCCACTTGCACCTGCTCAATCTGTAAAGGAAAAGAGGCTGGAGGGCTCCTTAAGTAGGGAAAAAGAGCGGCATCCAGGAAGGCACCAGGTGGGTGGGGCTTGCTAAGTGGGGAAAAAGAGAGACAATCTGAAAGGCACTTGGTGGGCGGGACTTAGGCCAGATGACCTAGATCCACTTGCACCTGCCTCCCATCTGCAAAGGAAAAGAGGCTGGAGGGCTCCTTAATTATGGGAAAAGAGCAGCATCCAGAAAGGCACCAGGTGGGCGGAGCTTATGCCAGGTGACCTAGGAAGGTGCTTTAGGAATGGAATCCATTGCAAGATGACTTTTCCTTTTAGTTCCAATTGTGGACGGGTTCTCCCAATCCAAGATGGCCATTACGTAGATGCCTTCTTATAGTCACAGTATTGTTGTAGCTGATGACAGGACTAAGGTGTTGCTACGCTCGAGCAGCCATGGCTTCTGCCGATCTCCCAATTGCTTGACTTTTATTTGTGGTTGTTTAAAGCTCAGGTCGGCTCTTACCCATGATCCAGAGCTTTTCTGCCTGTTTTTTTTTTTTTAAACACATTTTTATTATAACAACACACCACACATTACAAAACTTGGGACATCCGCATACAGTTCAACATCATAGTGTTACACGCTGTGTAAGGCCCGCTCCCCACCCCCCCCAGCCACCCAACTTGAGCCAATTTGTTCCTGTCATCAACCTGTGATTCTTCAGGCAGGTTTGTCATCTCGTTATCTGTCTCACCATCACTGTGCTCGGACAGAGGCGGGCCTTTCATGGTGGCCACCAGCTGCCTCCCTTCAATTAGGGGTCCTACCTCCTCTTCCCCTCTACATACCATTTCAAACCAGACTGTCGTTTCTGCCTCTGCCCATTTCAGGTCAGCCCACCACAGCTCTATCTTGGGTCTCTGGGCCGCTTTCCAGCCCATTGCTATCCGTCGTTTGGCCAGGATGTATGCTAGATCTTTCATTTTGCTTATATGCCTTGAGCTACGTGGCCTAGAGAAACCCTCCAACATGCATGCCCAGGCCGACTCCACCTCCATAGTGATGCCGCATCCCGCTAGACCTATCTTTAATTCTGACCAAAACCTTCCCACCTCCGGGCAGGCCCAGAACATGTGTAGCAGCCCGGCCTCCCCTTCCCCACATCTAGGGCATTTCTGAGCCACCCGACCACCAAACCTGGCGATCCTACCGGGGGTGAGGTATGCTCTATGCGTGATATACAGTTGGATTTGTTGGAGCCTGGCGTTCCGGGACACTTTTTTATGGTATCTCTGGGCGCTTTCCCAGAGCCCATCCGATATGGGTTCCCCCACCTCTTCCTCCCACGTTTGTCTCAGTTGAGTCAATTCCTTCCCCACCTTGGTCCCCAGCAGCTCATATATACGAGAAACCTCGTGCCCGCCCTCCGAGACATCATATATTATCTCCATAGTGGCGTCTGGTTGCGCTGTGAGCACCGACGGTGGCCTCCTTGCACGCACCCTTCTCGACATTCTAATGTAGGTCAAATACTGTCCCTCGTTCAACCCCGTATTTTCTGACAGTTTCAGGAACTCTACCGCCTCCCCCTCATGCCATATGTCCCCCAAGGTGGCCAAACCAACTGGTTCCCAATACTTGCGGACCCCCTGCATCAGCTGGGGGTCTCCTGTGCATAGTGGCGCCAGCGGCACCTGCTCGGAGATCGGAACCGGGTGTCCAGACATCTGCCACGTTCTATGCCACAGCTCCCAGCCAAGTACTAGAAGCCCCGCCATCTCCCGGACACTTGGTTTAGGCAGCCACACCACTTCTTTGAGGAAGAAGGGGGCCGGTTCTCCACACAGCAGTCTAGATTCTGCCGTCTCGTCATCGGACAGCGACCTAGCTACATACTGCAGCTGCCCTGCCAGGTAATACAGTTCAAAGTTCGGCAAGTTTAATCCCCCCACCCCTCCCCTGGTCACACTAGTTGTGAAATTTCCAGAGGGCTACCCTGCTTCTGGAGTTGTTCCAAATGAAGCCTCGGCACAAGCCGTGGAGACTAGCAAAAAAGCGCCTTGGAATTACGTGCGGGATGTTAACAAAAAAGTGCAGCAATCGAGGCAAGACTACCATTTTGAGCAGAGCGGCCCTACCCACCATCGCCAGGGGTAATCTGGACCAAAATCCCATGCTATTTTTTGATTCCTGCCACTGCCTTCACCGTGTTATGTGTTTGTTCTTCTCCTGCTGTATGATATATATCTATTCCGAGATATCGGAACGATTTAGTGCACCAGGGTATCGGCAATATTGGCAAGCTCTCGGGCCGGACCTGCCTGTACCTCCTCAGGGGGAACACACTGGACTTTCTGGGGTTCACCGCTATGCCGGAGAGGGCAGAAAATTGCTCCATGACATCCAGTATTTACTGCATGTTCTCCTCCGGGAAGCGCAGATAGAACAATATATCATCAGCATATAAGGAAACAAGGTGCACGCCCCCCACGGTACGGATGCCTATCTCTCCGTATTATTGTCTGAGGCAGATGGCCAGTGGCTCCAACGCCAGTATGTATAACATGGGTGACCACGGGCAACCCTGTCTGGTCCCCCTGCTTAGCTGCCATTTATCTGCGATGTTAGCCCCCGTTTTAACCCTAGCAACCGGGGAGCTATATAACATTTTCATCTACCTGCGGTACCCAGACCCACTCCATAGCCCTCTAAGGCCGCGTCAGCCAGGGCCATCTAACTGAGTCAAAGGCCTTGACCGCGTCTAATGAGACTATAGCTATTTCTCCTGGGTCGTCTTTTGTTTGGTCAATGATTTGGTGCAACCTCCTGAGGTTATCAGTTCTTCCTGCCCGGGACATAGCCTGTTTGGTCTGTGTGTATCAATTTACCAATAACGGCCTTTAGCCTGTCCGCTAGCACTGCAGTGAGGATTTTACTATCCTGGTTAAGCATTGAAAGGGGTCTGTACGACCCACAGTTCGTGCTGAGCTTGCCCGGTTTCTGAAGCGGGATGATCACCGCCTCTGCAGGGACTCTGGCAATCTTCCTTGCTCGTACGCCTCATTCAGCATGGCCAGCAGTGGGGGGAGCAACTTCTGTTTGTAAGTTTTATTGAATTCGCTCGGCAGCCCATCCGATCCGGGGGCTTTACAGGTGGGCAGGTGCTGGACTACCAGCTCGAGTTCCTCCATTGTAATAGGGGCGTCTAGATCTGCACGTTCTGTGTCATCTACGGTGGGGAGGTCTGCGTCCTCCAACGTCTCCTTGATTGCATGGTCTCTCGGACCCCTTGGGTCCTCATAGAGGTGTTTGTAGTATTTCAAGAACTCTGTATTCACCACCTCCTGGGTATTCCGGGTCTGCCCTTTAACCCCTACTATTTCTCTGATCACTGATCGCGGCCTTTCGCTCTTGTATAGCCAGGCCAGCAGCCTGCCCGGCTTATCTCCTCCCGCGTGCTGTCTTTCCACATATGTCTTGTAGCTTATATTACATAGCCTGTCCCAACATTCCCCGCTAGCTTGTTGTAGCTGCCTTGTCCTATCTCTGTCCTCGTTGGAGGTGCCCCCTCTGCGTGCCATGTCCTCCAGCTCTTCTTCAATTCCCCTCAACTCCTGCTCTAAGCCCTCTTGGAGTCCCTTGGATTTCGATATAGCGACCCCTCGCATGACCACCTTAAACGCCTCCCACACTGTCCCCATGGAGCTAACGCTACCAGTATTAATCTCAAAATATTCGGAGATCGCCTCCCTTAAGTCCTCCCGGAATCCCGGATCCTGCAGGGCCTCGTCCCTGAGTCTCCAGGTGGGGATCTGCGCCCTTGGGGGCTGGTGTCGCCACTCCAGGACCAGGGGGGAGTGGTCTGAGAGCACCCTGGCCTTGTATTCCGCACCTTCAATCTCTTCTGCCAGCCCCGTGGAGGTGAACACGTAGTCCAACCTTGTGTGAAGGTCATGTGATGCCGTATAGTGCGAGTATTGCCTATCTACAGGATGTAGCAGCCTCCAGACATTGGTTAAGTCAAAGTCTCTCCGGAGGGCCCGTAGCGCCCGTGCTGCTGGGGTGGGTTTATCTATTTTGCCATCTGATCTGTCCACCCTAGGGTTAAGTACACAGTTGAAGTCTCCGCCCCATAGGATCCCGCCCCCAGCAGGGGGGTAATTTTGCTGTACAGCGTCCTATAATAGGCCACTGTGTCTTTGTTGGGGGCGTACAAGTTCACACTGCACACTTCCCTGTTTTCTAACATCCCTTTAATAACAAGCAGTCTGCCGTCCGGGTCTGCCACAACCTGGAGCAGCTGAAATGGTACATGCGGCACCACCCAAGTAATGACTCCTCTTGCATATGCTGAATACGTGGAACCCCCCCCCCCCCCCCCAGGCACCCCTTCCCTTCCATTTCTTCTTGACCACCTCCAGTTTCTCCCTAGTGAGGTGGGTCTCCTGTAACAATGCTATATCAATCCTCATCCTTTTCAGATACATCACCCTGTTTCGTTTCAGATAGCTGTTTAGGCCCCTGACGTTCCAGGTGACCACTCTTAAGGCACCCTGGCGCCATAATTGCAGTGTCCCACCTTCCTCCTCCACCTATTATCCTGCCTACGGAGATTCACATTTTGACTTGTTACCCTTTCCCTTCCCCCCCAACACCACCCCCACCCAACCCACTGCCCAACTCCCAAATCCCCAACTTCAAACCACTGCACCCCCGCACAACCCTCCCGTCCCCACATGCCCAACCCCGGCCACCAACCCCAACAAATGCCCAGCTCCATCCCTGGATCTCAGGCTCCCCTGTGTTTGGCTCTGCCCTAGAATCCCCGGCCCAGAGCCCAGCACAGTGTCACAGGACTACCAGTGACCTAACTAAGCTACTCGGTGGGGGGTTATGAGGTCAGGCTCTGTGTAGCTCTCTTATTAATGTCAAAAGTTTCTCAGTGCCCCCGGATCATCTTTATAACTGTTACTTCTGGCATGTACACCCGCCAGTTATATACCATGCTATATTCAAGTCCCAAAGTCTCTTGCCACCGCGCCCTGGAAACGCCAAACCTATACTACTTATCTTCACCATCGTTATCCTGGATCTCCGATTCCTGGGGGCAACTCTGCGCGTCCAGCCATCCCATGGCGTCCTCAGGAGTATGAAAAAACAAGGTTCTACCCTTGTGGAATACCTTCGGTTTGGCTGGGTAGAGCAGCATGTACTTGTGGCTGGCTCCCCGCAATCTCCTTTTCACCGACCCAAAGTTCATACGGCTACGCTGTACCTGCAAGGTATAATCTGGGTATGCCGTTATAAGCGCGGCCCCCCTCTGTATCGTGCCTCCTTTCCGAAAGTGCTCAAGGATTTTTTCCCGATCTCTTTAATTTAAGATCTTAGCGATCACCGGCCTAGGGGGATTCCTGGGCGGCGGCTTCCTCGTCAGGGCTCTGTGTGCCCTCTCCACGGCGAACCCTTGGGATAGGGCTCCCCGGGTATCTCCTGTAGTAGCATGGATTCAATGAATTTGGTGGGGTTCGTTCCCTCAGAACCCTCTGGCAATCCGACAATGTGAATGTTGTTCCTCTGGGCGCATCCCTCTGCCTCCCCTGCCCTGTTCTCCAGATTGCCCACACGTTGCGCTAGGGCGTGGAGTTGTGATTGGTGGGTCGCGCAGGCCGCCGTGTTCGGGGCCACCTCTTTTTCTAGGGCCCCCGTGCGCTCCGCAAGTGACCTTGCATCTTGCCGGAGGAGATTCACGTCCTCCTGCACTGCTCCTACCTTGAGCTCAAGTGCAGCTTTCAGTTCGTCCATTGCTAGGCCCAGTTTGGTCTCCAAGGCCACCTTCAGGTCTGCGATTGCCTCCAATAACTCTTGGTTGCCCATAGGGCCAGAGCCCTCGTTGGGGGTCTTTTCTTTCTTCCTGGCCTCTTCCGTGCCTGATGGCGTTCTAGCAAAGTCATCCAGTGTGGGCTGCTTGACCCTTTGTCTGAGGGGTTTATTAGACATCTTGGTGCACCGGGAGCAAGCGGGCCCACCCCACAGCGTGCTATCTTCTTTTCAGGTGCACTAAATTCCCCAAAGTGTCAGGGCCAGGCCTGACCGTATCCTGGGTATCCCGGTAGTTTAACACACTACCAGATTGGACTGTGTCCTCCCACGTGCACCTATATTTGCAACCTTCTTTCACAAGGCCCAGGCTCCGGCCCCGACCTGTCCCCTGGTGTCAGCGCGACTCGCCCGTGCACTGCCCTCCCAAGAATCTCTTTGGTGCCCCAAAATCCTTCGCACCAGGACCGTGTCGTGATGGCCTGTGGATCCATTTAATTCCACTTATGTAGGGGCTCAGGCCTCAAGTGGTCATGTCTCGCATATCCATCCGGGCTGAACGCTCCGGTGCTGCACGGCACCCTGCTCGCGACTTCACCGGCCTCAGGGCGCTCCACGTCCGCTCCCAGGTCCGGGCTCTCAGGCTTCCGCTCTTCTGGCCGTGCTCACGCTGGCGGCCGCCCTATCAATAAGTCGTATGCCTCTGAGGGTCTTAACCCACCTCACTGTCCGGGTTCGGGTGTGCACCCCACTTGAGATACCAAGTCCAATTAGTAGTAGTGCAGCCTACTAAGTATGGTAATGGAGACTGCTTGTGTGCTCTCCACCATCCTCCCCTTAAACACACATCATCATCCTCCTCCCGCTAGCATCTGTAATGATCAGGTGCTGGGATGTCTGTCATCATTTCTGCCAGCTCCGACTTCATGCATGTTCATGTAAACCACAAGAGAAGAGACAGCGGGCGCAGCACAGGGCCGCTCCGGTGCCTCCTGCAGGGTGCCCTCGCCGTCCGCCAAATCTGGTGGGGGACCCCTCTTCAGGTCCTTCAGCACTGTTGAGAGGCCAGTCCCAGCCTCCGTGCTCGCAATCCTCTGCAGAGCCCGCTGCAGCCGCGCAAAGGATTCCACGGAGCTTCACACTGACCCACTGCTATTTTGAGCTTGAACCAATGGTCCCTTTTCAGGGTCTGCAAAGATCGTACCTCTTTCACCCAGACGGTCAGCAGCATGCCTCCATCTTGAATCGCGATTTCTTTTCCCGGGTACTGAAGACACGCGCGTATTATGGGTGTTGTAGTCTTCTGTGTGGGGGAACTGTAAGATGGACCAACGATTGAGTCGACAACACAGAGAACCGACTCAAGCAGTACAATGACATCTCTATTCCCAGCCAGCAGAGGCAGAGCGATCGATCCAAGGTCTAGCAGAATCTTGCTTGTGTTGGCGGGCACAGCACAGGGCCGGTCCGGCGCCTCCCGCAGGGCGCCCTCGCAGTCTGCCAAATCTGGTGGGGGACCCCTCTTCAGGTACTTCAGCACTGTTGCGAGGCCAGTCCCAGCCTCCGTGCTCGCAATCCACCGCGGAGCCCGCTGCAGCCGCGCAAGGGATGCCACGGCGCTTCACACTGACCCAACGCAGGCAGGCGCAATCTCCTCATTTCCACCTCGTCGGGCCCGGCGTGGGTCGCCCCTCCCTCCGGGGATCGCGATCCTGCTGCAGGGCCCTGGGCGCACACCGCCAGCCGGCCCGCCCGCCTCGTCCGCTCCAAGAGGCACACGCACCAGCTCGGCGCAGGACCCCTGTCCTCTCCGCACCGCCGAGGACACCGGAGTCCGCCTCCTGGCCCTGCCGGCCTGCCCACCGGCTGGGTCCTCTGACAAGCCTCCAGGCCAGGCACACCTCGTATCCTATTACAGTGCCGGGCACAGGCGCGCCGCTCCAGCGAGCGCTCCTAGCACCGCGGTCATTTTTATGACCCTTTGTTCAGGTCCACCATCTCGTCCGCATCCAGACCGTGGGCACCCTGCATTTCTTTTTCGGCCAGGGCTTTCTGCATCAGCACTCGATCCGACCCTTCCAGCGCTCAGGATATGCCTCAGGTATTCATGCACACCTGGCAGTGTTGCCGGTGTGCAATGACCACTGGAAACTTAGGTTTCTGTAGAGAATCAATGTCGGATCACAGTAGCTCCCCACGGACGCGTCCTCCTACGTGGCCATTTAGCCACGCCCCCAGCTTTTCTGCCTGTTGATTTCTTTCCCCCAATAGGTTTTCTCTCCCTGTGAGCTTGTGGTCTACTTCTGCTCTGCCACACAGCTGTGCACCCTTTACCCCGTGCCTGCCACTGTAACGCTCTTGCTCTCGTGTCCCTTAACAAAATGAAGCTCGTCTTCTTTTTTCACCATCTGCAGCAATAGTGACACCTCTGCTGGCACTTAGTGTTTTTGGGGAATGCCAGCATCTTCAGGGATGGTAACCCCTTTGTGAAATAATTGTGCTGTGATGTCGTTCACCCCAGTTGTCCAGCATATGCCACATGGTACATAGCAAGCTTGTTTCTGTTACACAAGGGCAAATAGAAGAATTATTAAAGTGTGTATTTCTGTATTCACAGGTCCCCTTATTGTCACCACTGTCTTTAGATTAAGAAACAAAGAAAACCAAGACCTGAATCCCATGGACAGCGAGGAGCCGGAGAGAATTCAAGGTAGGCCTAGTGCATTAGCTGTGACCAGACAGCAATACTTATGCATGACTTCCTGCTGCCAAGAACTGCTACCACGGGCACTCCCCTCCCTTGGTTGGTGGTTTGGTAATGATCAGAACACTGCACAATAGACCTAAGCCACTGAGGGCTGCACAACCTAGCCACACGTGCTTGGTACTGATTATAAACAATACATTTATTTTGGAATAAACATAGTAAATACTTATGTACTCATATTTATATGCAAAATAAAGGTGATCATTTTATTGCCAAAAGTGACAAATGCACAAGGCCAATGCATTTTGGACACATTAAGTCCTTCTTCAGGGCACAATCTGCGCTTACAAATGAACAACATTTAAATCCAGAAACGATGCCCCACATTGATGGACAATATATGACCAGTAGCATAGTGACACAGACACAATGTCCCACAGTGATGGACAATATGACCAATAGCATAGTGACACAGAAGCAATGTCCCACAGTGATGGACAATATGACCAATAGCATAGTGACACAGAAGCAATGTCCCACAGTGATGGACAATATGACTAGTAGCATAGTGACACAGAAACCATGTCCCACAGTGATGGACAATATGACTAGTAGCATAGTGACACAGAAACCATGTCCCACAGTGATGAACAATATGACTAGTAGCATAGTGACACAGAAACCATGTCCCACAGTGATGAACAATATGACTAGTAGCATAGTGACACAGAAACCATGTCCCACAGTGATGAACAATATGACTAGTAGCATAGTGACACGAACCCAATGTCCCACAGTGATGGACAATATGACCAGTAGCATAGTGACACAGAAGCAATGTCCCACAGTGATGGACAATATGACTAGTAGCATAGTGACACAGACACAATGACCCACAGTGATAGACAATATGACCAGTAGCATAGTGACACAGAAGCAATGTCCCACAGTGATGGACAATATGACTAGTAGCATAGTGACACGAACCCAATGTCCCACAGTGATGGACAAAATAACCAGTAGCCAGGGTATCTTGATCATCGTTACAGCCATCAAACCTGTCACGGAGCCCTGCAAGAGCCAGGATATCCTGATCATCATTACAGCCATCAAACCCCATCACTAGGCCCAGCAGGAGCCAGTATAGCATGACCATCATTACAGCCATCAAACCTGTCACTGGGCCCCACAGGAGCCAGGATATTCTGATCATCATTACAGCCATCAAACCTGTCACGGGGCCCTGCAGGAGCCAGGATATCCTGATCATCATTACAGCCACCAAACCTGTCACTGGGCCCTGCAGGAGCCAGGAAATCATGCTCATCATTACAGTTGCTCTTGGAGTTACCAAAGAACCCACATGTTGGTAGTCTGGGCTGAGCCAAAAAGCTTTCCATGGAGTAATTGATACTTAAAACTGTAATAAATTCCAAAGAGCAATAAGCAAATAATAGCCAACATGACACTTTACGTGAAACTAAACTGATATTTTGGTAAACCGTACTTCATGGTTTCCAAAGCGGGCGCGGTCAATACAATGACCAGGAGGGCCCTGCTTGTTGGAGAGCAAAAAGACAATTGAAATGCTATAAATTACTGTATGCCGGTTCTCCGAAAAAATATATTGACAATATAGTATGCAAATGAAGTGGAAAGACATTTTTTTATCTTTTTCTCTTGGCTGTAGAAAAAAATAAATGTGTACCTTGTTCTTTGATTGTTGGCCAACATGGTTCAGCAGTTCCAGGCACTTGGGGCAAAGAGGGGCAAAACATCACCTTAAGCAATAGAGACTCACGTCCATACGGATGCATTTGTGGTACTAGGTCTGTCATCAGTGAGTGGGGTTCAGGTCAAGTCTCCCGCCAAATCAGGATTTATGAAGGTCGACTCCAAAGATGTTCCTTGCTTTGTTGAACGCAGGATGAGGGAAAGCTCCATTCGAGGTAATGGCATTTTCAGGATGAAGGTAAAACTCCTGAGGTAATGGCAGGTGCAGGGTGAGGGTAACGCTTCTCTGAAGCTAATGCACGCTCATGACATGATCAAAGCGCCTCTGAAGGTAATGGCAGGTGCAGGATGAGGGAAACCTCCACTCGAGGTAATGGCATGTGCAGGGTGAGGGTAATGCTTCTCTGAAGGTAATGGCAGGTGCAGGGTGAGGGTAACGCTTCTCTGAAGGTAATGGCAGGTGCAGGGTGAGGGTAACGCTTCTCTGAAGGTAATGGCAGGTGCAGGGTGAGGGTAACGCTTCTCTGAAGGTAATGGCATGTGCAGGGTGAGGGTAACGCTTCTCTGAAGGTAATGGCATGTGCAGGGTGAGGGTAACGCTTCTCTGAAGGTAATGGCAGGTGCAGGGTGAGGGTAACGCTTCTCTGGAGGTAATGGCAGGTGCAGGGTGAGGGTAACGCTTCTCTGGAGGTAATGGCAGGTGCAGGGTGAGGGTAACGCTTCTCTGAAGCTAATGCACGCTCATGACATGATCAAAGCGCCTCTGAAGGTAATGGCAGCTGCAAGGTGAGGGTGAAGCTTGTTTGGGTGCAGGTCCAGCTCCAGCTCCCATGTCCACCCAAACGATTTAGGCTGCGGAAAATATATTGGTGCGCGAGAAAATGAATGTCCGCGGTGGAACATGCAAAGTGGGAATAACAGTGTTTTGTAGCAGTTATGGAAACGTAGGTTAACCCAGGCATAGGACACGAATGATAGTGAATTATAGTAGTTGAAATATAGTGTACAAGGATGTAAACGTAGACCCTGTTCCCAGATGCGAGAAATACTGAAGCACCACCATATTTGAAGTGAGGCCTAGCATTTTGGGGACCCTGGTGAAAGTAGCAGCACAGCATGGTAATGAGTTGTGAATCCCCTTCCCATCCCAAGCCCCAGTAGTGAAACCAAACGCAGAGGCTTTCAAAAATGTAATTATATCGAGCTTGGGCCTGCTGAACCACAAAGGAATGTGAATGGGCGATCATGGGCAGGGCTGTGCCCATCCCAGAGGACACACGTATGAGAAGTAAAAGTCTTGAGCTGCCAAAAGGCCTGGGCTAGATTTACAGTATTACGTCCCCCAGAATAATGGCCATCCTATTTGATCTGCCAGATGCTCATAAAACAGAGCACCTAAATCCATCTGAATTTGGCTGATTAGTGTGGTCCTCGAGAGGCCCAGGAGAAGTTTCTCTGGGGAGGGGCTGCTTGGAGGGAAGCATCCTGTGATTTGGCATACAAGGAGCAATGGGTGATGCCAACAAATGTAGTTGCATGACTGGGAGGCATGGTGGGGGTGCCCGCATGCCTGGTATTAAGAGAAGCATTCCCATTATTGTAAAGGGGCAATTTGACCTCGGAGGTATCCACTGAGCTCATGTTAACGACCAGGTGCATACCATGATACTAGGCCCATGGGAAGGGTAACAATCTAGGAGAACTGCCAAACAGCTAGCAGGAACCCAAGGTGACAGAGTAGGGGACCACATGTTAGAGGGCAGTGGTAGATTAGAGTGACCAATCGGTCGTGTGTGTGTATCTGTGTCTGTGTGTACGTGTAAACAATGAATGCGTGCTCTGCCTGTTCACTTAACTGGTGCTTAAAGGTATGAGCAGGCCAAGCTCCGTATTTACAAACAAAATGTATTGCCCTGCAGTCCACACTATCAGCTAAACATACATGGGGCATACAGGAAAACCCAAGCACTGAAGACCATGGTTGGTTTACAACATTTGCTTTATTTAGATAAAAAGTGCATCACACACCAGTAGGTAAAATATGATTCACCAAACTAGGCAGATCAAAGTGTACACAGACTCTCCTGATCCGCTCGAATCACGAGCTTCCTGAGGCTAATTCAATCCTACTCCTCTAATTCTCCACAACAGCCAGTACAGAGGTGTGGTGTAATGTTGATGGACAGTTTGGCACAGTAGCAATGGAGACAAGATGGGTGACCTGTTCACATGTTAAGTTATAATTTGCAGTGGAATAACACCCTTGTGGTGGGCAGTCATAATGTCGACAGTCAAAATGTCGACAGTCAAAATGTCGAAAAAAATGTCGACAAACAATAATGTCGACATTTTTTCGATATTTTTTCGAAATTTTGTATTTATTGTATGAATAAATATATATATAACTAAGATGTATCGAGTATGAGGGGTGGGGGGGTGGCAGGGGGGTGTTGGGTGAGGAGGGGTTGGGGGGGACCCCCCCATAGTAAATTAAACTCTTTTTGGTTATTTATTTATTGAATAAATAAATATATAATTAGAATGTGTTGAGTATGAGGGGTGAGAGGGTGGTTGGGGGGGGGTGTGGGGGGGTGGCGGGGGGTGTTGGGTGTGGGGGGGTTGGGGGGGACCCCCCCAATAGTAAATGATACTCTTTTTGGTTATTTATTTATTGAAAAAATAAATAAATAAATATATAATTAGAATGTGTTGAGTATGAGGGGTGGGAGGGTGGTGGTGGTGGGGGGTGTGGGGGGGGTGGCAGGGGGGTGTTGGGTGAGGTGTTGATAGTTCTAAGTGACATTTTTTTTGTCGACATTTTTTTTTCTAAAAAATGACTTTTTACATTATAAGTATAGGATGTCGACATTATTGTTTTCGAAAAAAAAAATTCGACATTTTTGTTTGTCGACATTTTTTTTTCGACATTATGACTATAAACCCACCCTTGTGTATGCATCATGACTGGGACTTAGAGTAGCCTTGTACCGGTGCATCATAGTGCAGCACAAACCATTGAATACTGTCACGTTCTAGCTCTATACGACAGGCAGATATCCTCAGACTCTGTGATGTTCAGTTTGGAAATGACTGGTTCTGCGTTCTGGGATTAAGAAAGTCTCTTAGACCACTCAAGACATGTGTAGTACAGTTCAATACCGTTACCATAGTTTGAAGATACGAGGTTAGGGTTTGATGACACATATTGTTCAGGAGGCGTTAGTATAGCTTATATGGCTTACTAATAGAACTGTGTAGGAATGGGACTACAAAAAAAAGTGTATGTTTCCTTGCAAAGTGGCTTTTCCTCTTTGGGCCGTTACAAGGGAGGATAGCTCAGAGGCAACGTGCTCGCTCGGTGTCGTCTTGCTGCCAAGGCAACACGGTTTCGATCCCCGGGTCCGCGCTTAGAAACCTCTCGGTATTTAGTGTGTTATAAATAACCTATCATATCATATGCAACACCCATTTGTGTTTATGAATAATGCCATGCTTTCAGAGCAATTAAGAGCACCTTTTAGATTTTGTATTTGTCTGTTATGGGTTGTGCCCAAGAGCAACCTGGGCCCATAGACAGAGTCTAGATTCAGAGAGGGTAGGGGGTGGATGAGTAGCATGCCATTATTGCTGGTTCCAAATGGACCCATTACATTTTCTATCCTTTTAAAATGAATGTTTCTTTCAAATTGTTTGAAGGTTTTTCCATCTGATCAGCCAGAGGTTGCCTTTACCAACCAACGCGAGTGGCCATGCACTTGTATGGGTCAAACCAATTTCACAATCTGGGAATCCCGGATTTGCCACAGAGGATCATTTTTAAAAGCACTTTCAAGTTGCATGTGCTCAGAAGTTTTCCGATCCGACTACGTGACACGATATGTGATTGTGTACATCACCTATTGTATGAGATTGGTGGGGCACAACTCGCAGGCTTTCATTTTGGATTTGGGGAGAATACGGTTTAGTTGGTTATTCCTTAACCTGAATGAGGGGTTAAAAGATTGAAATGCCATCAGACCAGCAACTTCTAGATCTGAGATGCTCAGAAAGAAGTGGGAATATCGCCTGCATCTATTGTGTTTGTATCTATTGAACAGTGAAATCAGAAACGCTGCCCCAGAGAATAAGGACCGAGAGGTAGCACACTCTGTGCAGGGGGATTACAAGGGGCAGGTAATGGTCCTGGTGGTGGAAGGGGGAGCATTATAGTAATAGAGAGGACTGCACAGACGGACAACATATTAAGATTGGGTCATGAGCCCCTCAAAGTCTAAATCAACAGTTGATGCATTGAACATGGACTGGTCTGACCATCTTCTGTTGGTCATCTCGATTACTATGCCAAAGTTTCCTATCGAAGGGGGGAAAAAAAAGTTCTAGCTCGTTAAAAACATGAAATAAAGCTAATTCCTTCCTCTCGGAGACTATCATCCCTACTAATAAACACTTATCTGTTAATGATGTATTTGA
This sequence comes from Ambystoma mexicanum, assembly GCF_040938575.1. NCBI lineage: Eukaryota > Metazoa > Chordata > Amphibia > Caudata > Ambystomatidae > Ambystoma > Ambystoma mexicanum. The sequence continues at coordinate 1,534,877,299 of NC_090931.1, forward strand.
AAAATGTAACAATGCTCCAAAATCTAGGATAGACAGTATTCCACCGTTACATAAGAAATCCATTCATCCTAAACATTCGGATCCCTGATTTTCAGAATCTCTAAATTCCCAACGGCCTATTTTTCAACGGGCTGAACGCACTTGGCGTACATCACCTACGACTGATAATCTGAATAAATTAAAACCGCAGCTTTGCTGCAAAACCAAGTTGAATTCTGGGACTAAGTTTGTCTATTACAACTCTGACTGCGTCTTTGCTAATCTACCCAAAGCATTATCCTCCATGCTAAACGTTATGAAAAATCCTCCTATTTTCCTGTTACCAGTCAATCTTGTCGGGATTTAGCTTTATTCTTCTCAAGAAAATCTGACATTAGGACTGAAATGACAGCCCAATTGTGTTGCAAAACTGTTAATGGTTGGTACATTTGAGTGAGTGGTTGCGGATCAGCTGAACACTTGGATTACTGATCAAAGACTCCTAGCACGTATCAATTGGGGTGTAGCACTGAAACTGCTATCCGTTCACTTCTAAGACGATGGTTATAAAATCTTAAATGATGGACGGCTCCTCTCTGTTGAACTTACTCGACCTTTTGGCCGTGTTCAACATGATCGACCATGAAAAGCTCCTCAGAATGTTACCAACGCTTATGGGGATTGGAGGGCCAGGTCCTGAAATGGTTTTGCTCTTTTTTTTGCATAATAGACAACAATTGGTTGCATTTCTTTTGTTTCTTTCTCATTCCGCCTGTATTTTTGCTTTATCTAATTGGTTTAAAGAGGCTCAGATTCTGGGGTCCTCTGAGCGATCAGCTACGGCTAAATGCTTGGGCTTTACATTGGATTCAAGACCATCTCTGGTGCTTCATATTAACTCTTTGGTTAAAGCAGCACAATATCCTTTCTCGTTAAGAGCTTTGAAATCCTTGCATCTTCCACTCATTTTCATTTATTGGTTCATTCACTTGTACTTTCCCAGATCAGCTTTGGTAATTCTGTACTAATTGGGCTTCCGACCTCTGTTTTTGGCCCCCTTGAAATCAGTTGTTCATGCGGCAGCACGCTTAGTTTCTGGAGTTTGACCACATTGGCTGCCAATGCATGCTACAATTTCTTTTAAATTGCTGTGTATTCTGCATAAAACACTGTACTTGAAATCCCTGTCCTATTTGACTGATAAATTGAAGATGTCTGAGGGATATAGAGGCCTCTGCAGTCCTGATTCTCTTCGTTTAGATGCATGTACATTTCGCAAACCATGTTTTTAAGGCCCTAGGAAACACCATTTGTGAGATATTTGCACTGAAACAAACAGCACTGAGCCACGGTGAGGCGACTGGCAGGGAGAGCACACAGTAGGTACCAGTATGCTGCAGCACGCCAACTCTCACCTCTTTACCACATCTGGTCCGGGTTATGTAAGCTAGCCACACGCGCCCATACAAGATCATTGATTTACAAAAATTGAAGTCTTTCTATGTTTGTCTACAGAACCTGTGCAGAGTCTGGGTTGTTTTTGCTATTAAACGTTTAAAAATCACTGCAAACATGACATCAAAAACACAAATTATTACCAACAAATACTTAATACATAAATCCATGAGCCACAACATAAACAATATCACATGATACTTTTAAAAATGAACAGAAATGTGTTTTACTTCACTGCATTTGACATCGGAACCCCCTGCTAACAGGAAAGGCATATGCGCCGCTTCGCACAGAGCAAGTTATTAGCAGCAGATATTGATTCAGTTAATGGCCCCCATTCTGTCTTCATCCTTACAAAGGTTAAATAGGTTTCATGGTTTCAACAGACATTCCATCGAGCCTACTGAGTCCACCTTGGCTTGACACAAATCAAACAATTTGCAAATCCTTCTGCCATAAAGGCACCAGGCCACCCCATGAAGGTCCTGAGCAAAATGGGTGCTTTGTAAACACCCACACTCTGCCTGCAGTACCTTTTACATGAGAAATCTCTCATTTGGTTCTGTGGATAAGGCCCGCACCCTGCAGATGGTAGAGGAATTAGCACAAGCCCCCACCTTCCTGTCATTGAATCCTAGACGGTTGTCTTGCTGCTAACGTGGATCAACAAATAACCTGAGGCTAAATTCTGCAATGAAGCAAGTTTTCTTTTTATTTCAGGAAGTAAACCAGGCTTTGAACAAAGCAACAAATGGGTATGATAAATGTAATCAAAATGGAAGCAGTCATCCTGTTACGTAAATAACAAGAGTATGGGCTCATGGTGCCCCGGTGCTATAGACTCGCTCTCGCCTCTGAGATTCTCCCTATAGGTCAAAATCAGACCCCGATTCTCACCTTTCGTGGAGTACTTTCTCGCTTGCTTTCAAGACTCTCAGTCTTCAGTTTCAGGGTTTGCTTCCCCGCAGGGATTTACTATGCAAGTATAGCTCAGGCCTATGGGGTCCCCACATCCTGATTCTCACAATTTTCCAGATTTGATCTGATCTGAGATTCCCAGCCTTGGGTGTCGGTTGTTTGTGCACCCTTCTTCCTGCTCCCATGTCTCCTTGATGGTTAACTCTGGGTTTAAGGGGTACTTGCACCCTTCTACAACAGGATCATGGGTTCAAGAGGTTCCTTCATCTTTCTTCGATGAGTCCCTTGAGTGGTTCTCTATACTCGGTATTCAGATCTGGGAGAGTGGTTTTCTCTGGTGCCTGTAATGCCCTCATTGACTTTCCGGCCTCTGGTCAAACTGGTTCCTGCGACCTTTTGTCCTCCCTCTGGTCTTGCTGAGAGGTTCTTCGTCATCTCCCTTGTCCTGCATCCTGACTCCTATTGTCAACATCTCCTGTTCTAAACCTGGTCCTCCTTGCCACCATGCAACATGCAGGGTCATCCTGTTACAATGTCCTTGACCCCTTCCGACAGGTCCCTTAGCCCACCTGCCCAGCACTAGGTGTCCCCTTTCGTTCCTTCCTGATCTTATTCTATAGAGCCTCGCCACCTACTTGACGTTCTCCTCCTTTCACCCTTTGGGATTCTCCTACTTCCACATCCTAGTAATCGTCTCTCACTGTGATGGATTGCTATTTCACAAGGATGTAGCAACCCTAGCTTTTTTTCATTTTTATTAATTTAGTTTGCATCTCAAAAAGGGTAATCTGCTAATCAGATTCTCCTATCATAGGCTCCATGGCAAAAGCATGGTGTCACCCCAATAACAAAACCCCATAATTATGAGTTGGCTGTCCCGGTGTCCGATATCTTCAAATATAAGCCGTACCTGAGTTAGGGTATGGTGGATGGTATTTCTCATAATTATTACAGCCGCGTCAAATTGTTATCAAATATGTGTCAGCCCTGTGAGCCCAGCTCAGTTGCTAAAGGATTAGGTGTATTTCACTCTGAGGCTGTTCGGCTGCTGCCAGCAGGACTGTAACCTTTGGGTTGCATCTCTTTGTTCCTTTGTGAGGGTAGGTAACATCCTCCTCAGAAAGACGGCTGCTCCATAGGAAACTGTACTTGAAACAGGGGTGAAAGGGCACACCCATTCTCAAAAAGAATAGTTTCTGACAGGGTGCCGCATTCCAAGAGGCTTTGATTCTATTGACATGGAAAGGGGTGGGGTTAATGTAGACAGAGGGCACACTTTATGGATGAGGGAAGGTTCTCTCTAACTCCATCTTCCCTTCCTGCTCCCTCCACATCTTGTAGGACAAAGCACTTTAAGTCTGTTAGAAGGCAAAGTCCACTTGTTGCAGGTACAGGGATTGGACCCTTAAAGCAGGCTTGTTTTTCAACCAGTCACCTGTTGATGTTAGCCTTTAAAAGAAGGGGTGTCCTACTCCTTATTTAATTCACTTTTGGAGAAAGGGTTGAGGAAGAATTCATTGGACCTCTGTTGGGAGACTGGATCTGAGGTGAAGACTGAGTTCCCAAGGCAGAGACACTCTCTACTCTTCAGCCACCCCTGGGGCACATCAGGGTGCCCTGCTGCTGGAGCAAGACTTCAATCTTTTTCAGCCACACCGAGGCCTCCTGGTGTTCCGGTACCCCTGAATGTGCGTGCCAGCCTTCCCCCCCATGGTGGGATCCTGAGAGAAAGGGCCAATCCTATCCTTGAGCCCCTACCTAGATTGGGACTTGCAGCAAGCAGAGGACCAATACAGCCCATGACCCCTGCGTTTCTCCAGTCAAACCACTTTGAACCATGATTGAAGCCTTATCAAAGTCTATAGGACCCACCAGAGCTGCTTTTGGCACTCTGCCATTTTGAACCTTTGTACCACGTGTTCAAATCAGTTTGCCAGCACATTGCACCAGCTAAGTGTTTTGTTGCCTGGCTCGAACGAAATATCCTCATTGCAGCGCTGGCTTTGAAGTGCCAGCATCTTCATTGCTAATCTTCAACAGTTGACCAGACCCTGGGGGACACATTCGAAGAGTGATCTTCTAACGCCACAATGAACTGCTTAAACCAGTGTGCGCATCCAGTCACCTGCATCTTCGCTGTCACTTGGACAGTCAAACCTACACTGGTGACCCTCACGATTTGCACTCCTTCGAGCACTGTTTTTGAATCGCAGTGTACTTCTAATTGACACCTGCTAGATGCATGGAACTGCACGGCTCTCTGTCTTCGACCCAACATGCTTGCACCAGTCGCGCCAACTTGACGCTGCCACCTACATTGCTGATCCTGTCACCTGCCCAGCTCGACTCACCTTTTCCTTGCCGGCCCTTGACTTCAAACACTGGGACACTAAATGTCATTACCCCCTCCAGCCATTACTGAACGATTCAAACCTGCTCAACCTCAAACCACTGCTTTGTAGAACCGCATACTGAAATATCAGGGTCACAGGTTCAAACCCATACCAGTCCTCGACTCAAATTGCTAGAGTGCCACTCATTGACTATAACCAGCGGTTTCCACGTCTCAAATCGTTCTGACTTCGAACCGATCCTGGTGATTTCTCCAAACTACATTTCTTGACTACTGCCTTCAACCTTCTGGGCCCCTGTAGTCAGCTCTGCGTGACTTCCGCTCAGTGCTTGAATCAAACTGCAGCACACAGTACTCGACCCTGATTCGGGCGCTTGCACAACAGCTCGAACCCAGGTTCGCTGCTGTCGAACCATCAAAAACTGAAAAAAGGTATTACTACGAACTGCCTCCTTGGTCCAGATTTGGGCCCTAGAGACTGGTTAGGTCCCTAATTCCCCTTTTGCATCCAAGAACATATCCTTTTAAAGAACACTGGCTATTACTTGCCTTACACCCCTGGTTCATTAATGCTGCATCTTGCTATCTTTGCTTATTCTGTATTTTTTTTTTTTTTTTTTATTTTTTATTTTTTATTTTTTTTTTTCTGTGTAGTGTTTTGTTTTTCTAGTTTAGTCATTTTTGCTGATGGGTTGTTTCATCAAAGTATATATTTATCTGGTACCTTGATTGGTGTGAGGGTTCAGTAATGAAAGTCTGACACAAAGTTGCCATGTTTTTGGTTAAAGACTTTTAACATGAACGGGTTGGGAAAATGCCTCTCTGACCTTGCCTACTTATAACCGCGTGACAATAGGCCATTAGGGTATTGGGTAACGGGGGATCTTTCTCATCGACAAATAAGGGGATACCATGTCTCATCCAACCAAGTTATGACATACCCTCCGTAGTTGTCTCCTACCATGTGATCCTCCCTCATATAGCCGCCCCCAGGGTCTGGATAAGGTAGCTGCTGCCATCCCCTGGCCACATGGGAAGACGTTACCATCAGGGATTCGTGATGACTCCATTGAATGCATCACATATCCTTCCCCTAATGTCGCTGGTTCTCTCAGCACCTATTGAAGGAAGTCTGTTACCCTCTTCTTATCCTTTCCTATGTCACCATGAAAAACAATGAGCCTGTACATCTAAGAACCAGCGCATTGTTCTTGCATTTGTGTCTTTGCAGAGGCTCATCCTGAACTTCCTACCTGTTGGGATAGTATTTGAGGTAGGTTAAAGCCCACTTTATTGCCAAGCCCTCTAGTTCAATATTGGCATGGAATTTCTCTTGTGGGAACCATTTCCTACTGATGTAGAGGATAGGATGCTCAATGCCATCATGATCTTGTGAAAGAACTGTCCGGCAGCCGATGTGTGAAGCGTCTGTCTGTAGAATAAATTCCCTGTTGAAATCTGCCGCTTTCAACACAGGCTTACTACACAGACTGTGCGTAATCTTGGTAAAGCACAACTGATCTTCCTCAACACAGGCTCACTACACAGACTGTGCATAAGCTTGTCAAAACACAACTGATCGTCCTCAACACATGCTCACTGCACAGACTGTGCATAAGCTTGGTAAAGCACAACTGATCTTACTCAACACATGCTCGCTACACAGACTGTGCGTAAGCTTGTCAAAACACAACTGATCGTCCTCAACACATGCTCACTGCACAGACTGTGCATAAGCTTGGTAAAGCACAACTGATCTTACTCAACACATGCTCACTACACAGACTGTGCGTAAGCTTGTCAAAACACAACTGATCGTCCTCAACACATGCTCACTGCACAGACTGTGCATAAGCTTGGTAAAGCACAACTGATCTTACTCAACACATGCTCGCTACACAGCTAGATAAAGCACAACTGAGATTACTCAACACATGCTCACTGCACAGACTGTGCATAAGCTTGGTAAAGCACAACTGATCTTACTCAACACATGCTCACTACACAGACTGTGCGTAAGCTTTTGAAAACACAACTGATCTTCCTCAACACAGGCTCACTTTACAGACTGTGCGTAAGCTTGGTAAAGCACAACTGATCTTCCTCAACACAGGCTCACTACACAGACTGTGCGTAAGCTTGGTAAAGCACAACTGATCTTCCTCAACACAGGCTCACTACACAGACTGCGTAAGCTTGGTAAAGCACAACTGATCTTCCTCAACACAGGCTCACTACATAGACTGTGCGTAAGCTTGGTAAAACACAACTGATCTTCTCAGCATTTTACTTACTACAGTTCAGCATTTTCGAGTTTATCAGTAAGACAAAACGCGACAGATGAGAAGCTAGCGATAAAACATCTGTAATATCTTATTAAACCCAAAAAAGGTTCTTGGTTCTTTCTCTTTATGGGTCTTGGGGTTTCTTGGACTACCTTGGACTACCTTGACCTTTTCAGTTTGAGGTTGGATCGGCCCATTACCTACGTAAAATTCAAGATACTTGACGCTGACCTTGCCAAGTGACATTTCTTTGGATTTGTTGTGAGCCCGGCTTTTCTTAATGCTCTGGTAACGAGGTAGAGATGCTGTAAATGCTCTTTACGGACCATGCAAGCCAAAAGGTAACGCCTTAAACTGAAAAGGCCCAATGGGAGTAGAGAATGACGTTTTCTCCCAGTCTGCTGGAGAAACAGGGCCTTGCCATTATCCTTTTATCAGATCAATCGTGGAGAGGAAAATGGCAGACATCATGCGGGTAGCCTTCGAATTGGGAGACCTCATTCACCTTTCTAAAGTCAATTCAGAACCTCCACGATTGATCCGGCTTGGCAACTGTAAGAAACCTGAAGGTATTCACATCTCCCTCAGACGTACCAAAAGATCTCTCGAGCACCTACATAGGAAATCTAAGGCCAACGAATCAGCACAGGATTTCCAAATAGCCAATAGAAAATACAAATCAGCCATAATCTCGCACAAAGCCAGTGCCCTCAACACACGCATAGCGAACGCTAACTCAAACAGTAAAGAACTTTTCCCCATTCTCAGAGAGCTTGAGAACCCATGCCAAGTGATAGCACCCCCATAACTCCAGCAAATCCTGGTGCACCACAATACAAGACGCACTAGCCTCTAAAATTACTCTACTACAGAAAAAAATTGATAGCAAAGAAACCCTCCTCGCAGAAAAAACACTGCCCAATATAACTTCTACCCCTCTCACCTTGACCACTTGCTCCTCATTTCAGTTCACTTCTGTCACCAACAAAGAAGTACTCAATACCATCACAAAACTCAAAGCTTCCAATTGCAAAGAAGACCAATTCCCATCACATCTAGTCAAACATTACGCCCATACCCTATCACCAGTCATCACAGAATTTGTTAACGCCTCCTTTAGTTCTAACACAGTACCTGCCAGCATTAAAAAAAGCCTGGGTTACTCCCCTCCTCAAAAACGACCCTGGACCCCTCGATCCCCCCCAACTACAGACCTATAACCACCGTCCCATTCCTACTGAAAATCATTGATAAAATAGCCAACAACCAAATTCAAAACCATCTAGAACACCAATTAGGGGACCGACAGTCAGGGTTCCGCCCTAACCATAGCACAAAAACAGCCCTACTTGATTTAAAGATCCAAATGGATGACTCGAGAGACTCTGACAAACTCTGTCTGCTAATGCTCCTTGACCTCTCAGCAGCATTTGATCTGGTCGACCATGACAAACTCTGTGCCACCCTAAACAATCATTTCAACCTATCCAACAGTGCCACAGAGTGGATTAAATCCTTCCTCGCAGATAGGACCTCAAGAGTTGCCATTGAAAAAGAATCAGCAGATCCCATACCAGTCCCGCTAGGCGTTCTTCAAGGATCCTGCCTCTCCCCGACCTTATACAACGCCTACACCAAGTTGCTTTTCGCAACACTGGACGCTATGGGTGTCCTCTATACCAATTTTGCAGACGACACCCATATCCTTATCCCACTAACGGGCAACAATGAGCAAGACTTCTTGCTCATTAATGAAATATATTCACTAATACAAAACTGGATGGCTAATAACAGCTTGTGTCTCAATGATGACAAAACAGAGCTGCTCATATTAGGCTCATCCTCCAAACTCTCCTCTCTTCAGCCTATTTACTCCTTATTCACCATAATCCGAGTTCTTAACCCTTTAACTGCCATGGGTATTCCCCCCCAGTGCCAGGGCCTTTTTTTGGTGATTTCGGTATGTGGCCATTCAATGGCTTGTAACTTTTTAGTTATATGAGATATCTCTGCCAAATTTGGCTCCTTTTTTCCCACATGTAGGCGGTCGTAACGCCACCCAAGAATCCTAGGTTGCTGTAGGGGGGTGAGAGAAAATAAGCAAAAAAGGCAAAAAATGCCAATAAAATGATGTTCAAAGAAGCCTGTGGTTTTTTCCTTGTAAGAGCTAGGAACAAATGGTTTGCTGTGCTGAGTTCCCCAATTTCCTGGCTTTCAAGAACAGGTTGAGTGGAAACGAAAAAAAAATATTTTGATGTGGTTATCAACCGTTTAGTGAGAGGTAGGCGCTTTTGGCCGTTTTTGCCAATTGGACATGCATGGACGGAATGGAAGAAAAGGGTAGGAAAGCCGAATTGGAGGACAGAAAGGCACATATTTCTGAAAAGTAGACAAAATTCCAAGTTTAGGAAGGGGTGATTTGCGTAGGTCAGGCAATAACTAGGTAGGGGAAACTGCCATAGATAGGGGGAAGAGCGGGAAAATGACCGAAAAAAAGGTGTGTTGGACATGGTTGGCTTGGTACGGCAATGGCTTCGATGAATTTTGAGAAAAGCAATGCTCCGCTACATTCCCCCGACTCTTGCAGTTAGGAGAGCACACATTGTTTGTAGTGTTTTACAAAACAAGCATACCACAAGCCAAACACTGAGCCATGGTACACAGGAGTTTTACGCTCACGGCCTGAACAGACGCACTTAGCATGTGTAAATCGGGAAAACCAATGTGGTGAGGAACGGCAAGCATACATTTTTTGAAAGAGCACAGTCAGATCTTTTCAAGGGAAGGTGACTTGTGCAGGTTACAAAAGAGTATGGTGCCTAAAGCAGCGACTAAATGCAAGTCACATTTGGGAAATGAAAGGGTTGTGTGACAAAGGGCCCCCAAAAATGGTGGGACAGGCCCCCCAGTGGGTGGGGCAGTAAGGTTTGGGCACCCCGGCACCAGATTGGCACACCAATGTGCCCTTCTGTGCCAAGGCAAGTTTCGTAAACAAAGAAATGAAAAATGGTACACTACACTTTAGGGCGGGCTGAGGGGCACCCTAAACCGGCAGGTAATTTTCTAATTTAATGGGGGGTGACCCTCTACGCCCCCACACCAAATACAGGGGGGGCATCTCATTCAGCCCTCCCTGGGGTCAGATGCCCCTTCCTAGGAGCAGATATCTGCCCCCAGGGAGGGCTACAATGGGTGCCTCCATTTCCCCTTGGGGTGAGGGGGAGAGGGCCACCCCACTTTTCTGTAAAATATATCCCTGGTGGCTAGTGCCCCCTCACCCCCCACTCCCACCCAAAATTCCCATTTTGTTTTTGTGCTTTTCGTTTTTTATTTTGCCCCCTTTCCTGGGGGCAGATGATCAGCTATCTGCCTCCAGGGTTGTACACATGTGCCTCCATGCTTTAGGGGCCGGGGGGGGGGGGGACGAGGGCTGCTTACTTTACTGTAAGCAGCCCCCACTCCCCCCCCATTCAAAGACATCCCTGTGTCTAGTGTGCATTGCTGCCCGCTCATCGAGCGCCCTGCGCCCGATGCGCAGGCAGCAATGCTGTCACACAGGGTGTCCTTGGAAAGGGGAGAAAATCTCCCCTTTCCAAGGACACCATTTCCAAAAACATCCCTGGTGGCTAGGGCCCCGAAAACCCTTCCCCTTCACTTTTTTTTTCCCCATTCCCTGGCGGCAGATGATCAGCCATCTACCCCCAGGCTTTATTAGAAATGTGCCCCCATGCTTTGGGGGCAGGGGGGGAGGGCTGCTTACTGTAAGCAGCCCCCTTCCAAAACTCCCACGTCACAAACGAATCCCTGGTGTTAGTGGCCATTGCTGGTTACGGATTGAGCGCTCTGCACCGATCTGTAATCCAGCAATGCTTCTAAAATGGTGTCTTTGGAAAGGGGAAAATCTCCCCTTTCCAAAGACACCATTTGTTGCACAATCCGTGGTGGTCTAGTGGGCCCCAGGGCCCCAAACCCCTCCCACCTCCCTTCGAAAAAATATATATTTTTTGTTTTCATTTTTTTTTTTCACCCCTGGGGCAGATGATCTCTGCCCCCAGGGGTCCCCACAGCCGTGGCGCCATGCTTTCGGGGCTTGGGGTGAGAGGGGGCTGCTTACCTAGTAAGCAGCACCCCTCCCCCCGCTGGTGGTCTAGTGCGCATTGCTGTCCGTGGATTGAGCTCTGCGCCTGATCCGCGGGCAGCAATGCAGTCACAATGCAGTCACACAAGGTATCGTTGGAAAGGGGAGGATCTCCCCTTTCCAACGATACCTGCCTCGATCTCTGGCTTGAAATACAGCCGGAGATCGAGGCAGCGGGAGAGGGGCTCTTACCGTCTCTCTTCACCGCGGCAGCCGAAAATGGCTGCCGCAGTGAATTTACTTTCAATTTCATGTCGGCGTGCGTCAGGCACGCCAACGTGAAATTGAAGGAAATCCAACTCCCGGGCCATGAAGAGGAACCTCCCCCTCACATAGCCCGGGGGTTGGATTACATTTTGGTGCGATCCCTGCATTGCAGGGATCGCACAAAACAGAGTGCCTGAAAGGACGAGCTATCTCGTCCTTGGCAACAGGGAGGTATTCCCAAGGACGAGATAGCTTGTCCTTGGCACTAAAGAGGTTAAACAAGTAAAGACCCTAGGGGTTTACCTTGATGCAACACTTACCATGACTAAGCAAGTAAATACCCTTGCCTCTGCTACCTCTTACACAGCCAAACTCATCTCTTAGTCGCAAATTCCTGACGCCAGAAAATTGCGTTACACTTGCAAGAGCGCTCATTCTTTCAAAGCTGGAATATTGTAACATCCTGTTCCTAGGTACGTCCAACACCAACCAATCCAAACTCCAACTTATGCAGAACAAAGCTGCATTAGGCATAAAATAAATCTTATCATATATTCAACATCAGGAGACGAAACCACTGGCTTCCCATCAAAGCTAGAATACTCTTCAAAGCCCTCAGCATCTCTCATAAGTGCATCACCACCAAAGCTCCTAAATACCTGCTCAACACAATCCCTAAGAAACCTCTCACCAGACTTCTCAGATCTAACAGCGAAAACCAAGAAATCCCACGATACAAAAGAGAAAAAGCAGGAGGCAGCAGTTTCAAAGTACTCGCTCCTAGACACTGGAATGCTCTACCTATCAACATCAGAAATTAACAATCCTTCCCACTATTTAAAAAAACAGCTTAAAACATGGTTATTCAACCAGTTTTAAGCTGAGTCCAAAACACCCTGCATCCCATACCGTCAGTGTGTGTGTGTGTGTGTGTGTGTGTGTGTGTGTGTGTGTGTGTATATATATATATATATATATATATATATATATATATATATTTTTTTTTTTATATGAAGTACTGTAAATTGTAACGTGTTTTTGCTTGCTCTAATGTTGTTTAATCACCAAGACTGTATTTGCCGGTGTCTGTAACTACGCCGTGATACCTCTGGGTCTGGGCGTATAACAAATGTAATGAATGAATAAATAAATCTACTCCCCCGGGATCTTCTGTTCAGGTGGCCAGGGAAGGGTCATCACTTTGGGATCCTGACCCAGTCAGAGGACAAGCGAGTGAGGATCACCTGAGTGTAGGGTCCTTGGGGATTGGCGAGAGGATGCCAAAGTGAGACATGGTATCCCCCTCCTTTCCAACACTGATTTACCCTACTCTCCCTCTGCCTTTATAGGATGTTGCCATTCCTATCCTGCCCTACCCTCTGAATTTATACCAAGTACTGGGACAAGGAAGAAGCCTCAAAGAGTAATGCATAACTTCCGTAGGAAACACCAGTATAGTACTGAGATGAGGAAGAGGGCCATGCAGGAATACTATTACTCAAAACAAACCTGTCCCATTAATCGGCTCAGGCAAAGTCAGGCAATTGAGTCTGATACCTTGCACATGTCGCATGTTATTGACTGGCAGCTGTATACAAGGAGAAAACCATGAGAGCAAACAGTAGGCGTGGGGAGAGGAGCAAAAGGAAGTCAACCCAAGCTGTTGTGGAACTGAAGAAACCAGAATGCCAAGAAGCTGTGATGAAGCAGGGAGAGGTCGTCTGCGGGAGTGTGGTGAGAGAATTGAGTCTCCAGGAAGCCCGCAGCGGTAGTAAGAGGAAGCTGTGTGGACAGGCAGTCCCTTACTGGTGGCCTCAGAGTGCTCGTCCCTCTGGGTGAAGAAGTGAACCTTGAGTGCCTAAGAGCAGAAACTGTGGGAGCGAAGAAGTGGCAAGAACCCACAGAGCGACCAGTGAGTTTTGTTAAGAAACACAGTGCATGAATGAAAGCAAGTGGCTGACTACAGAGTAGCGGTGTGGTCGCGTGCATTTGGCACGTTGTCGAAAGTCTACGAATGAAGGCGAGAAGCCTTAACAAGAGGAAAAGCAATGGTAGAAGCAAACAATTAGGAAAGCTAAAGTATGTGAAACATTGTTTCTTATGCTTGTTTATCTTCATAGAATCATATGCTGTGCATATGGTCTGACATCCAGTGGTAACCGCAGAGTATTCATCTGGTCTTTCGGGGACCAAAAGGGGACGTCGGCATAGGCGTGTCTGTAACACTATCCCTATCGTGACGTGTAGTGTACCCAAAGTCCCTCACGCGCCGAGGTCCCTCTGATTATTTTTGTGCCACCCAGATAACTAGTCGCCCTATAAGAGACATTGTTTATCTTTATACCGACTTTGTCTGTTATTCCCTTATAAGTCACTTCGACAGCGATTAAGAACTTCGACGAAGACTGCAGGAAGTTTCTACAGCCGTAGATTTCGGCGCCTAAGATCCGGCGGCTGAGGCATCCACGTGGCCGGGCCCTCTGGCCGGCCTACACAGTAGGGAGAGTGGGGTCAGGGTGTCCATATCTTTCGTTATGTCTTTCCTCTTCCCCCCCTCTTTGCCCTCTAGGTCTGGCCATCTTTGTTTATACCTTTTGCTATGGAAAGGACTCCATTTAGGTTCTACCTTAAGTGTAGGGTCAGATACCCGTGGAAAGACTAGCACAGAATGTGTAATTCTTGTCTCCCCTTAGATCACGACGAGAAGCGGAGTGTGGCTTGTAAGCTCCTTCGGCCTAAGACCCTTAAGGAGTGCTGGGCCGTGTACAGTATGTTGCGGGCTGAACCCTCTTCCCCCACCGCCACACCCGCTGAAAGTGACGGGGGCACCTCCGATGACCAAACATCCGTATCAGATGTCATAGACCTTGAGGCAGACACTTCTAGGTCCGCCATGCCCATCCCTGACCCTTCAAGGCCCGACGCAAGTCTCGCTTCAGGGACAACACCCGGCGACTGGGGCGTACAAAAACCACAACACACTGAGCACACAATCTCACCAGCGGTTTTGACGGTTCCGTCGAAAAATGTGAAAGCGCTAACAGGGCCGTCAAAAATTTCGGCGGATTCCTCTGATCGGGTAGATCAGCAACCTTCCCCGCATCCGCAGGAGCGTCTTGTGACTGGGCACTCCACAAAGCAGGGTGCTACCCCTAAATGGGGTTTACACGTCGAAGCGCGGTCATTCGACGCTCTGGCGTTCCCTAAATGCCCGTTGGCTCAAAACCTACTAATAGGCCTCCATGCGAAAAATCTACCGCTAGTCCCTCTAATGCCGCGGTAGGCGGTAAATCTTTCGATAAGCCTTCGAACCCGTTAACTCGCGCCGATTCGGAGGAGATTGAAGACCGTATCGCAAGAATTACTTCTGCAGTTGAGCTGGTACCTACACCGTCGAAACCTACGAGGACAGTGGGGAGCCTCTGTCCAACACCCTTGGAGACAAAGGTCGACGCCAAAGGGTGGAAAATGATGATTTTCCACCTTTTAGGCCCATCTGGTTCCTCTAAGTGGACAAGGGAGAAATTCGAAGGGTGCATGGATCGTCTTGAAAGGATTGTCTCGCTTTCTGAACATCCTTCCCCCTAAGAGATCTCGTGAGGATTCTCCTTTTAAGATCAGCTTCACGTTTCCAAGAAAATCTTGACTCTCAGCCCTCGGTTTCTGTCCACCATGAAGATGTGGTTCAGATGGACACTTACCAGGACATCTACAGCGAAGAAGACCCTTCCTTCCTGCAGGACTACACTGAGGACCAGGTGGATGCCATGCACAACTGGGAGGAAACCCAGCAAGTGGAAACGGAGCCATGGACACTCCCCACACAAGATCAGGACACTGATGTTCTATGCCTGGATTCTCCTCCATCCACCCCGGCTCGCCAGGCCTCGCCTGTAGACGACCAAATAGCCTTCAATGCCATCTTAAGTAAGGCAGCAGATCACTTTCAGATCACTACGCAGGAGGTGGTACCCAAACAAGACTTTGTGGAGGACATTCTCAAGGAGAAACCCCCCTCAAGCCAAGCCATTCCCCTCCTAAATTCGGTTAATATTGCCCCTCCCTGGTCACGCCAGCTCAGACCCAGACAGTGAACCCAAGTGTGGAAAAACTATTTCGGCAGAGCTCCTTCGGACCCTCAGTATATTAAAGGCCACGCCACCCCCGACTCCTTGGTAGTCACTACCACCCGGAAATGGGCAGGAGTACCCCTTGCTACAGGGGTGGCACCTCCGGATAAGGAATCCAAGAGGTTGTATGCCTTAGGTTAGCATGTTACCTCGGCAGCTGCATACACCACACGCATAGCGAATAACACCATGCCAGTTATGCAGACGCACAGTGGAACCTTGTACAAGAAGGTCTCCAGGAGGTTCCTGAACCCGTTGGGTCCAGGCTTCTCACCATCGTGGCCGAGGGCAGATGGGTAAATCGGAATATAATCAAGAACACTCTGGACACTGCTGAGACAGCAACTAGGTCTCTGGCCCAGGGCACTCTACTCAAGCATCACGCTTGGCTTCGCAACTCTGGGTTCAAACCTGAAACACAGGCCGTTCTTATCAACAAACCCATAGAAGAGACCAATCTCTTCGGGAAAGCGGTCAACTATCTCCTTGAGACGGCCAAGAAAGAGCACAAGACTCTTAAATCTTTGCAACAAATAACTCCGAAATCTCCCCCAAAAGGGGAGGTGGTTCTCGTCGGTCCTTTCCCTTGCAAGTCAGAAAAACTACAGCAAGAGTAACTATAACTCTGGGCAAACATCAGGAAGCCTGCCTACTACCCACCTAGGGGTCAGCGATGTGGCAAAGGCGGAGGTAGAGGGCCCCAGTCCCAGAGGAGACGCAGCCTCTGGTCAGAAATGACCAACAGATCCAAGTCCCCTCTCATGTCACCCCGGTTGGGGGGCGTTTAACATCTTTCCTCACGGCATGGGTGGGAATAACTTCAGACCAGTGGGTTATAAAGATTGCTGCCCAAAGGTACTGTGTGGAATTCGCCCGACCATCACAGTTCAGACCGCCACACTCGCGCCGCCTCATCGGACCATATGCCGATTTTGAATCAAGAGGTGCAAGCGCTGCTGGGAAAGGACACCATAGAAGCCGTCCCTATTCTTCAGGTAAACAAGGGTATTTATTCAGTGTTCTTCCTTGTACCCAAAAAGGACCTCCCCATGCGCCCTGTTCTAGACTTGCGCCCAGCGAACAAATTTATAAAACCTCAAAAGTTTTGCATGGTAACGCTACAGGAGGTTATCCCACTGTTGAAACAGGGGGACCACATGGCAACATTGGACATGAAAGATGCATACTTTCATATTTCAATGTTGCCAGCGCACAGGAAATATCTAAGGTTCATGATAGAGGGCAGGCATTACCAATTCAAAGTGCTCCCCTTCGGCATCTCCTCGGCGCCAAGGGTGTTTACAAAAGTCCTTGCAGTAGTGGCAGCACAACTGTGCAGACTGTCTGTCCCAGTTTAACCTTACCTCAGTGACTGGCTCATAACAGGGGGCTCTTAACGACACATGCTTTTTGAACACCCAGAAGACCGTAGACCTTCTGTTCAATCTGGGATTCTCCAACGAGAAAAAATCCATTCTAGTCCCCAGTCAAGTAAAAGAATTTCTGGGGGCTCTAATCCGGACGAAGGACAGCCTCGTCTTAGTCTCCAACGAGAGGGTTCAGAACATGCTTTTTTAGATCCCTCAATATGTAGCCAGCCGAGAGGTGACGGTACGCAAAGCCATGCGCTTGCTAAGTATGATGGCATCATGCATATACTTGGTTCCCCACGCGCGGCTGCGCATGTGTCCCATGCAAGAGGGGCTCAACAGTGATGGTCGAGGGACAACCTCTTGAAGGGGAGAACCTTCACCACCCCTGCAGTGGAAGCCACTCTCACGACAGACTCATCTCTCATGAGGTGGGGGGGCTCACCTGCTTCATCAGACAACGCATGGAGTGTGATCTCCACAAGTAGCATCCAACCATATAAATCTACTGGAGCTATTAGCGGTGTTCAAAGCACTGAAAGCCTTTCAAACACAGCTACAAGGCAAGACAGTCTTGGTCCGGACAGACAGCACCACAGCCATGTATTACCTGAACAAACAAGGGGGCACACACACACTCCAGGGCTATCCAAGCTGTCCCAAAACATTTGGATGTGGGCTCTCAAACACAAGATGTTTCTTTTGTCCCAACACGTTCCAGGGGAACTCGATCTTCTGGCAGACGTGCTCAGCAGAGATTTCCCACTGCCCCTAGAATACGAATGACGTCTGCACAAAGACATCGTGTCCAACGTCTTTGCAGAATGGGGCTTTCCAGAGATCGACCTGTTCGCAACTCAGGAGAACGCGCAATGCCAAGAGTATGCCTCCAGGTACCCCCAGAACCGCTCCAAGGAGAATGGTCTCTGGATAACATGGTCAGGGAAATTTGTTTACGCTTTTCCCCTGACTCCCCTACTCAACAAGATGGTGCACAAAATGCACCAAGAACCAGCCACCATGCTATTGGTAGCCCCCATGTGGGCCCGCCAACCCTGGTTCGCTCATCTAATGGAAATGTCCCTCTCCCCACCAGTAAATCTACCCTGCCTGTACAGCATGTCTCAGGACAGGGGGAGACCCTACACCTATGCCCTCAAACTCTGAATTTAGCAGCCTGGCTCCTGAGGTCATAGAGTTTGGACACCTTTAGCTCCCTCAGCGATGCATGGACATTCTCAGGGAAGCTAGAAAACCTAACACCCGCTATTGCTATTCCAGCAAATGGAAACAGTTTGTCATCTGGTCTAATACCAAGGGCGTCAATCCCATCGATTGCTCACCCGCACACATTGTGCTGTACCTAAAAAAAAAAAAAAAAAAAAAAAAAAAAAAAAAAAAAAAAAAAAAAAATTGGGTTAACACATTTTATTGGGTTTTTGAAAACATAAAACGTACAACCCCATACATTGGGGTAAACAAAACTTCCCATACCCACCCTTCTCTGGTCCTTTTAGCAATGAGTTGCTAATTTATTGCATCATTCTAACTCTTACACCTTACGCTTACCAATACATTTGCAAATCACTGCGTAGCATAACGGTACAATGTTGAAAGTCACCTTTTAATGTGCGTCTTCCCACCTTTGCCAAATTTTCTGCGCTTTCTCTGGGCACCCCCTGGCAGTATAGACTCTCTTTTCCATGGCTATGCAGATATCCACATCCGTGATCCATTGTTCAAAGCTTGGTGTTCTTTCGGAGCCCCAGAGTTGCGCTATATTTCTCTTGAGAATCGCTGTGGTGGTAGATAAAAGCGCTTTTTCGTACCTCGTGAGGTCAATATCCCCCTCCATCCCCAGCAGTAATTGTTTTGGATTTGCGAGTATCCTCTTCCCCATTACCCTTGACAACTCGACAACTCGTCACAACACCGTTGCCAGTATTGTTGAATGATGGCACATTCCCACAGAATATGATAATAGGAGCCTTCCTCTCTTTTACATCTCAAACAGTATGGGTTCGTAGCCTTTCCCCACTTAAATAGTGCCACCCTTGGGTACTAAACCCTATGTAATATCTTCAATTGAATTAGTCTGAGCCTGGAAGAGATGGCTGTTTCTCTGGGGTACATCAATGCAAACGCCCATTCCTCTGGGAGTATGTCTCCTCCCTCCCTCTCCCACTTGGCTTGTAGGCTCGACATCTCTTTCGTAGCGAAGGAGTTGATAGCACTATACATAGTCGATGTGACTTTCTGTGTTAGCAGTTCTGGAAATACATTACGCTCTAGCGGGGAGTACTCGGGTCGCTTAATTCAGGAAGGTGCGTCTGCAATGCGTGTTTCAGTTGGATATAATGATAGTGTTCGGTAGGTGGAAGTTCAAAGGTGGCAGCTAGTTCCTCAAATGCTATCTCATTCTCATTTACCACATCCCCAATTTTCGTAATACCCAGTTGGGCCCATAAGTGCCATTTAGGGAGTTTGTTCACCTCTGGAAGGTCTTTATTATTCCAGAGTGGTTGTGCTAAGGTAATTTTTTTATCCCAGCCTAGGTACTTATGTATATCTGTCCAGACCAGGGTTATATGCAATGACATGGACGGGACAGTGTGTCGGGTCTTTTTTCCCATAGAGAAGGTTCATAATGGGTCTTTCCGCAGCAGTGTTTTCTAACCTGTTATGCGGCAGAGTGGTGTCCCCGTGAAGTTTATCATTCACCACTGCCATTTGACTGGCCCAATAATAGGTCTGTAATCGAGGGAGCTCTATCCCTCCCTCCCATATGGATCTCTGTAGTGTGGTAAGTGCCATCCTCGGGTGCCCCCCTTTCCATAGCAGCTTCCTGAGAATTTGATCTATCTTGTGGAACTCGTTGGGTGTTATCGGCAGTGGTGCATTCTGTAGCACATAGAGAAAGCGGGGAAGAGCCATCATTTTAAAAAGCGCTGCGCGTCCTAGCAATGTGAGTGGCAGGGACATCCAGTGGCGGACATCCTCCTTGAACCTCGTCATCACTGGGTGTAAGTTTTTTTTCCACATATTCCGTCAGTTTGTGTGTAACTTGTATGCCGAGATATCTAAATTGTTCCCTTTCAATTCGATAGGGGCACACCTCTGGTATTGCCATATCTATGTGTTTGACTGGGAATTGTATGGATTTTGCCCAGTTGACGCGAAGTCCACTGAACGCACCATATCTCTCTAATAGGCGTGACACAATGGGACAGGAGACTCGCGGGTTTGCTAGATAAATTAACAGGTCATCCGTGTATAAGGACACCTTTTCTTCCCACCCTTCCGCCCACTTGAAGCCATTCCATGTTTGTGTAGATCTTAATAACATTGCTAATGGTTCAATTGCTATTGCAAAGATCAAGGCTGATAGGGGGCAGCTCTGCCTCGTGCCCCTACCAAGCCGAAAGGGTTCAGAGGTGTGCCCGTTCACTCTCGAACCGCCTCTGGGAGATGGTATAGTAGTTTGACCCAGCTCATGAAGGAAGGGCCTATGCCCATACGTCGCAGAATTTCCCAAACCGCCTCCCAGTGCACGGAGTCGAATGCCTTTTCAAAGTCTATGGACAGTAGGGCCAGGGGGTTTTGTAATGTGGGGGTTTTCTCTAGTGCTGTGTGTAGTCTGTATATATTCTGCCTGGTGGACCTTTGTGGCATAAACCCACACTGATCTGGGTGTACAAGCTTGTGTATGACTCGTTGTAGCCGGTTAGCTAACACTTTTGCAAGTATTTTAGATTCACAGTTTATAAGGGAGATGGGTCTGTAGGAGCTACACTTGTCACGGGGCTTGCCTGCTTTTGGTGAAACTATTATTGTAGCTTTCCTGAGGTCTGGGGGGAGGTGGCCCTGCGAGTGTTGAAATAAGGGCAATAATTGTAGGGAGATGATGTTTGCTTCAATTTTTTTCCATATTTCAACAGGAAAGCCATTTGGACCTGGGGTTTTACCTGGCTGGAGTTCTGACATCGCCCAGGTTATTTCCTCCTCTGTGATCTCTTGTTCTAATAGGGCTGTTTGTTGCTCATCCAAAGTAGGGAGAGTAATTTCCTCTAATATGTCTGTCGGTGGCGGTGCGGGTGGTGCACTGTACAACTCGGCGTAATAGCTGGCAAATTCCTCGGCTATGTCCTTGTCGGTAACTATGGGGTTTGTATTTCCGTCGTTAATTTCCTAACTTGAGTAAGACCTATGTCTCTACGTTCTAATCATGCTAGTATTTTCCCCGCCTTATCCCCCGTTTCGCATATTTTGGCTCGCATAGTAGCATGCGCTTGTTTCGCATTATCTAGGGCTATGTGCTTCAATTGACTCTGTGCCAACTGTAGTGCTCGTTGTGTTTCGGGTAGGTCTCGAGATAGATGGGCGGATTCTGCATTCTGTACATTCGTCTCGGCTGCGCGTATCGCTACACGGCGTTCTTTTCTATGGGCTGCGGTCCAGGCTATGATTTCACCCCTTAATACTGCTTTTAGTGCCTCCCACAACGTTGTCGGGTTATCTACAGAGTCTGTGTTTATTTCAAAGTATGTATCAGTAACCTTTTGTATATGTTCCAACATTTCGGGGAACCCCAGGTAGTAGCTATTCAATCTCCAACTGGGTGGAGGGAGTGGCCGGTTGGTATTATCATAAGCATAAGTGGGGAGTGATCCGAAATACCCCTGGGGAGCAGGTGCGCTTCACACGCCTCATTTATGTTACATGCTGGTAAAAAGAAATAATCCAGCCTGGATCGGGACGCGTGTGCGCCAGAGTGGTACGAGTATTCTCTCGTGTCTGGATGAAGGGACATCCATGCATCGTGTAGTCCCAGTGCATTGGTAAATGTGGCAAGTTTAGTGCGTGTATTTGGGTTCCTGGATCTTATGTGTGTCCTGTCTAGTTTTGTGTCCATAACTTCGTTAAAATCTCCCCCAATCAACGTAAGGCCTTCAGTATGGTCAACAGTCAGAGGCGTGATGTCGGTAGTCAGAGGTGTTAGTAGGTTGGGCGGCGCATATACTGCGATCATAGAAATAGTGCGTTCCCACAGTGTTCCCATCGTATGTACATATCTGCCTCCCTGGTCCTGGGTGACCACAGTAGGTCTGTAGGGGAGTCTTTTGTGTACCAGGATCATCACCCCACGTGATCCCATGGTGAACCCGGCATGGAAGTATTGTCGGTAGTTTGAACGTTTGAATAGTGTGCATTTTGTGCCGGCCAGATGCGTCTCTGTTAAGAAGGCCACATCTGGTGAGTGGCGGTTCAGTGCCTGTAGGACTAGACGCCTTTTAATACTATTTCCGAGCCCGTTAACGTTCCATGTCATCACTCGGATGGTTCTGTTTCTACCTACGCTGTTGCTTTGTGCCATGATACTCGTGTGTGGTGTCAGCATGTTGTACATCTAAGAGTGTATCGTGATCCATCAATCCGGGAAGAGATTGAACCAGATCTTGTGAATGGTGCTTCAATGTGAAGACTCGCTTGCTCTTTCTTTCCATTCGGGACATATGAGAGGGAGTTTCTGGTATGGGTCTTTTGAACTTCGTGTGGTTTTTAACATAACTTTGAATCCCCCACCCCCCACCCTATACTCCACCCAACTTGAAGCATCTGTCGCCCAGTCCAACAACCAAACACCTTGTCAACCGGACAGGTAACACCTTAAACAATAACCATTACCCCAATCTCTTTTACTACTGCTATACTTAGTCGTCTTGTTTAGTTGTTTCGTTTCCAAACTGCCTGTGCGCAATTAGTCTCAGTTCTTGGGAGGTGGCCTTGGGCGGCAGCCAATGTTACGTTGTTTTCTTGACGTTAATCAATGTGTTTCCGGATGAGAGTGCGTCTCATGTGTTGGCACAGGCGCCTATGCGGCGTGTTGGGCCCTTCAATGCTCGGGAAGAAGAATGAAAGGTGTGGGGCCGCAGAGGTCCCGGTTGTCTTTCTGCCACGCAGCACCTAGAAAGCGCACCGGAGCTTTTAGAGTACTCCACACACCGCGTATGAGATGCAAGCTGAGGTATTTCAACGCAGTGTGTTTATTTCATTTCCAATGTTCTGGTATTATTTATGTCCTAGAAGGTGGTAGCCTCTGTCCTTTTAATAATAATGATTGTTCGCATCATCCCGGTTGTTGCTCAACGGGGACATCTACTTGTTCCGGAGCTGCCGGTTGTATGCCTACCGGAGGTCTTTCACGGGGGACACGGTCCGGGCGGGGTCAGGGTCTGCCCTCCTGTCTTATTGGCCGCATTGACCAGTCACCCTCGATATGGGATTCTGCCCATTGCCAGGCCTCCTGAGGGTTGGTGAAATGTGTGGTCGTCCCATTATGATAAATCTTGAGTTGAGCTGGAAATAGCAGGCCAAATTTTACTTTCATGAGGGAGAGCTGTCGCTTCAGCGTTCAAATGATTGTCTCGCACGTTGCACCTCCTTAATGTAATCGGGGAAAAAAGGTTATTCGGGAGCCGTTATAGGTCACTGTTCCTTTCGCACGAGCCATCTGTAGCAGCGCATCTCTGTCACGGTAATTAAGGAGTTTAGCGATTACAGTTCTGGGTGGTCTTCCGGGAATAGGCCTACCCGAGGGTATCCTGTGGGCACGTTCCACAGAAAAGAATTTCGAGAGAGTGTGGATCGTAGATGTCCGCTAGCTACTGTTCCAGGAACAGTTCCATGCTCGGGCCCTCCGTCCCCTCCGGGATTCCAAGAATGCGTACGTTATTGCGGCGAGACCTACCCTCTCCCTCATCCACTCTAGTTTCCAGGGTCTTCAACCGGCGTAGTGCTTGTGCCAGTTGTTGGTTGATATTACTAATGGTGTCCTCCGTACCTGAGATGCGTTGCTCCGCTTCCCCCATTCGAGACGTGCGTTTTTGCAGATCATGGCGGAGGAAGGACACGTCCGCCGCCATGCTGTCCATCTTTGTTTCCATGGAGGTGCGGGAGTTTGCTATAGCTGCCATTACATCCTTCAGTGAGAGGGCATCTCCCTCTTCCGGTGGGTCTAGCTGCGGTGTTTGATCCGTTGGTTGGGACGTGGCGGCGAAGGCATATTGGTCCATTCTACTTTGTACACTTGATTTCCGTGGTTTATCTTTCCCCATTCTGTAATGTGGGGGGTGGCGGAGTAGTATATGGGATCCCACCTTTGTAGATACTTTGATTGGCTGCACGAGCCGAATTCACCTTATGGCTGTTACCTCGTTTTCCCTTGCCTCTGCACCCTCACAGGGGTCCCCGCATGCGCCTGCTCCGGGTTCTGTTCATAGAGGTATTCTTCGGCCCACAATGCTCCAGATGTCACTTAGTTACCCCTCCCCACGGTAAAGCGGGGTGAGTACGGATCTTCGCATACCCCAGCGCGCCTCTGCGTCCGTCCCTGCTGTTTACGGAAGGAGTGTTGTTTTTGGGGAGGGGGGCGCTCACAGAAGTGCCCCCGTGAAAGATGTGGCCGCATGTATTGTTCGTGGGGTTGCCTGGTGGCTGGGTGGTGCCGTGGGAGCGCACAGGATAGGCTCGGGGGAGCAGGCAGGGGACTACAGTTGTCTGATGCCTTTCTCGTTTCCCCTCCTCCCCTCTCCTTACCGGTGTGCCGTTGTCTGGATCTGCCCTGCCGTTGCCACTGTTATGGAGAAGGACCAGCCGGTATTCCACGCAAGGTCCGGGTCTTAGCTGCTATGTCCGTCAATATTGTGGTCTCCTTACTTGTGGATCTGCCTGTCATGATCTCTGCTTCCAAAAGGTCAGGGTTTTCCCAACTCCCTTGGAAGCAGATCCATAACCCAGGTTCCGAGTGCCAACCAGTCCCAATTGGGACCTTTTGGACCCAGTCCTGGCGCCAGTGGCACCAGGCTCATAAATATGCCCAGTCCCAGCGCTGGAAGCGCCGGGCTCATAATGCTTGGGTGGACTTACCTGCAGCAGACCATGCTGCTTACTTGCCTGCCAGTTGAGCCTCTCATCCTCTTCTGTTTGGAACTACTTTTCCTGTTGGGTGGGGCAGGAGCCACTCCCTAGGTTCAGAACACTGGAACTCTTCTGGAAAGCAGGAACTCTTTTCTTACCTAGGCGTGGCTGTGGAAGGAGACACCTAAGCACTACAGGAGGCTATTTAAACCACACCCGATGGATGAATCTTGCTTTGTGTTATTCTGCATCCTCTGCAGCAGAACGCTCCTCGTGTCTTCTGCATCTGATCCTGGGCCTAAGGAAAAAGGCTTACCATCCTGAATCCAGTCTTCAGCAACACCTATAAAGACAAGAAAGAACAGGTTAGCATTACGGTCTTCAGTGACAGCTCTTCACTTACCTGGTCCATCGGCTGTCACCAACGCCTCGCGCTGCATTCCGACATCTGAAAGACAAAGGCTTACCTACTCTTCGTGCGCTCCGGAGGTCTTCACACTGCATTCCGGCATCTAAAAGACAAAAGCTTACCAACTCTTCGCACGCTCCGGAGGCCTTCGGCGCTGCATCCCGCATCTGAAAGACAAAACAAGGTGCGTTTAAAGACATTGGGGAACTTTAATACTCACGTGCCATTACTCCTTTCCACATCTAACCCAGTGGGTATTCCGGCACCCTGCAGCCGCTCCGAACTTCTACCTGCAAAATAAAAAGACAGTTAGAGCGCATCGTAAAGCAGGCAACAAGCGCTTACTTACGTCCTTTCAGGCGCTTCTATTCATCACACGGGCTCCATCTTCAACTCACTTCAGCCCGTCATCCACCATCGCCGGAACCCTGCAAAACAAGAGACATCATTACTAAAGACTTTAAAGACATTAGAATTACTCGAAACTTACCGTTCGTGCAGTAAACGACGGACAGCAGTCCTCTGAAGTCAAGAGGCCTGCTCCCCTTATCCAGTGAAGAAACTGGTTACAGCACCCTGCCCCGAGGCAGATGGAGAGCACGGCGTTCACTTACCTAAGACATCTTACCCTTCGAGTCAGACATACAGTGCCCAGAGGTCCAGCCCAAAGAGCCAGCCGTGTGTTACACATCACCTTTGAAGATACGGTATACACCCAGTCAAGACCGGCGCCTCTACGGGAATCAGGTGAGCGTTACAGAACGCAAAGCCTACCACAAAACTCCCGTCCAGGCGCTATGGAAACCTCGGATACCGACCAACTAGCCCAGTTACTTGGGGAACTAAGGGCAGAAGTACATGCAGCCCGTCAGGAAACGAACGCTCTAAGAAGGGAACTGATTATTTCCAAGGAGCGAACAGATGATCTCGCTAGACAATTGCTACAGTCACAAGCCGGACAGACCCCGTTACCCGCATCTGGGGGAAATCTTCCTTCTACATCCTCTATGAATCCAGTGCAGATCAACCTACCTGGGAATGTACCTCTGGCTCCGCCCGAACGATTTTCTGGTGACCCAAAGAGGTTTGCAGTATTTATCAATCAGTGCCGGTTGCATTTCTTATGCCGGCCAGCAGCCTTTCCAACTGATCAAGCTAAAGTAGCTTTCGTGCTTTCGTACCTTAGTGGCAATGCGGCAGACTGGTCGATCCCTCTAGTAAATCAAGATGATCCGGTCCTCCATGATTTTCAAGCTTTTCAGCTCAGTATGGAAAAACTGTTCGCAAGACATTCACAGGGGCAGGCCTTGGACAATGAGCTTCTTTCGTTGCGACAAGGTAATCAAGACCTTTTGGCTTATATTGCGTCTTTCAACAGACTGATAGTGGAAACTCAATGGCCTGAGGACAAAAGGATTACGCTGTTTTATAGAGGTCTACGTGGAGAGCTCAAAGATGTGTTAGCCCAAGTAGTGAATCCCCCACAAGATTGTTCGGACTATATAGACTTAGTCATTCAAATAGATCACAGACTGCAGAACAGGAAGGCCGATCGTTCCAAGTTTGATGCTCGAGTATTTTCCAAACCGCCAACTCCTTCCAAAGGAGTAGACTCCGGGGAACCCATGCAAATAGGGGGTCTGAAAGGTCCTCTAACACAAAAGGAGCGGGAAAGGAGAAAACAGTTGCAATTATGCCTCTATTGCGGAAACTCAGGGCACTTTCTTCGAGACTGTCCGGTGAAACCTGCCAAGAAGGCAGTAGGAGCTGCAGTTACCAAAGTTACAAACTCTGAGCAGGGAAACGACCTCGCCCGACAAGAATAGAGGTCCTCTTGCCGAGCGTGAAAACCAGTTCCGTGACCTCGCATTTCGTGATACCTATGGTCCTCATTAGCCCTGATAATCCGGATCGATTACATGCAATTGAAGCTTACGTCGACAGCGGTGCCATCGGCAATTATGTGGATCATGAAATGGTTTTGAGGATGAATCTAACTTTGTCCCAAGGCTGTAAAGGACGTCATTACTACGGTGGATGGTACGGAGATAGCCTCCGGGCCAGTAACGCATACCACTCAAGAAGTGACGCTAGTAAGTCAAGATGGACACCATGAGAAGATCGTGTTCGATGTGATCAAGGCCCCTCAGTTTCAGATTATTCTAGGAATACCTTGGTTAGAGAAACACAATCCTCTGATCGATTGGCGAGCAAGAACGGTCCAGTTTCCAGAATGTGTCTCTACTTGTCACCCTCCACCTGGTGTTGCACTGGCAGCAATTTCTTCAGAGACTCCCCAGTTACCTCCCGAATACCTAGAATACCAAGATGTTTTCCGGAAGGATCAGGCTAACTCTCTACCTCCTCATAGGTCTTATGACTGCCAGATAGACCTGATACCTGGATCTACTCCTCCTTGTAGTAGAATTTATGCCCTCACCGAGCCTGAGAACCTTCACCTTCGACAATACCTGGATCAATACCTGGCAAATGGGTTTATTCGTCCTTCCAAGTCCCCTGCTTCTTCAGCTTTGTTCTTCGTTCCAAAAAAGGAAGGAGACCTTAGAACTTGTATAGATTATCGCTCCCTGAACCAGATCACCGTTAAGAATAGATATCCGTTACCTTTGATCCCTGAACTCCTGGACCAAGTCAGAAAAGCATGCATATATACAAAGCTGGATCTTAGAGGAGCTTACCACTTGGTACGAGTAAAAGAGGGCGATGAATGGAAGACGGCCTTCCGCACCAAGTATGGGCTATTTGAATATCAGGTCATGCCCTTCGGACTTTGCAATGCCCCGGCCGCCTTTCAATATTTTATGAACGATGTCCTCAGAGAGCTCATAGATGTGTGTGTTGTTGTTTACATTGACGACATCCTCGTTTATTCTTCATCGGAATCTGAACATCGGAAACACGTGAAAATGGTCCTCGAAAGATTGCGTCAACACAAACTTTTCGCTAAGTTGGAAAAATGTGTTTTCAACGTGACTGAAGTTGAATTCTTGGGATTCATATTATCACCTGGCGGAGTGCGTATGGATTCAAAGAAGGTTGATGCAGTTCTCAAATGGCCATCACCATCCTCCGTAAAAGGTGTGCAAAGCATGTTAGGCTTCGCTAACTTTTACCGCAGGTTTATCCCCGAATTCTCTCGAATAGTCCAGCCCATCACTGCCTTGTTAAAGAAAAACAAACGTTTTGAATGGTCTACCGATGCGGAACAAGCTTTCCAGGATTTGAAGACTAAATTTATCTCTGCACCAATCTTAAAACACCCTCGCCCCGAACTCCCCTACATCGTGGAAACTGATGCTTCAAGCCTTGCCATGGGGGCAGTTCTATCACAAAAGGACCCGGTAACCAATCAGTTGCATCCCGTGGCATTTTGGTCCCGCAAATTCTCACCTCCTGAAATCAATTACACGATTACTGACAAGGAACTTCTGGCTATCAAGTCTGCCTTTAAGGCTTGGCAGCATTATCTGCTGGGGGCCCGACACACCGTTACTGTGATTACGGATCACCGAAACCTGCAATATTTGAAAACCGCAAAAGCCCAATCCTCTAGACAACTCCGTTGGGCATTATTCTTTGCCGAGCTTGACTTCATAATTACCTATCGACCTGGTACAAAAAATGGTAAAGCTGATGCCCTTTCTCGGATGGGAGTGGAAGAACACTTGATCAACCCTAAACCTGTACCAATCATTCCCGAACAAAGAATTCTGGGTGTAATCGCCACAGAATCCATAGAGGAAGTTAAGGATAAAGCCAGGCAACTTGTAACTCCAGCAGACATACAGAATTGGCATCTGCAGGGAAAGGACTTTGCAGTAAAAGACAACTTATTGTATTTCCAAGAACGATTATACCTACCCAGCACAGATTTACAGAAAAAAGTAATCTCTTGTTATCACGATTCTTTAATGGAAGGACATCCCGGTATGGCCAAGACCTCAGAAAAGATCAAGCGCTACTTCTGGTGGCCGTCTTGGAAAAAAGATATCAGAGACTTTATAATGTCCTGTGGAGTATGCGCCCAAAACAAGAGTCAAAAGGAAAGACCAGCAGGCCTCTTACGCCCTATTGACATCCCACCTCGCCCTTGGCATACGCTTTCTATGGACTTCATCACCGATCTACCTCCATGCTCCGGATACAATACGATTCTAGTAATCGTGGACTTATTCTCCAAGATGGCGCATTTCATTCCGCTCAAAGGCTTGCCAACAGCAGCAACTCTGGCCCGAGAATTTCTCGAAAACATCGTCCGACTGCACGGTTTTCCTTCGGTTCTAATTTCGGATCGAGGTAGTCAATTTATTTCTCATTTTTGGCGAAGTTGCTGTCGGTCGGCTCAAATTGATGTGAGACTATCGACCAGTCACCACCCTCAGACCGACGGACAAACCGAGAGGACCAATCAAACTCTGGAACAGTATTTACGCTGCATGCTGCAACAAACTGAAAAAACTTGGAAAGACATCCTTTGGATAGCCGAATATGCCTACAATAACTCTGTCCATTCGGGAACTGGGAAAACCCCGTTTTTTCTTTTGTACGGCAGTCACCCTCGAACCTCGGAGTTGGATCCCCTCCAAGATCTTGAAACACCAGCAGTAGACTACCTGCATTCTACAATCACCCAAGCCTTTAAGGAAGCTGTTTCTCACCTTCAAAGGGCTAAAGAACAATACAAGAAAGGAGCAGATCAACATCGGAAGGAAGCCCCTCAATATCAAGTAGGGGATCAAGTCTGGTTATCCACCAAATATCTACCTCTAAAAGGGCCACGCACATTCAACCCAAGATACCTTGGTCCCTATTCCATCACTACCATAGTAAACCCAGTAGCGGTCAAGTTGGACTTGCCCCCGCACATGAAGATACATCCGGTCTTCCACGTCTCTCTATTAAAACCCGTGCAACCTCAAACCCGACTAACTAAATCTCCAAAACCTATCCTAGTTGATGGAGAACTCGAGTTTGAAGTCAAAAGCATTCTGGACTCCAAGATCTCCAAATCTAAACTATTTTACCTAATTGACTGGAAAGGCTACGGCCCCCAAGAGAGATCCTGGGAACCTGCTGAATATGTCCACGCTCCTCGCCTAATCAAAAGATTTCACCGAACATTTCCTGACAAGCCAAAACCCCCGGAGAAGCCCGGTTTGGGAGGGGCCTTGAGGGGGGGTACTGTCATGATCTCTGCTTCCAAAAGGTCAGGGTTTTCCCAACTCCCTTGGAAGCAGATCCATAACCCACTTTTGGACCCAGTCCTGGCGCCAGTGGCACCAGGCTCATAAATATGCCCAGTCCCAGCGCTGGAAGCGCCGGGCTCATAATGCTTGGGTGGACTTACCTGCAGCAGACCATGCTGCTTACTTGCCTGCCAGTTGAGCCTCTGATCCTCTTCTGTTTGGAACTACTTTTCCTGTTGGGTGGGGCAGGAGCCACTCCCTAGGTTCAGAACACTGGAACTCTTCTGGAAAGCAGGAACTCTTTTCTTACCTAGGCGTGGCTGTGGAAGGAGACACCTAAGCACTACAGGAGGCTATTTAAACCACACCCGATGGATGAATCTTGCTTTGTGTTATTCTGCATCCTCTGCAGCAGAACGCTCATCGTGTCTTCTGCATCTGATCCTGGGCCTAAGGAAAAAGGCTTACCATCCTGAATCCAGTCTTCAGCAACACCTATAAAGACAAGAAAGAACAGGTTAGCATTACGGTCTTCAGTGACAGCTCTTCACTTACCTGGTCCATCGGCTGTCACCAACGCCTCGCGCTGCATTCCGACATCTGAAAGACAAAGGCTTACCAACTCTTCGCACGCTCCGGAGGCCTTCGGCGCTGCATCCCGCATCTGAAAGACAAAACAAGGTGCGTTTAAAGACATTGGGGAACTTTAATACTCACGTGCCATTACTCCTTTCCACATCTAACCCAGTGGGTATTCCGGCACCCTGCAGCCTCTCCGAACTTCTACCTGCAAAATAAAAAGACAGTTAGAGCGCATCGTGAAGCAGGCAACAAGCGCTTACTTACGTGCTTTCAGGCGCTTCTATTCATCACACGGGCTCCATCTTCAACTCACTTCAGCCCGTCATCCACCATCGCCGGAACCCTGCAAAACAAGAGACATCATTACTAAAGACTTTAAAGACATTAGAATTACTCGAAACTTACCGTTCGTGCAGTAAACGACGGACAGCAGTCCTCTGAAGTCAAGAGGCCTGCTCCCCTTATCCAGTGAAGAAACTGGTTACAGCACCCTGCCCCGAGGCAGATGGAGAGCACGGCGTTCACTTACCTAAGACATCTTACCCTTCGAGTCAGACATACAGTGCCCAGAGGTCCAGCCCAAAGAGCCAGCCGTGTGTTACACATCACCTTTGAAGATACGGTATACGCCCAGTCAAGACCGGCGCCTCTACGGGAATCAGGTGAGCGTTACACTGCCACTGGATATTGTGCACTTCGCTCCGTTGTGAGCTACGGTTGGTGTAGACCAGCAGGTTTATGCAGCGTGGTGGGAAGGTTTGGCTCCTCTGAATGCGGCAGTTGATTAACCTCGGCACCCAGCGAGCCTTCCAGCTCCGCCTCGCGCGCCCGCTATCTCGACGCCTGTCTTGAGTGCAGGGGGGGCGGGCCGTTAGTTCTCTTCTCTGCAGAGAAGGGCTCCAGCCCGGGGAAAGCACCAAGGCAATGCCCTCCGGTTCATGCGCGGAGGAGCGGATATTCAGGGGTCCGGGTGTTGGCTGGATAATCCGCCCCTCACGTTGGTGACAGCGGGTGCGGAGCTCTCCCTCTGCTCCAGGTACCTTCCGCCCGTGGTTCCTCTCCCTTCGCGCTTGGCAGGATCAGTCCGGGCAGCAGCCCTCGCCCAATTCCAGGAGATCCGCTATCGTGGCTCTGGTCGAGGCCGCCGGGTTGCCGCACCGCCTGCTTGTGTGGCGGTTATTCGATGTTGGGCAATACCCCAACACGCACCAGTGCGCCGGCAGTCCCTCCGTTCAGCTGGTGCGCGCAGAGGCGGCCATGTTGATGAGGATTATCGTGCCAGGCAGTCGCGGCGGTCGACACGGAACGGCTCCGGCAGGGGCTCGTTTCATGAACCGTAACTTTCCACAATTGTTCCTCAGCTGATCAGCCCCCTGTAGGTGTATTTTTCATGGGTTTCGTTCCGTCAAGCAGGATATTTTCTAAGGATGGTGTCGGCGGCCGCTGGAGCTCTCCGGGACTCGCGTCTTTACGGCTCGCATGCTGGCCACGCCCCCCCTAACCCATTTGTTAGACCCAGGGTTGGTCTTTAATTCCCTAAAATTTCATCTTGCTGCTCTCAGCCTACACCACGTCACAACAGGTGTTATGGTGGAAAATATTGGTGTTTAAAGCTTTTATGGAAGGGGTTAAGAGGATTCCTCCTCCTATTTCTCACCCAGCTCCTGGATGGGATCTAAATGTGGTTTTAACCAGGCTCCTGGGACCTCCCTTTGAGCCAATGCATAAAGCAAGTCTGAAAGACCCTACTTACAAGAGAGCCTTCCTAGTGGCTATCACTTCTATTAGAAGGGTTAGCGAACTACAGGCCGTTTCTGTTCTAGACCCTTTTGTTACAGTCCACAGGGATAAGTTAGTTCTGCGCACTCATCCTAGATTTGCGCCTAAATTCATCTCGAAGTTCCATGTGAACCAATCGATCTAACTACCTACCTTTTTCCAGAATCCCACTAGCATGGCCGAAAGAAGCCTACACACACCAGATGTGCACAGGGCAGTCATGTTTTACCTGGAAAGAACGAAACCACTGAGAAAAACAAACCAATTTTTCGTTTCAGTGGCAGCTGGTAGAGAAGGGGGATCCTGTCTCTAAATCCGCTATCTCAAAGTGGATTGTCAAATGCATCACACTGTGTTTCACTCTTGCTAAGAGAGAACTGCCCTTCAATCCTAGAGCATACTCTACTCTGGGCACTGGGGCTTACATAGCATTCTTTGCAAATGTTCCACTAGAGTCCATTTGCAAAGCGGCAACCTGGAGTTCTGTACACCTTTACAAAACACTATTGCCTAGACACTCACTCTAGGTCTGATTCTCAGGTGGGACAAGCAGTACTTAGACATCTTTTCACTACTGTTCCTTCTCACAACCCACCTCCAACTCCGGGTACTGCTCGCTAGTCTAGTCTATGCACAGCATGTAATTCTAAGCAGATTAACAAGCATCAGAAGACATGCATTACTTACCGTAAAAGCATTTCTGATGATTGTATCTGCTTAGATTCACATGCGCCCTCCCTGCCTCCCCGCTCGGGGTGGAAGGAACATAGACATCTTACTACTTTCTCTCTTCATGTACTCGTTCACAATTGCCTTGGGCTCCCTCATGGCAGAAAAAAATACAATCGGAGGGACCTCGGCGCGTGAGGGACTTTGGGTACACTACATGTCACGATAGGGATAGTGTTACAGGCACGCCTATGCCGTAGTCCCCTTTCAGTCCCCGAAAGACACGAGGCAATACTCTGCGGTTACCACTGGATGTCGGACCATATGCACAGCATGTGAATCTAAGCAGATACCATCATCAGAAATGCTATTCTGGTGAATAATGCATGTCATCATCAGAGTGACCGCGTATAAGAAAACGTGTGTTTGAAGGTTTATGAGCAATAAACCTTACTCCTCTGCCTATTACAGCACGGATTACGATAGCGCTTTCATCGGCCCACCATTGACAATCTATCGCCCCATTCACAACAACACTACTACCCGATTAAATACAACGTGGAAGCCGGCAGCATTCGCTGAGGCACACCCCAATAGTCCGCACTAGCCCTCGCTGCTAAGACCTCGCTCCAGAGAGACCATGAACAATGAGACCACGCTGTCCATATTGGACAAAGGAAAAGAACGCTGCAGCCGAACTACACTAAAGCATATGATACGTATACCTCTAACCACCTCTGACACAGGCCACATGCACGGCCAAACATTCATGCACCATAGAACGCAGCTATGTATGCATTTCTGGTCTAGCAGCACACATAACATCTCTGCCACTGTACAGCGACTAGCAACAGAATAAATCTGGTACAGCTGGGCACTCATCAAATCTTCAACAATAGCACTCTATCCTAAACCACCAACAGCGCCCACCCGTGTGCCTGACCTTTGGGCTGCTTAGTAAAATCTAGCCAGCCACCTATGTCCTAAGCCGGCAAAATGCACGTAAGCATTTCTTAATCTAAGCTCTTAGAATCTCCACCACTTTGACTCATTGACTGCGATCACCGAGGGCGTTGGTATTACAAAGCACATTGAGGCCATACCAATGGGGAAAGAGCGCTATATAAATAACCGAATATAATACAACAATGGGCAAACCCTTGCAAATATCAAAGAAGGATATTGTGCAGCAGAAAAGGGGAGCCAAATGAAGTGTGAGCAAAACAAGGAAAAGCAACAAAAGCTGGAAAAAGGCTATTGTTAAAGAACCGAAGAAGGGTTTGAGAAATATAAAGAACTGAGTAATTGCAGAGAAACCTGAGTGGAACACAATGAAGAGAGCTTGGGAAGTTAAGGGCATATGGTTGGGTGACCTGTAATGGGTGGACCGTGCGGTCTGTCAACTGCGCCGAGACCAGAGGGCCCTAGTCAGCTATGGAAGTTATTAAGAAGAAAAAGAAACCTGTTTTTAATATTGTGAGAGTTAGGAAGAATTCTCAGAAATTTGCTAATTCCTCTACCTTGGAGACCCCGAATCCCTTAGGACTTTTTCATTTTTAACCTGGAGAGAGTGAGACCCTTTTTCCTACTCATGTATTTTTCTGTGGTTTGATCTGTTTCTTTTGGTTGTGGAGTTTGACAAACTCCATAGGCACCATCTTTTTACATGGTGTCAAACAGCACCTTCAGTGAAGTGGCACAGGGAAGTCTTTCAGATTTCCAAAAGGTTTAAATACCTTTCTCTTGAATAAACTTCTGTTTCCAAGAGCAGTGAAGTGAAATTGACTTTACTTTAATTTGTAACTTTCTAGACCCAGCACACAATAGGGTGCTGGAGGGGCTACTTAGTATCCCCTTTGTCTAGTTTCTCATGTAACATTTTTGTGTTACCCTTTCCACGATGAATGGCTGGTGGCAGTAGTTTACTTTTAACTACCGTGGTGTCTTTACCGCAGGCTGCGTTCGCAGCTGCAGTGAAGCACCCAAGGGTGGCATTTTTGTCAAAATGGCCCTGGTCGTCTTTTATCGCTATTTCTTCATAGAAAGGTCCTTCTTGAGATTTACTCTGCGCGCCAAACCAGGCTTGATCCCTTTGTTTGTTTTGTCTTTGGTGGGATTCACGAATGAAGCACGCCTCTGGCTCCAGTATGTTTGGCAAGGGCAGGAAGTGAGGGAGGTGCCCGAAACTCCCTGTGCTTAATCCCCTTGGTTTAAGGAATGCACCCAAAGGTGATTTGCCGGCTGGCTGTCCAGCAAGGATCGACACCTTGCTGTTTGACTGGCAGCTAGGCTAGAATGAATTGGAGAAACCTGCATAAAAAAGGCGAGGCTTTTTGGCTTGGAAGGTCGAGTCGACCCACTCGAAGAAGGAATCCGAAGAACTTGGAAGAGACGACTGCTACAACTCCTGGACCGTTTGTTTGCCCGGTGAAGCCCTGCTGCTGTGCTGAAACTCCGATTTCGCCTCCACTAGAGAAGCCCTGCAATGACGACTTCTCCCCTTGAGTAGGTTGGACCAATCAACTCCAAAGTAAGCCCGTCCGGACATCTCTCGAAGGTTGTTTTTCCATTGCTGCTGCTGCTGGAACCGAAGAGCCCGGGAGAGGAACACCAGATTTTAAGTTGGCCAAGAGCTCCAGGAAGATCCTCCGGACTCCCAGGAAGCAGGACTGACCGAGCCTGTGCCAGGTCAACAGAGTGCTGGACCCCAGATGCAAGGAATGCCCATCTCCGCAGCCAGGAACCGCAGTGGTGCTATTCGCAAGGAGCTGAAACCGCGAAGTGCCACTGATTTGAAGATTGCCGGTTGCAGTCTCTGACTGTCCCATTGCAGTGCAGGAGTCCTCCAGACGTCCTCCCTCTTGTCCCCACGACTGAGGCCCAAGAACACCGGATCTGCAGAGCTGCCCAGGAACAGAAGTCAGCTCCACCTTTTTCTTCTAACCAAAGGTACTGTATAGTCTAAGAGAACTTACCTCTTGACATGTAGCCTTATTTGATCTCAGTTGAGGCTTGCCTTGGTTGCTTTTGTAGATTTGCTACATTAGTGATCAAGCACCCCCTTTATCTCTCCCATAGGAGCATATATTATTCCGCCACAGTGTAGTCACACAGTATATGAATGCATTGAAGGGGGCTTGTCATCCGAGGCACCAAACATCGCAACTATAAGGGCGTTCCAGGCCTCTATATTGTCTGAGGTCTCACGTGATCCCCTTTGCAGACCTCTATACCATTCTGTCGTCTCAGCCGCAGACCACTGAATAACCTGGCAGTGCCACATCACATGCACAAGATTTGCCTCCCAAAACCGCCGGATAGCCTGGTAGTGCCACATCATATGCACAAGGTTTGCCTCCCAAAACAGCTGGATAACCTGGCAGTGCCACATCATATGCAAAAGATTTACCTCCAAAAACCGCTGGATAACCTGGCAGTGCCACATCATATGCATATGATTTGCCTCCCAAAACCGCTGGGTAACGTGGAAGTGGCACATTATATGCATAAGATTTGCGCCTCAAAACTGCTGGATAATGTGGCAGTGCCACATCCTATGCAGAAGATGTGCCTCCCAAAACCGCTGCATAACCTGGCAGTGCACATCATATGCATAAGATTTGCCTCCCGAGACTGCTGGATAACATGGCAGTGCCACATCATATGCATAAGATTTGCCTCGTTTGAACTACACCTTGGGCATGTATGTGATCCCTGTTTAGTGAATTCCATCTTTCTATGTGCCCTCATGTACATTCAATTGCAACAATCTGTGTCTGGCGTTCCTAGAGACCTTCGTATATACCATAGCATGCTCCCATTCCCGATCTTCAATAGTTCTGTGCAAATCTGTTTCCCATAGCTGTTTCACCCACAGCGGTTTACCACTAATGACTGTCAATAGGCCATTATAAATTCTCAACGCTTGTTTCCAACCATCTTCTAACTCGTACATCAGCTCCAGCACATTAAATTATACAGGATCTGTAGGTACATCCTGCCATTTCTCCTTAAAGGTCACTGTCGGTCTCATATACAGCAGAAATTGCCCCACTCGCAACCCATGCTCCTTCGCTGCCTTTGGGGAATCCATTAGCACACCATGATTAAAGGCATTGCTACATGTGGCTGATCACATGGCTTCACAGGCCCTTTTGCTGCGTATATCTCCTCTGTTCCTATGTATGTGCGCCATCCAAGGCACTTGCAGGCAAATAAGGGTCTTGAATTCAAGCAGCTTTAGCGTTCTGTCCCAAAGTTCCCTACCCAGCTGCAGTAGAGTCGGGGTGCATGGCAGACAGCTCTCAGTAATCCACAATGTCTCTTTCAGCACAATCGGCATGATGGCCCTTGGCATCAATTAAGCATCCAAAGTCATTTTATCAGACAGCCACCATTTGGGCTGCCAGAAGCACGGATATAATGTTAGGAAGTTGATGGAGGTTCTTTCATCCAAGTGGTCAAAAGCATAAAGGACAAACTTCTAGGTCAGGAGTAAAAAGGACTGTTCTTTACACCAAGGTCTTATATGGAGTCGCGTGTTGGTCCCGAGACACACCCCTCAGGATTTCCAGGACTGAAGGCGGGTGTTACCAGGGATTATGTTGTACATTGAATAGTGGTGTTAAAGAGGGAGACCTGGGTTGAACAGTTTTCTTAGGGCAGCCTAGGGTGGGGAGGGGGCTAGGAGAGCAGACCTGGCCTTTGAAACTAGATGGGGAGCTAGAATGGAAGGTTTGACTTCATTTAGATATTGAAGAGGTCAGGGTGGGGGACCGTGACATTGAAATGTAAAAGGGAGTGGTTGAATGATGAGGGGTCAATGGAGATGACGGAAGACCTGATGGAGCATAAGAGGCAGATGTGCTTCAGGGAGTCATGAATCAGGATTTGTTGCCTGGTGGTGAAGGTGTTGGTGCGTGGAGGACAGAACAGAATGCCTTGATGCAAAGGGAGTTGAGGAGCAGGTCCAAGTCAGGGAAGGAGGAGTTGCAGGGTCCAGGAGGCCTCTTGACAAGAGGATTGCGAGACACGAGGGAGCAAGGCGTTGCGCAGCATTGCATTGAAAGGTGAGATTGTGAAAGTCGGGAGGAAGAGGGCGAAAAGGGTTGGCCTTGTTGAAGCCAAATCCCTCTGCTGTGCCTCACAGGTCATGGAGAGTATGAGAAGGTAACAGTGTCTGCAGGAAGGGCAGCGTGTGTGGGTGTGTCAGGGCACATATCCACATCTCCATAATGATGCCTAGTGCAGTGATGGGAGTAAGAGGATGTCCTACTGAGATGAGCATGAAATACCCATGTCCAGGGTAGGGTCAGTAGTGTGTATAGGTGGGGATTAGAGCAGGACTTGATGGGTGTGAGAACTGAAGGATTCTCCCTAGCTAGTTCCCAGAGATCTGTCATCCAGGTGGCCAGGACATGGCCGTTGCTATTGGATCCAGTTCCTGGGGGTGGTTCAGTGAGGGAGGATCACCTGGCATAAGAGCTGACCTAGCTACTATCCGGGCACTAGGCTGCCTGTGAAGATCTGGCTACTTCCGGACACTAGGCTGCCGGTGATGATCTGGCTACTTCCAGGCACTTGGTTGCCTGTGATGACCTGGCATCTTCCGGGCACTAGGCCCTGTGATGATCTGGCTCCTACTGGGCACTAGGCTGCTGGTGATGATCTGACTGCTACCGGGCACTTGGTTGCCTGTGATGACCTGGCATCTTCCGGGCACTAGGCCCTGTGATGATCTGGCTCCTGCTGGGCACTAGGCTGCCAGTGATAATCTGGCTCCTGCTGGGCACTAGGCTGCCAGTGATAATCTGGCTACTACCGGGCACTAGGCTGCCTCTGGTGACCTGGCTACTCCCGGCACTAGGCTGCCTCTGGTGACCTGGCTACTCCCGGCACTAGGCTGCCTCTGATGATTTGTCTACTTCTGGACACTAGGCCGCCTGTGATAATCTGGCTACTTCCAGTCACTAGGCTGCCTGTGATGACCTGGCTACATCCAGACATTAGGATTCCTGTGATGACCTGGCTACATCCGGGCACTAGGCTGCCTGTGATGACCTGGCTACATCCGGGCACTAGGCTGCCTGTGAGGACTTGGCTACTGCCAGACACCTTATCTTTTAACAATGACCGTAAAAGGCATTGCATTAGGCTGCCTTTGTGTTCTTCTGTGTGGTGTGTCAACCCCTCCTGGGGAGTATGGTATCTCCCAAGGCTTGAGTGATGGTCACATGGTGGTGACCATGTGACCTACTTAATAAAAGGGACTAGCCAGTTACGGCTAATCAGTCGATGTTATCCTGACCCCTTACCTGCTGCATTTGTCCTGGGTGCAGTGCGAGGCTGGCCATGTGCAGTAAGCAGAGGGCATGCTTGCGTAGAGCCCTGAGCCTGGACAGAGCCCCTGCCGGGCACCTCTATCTGCAGGCTCCGAGTCCCTTCTGGGTACCTCTGGCACTGCTTGGCTTGGTTGCTCCCAGGCCACTGGTAGGGTCTGTGTGATCATGGCCCTTGCAGGGTGACCCGTGCCCCAATGTTCGGTGGGTTCCCCCACCGCTGCCCGAGCCGGCTTATGTTCCCGTGAGCCAGCCTGCAGCACTGAGGTCCATGTGTATGCCGGGTGCCCCCCGCGAGAGATGGACTGGCCTGCATGACTGCTGGGCCAGCCGCAACATTCTGCTTTACTAACAGTCTGGTGTGTCTTTTCCACATTTTCTCTTTATTTTCACTTTTTATTGTATTTATCTTCTTTCAGCTGCTGAAACTCTGTTCTCTTGGTACTTTCTTTTCGCATTTTTGTTTTTTTTAATTGTTTTTGTAGAACACCTTTGGCCCCCCACTTTCTCCACCTCTTGGGGTTAGATTCACACTTTATTGCCTGTTTAAAAATAAAACCACTCTGTGTAGGGTACACGAAACTGGAGGAAACGGAAGAAAAAGATGGGGAAAGTGGTGGTGTGAGGGGGAGTGCGAAGGAGGGCTTATAAGAGAATTGCTGAAAGGTTGTAGGGAGATGGAGATGGAGAGGACGGGATGGAAGGAAACACTGTAGGGAAGAGTGAAATAGATATTGGGTTCTCTAGAAACATGGTAACCAGCCCTCATTTTGGGTCTGGTCTCACAGATTCAAAATCCATTGCTCAACAATATCGAGCTTGAATAGGGGCTGGCATGTTTCCTCTTCATTCAGTGAAGCCTAGTCTTTGTTTTTGACCGTACAAGATCACCTGCTGGTATTTTACTGAGAATGAATAACACTTGTGCAAACACCCAGAGCCTGACATACTAAGTGTCTGGATGCTGGAAATAATATGTTTCTTTTCTTTATATGGCAGGCACCACAATTACTGATTCTCAGGAGTCGTTCCTCATAAAGGGAGAGGAAGACCTTCACCTGATCCACCCTCCAGTCTCAGAAGGAAGAGGGAGAAGGAAAGAGCCCCCCAACGCAGGTGACGGTATGGTATCTGCTCTACTCAAACTACCCCTCCAGTATCCGAAACAAGACTACATACTGTTCTTAACCAATCATTTTAAAATTCTTGCAACATTAGATGTATGCCTGGAAAGTGTTTCTCCATTGTGCCCTTTTACTTAATTAAGGAATCATTTACAAGGCTTGGTTGTGGCCTCTTGTTTGAGGGCAGCAACACTTTTCCTGCATGCTCAGAGAAAGAACTATGCTGTATTTCAAGGTCTATGGCCTTTGTGCAAATGTTATCCTAGACTATGCCTCGGATGATTTCTACCATGAACAAATGCACTATATCGTAAAAGTAATGACGATCGACAAGAAAAATAAAAAATCAAACTTTAGAGCATTATATGCTGAAACCTCAAAGCTATACATTTCTGTGCTGTTCGAGAGCTCCCAAATGTTTTATTTTGCAGTCTGCAGGCCACTTGGGAAAGTCCCCCTGCACAAACAAAGTGTTGTGTGTGGGCCGATATGCTGACAAAGTTTGCTTCAGACTGGCGGCCTAGAGAGTGCAAATGGGGGAGCAGGTACGTGGGACTGCAGAGGTAGTAGTGGTTGGCGCAAGGTTGCTTTGAGGGGGGTGAACTGGCATGCAGTGGGAGTGTAGGGTGCAGGGAGGCACCCCCTGAAAATTCCACCCCAGCAGATCTCAACCCTGCGGGGAGCAGCCTTCTAATGGCAGACTTCTGCAACACTGCTCTTCTACCAACGGCATTTGGACATAGATCTGCTGTTTCATTTTGGCAAGAATGTTTGAGATTGCAAACTGCAAAGGGTTAAACACAAAATATTCACAGTTAAAATATTTCATTGCTTGATGAGGATGATTTTGGGTGAAACAAGTAATCTTTACTTCCTAGAACACAGAACGTTTGTTAACTCGCTCTTTGTGGTTTGTTTGAGGACAGATGAAGACCCGGCTGCATTTTCCGTTGGTCACGGTGGAAAGAAGGTGGGGAGAAGCATCTGGGACCCAGAGACGGGTGAGTTACCAACGGCCCTATGAACTTCTTTGTGAGAAAGCCGGTTTCCCTTTCACCTAAAGGTGAATCTGGTCCTGGATGGAGTCATTGCTGGTCTCGCTCAGTTGCCTGACCCCTTCTCACCATGGTGAGGGACCTCCTGGTTTATTGACGTTCTTAAGTTGGCCTGTCACGTCTCACCATGTTACAGAACCAAGTTATTTTGTCTGTTGCCTGCGTTCGGTTGCACAGTTGGTTATCACTTCTCATCTTTCTCTAGACTACTCCATGTCTCAGACCTGATGGTTATCTTTCCTCATTTGGGGAAGGTTTAAAGACTCACAAAGCACCTTCCCGTTTGCACCTTTTGAAGGTCTGATACATTCATAAAGCATTCTCCAGGTGTGCACCTTTACCAAGCATTCTTCAGGTGGGTACATTTACCAAGCCTTCTCCAGATTTCCCCCTTACCAAGACTCCTCCAGGTCCCCACCTTACCAAGCCTTCTCCAGGTTTTCCGCCTTACCAAGCCTTCTCCAGGTTTTCCGCCTTACCAAGCATTATCCAGGTTCCCCTTCTTACCAAGTCTTCTCTGGGTTCCCCTTCTTACCAAGTCTTCTCTGGGTTCCCCTTCTTACCAAGTCTTCTCTGGGTTCCCCTTCTTACCAAGTCTTATCTGGTTCCCCCCCTTACCAAGTCTTATCTGGTTCCCCCCCCTTACCAAGCCTTCTCTGGGTTTCCCCCCTTACCAAGCCTTCTCTGGGTTTCCCCCCTTACCAAGCCTTCTCTGGGTTTCCCCCCTTACCAAGCCTTCTCTGGGTTTCCCCCCCTTACCAAGCCTTCTCTGGGTTTCCCCCCCTTACCAAGCCCTCTCTGGGTTTCCCCCCTTAATAAGCCCTCTCTGGGTTTCCCCCCTTAATAAGCCCTCTCTGGGTTTCCCCCCTTAATAAGCCCTCTCTGGGTTTCCCCCCCTTAATAGTTTCCCCCCCTTAATAAGCCCTCTCTGGGTTTCCCCCCCTTAATAAGCCCTCTCTGGGTTCCCCCCCTTAATAAGCCCTCTCTGGGTTTCCCCCCCTTAATAAGCCCTCTCTGGGTTTCCCCCCTTAATAAGCCCTCTCTGGGTTTCCCCCCTTAATAAGCTCTCTCTGGGTTTCCCCCCTTAATAAGCCCTCTCTGGGTTTCCCCCCATAATAAGCCCTCTCTGGGTTTCCCCCCATAATAAGCCCTCTCTGGGTTTCACCCCATAATAAGCCTTCTCCGGGCCCCCCCCCCCTTACCAAGCCTTCTCTGGGCTTCCCCCCTCACCAAGCATTATCCAGGTTTCCCCCTTACCAAGCATTCTCCAGGTTGGATCCGATTTATAAAACATTCTCAGATTTCCCCGTTACCAAGCATTCTCCAGATCACCCCCCCCCCCTTACCAAGCATTCCCCAGGTTGGATTCCATTTATAAAGTGTTCTCCAGGTTTCCCCACTTACCAAGTATTCTCCAGGTTTCCGCACTTACCAAGCATTCTCCAGAGATATTAAACGAAAACCTTGCATCTACCAGCCTGCATGTGTGAAAAAGCCAAATTCGGCAGTGTAATAAAAAAACGCAATCCCAAACTGTCGACATGAAGGGAATTCAGGGTTGGCGCGGGTGTCCCACAGCTTCTTTAAAAAAGAAAAGTGGGGGACGAAGAAGGATATTCTGGAGAAAAAAAACAGACCCTGCAGCAGAAGTACCGCCCCTCAAAGGGGAGGCGGAACTCGCATCACAGGGTCAGAGCTGTGGTCGTCCAGATGAAACAAAGTTAAGTGAGGAGCGGGAGGTACGTTTTTAAGGGTAGTGGGGCTGGGGGTTAGCGGGCGGGGGGGTCATGTACATGATTTTGTTCGTATACAAAATAATCACATACATCCTTCTCCAGATGTCCCCCTTACCAAGCATTCTTCAGGTCGCATCCCAATTATAAAGCACCCTCCAGGTTTGATATCTTTAACAAGCATTCTCCAGGTTTGATGCCCCAAGGAGGTACCCTCCAGGTGTAATAGCCTAATGAAGCTTGTCCAGGTTTTATGCCTTAATGATGCACCCTCACCCTCCAGATTTGATGCCCCAAGGAGGTACCCTCCAGGTGTAATAGCCTAATGAAGCTTGTCCAGGTTTTATGCCTTAATGATGCACCCTCACCCTCCAGGTCTGGTGGCCCTAAGGAGG
The DNA here is from genome assembly GCF_040938575.1 of Ambystoma mexicanum. Lineage (NCBI taxonomy): Eukaryota > Metazoa > Chordata > Amphibia > Caudata > Ambystomatidae > Ambystoma > Ambystoma mexicanum. The sequence continues at coordinate 1,534,921,342 of NC_090931.1, forward strand.
CGCCCTCCAGGTCTGGTGGCCCTAAGGAGGCGCCCTCCAGGTCTGGTGGCCCTAAGGAGGCGCCCTCCAGGTCTGGTGGCCCTAAGGAGGCGCCCTCCAGGTCTGGTGGCCCTAAGGAGGCGCCCTCCAGATCTGATGGCCCTAAGGAGGCGCCCTCCAGATCTGATGGCCCTAAGGAGGCGCCCTCCAGATCTGATGGCCCTAAGGAGGCGCCCTCCAGGTTTGTTAGCTTTCTAAATATCCCTCCAGCATTGTTAGTTTTATATAGCTACTCTGGGTTTGTTAGCTTATAAAGCACTGTTCTGGTTTGATACATGTATAAAGCACCCTACCTCTTTGCAGTGTTTTCAGTTCACTGTCTGACCATGCACAGGGGAGGATGTTAAGCAGTTCCTGATAAGGTCTGTGACAAAGTCCCCTTCCTGACCCTGTGCATGGGACGTGGGTCCCCAAGGAGGGCTGGGTGACGCCACCATCTCCATAATGGGTGGCCAGGGCACCCCTTGCAATTCCCACCACGCCAGAAACATGAGGCAGGGGATCACACAATGAAAGACAAGGAGACATTGACCCCTTGTGACTCGCCACTGCCCCGCAGGTCTCATCAGATCACGCCTATTTCCCTCATGTGAAAGACCCCTGAGGGAAAACTGTCAAGCAGAATGAACCAGCCCGTGTGCCATGGTAACACAAAGGAACCCTCGCCAATCTCTCAGGCATTACATCACCAAATTACAGACAGAGGTGTGAGAACTTAAAGAAGCAAGTCTTCACACCTGAACACTCTTTTACGTTCCACCACTCATGAATGTGAAAAACCCTGTGTGCAAATTATGCTTATTCAAGATGACAACCCATGCTTTTTTTGACACCTTTATTTAATGGAAATTACAGGGAAAACCATGCTTTTTCGGCACAAAAATGCTTACCAAACTCTTTAACGTTGATTTGCATAGCAGAGAACGAGTGCCCTTGACAATGGGTGTGAGGATGTGGCTAGAAGACCAGATGATGCAGAGGTTGTCGAAACATGAACCAGGGACAAGGACAGTAGAGCATGATATAGGAACAGGATGGTGAAAGAAATGCTAAGTTTTAGGTTGAAGACGTATGATATGATGGTTTATTTATAGAGCATCTATACACAATGCGTTTCAAAGCGCTTCATGTCAAGGGAGGGAACAAGGGGAAAATACAAAACATTCTTACAGGCCATGAACAAAAGAATGAAATAGCTATGATACTCAGCCTAGAGACATTTCAGATAGAGCAGCTGCTAAGACACAGAAGGGAGGGAATGGAAACAGACAGGCGACTACCGTACTAGGCCTGACAACATTTCTGGTAGATTATTACTGTAGAATTACACGAGGGGAGGGAGTGGGGAGGCGAAAGGGAGAAGAACAAAACAAGCAACTATCATACTAGGCCTAACGACATTTCAGATCGTGATGGAGGTGCTAGGGGGGGAAACAAGGAAGGAGGGGAGAAGTAAAACAATGGTTACTATCATACTAGGTCCTGCGACCATTCAGATAGAGTAAGTGCATAGGGAAAAGTAAGAGGGGAGAAGGGAGAGGAGAGGAGAAGAGAAGCAGAAGGGAGAGTGAATACAGTTGCAGGGGTCCGTGAAATGCACAGTTGCAAGGGAACACAAAATATAGGCAGGATTCACAGTGACGGTGGGCACAGCATGATTCAGGGCCAACCTGGGCGCAATCTAGGGAGGTCCGGCATGAAGGTTGTGATGGGTGAGGCACCAATGTCAACGGGTGAGGGGTAAGTGCTGTGGGGTTGTGGTAGAGAGGTAGTGATAGTGGAGAACAGGGCGATGTGGTGGCGTAGAATGCCGGAAGAAGGGAGCAAAGCGAGGGAGAGTGGAAATGAGAGGGAGCATAAGGGGCACAAGAGATGGCAAGGAGGTGAGACGAGGATGATGATAGGGAGCGAGGGGGATTAGGGAGTGATCTCGCCGATAGGTAGGGTGAGCCATGTCTGTGTATAGTTTTGAAGATGATGGGAATGAGTTTATACCTTGTCCTCTGTCTCATAGATAACCAGTATAACTGACGACGGGTTGGGGAGGTGGAGGTGAAGCGAGGAACGCTGAAGAGTGTATGGACAGCAAAGTTGAGGACTTTGTTGAGAAGTGAAAAAGCGTAGTTGGGAAGGCCATAGAGGAGACTGGCACAGTAGTCCGATTGAGAGAGTACTAAAGAGGAGTTTGGGTGCTTAGCCTTGTTGAAAGGGAGAAGTTGTCTTATTTTTCTGATATTGAGTCTGATTGCAGTGGCATATTTGGAGGTGAAGAGCGAGAAGTTGTGAGATGGGTCGAAGATGACATCAAGGTTGCATGCAGAAGCAGAGGAGAGAAGAATAGAAGGGAAGAGGAAGGGAGAGCCTGTTTGGTTGGGGAGTAGAGCAGTTCACTCTTAGTGGAGTTGAGCATGAATGAGGGAGATGCCATCCAGTATTTGATGGCAGAGAGACAGTTCATCATTTTTGACTGTAGCTTGTCAGATAAGGAGGTAACGGAGAAGATCTTGGTGACATCAGCACAGAGTTGCTTGGAGAAGCCAGGGGAGGAGATCAAGGTGCCAAGTGCAGAGGTATAGAGAGTGAAGAGAAGTAGATCTAGGGCTGACCCTTGGGGAACACCAACAGTAAGGGGGTAAGTGGGGAAGTAAGGCTGTTCAGGACACCTTGAAGTGTCTGGAGGGGAGATAAGAAGCAAAGCGAGGGTCTTGTCCATGATGCCTTGGTGAGATGGCGTTGAGAGAAGGTCAGAATGGTGGATGGAATTGCGGGCAGCAGCGAGGTCGGGAAGAAAAAGAATAGGTGAACGGTTCGCATGACGAGCAGAAGAGATGCCGTTGCTGACATAGAGGAGTGCAGAGGTCGGAAGCCAGATTGCAGAGGATCTCGGAGGTTGTGTGTGTCGGGAAACTCGGTGAGTCCGTTGAAAATCTCACACTATGATTTTGGAATAGTGACGTAGAAGAAAGATGGGACGGAAGTCGACAGGACAGTCAGGATCCATGCCAGGTTTCTTGAGGATAGGGACGACAGTAGCCGACTTGTAGGATGATGCAAAAGTGGCATCGTCCCGAGAGGAGTTAAGAGGGGGAAGTAAGATATGGAGCAACATTAGGAGCTGAGAGTTTCACTGTGTTGTGGATAGAGGGCTATGGGGGCACATGGAGGGTTATCCCTAAGGAGAAGGTCAAGAATGTCATCGGGGTTAGTGGTGGCAAAGCAAGACAATGTCGCGGGGGGGGGGGAAGAGGGGTAGAGGTGGTGGAGAAAAGTGAGCAGGTGTCTCAAAGTGATTAGCTTTGGGTTACCCTTTACAAACCCTCTCTGAGTAAAGTTGTTTGAGGAAGAGCCTGAGTCTGGACCGATGCTTGACTCAGTCACTTCACACTACGGCTCTTGATTGATTTATTTTTATGAAGAATAAATGTTCCTTTCCAATTTGACAGCTTGTAAAATGACCCTAGTTTATATTCCTGCTTTGTGATAAATATGGACTGTGCAACATTTCTTCTAATTGCCAGCTCCTGATCCCTTTCAGTAGGCAAGTTCAAGAGTTCAGACATGCCACAGGTGCAGCTCTGGTGGCTAGGACCCAAGGGATGACCGCGCAATAGAGTACCACCACTCCCCCTGACGGTTACACAAGTAAACCCAAATCAGCCAAAATCCTAAAAGTGAAAAGAAATGCAGTCTGTGTTTTACCCTCATTGTGTGGACAGGCATCCCATCTTGATCACCCTGTTACTGTACCTTTATTTCTAGAGGTCATCAGTACAATATCCCCATCTTTATAAGTGGAGAGCTCAGCCCCTCGCCTATGAAATCTGTTTTTTCATTTCTGTGCTCTTCTCGCCTGGATGTTCTTTTTTTCATCTGTAAACCAGTCTTATTTTGCCAGACGGAGATGCTGTTTTCACCGTAAGACCCGAAGCTGGTCGCCTGTTACTGGCCATGTCCTCATGGTTAATGCCTGGCCCGTTTCTGAGATTTTGGATTCCAGCGTCCGTGCTTTTTAGTAGCGAGCCGTTTTGCTGCCATCAAGTTCATAAAAAAGAGAATTCTTCAGATCATCTCTTCTATAGGCCCCAGTAAATTAATGTATTACTCACCATATGCGCTTCTTCAAAGGATCTTCCAGGGGATAGGAGCTGCCCACACAGAATGCTCTCCCTTAACACTGGGAACCGGCAGCTCAGCTGAGCCAGGAAGAGGCATCGCAGTGTCCTGGAAACTATGCAAAACCCCACCAAGCTCAGCATTCTATCGAACATCCATCCCCACTAGCACTGCATGCTTCTTATGCCATAAGCAGGGCAGGAGCTGTTCAAGTCTTATTGGTGAAGGGCAAATGTGAAAGAGAAAAGAAATGCAGGAATATTCAGGCACAGGCTGGTGTGCAGCGAGCAAGAGTGCCAGGGATGGAGCTCTTGCTTCAGAAGCTCTGTGCATTAGTTGTGATTTCTGATTCCAGCTGCAGGAATTTCTCGCGGTCAGATTATTTCTTAGACTGTGGGTGCCACATCGGCTCATAACATAGCCAAGGGTGCTAATAGCCAGAGCTTCTAATGCTAAAAGGAATGAATCAGCCTTTTATCTATCCTATTTTTATAAAATGATTACCATTAATATTGGTAGTATTAAAACCTACTTATAGTGCTTAGAAGTGGGAAGAACCCATCCTGAATAGCATTAATTTTTCTGTAATTTGATGGTCATATTCATTCTTCTGATCTTGCAGAAGATTGTGTGTCATTCCCTGTGTGTTAATATTAGTGTGTACTTATTACTTTGGTTCACCCTATGCCTATCACACTGCCTGTGATGTGCCTGTCACCGACCATGTGTGTGCCTGCCACTACACGTCTTCGTCCCAGTGTGCATGATTGTGGCTCTGTGTATGTGCTTGTGCATCACTGTGTGTGGTTCCTGCATGCATCTGTGACGGTGCCTGTTTGCGTCTGTGTATGTACCTATCATAGAGGCGTGTGTCTGGCATTGGCTGTGTCCTTTTCTGTGTGTGACTGCCGTTTATTTGTACCTTACGTGTTTGTGTGTCACTAGATCTGTTCTACTTTGCATTTTTGTCTTTGACAACAATGTGAGTGCCACTCCACTGAGAGCGAACAACACCCAATAACCACCTGGCAGACGAGTCCACTCTGAATACAGTACCAACAGCGAGTGCACACCCTTGTTTCTGCTCAGGTGGGCATCAACTGTGTGATGTGGCTGAAGGCACAACATCTTTGCTCTCATGTGGATCCTTCACTCTGATGGATTAGCATTGGGAAAGCTTAACAAGAGCTCCCACAAAGTAATGTATTCAACAGCTAACATTTCTATTAGCTTGGCGGTAGTTTTATTATAATATACACTAGTGTTAACATGCTATTAATATTGTCATTTTAATGATACCATGAAATGTATTTAGTATGTGGCTTCTTTTATTTCCTGTTTATGTATTTTGGTATTGCTAAAGGTTCATATTATTGAACCAATGCACAAATAAGAAATAAAAAAAAAGCATCTTTTACATCCAGGGAGCATTGTGTGTGCCATAGGTCAACATGCCTTCCTGTCACATGTAATATTGCCACAGCCTGAAACTTCCCTTTTTAAATGATTTAGATTGATAGAATATTTCATTGGGCCACTGTAGGAGCCGTTCTGAACTAAAGTTCAGGTTAAAATGTGGGTCATACTTCCTCATCTATGTCACTCATGATCTGTGGCATGTTTGTCACTGTGTAGACCTGTAAGCGTGCTTTATTGTACCACTGTGGGGTCATGTGTGTATCACTGTTTCTTTCTTCCCCTCTCTTGGGAGCTGTGTCTTGCACCCTATAATCGCACTGTGTGCTTTACCACGGTGTGAGAAAGCAACATGTGTGTGCTGCCTCCAGGGTCTTGACATAACAATGTGTAGATGAATACATGAACTCTCAGTGGTCTAATGTATTTTTCATGCCAAGTGGAACTGCAGTGGCATGATGTATGTGGGGACAGAGCCAGGTGTTCTTCAAAATAAGAATAGGGTCTGAGCCGAGTCAGGGTGTAGAAAACGCATGAGAAATGGGGGTGCGTACTTAAGAGGGGACTGCTGAAAATAAAAACCTTGAACTAAGGGCTGTGCCTTCCTCAGCCCATGCACCCCCAACCCCAGGCTTCAATCTAGAGATCTGTAACCCCTACCATCGAAAGGTTCTCTCTACCTTGTAATGATGTCCTAAAGGCAAGCGGTTTCTCTCTCTACTCCCTCTCCGATTAATCTAGGTAGTACCTGAACCATTGTAGTGTAACCTAAGGATTGGTGCTTTTCAGATACTCCCGCGCCCTGGTATTCCTCTCCAAATGTCTGTCTCTCCCTTTCCTGCTCCTGTTCTCCTTCCTACTACTCCACCCACCTTCTCTCCCTCACACTGCCTATTCTATCCTTCTGATATAGTCCTCTCTACTGCCCACCTCCACCCTCCAATCGTACCCTCTACTGCTCTTCCCACTTCTACTCCACCCACATCTATCCTCTCTCCCTCACACTCACTATTCTATCCCTCCAATGTATTCCTCTATTGCCTACCTCCACCCTCCAATCAAACCCTCTTCTGCTCTTCCCACTTCTACTCCACCAACCATCTATCCTCTCTCCCTCACACTCGCTATTCTATCCCTCCAATGTATTCCTCTCTATTGCCTACCTCCACCCTCCAATCAAACCCTCTTCTGCTCTTCCCACTTCTACTCCACCAACCTTCTATCCTCTCTCCCTCACACTCACTATTCTATCCCTCCAATGTATTCCTCTCTATTGCCTACCTCCACCCTCCAATCAAACCCTCTTCTGCTCTTCCCACTTCTACTCCACCAACCATCTATCCTCTCTCACACTCGCTATTCTATCCCTCCAATATATCCCTCTGTACTGCCTACCTCCACCCTCCAATCGTACCCTCTACTACTCACCCCATGACTACTCCACCCACCATCTCTCCCTCACACTACCTATTCTATCCCTCGATATATCCCTCTGTACTGCCTACCTCCACCCTCCAATCATACCTTCCACTACTACTCACCCACCATCTCTCGTCTCTCCCTCACACTCCCTATTCCATCCCTCAGATATATTCCTCCCTACTGCCTACCTCCACCCACTCTCTCTACTAATCTCCCCACTACTACTCCTCTCCCCTCTGCACCCTACCACTACTCTCCACTCTCACCTTCTCCCAGAGTAACTCTCCTTTCACTCTTCCAGTCCCCTTCTGATTGACTCCTTACTCTATTACTTTCACTTACACACCTTGCATGCACACTCAAACCAAAGTACCACTTTCTCACACCAACCAGTACACCTTGCACACTCAGCAATCATCCTCCATGCTCTTCTACACTGTTCTACCTACACTTTGTACCGATCACTTTACAAACATTGATCCAGTTCTGCTTTGTGACAATGAGGGGAGCTGACAAAGAACGGTGGGGAAGGGGATGTTGGGTTTATTTATACTCTGCACTGCTACCACCCAAGGCCAGTCTCCAGGCACTCATGTGACTCTGCAAGAGAGGAGGACTGGGATTGTTAGTGAGGATAGGTTCGGAACTGGCGTCTGTGAGCATTGCATTGCATGTGGGCGTTGGTTCGGGAGGCCCTGTCTGTTGTAACCATATGGGTAAGACTCAGTGCCACGGATGTGTCATGTGATGTTGGGGTGGATTGTGGTTGTGCGCACTGATTGGTTGTATCCATAAGGGTCCAGAGTCGCGGATGGCTGTTGGTCCATGACCATCTATTGTGTAGATGTTTATTTGTGGAGTTGATGGATTTATGACTATGTGCCGGGAGTTCCCTCTAGTTGTGCTTCCAGAATCTCGGAGAGATAGTAGGGTGTGAACATTCACTTGATTCTTGGTATGTTTGTGTATTGTGACTAGCCTATAGTCTAGTCTAGTGGCATTGGCAATTTTAGAGGAGCAGGAAGGGTAGATGGGTTAGTAAGTTGATCGGTTTGGTGGAGCATCTGGTCTGACTCTTTGTGTACCGCTTAATGGTATCTACCGACGTTCTTGGCTGTGGTCCGCTGGCCCATCTTGCCTCTTCTCTAGGTCAGGGCTGACTTCCCTGCGGGTGGTGGTGGCAGGTGGGTGGTTGTACCTAGTGTGCGTCTGGTTGTTTGTCCAGGTTAGTCGGGGCCTTTGGGTGAGGACCTGCTGTCCTGTTGGTTCCCAAAAATGTGTGCAGCAGGAATTCTAGATATAGTGGGGAAGGTGCTCTGGCGGGCAGCCCTAGTCATGGGTGGGTGGACAAGTTATGGTGGCCCTAGTTCCCTAATTGTGAGTGGCCCGGCTGTGGTGACGCTTGTTTTTTTTGTCTGAGTTTTTTTGGTGCAGGTTGGGTGTGGTGCTATGCTGTCAGTTGGTTGGGCGGCCTTATTTTCATAGCTCACTCTGTTGGGCATGGTTTGGGGTGGCCCGTGGGATGGGGTAGGTGTGGGGGTGGTGCAGTGTTCTGGTCCACTAAGATATTGCAACTGTTATCTGTGGCTGTGTCCCTTTGAGCTGACTATTGCCAACTGGAAGCCCTTCAGAGCCGTTATACTGTTTTCCTTCTGATGAACTTTAAAGGACACTCTATCATGGTTAAGGTGTAGAGTGATTCATATTTTGGCGCACTGATGATTTGTTCATTCATTTAATACACATGATTTTCTTAAGGCTGTGAGATGCTGTATTTAGAATATTTTGTCAGCGTCTCTCCTTAATCATTCCTTTATTTTGAGTCTATGTGTCAAATACTTTATATATTTGGTATACATTTTATATTTTATGGTATAGCAGCCATCATTTTAGTGAATAGCAAGTGGAAGCCATTTTATCCTCCTTTTTTTTTTTTTGTTTTTTTTTTGTTTTTTTTTTTTAACAAGAATTTTATTATTGGGAATATTACCTGGGAATAATGTTCAAAATTTATTTGTTTCTTGTTTTTTAATTTTATTTGCAAGTGTTTAGATTGGATTGGTATGTTTCCATATTAATAATATCATATGCGTGCACCTTAAAGTCCAAAATGCCTCCAGTATTATTACAAGATGGGTTGGTGTCGCTAGAAAAATTGCAGTATAAAGCGAAACTAAATATGGAGGCTGCAGTGAGAACTAAGTTGGGTGCACCATTGCCCCAGCAGTGGCTCACACTGCAGATATCTGGGACTTTTTGAAACCTTTAGCCGCCAAAACAAGTACTAATTCCCCCTATATATTAACCTTGGACGTTAGCCACATTTTGGTTGACACATCAACCCAGCTGATCTCTTTTGAAGATATGCCGGATGTTGAATGTTTAAATGGAGCTTTAAGAGTAGAAGGAGAATTGGTAGACCATACACAGCTGGAACGAAATGATTCTCTTGACAAGCCTTTGACAATTAAAAAACAAGGTAGTCGGAAAAAGATGATTTGGCAGACTCCATGAGAACACTTAATTTGTCTCCAAGTGCGGCTCAAGTTCATTTTGAGCAAACTGAAGATCTAATGGTGCAGCGAGCCGCAATAAGAGATTCAGACCAATGAAGCGGCTTTGTTGGCCCCAGAATCCGTGGATTTCTTGTCTCCACCCAACAGTCCTGATTATAAGTGTTTTTCACTTCCAGTTACAAATGCAGAAAATGTATCGCAACCGAATCCTGGCCTCTTGATAAATTCTGATGTGCGGGGAATAGGTCTCTCAGGCTCTCCGAATCTGTATTGAGAATGGTTGGACTTATCAGCGACCTCATTCATTTTCTTTGTATACCCTACACAGAGATGTTCGTTTGGCCAAGCGGCAGTGCGACTCTGATGCTAGAAGTAACTCCCGCGGCAATGAATGAGCTTCCGAACACTGAGCAAGTTTTATATGAGACTCCATATTATAAATATACAGATCAAACAAAGTTATTAAATAACTTTATAGCAAAACTGTCCTTGGTTCAACTGTCACTAGTAAAAATAACAAAACTCACCTGACTCGGAACCCTCTGAACCAGAGGTCATTACAATTAAGGACCAAAGGTTATCTACTGATTTAAATGACCCTTGTGATACGGCAGGTTCACCTAGGGAGGGGACTCAAATTCTTCAGGGTGATTATCCCCTAGAGCTTATTACATCAGTCCATGACTTACCGGTAATTGATGAAGAGTGGCTATCCCATATAGATTCTGATTAGGGTTTTACTATATTTAAAAAGGTGGGGAAAAAAAGTTCACAAGTAAAAAAATCTAAAAATGCAAGGCTTCAATCCAGACCACCTACAGAAGGATCACAGACATTTCTAAGAACATTAGCTCTCCCCCACCCCGCATAGTTTGTGGAGTAAGGGGGGGGGAGGGGTCAGACTCCAAAAGTGAAAAAAGGTAAAGGGCCAGAAGAAAAATTGACCTTGACATTAGAGGGGAGTCTCATCAAACGATGGGGGAGGACTTAGTGATTTTCCTCCCATTTCGGAGAAAATAACTTGATGAATTTAACAACCTATTCAGTGGAAGATTCAAGAGATGGTTATTTCCACTAGTCACCATGAATGCGAACCTAATGTATTGCTAGTAAATCAGTCAAGATTTGGAACCAGAAGGAACATCTTCAAAATAACAACTCTGCCCATTCATCCCTTTCCTTCTTAACTCTGGAATAGAAACAACCTCGGATTGATAGAACCAGAGGCACTAGGGGAAGAGATCAACAGGGAGGAAATCGCGAGTGGGAACAGACTAAAACAAATGGGAATTGTCCAGCATGGGGTCTGGCATGGATTCACATGCACATGAATATTCCCAGTCAGGCTGGGAATCCTTGGTAAAAGAAAAACATTTTCACTTTCACGTACAAACTGCCTTTTCGGGCTTCTCCCGCAGCTTAGCCGGGTTGGACAATTTCCTTTTCGAGGAGGAGCTTGATCGCTGGCTGGAAATTGAGGCGGATGGGGATGTCGATCGCGCCCTGTCCATCGCGGCACCTGCATGCACGGCGTCCTTGATGAAAACGGACTGGCAGTGCTTGGCCTTGTTTGGGCACCCACGGAAAAGATCACCACCAACGATGGGTTCTGGGTGCTCTTCCCCCCCCCCCCCCAAGGACATACCCTGGAGTTTCAGCACAGGTGTCTGCAGATCACTCTGGTGGCCCGGCAGGAGCAGCTCCTCCCTCTTGTAGGAGGTTTGATTTGATATTTTATTTCTATCGTGCTCGTACACAAGTGTTTCAGAGGGCGACGAGGCAAGGGAGGGGAACAGGGCAGAACAAAACAACAATCTTACTAGGCCCAGTGACATTGAGAATGCGCAAGTGCATGGGCGAGTGGGAGGGGAAAAAGTGCACGATGGGCAATGCTATGAAAAGGCGCGATGGAGCTGGTTCCCCAACGACTCCAGGGCTCCAGTCTATTCCAGATGCGTTTTCGTCAAAAAGAAGATGGGGGGGGGGGGGGAGGGCTGGAGGCCCATCCTGGACCAGCGTCGTGTGAACAAGTACCTCCAGTCCCAAAGATTCAGGATGGTCACGTTGCAGCACGTGCTCAGCCAACTAGAAAAAGGAGACTTCTTGACATTGCTGGACCTGGAGGATGCCTACTTCCACGTCCCTATTCACAAGAACCACCGAAAATGTCTACGCTTCGTAGTGCAGGGACAGCACTACCAGTTTGAAGCCCTTCCTTTTGGCTTGAAGACTGCCCCCAGGGTGTTCACGAAGTGACTGGCACCTGTGGCGGCCCATCTGCGTCTATGGGGATACATGTGTACCCATACCTCGACGACTGGCTGATCCGTGCCAGCTCGCAAGAGTTATCCGTCGGTCAGACGGAGATGACTGTCCAGCTGCTGGTAGATCTGGTGTATTCCATCAATCATCCGTAATCCTGCCTAATGCCATCACAGAACGCGGTGTCGCTGGGTACCAGACTCAACACGGTCTCCTGCCTAGCATCGACCTCTGTGGAGATAGTAGCAGCCATTCAGGGGACAGTGCAACACCGGTTGTCAATGAAGGACCGCCACAGTGCGAGCCATCACATCACTGCTTGACATGTCTTGCATCTACCTTATTCAGCTCTGCAGGTTACTGATGCAACCTTTTCAGGAGTTCCTGGACGCTCGCTGGATACAGGTTTCTGGAAGCTTCGCAGACAAGATCCCGCTCGGCGAGGAGTTCATCGGGCAATACAGCGGTGGGGCGTTTGCCCCAACATCGGCCGGGCCACAGGGTTTCAGAACGCCTATACCAGGAAATGGTCACCATGGACGCTTCCCTAGTGGGCTGGGGAGCCCACAATGGACGTCCGCATGCCAAAGGCCTGTGGCTGTCGGAGGAGAAGGATCTCCATATAAATATCCTGGAGCTACGGGCAGTGTTCTGGGCCTCAAGTCATTCTTCCGTCTCTGAAGAGCAATGTGGTGAGGATCATCACGGACAACGCCACCACGATGTTCTACATCAGGAAGCAGGGGGGGGCACTCGATTCCCCAGTGCTCTCCAAAGAGGCGCAGAGCATGAAGCACTGGGCCATTGGACAGGGGTTGTTCCTCTTCACCTAGTGGGAGTCAAGAACACCATTGCAGACTCCCTCGGCAGGGAATTGCGCTCCTGCTACGAGTGTGAACTTCGGCAGGACCAGGTGGACCACATTGTCAAGTATGGCAGGTCCCCGATAGACCTGTTTGCGAGAGCTGTGAACTCCAAATGCCAGAAGTTTGCCAGCATATTCTACCAACCAGGAGCCTGGGGGACGCGTTCTCCTTCCCGTGTGAAGGCCTGTTTCTGTACGCGTTTCCTCTGTTGCCTCCTGCTAGGAGTCGTCAATACACTCACAGTGCCGATACAGGATGATACTCATCGAATTGACGTGGCCGAGGCAGATTTGCTATCCGGATCGTCCCAGACTGTCAGCATTGCCTCTGGGCAAGCTGGCGGTGGTTCCGGATCTTCTCACCAGAGAAGGAGATGCAATCCTTCACCACGACCCAGGATCACTGAACCTGAGGGCTTGTCTCCTGAGTCTGGAGATATGAGTTGCCCACGAACTGTAGGGAGGTCCTTGCCAGGGCGTCGTCGACTTTGAAGTGCAACGGTCACAAATGGAAGAATTTCGCAATGTGGTGCCGGTCTCAGAAGATTACCCCTCTGAGGACCACGCCCCTGCAGGTTCTTCCTTACTTGCTATCCTTGGACAAGGCCAGACTGGCGCATGTCTCCATCAAAGTACATCTGACAGCTATCTCCCGCTACACCAGATCCCCAGGAAGATCTTCACTTTGGTCTCATTGACTCATCAGGAAGTTCCTCAAAGGACTGTTTTGATCTTTCCCGCCGGTGAAGGTTCCTGCCCCGGCATGGGAACTCAACGTGGTGCTGACGCGGTTCATTGGGGGAGGGGGCCTTTCGAGCCTATGCATCAGGTTCCTCAAGTTCCTCTCATGGAAAACTGCTTTCCTTCTGGCCATCACCGCTGCTATGCAATCCAGGCCCTATCCTGCAAGCAGCCATATCTGACTTTCCACAAATCTAAGGTGGTGCTGCGGACGCACTCCTCTTTCATGTCGAAGGTCCTGTTAGAATTCCACCTCAAAGAGCCTTTGGTTGAAACCAAAGCCCTCGTCACCGGCTGAAAGGGCCTTGCACTCGCTGGACGTTGCCTGTGCCCTGAAGTTCTATGTGACTCGCACAAAGAGTTTTGGGAAGACTTTTCAACTGTTCATGAACTTTGGTCCTGTGAATCATGGGAAGGCCATATCCAAATCCTCCATCTCAGGGTGGCTCGCCTGTTGCATCACACATCGTCATCGGTGGCGAACCGAGAGCCCACTCCACCGGAGTGATCTCTGCGACAACGGCGTTCCTGTCTGGTGTGGACCTGCTGGACATTTGCAGGGCTGCTAAGTGGAGGTTCATGCACGCCTTCACAAAGTTCTACTGCGTCGACAGGGATTCCAGGGAGGAGTCCAGAGTCGGCCAAGCAGTGCTACCCAACCTGTTCCCTTGAGGTGCATCTGTTCCAGAGGTAAAAGGTTAGTGGCCAAACATTTCTTCCAGACTTACTGGTTCCTCTGCTTATCCCAAAATCGTACCTGTTTTTTTCTTTTCTGTCTGGTGAATCCCAGGGGTTGCTGTTGTCTTTCTTGCTCTTACAAGTGATTTGCCCCTCTGCTTTGTTGTCTTGGTGAGGAATCTAGGGGGGGTGGACAGAGGGGTGTATCTCTGGAAAGGTGACCCTCACTGAGGAGACCTGGACTTAGATCGGTCCAGGTTATTGTACCCTACGAATCCTCTCTGTCAATCTTGGAGAACTAGCTGGTGAGTACTGTTTCGTTGATTGTCTCTGAACACTAACAGAATCAGAAGCCTAACATGGATGCAGCAGACGCTCTTGATACGCTTATGCAGTTGGTGTCCGATTTACGGAACGATATGACCTCTACTCACGAGGCCACGCGTCACTGTATCGACTCACTACAGCAATCAACACAGACCCAGCCGGTCCCGTTTACCCCTTGCCACGACAGGAACCAGTACTGGTATTGATGTCTTGTACATTCCCGTTGGCACCCCCTGAAAGGTTTACCGGTTACCCTAGTCCTATCGCACTTTCATAAATCAATGTAAGGTGCATTTCTTGTGCCGTCTTTCCCCGACTCTACCACCAAAGCAGCCTTTGTCCTTTCGCATCTTGGGGGGCACTGTGGCTGCTTGGTCCAACCCATTATTGGAGTCCAACAGTTACGTACTGTATGACTGTGATGCCCTTATCATGGCCATGGACAGGGTTTTTGACACCCGGTTTAAGACATAGGCCACTGACTTGGAGTTTTTGAATCTCCGACAAGGAGGTACATCGTTGTTAGCGTACCTAGCCAGATTCAATCAATTAGCTGCCGAAACAAACTGGCCTGAGGAGAAGAAGGCAGCAATATTCTATAAAGGATACGCTTGCCAAGGTCTCTGTGATACCAGTGACCTTTCCGGAATTGTTTGATATAGTGCTGCAAATTGATGTACGAAGAGAAGAGGAGAATAGAAACCAACACTTCGGACATCCTCTCGCCTTGACTCATCCCTGCCTTCATATTCGGATCCGGAGCCTATGCAAATAGGACTTGTCCGTGGTCCATTGATCCCTACCGAGAGGGAAACCCGCAGCAGAAACAACCTCTGTTTGTATTGTGGTTCCCCAGATCATTACATACGTTCTTGCCCAAAGAGACCTGCACGTAAGCATGGAAACTCCAGAACCTGGCAGTAGGAGTACCTTCGCCGGGTGGTTCTTGTTTGGACTCCCCGATTACGGTACCTTTACCCCGTGTTCTCCATCTATCTCATTCTCAATGTCTTCTGACCGCTTGCTACGAGAACAGGCCATTATTGATTCTGGTGCCTCGGTAACTACTTGGATCTACAGTACGCCTGTGAGTCTGGAATCTTGATGGTTGCAAAACCCAGACCCGAAATGGTCAACGCTTTTGATGGTACGGCATTGGTTTCTGGTCTTGTAACCGAACAGACCATTGCACTGCGGATGGACATTGATGATGGGCATATAGAGGATATTACCTTTTTGATCTTGTTGCACCGCCTCACTTTCGAGTGATCCTTGGGTTGTACTGGCATAAGCCCTCTATTGACTGGGCAACACAGGAAGTGCAGTTCCCCTCGGACTTCTGTAATATTCACTGTCTTCAATCTCAGTCATTCAGGACGCCCTGTGTAAGGCCCTCCTTGTCACAGCACTCTTGGTTGGATCAGTTACTTCTATACCCAAACCGGGTATTCCCAAGGAATATGCCTCTTACTCTGATGTCTTCGATAAAGGCAAGGCAGAAGAACTACTGCCACACCGACCCTATGATTGCCCAATTGACCTTCTCTCAGGCTCTAAAATCCCTTCCAGCCAGGTCTACTCCCTCACAGTCAAGGAAGGAATATATTGAAAAGGCCCTTCTCACTGGGTTTATTCGTCCCACCAAGTCTCCCCTAGGCCTCTCTGTTGTTCACGCCGAAGGAGGGGGACCTTAAGGCTGTTTATTGAATACTGAGCCCTCAATGCCATAACAGTGAAGAATCAATGTCCCTTACCACTCCTTTCCATGCTCTTAGACCGACTGGGCTCTTCCACCGTTTTGCTAAAATGGATTTGCGGCGGGCTTACAGTTTGGTGCGTATCGGAGACGGGGATGAGTGGAAAACAACCTTCAAAACCTGTTATGACCTGTACGAATACATCGTAATGCCTTTCGGCCTCTTCAGAGCTCCTGCTACGTTTCAGTTCTTCATGAACAACATTCTGAGACCTGATAGACCAGTATTCGATAGTCTATCTTGATGATATATTTATCTATTCCCCGTCCTATGATACTCATTACCCATGTCTGTTCCGTCCTCCAGCGCCTGAGAGAAAACCACTTGTATGTTAAGGCGGAGAAATGCATGTTTAACTTTACGGAGGTTGAGTTCTTGGGCTATGACCTTACCAACCGAGGGGTTCGGATGCATGAATCCAAAGTTAATGCCATCCTTGACTGGCCATTACCTACCTCTACAAAGTCATTGCAGTCGTTCCTTGGCTTTTCCAATTTCTATCAGTGTTTTATACATTTGTACTCCTCGTTTGCCACCGCTTAGACAGCACTTGCCAGTTCTAAGAGGATCTTTACTTGGAACACAGAGGCGCAGATGGCGTTTGACGCCCTGAAGTCGGCTTTCACTTCTGCCCCGGTCTTGCAGCACCCTAACCCTGACCTTGTTTTGTGTAGCGAAATCCATCTGGTAGCCTATTACTCCTGCAAACTCGCACAGTATGAATAAAACTACACCATCATTGAATGCAAGCTTCTGGCGGTCAAAGATGCATTCGCTGAGTGGAGGCACCACTTATTGGCTGCTAAACACATTGTCACTGTGTATTCCGATCATCGTAATCTCTTGGCCTTCAAAGCCATGAAGTGCATAACCACCAGACAAGCGCAGTGCCACGCCTTTTTCTCCCAGTTCAGCTTCTCTATTACCTACCGTCCTGCACAACTGCATACTAAAGCAGATGCTTCCCCCCCACCCCCCGTTTGTATGGTACTCTTCCTACGGTACCCACGGCCCCTCCTCTTGTCCTTCTGTCATGTGTGGTTGTACTCCGCAGTCAGTGCTTAAATAGCTGATCCAGGATTGGGCTGCACTTGCACCTGCAGAGCTCCAGGAGATGAATTTGGATCAACAGTCTACCTTACATTCAAGGGAGAATATATATGCCCACTGAGGAGACTCTTTCCCGAGCCATACAGTGGAGCAATGACTCTGTGATCACTGCACATCCAGGCAGACAGAAAATGCAGCGTTGGTGTTGGTGGCCGTCGATGAAGCAAGACCTGGTAGATTACATCTCTTCTTGTGCCGATTGCACGCAATGCAAATCAACACCTAGCAAACCAATGGATCTGCTGCGTCCACTTCCGATACCACATAAACCATGGCACATGTTGTCTATGGATTTTATCGTAGAGCTTCCTCCTGTACATGACCTCCATACCATCTGGGTAGTAATCGACTACTTCCCTAAAATGGCAGTATTCGTCCCTTGCAACGGCCTTCAGACTGCTCCTGTTTTGGTTGTTCTTTTCCTCAAACACACATTCTGCCTTTTTGGTCTGCCATCTGTGATCGTTTCTGACAGGGGATCTCAGTTCACTTCTCATTTCTGGAGTGCGTTGTGTTCTGCTTTCCTCATCGAGGATAGGTATTCCACGGCCTACCATCCTCAAACCGACGGGCCAACAGAATGATTAAACGCTACACTGGAGCAGTACCTTCGTTGTCTGTGTCTGCAGTATCAGGACACCTGGCTTTCAGTGTTGTTTACGGCGGAATTGGCATATAACAACTCCCTCCATTACTCGACTGGGTCCTCTCCATTCTATGCGATGTATGACCAGCAACCTAGGACTTTCCCTTTGGACCCGTCCACTGCATTGGACAATCCCACAGCTCACTCCTGCATTCGTGATCTTGTGTCCTTGCGCAGAGACATCGGGGCGCACCTTGAACGGGCTCGGTCACACGCCAAAAGATTTGCCGATGCCCATCGCTCGCCTGCACCAGCGTACCGGGTGGGCACGCACATGCGGTTATCTACCAGGAATCTTAAGAAGTCACTTCTCCCTCGTTTCGTTGGCCGCTACGAGATATCTAACCTCATCAACCCTGTTGCTGTACGGCTAGTCCTCCCCACGCATTGGTGGGTGCACCCTGTTTTTCACGTTTCCCTTCTCCAACCTTTTTCTCTGGCCACCCGTTTGCATGTTCGCCTGGCCTTGGTGACCGTACAGGGCTCTGAGGAATAGGAGGTGCAGGCGATACTGGACTTGAAGATGCAGGAGGGCGTCCCTTGCTACCTTGTAGACTGGAAGGGCTACGACCTAGAGGTCAGGACGTGGGAGCCTCTGGAGAATATACACACCTCTCTGTTGCTGAGGAGGTTTCACGCCTACAGAGGTGGCACTTGCTTCTTTGCCTGCTGGTGCCCGCGCTGTAACCTCCTCTGTGCAGCAAAGCTTCCCACTCCTCCGGGCCTCTGCGATCCTACGCTGATGGAAGTTGCCATGGCGATTAGGATGCGGGTGCCTCCAGGCCTCTCTGCATTCCATTCCGGCTGGCTTGCGTGTCACTCGTCATGTGACCCTGCGTCACCTTGCAGTGTAAGGCCCGCCTACTGCCTTCCCCATAAGACGCTCTCCATTCGAAACACACTTGCTTCCGATTGAAGTTGGCGTCTTATTACTTCCTGGTTACCGTTACTCCGATCCTGTTCTGCTTTTCTGGACTTCTGCTTGCCTGCTGATTCTGCCCGTGTCGATTTTGTCGTAGACTAACTCTCTGCTTGCTTTAGGGTCTGCTGCTGCTTTACCGATTTTGTCCCTCCTCCTTGGATCTCCTCGTAAACGAACTAGTTAACAAGTTTGGGTCCTTATTTCCCCTTTGTACCCCTCCCATTGCCCCCCTCCCTCCATCAGTTGTGCATTTCCACCTGGGACTACTCTTATGTACACAGAACTTTCATGGACGCTATGCAGCCTAGTGCACCAACCCGTTGCTAGTGCGCCCCTCGTGCCATTCCGGTTCAGCTCCATGCTAACCTTTCCTCCATCCTTGTTGTTGCTCTCCTTTTGGATAGAAGAATAGAACCTCGCCCCAAGTGTGCCCCTTGACCAGCTTCTCATCATCCCTGCAAAGTGTTTTCTTCAACCCAAGTAGGTAGAGCTTGTATTGCTCTCCTTACCTCGGAAAAGCCTTTGAGTGTAATAAAGAGGTGCTATAATTAATTTCTCTTTTGTAGGGACATTACTGAGGGGAATAGGCAAATCGTAACTACTTCCTGGGAAACCTATTCACAAGCTATCCTCCTCATAAGGTTAGTGGCCAACGTTTCTACCAGACTTATGGTTCCTCTGCTTATCCCTAAATCACGCCTGTTTTTCTTTTCAGCCTGGTGAATCACGGGGGGGGTTGGCGTTTCTCGCTCTTTCAAGCGATTTGCCCCCCTGTTTTGTTGAGTCTGTGGGGGACAGAGGGGTGTATCGCTGGAAAGGTCACCCTCACTGAGGAGGCCTGGACCTAGATCGGTTCAGGTTATTGCACCCCACAAATCCTCCATCAATCTTTGGGAGCCGGCTGGTGAGTAATGTCATTTCGTTGATTGGCTCTGAACACTAACAAGGAGGAGCTTAGGGATGGAACTTTCATTGGATGGGGGCAGTATGGCCCAGAGGACAGGGATTGGTTTAAAGGAGAAATACAGTTTGTAAGAGAAAATGAAGCTGTTTCTTTTACCGAGGATTCCCAGCCTGACGATGGGGATTATTCATGAGTATGTGACTCCATGCCGGACGAATGCTGGAGAACAATAGTTACAGGTAAGTAACTTGTTCCTTTTCAGTCAATGAGTTTAAAAGAGGGTATATGGAAACATCCTCTTCAGGTTGAGAAGCAGACAAGATATACAAGGGACCCAATTTTGAGGTTACCCCCTACCCTCACAAATATTAAACTGAAAAATAAAAAAATCTTATCCCATCATCTCCTATTGGAAAAGCATGATTGTCCACATGACATTCTGGTGCTTAATAGATCAAATGTACTGGGATCGATGGCAGATGCATGAGATCTAGCATTCTTCCAGACCACTGACCACCAAGCATTATTGGCGGTGATCTGGAGAGAGTGCATCTGCATATACCATCAAAACTGATTAGGGATCTGTTTTTGGCAGCCAAAGCCCAGTTACGTTGCTGGGGATATAAAATATCGGAAGTTTCCAATGAACATCAGTTGTCAAGGGGACTTATTTGTGAAGAGGACAATACAGTGGGCAGGAACACAATGGGCCTCATTACGACCCAGGCGGTAAGTTACCGCCTGGGCCGTGACTTTACCACCATGGCGTAAACTACGTTTACGCCATGGTGGTTGGCGGACTTACCGCCCCATTCCGAGGTCGGCGGGGCGGTAAGTCCCCAATCCCCATTTACCCTTCCCCATTCCCATTTTTGCCCCATAGGGCATAATGGGAGTGGGGAAGGCGTTAATTACGCCACCGTAAATTACGGTGGCGTAATTAACTCCATGGTCCCTTAGCGCCATGGATTTTAACACCTGCTAAAAGCAGGTGTTAAAAGCGCCATGGCGCTAAGGGACCTCGTAGTTGGCGGTAAGGGGTCGGCGCAGCTAACGCTGGCGTTAACCCCTTACCGCCAGGGTCGTAATGAGGCCCAATGCAATTCTTGCCTCTTTAAGTGACCTGTCTAGCAAAATTGAATTGGAAGGGAGAAATTGAGTTCATCAATGATCATTGTAATGAAGGATCATAGGAAGATTGGACATGGGTGCCAGGAGTACTGGGCCATAGACAGGAAGCCTAGCTGATCCCACACCAAAACCAGGTAAGTTGGAATATGGGTTCATAGAACACCAGAGGGAGCAGGCATTTGTTAACAGCTAAGGATAACCCTCTGATTGATATATATAGTGTTCCTCCAAGAGACCTGGTTGCTTCATAAACTGGTATGGTATGGCTATGCTATAAATTTGATAAAGGGGATTAAGGGGGCCAATGGAAGACCTTCATCAGCATTGCTTATAGCCTGTAAAATGGGTTGGGATTTTCATTAGAACCATGTGCATCTCCTAACCCCTTTTTCCAACTCTCTAAACTTCATTGGGGATGGGAAGCTGGGGGAATTGATGATCCGTTTGGGTTAGTGAACCTTTACTGGAATCCGGCTGCAATTAACACCGAATGTTTTTATGTGCGGTGGAACAAATGTTGGATCTAGCAATAGAGGATCCAAGAACCCTAGCATTGATCAGAGCTGGGATTTAAATCCCTCGGCTCTGATGGACACAGCAGGTCCAAATGATGTGCGTTCTAACTCTTGGAGAATCCACATGAAAGGAAGAGATCTCCTTATGCTAAATGGGGCTATTAAGGGCGATGTCCCCCCCCCCTTAAAAGATTTGGTAAAGAGGTGCCCAGACTGCAACTATAGATTACATCTGTGTCTGAAAATGTGTTTGTCCATGTCAGATTTGATCATGCTACCACAATAGTGACCTTGATATGCTGTGGGTTAAATAGAAATCTTGTATTCATACGAGTCCAATAAATGTTTGCTCTCTGACACTGACCACTAACCAAGGAAGAAATAGATTAAAATGAAAACTGGGTAAACTGGTCAAAAAGAAAAAGAAATCAATTGAGGATTCATGGGCCGAATAGACAGTAAATTAAGACTATACCAAATAAAAAAATTGAAGCTAAAATGTAGGAATTGGGCAAGAGCACACAAATTTAATTTAATACAAAAGAACGCTGAAGTAATGTTGTAAGCTATAGCCAATAAAACTGCTGCTATCTGGGTTTATTAAAGGCAGCTGGTGGATTTTGCCAGCTGGCCCTACAGGCGAACCCTATCCTGGAAAAATATTCTATTTTTTTTTCAACCTGTTTCCTTGCAATTCAACCCAAAGTGCCATAGATGATCATGAAAACGAATGTGAATGGAAGTTAACCTTCAACCTGGATGACTTGATGAACTTCATTAAGAATGTAAGTATTTCCTGTGCACCGGGCCCAGATGGCCTCACAAATCAAATGCTTAAATTATGCCCTGAGGCCTGGGCTAAGAATCTGCTGATTTTATTTTCACAGATTTTGAGAGCAAAAACAGTGCCAGATTCTTGGAGGAAATCAATAAGAATCCCCATTTTTAAAAAGGGTGATAGAAATTTTGTCCGGAATTATTGGCCTATAGCTCTTTTAGATGTCACGGGCAAAATATTTTGACGTTTGAGTTTAAGGGATTTTAACTTGTGAATGAAGTAAGGGGGCAAGTTTGATTTGCATTAAACAGGCTTTGTCCCGGGTCTGGGAACAGCGGTTACTTTATTGACACTTGGTTTAATCAAGAAGAGACTTTTTACGACCGGGAAACCTATTTATATGGCGCTTATAGATTTTAAACTTACATTTGACTCCGTAGTCCGCATCAAGTTATTTACAAAAATGAAAGTTGGCATTGTCCACATCATATTAGATTGATGATTGTTAGGCAGAAACCTGTGCAGTTCCCTTAGGGAACGCTGCAAAAGATTTAGGACTATAGGTGTTAGCAGTAAACCCACTTGGTAGCAGTCTGTACCACCCAGATTTACCTGGTAGCTATGGCTGAGCAGTCAGACTACTCTCAAGAAGAGTTAGGCAGTATGCAAAGTATACACAATATGCACTCAGGTACAATAATACAAGCAAACACTGACCAGAGCTTTGGTATCAAAGTATATAATTATTTATTTAAAAACACACAGTTGAAACACTCCATCACTCTTATTGAAAAATATTCTAAACACAGTTACTATTATAATATATACACCCCTTTTTCCCTATTTGATAAATCACAGTAAAACACCACTTATTTTCATACAGAGGTGAGCGCTTAACTAGATTGCACTATAATAAGTTTGTGAGAAAGGGGGGGAAAAAGACAGAATATGAAGAGGTACACCACTCTATGATCCGGGAACACTGTTAGCAAGGCAGAGAGCAAAAAGTCACTGGTGAGCCAAAGTCCAAAGGCTGGGCCCACTCTTAGAGGGAGCAGAGCACAAATGCGCCCAAGATCACAGTTACACTAGGCTTAGAAAGTCTTGCAGAGGGTTCAAGAAGAGTTTAGAGAGGCTTAGAAAAGTTTAGCCAAGGTGTCCCAGGCTAACCCAGGATCGAAAGCCGGGGGCTAAATCTACACCGTACAGTCGGTAGCAAGGGAAGCCAGGCGGGACACGGTACCTTAAGTGGGAAGGATCCTCCAGCGGTGGCAGTTGTTCCTGGTAATGGGTGCAAGTTGCGTCGTCGTCCAGGGGAAGAGAAGATCTCGACTTGGAGGAAAGATGAAGGTCGTTGCACTACCAGGGAAGAAACCAGCCGCAGAGTTTTCCGGTTAAAGGTGGTACCTTGGTTTCGCGGTCGTGGTAAAACGTGGTATCCCGGTTGCCGGGGTGCTTGGCACTGGCAAGGCGGCCACAAGGTACGTCGGGAAACGAAAAGACGGTGAAAACTGGTTATCCCCACCAGTCAAAGGAAGAAGACTCTCCGGCGGGAGATCTCCTCTGTCGTTGGGAAAAGTGGTGAGGCGGTCCAGCAGGGCTCCACCGGTGGTGGTGTCGTGGCAGGTCGGCTCAGCTTCTCCCTTGTCGGATTCTTAGGTCCTGTGGCGACTTCTGAAGTTCCAGTCCCCAAAGCCCTGCTTTTATGCAGCAAACCCCCATTCACTCAGCCTAGCTGTCACTCAAACATGCTAAGTGGTGAGCCGGCCGGCTCACCACTTGGGCCAATCAGGATGGAGTGCGACTTGAGTTGCCTAGGCAACTCAGTCCAGGGTGCCTAAATTCCCCTCCACCCCTCCTAAGTACCCCAGACAGAGTGGCACCACTTTGGAGGGCTTCTGTGGAGAAGCCCGCCAAAAAGTGGAACAAAGGGCTCGACTTGGGTTGGAGTCACAGAAGAGAACACAAACGCCATTTTAGAATCAAGTTTTGGCAAAAAATACCAACCAGAGAATTAATATTAATTAAATAAACCGGCGGTATGTTCGAGGCTACCGTAAATAATTAAAGATAGTAGCCTAAAACAATGGGAAATCCCATAGGAAAATATTTGCGGTTGAATATAAAAAGTAGTATCCACTGCCACCAGCCAAAACTCGATCAGGGGAGACGGAGACGTGCCCCCTCGACTAAAAGACCCTGGGGCAATTCCAGTACGTCCACACTATGATGGTTTGTACTGGTTCTGTTAAGAATTTAACACTAGTAAAGTCAATGGTGACTTTACATGCCCTGGGAGACAGTAGTCAGTCCCAGGGTATGGAGTCTATACTGGGGGGTCACTAAGACACCCCTGTGTCACTGCACTGAGGGTGCTGTGTAACACACATCACAAAAACACATCAAACCCTATGGAGTAAAAGACCCCATAGCCCATTAAACACTTATAGATTCAAAGAAACACACTCAAATCATGTCCAAGAGTGAGGGTAAAAGAGTCTCACTCTTGGCAGGAGAAAAAAATAAACCCTAAAAATCCAGCAAAGCTGCTGGGGGACTCACTAGGTTAGGAAATTCAGCCTAAACAGAGAATTCTACCTAACAATGATACAGGCAGTGCACACTAAAACAACAATTCAAGTTAGATTAAACCAGCAGGGTCTTTTAACAAATAACATACCAACCTACAGGGGCTTTAAACGGGTGTATTTTGGCACTGCCCCTATTTATCTTTTTATTAAGGACGTTGGCTGTCTAAATCCTCGGCTTTTCCACCCAAACTTGGCAAGCATCTTATTTCTTAGTTGCTCTATGCAGTTGATCTGGCCCTCCTGAACCAGACTCCAGTGGGCCTACAAAGGCAACTGAGAAGCCTGGAGGAGTATGTGGCTGATAATGGTTTGAGCATTTATGTTGATGAATCCATTGTATTAAACATGACACGAAACTGAATGGTAAAGTATTCCAATTATAAATGGTATGTACAAAAATCCCTTTAATGCATGTAATGGATTATAAATATTTGGGACTCCGTATTAATAATGTGGCATTGGAGATTCCGTACAGAGCGGAGTTAAGGAAAAAAGCTGTATAATGTATGCGGCTCATTATACATAGAAAATATGGAAAATATCATGTTTTCCACTGCTGTAATTGTAATTGGTTATTTATAACTTGCTTATTACCCTGAGGTTTCTAAGCACAGACGCAGGAAACAAACTTGTGTTGCTCGCCGTCATCTTGTTTCCAAGGCGAGCATGTTGCCCCTGAGCTATCCTCCATCCTCTGCTGGTTTACTACAAACAAAACTGTCCCAACATTGACATACGGTACTGAATCTGTTCTCTCTAATACTATCGAGTGGACTTGTCTAGAAGGTCTATTTTCGGAAAAAGTATTTGCTTTGGCCAAAAGCCTACTGATGCAATTGATTAGGTATGAGTTTGGCCTTTTGTTCCTCGAGATAATTGTCAATTGGAAAGTTTTGAGTTTATACAGGAAATGTATAATGGAGCACTCGAAATCAGTACTGACACATATTGCAGACCTAACTAACCAGTATGATCGATCGCTGGAAACTTGGAAATTAAGTTCTTTAAAAATAATGGATCTAGCAGGAGTTTCAGCAGAGATGCTGGTTAGGACCCCGGATACGGCAAAAATACGGCTTTGTTGGTATGATTGGGCCTGAACCAGAGAACAGTGCACCAAATACAAAGTGTTTGCAAATTTTGGCTACAAAAAGAAGTTGATGAATGTCTTGCCAGTATATATGTAGAAAGTCCTTGTTTGAAAAACAAGGTGTTTGTTCATGAAATTTAGATTGAAGTTGTGGGTGAACAGGAAGGTGCTAAATTCAAGATACAAGTGGCCACTCGCTCAGAGGAATTGTCGCGTTTTGTAATTTAAATGTGTGTCTGGAAGCACTCCTACATCTTTTGATTGAATGTCCGAAGCTGATAAATGAAAGACCTATATGTTTATGACTTATTGCAAGGATTGGGGACATCTCGCGGATGACTGGATATGTCAGCTGATGCATGGTGGCCAACATACAACATTGATTTTAGCGCTTGTACGTTTTTAAGGATAATTCATATTTTGGAGAATGCAGTTTTCTAAAGAACGTTCAGAATGATGTGACTAGGTTATTGTTTTTGCTTTTGGTCTTACCCTTTTTACCATTGTATGATCATAATGATGTATTATGGAATAACCATGGATGTTATTTCCTGTGGATGGAAATCATGTCTTCTTGTCCTTATATCACAGGTGATGGGATCAGTGAACGAGACGAGTTATTCATCATAAAAGTAGAAGAAAACATACTCTCGACAAGTCCTTGGACAATGGAAGGAAGAGAGAGCAATGACCCTCCCAGTGCAGGTGAAGAAGAATGTGGTGTGATATTTACATTTTTCAGATTTTCAAATGTTTAAACATTTCTACCCCAGCTCCAAAAACTCCCAAGATTTTTTTGTAGAATAGGACACTCCCACCACGTTGTGTTAAAATGGTGGAAGCCTCAGGATAATAGCAATTTTGGGTTGTATTCTCTTATTCTGAAATGGTCAGGACAGAGCACACAGATACCTTGTAGAGATGTGATGGCAAGTACCCCTGTCATAGATCCCATTCATTAAGCCACCATACAGTACCATCTTTCCTTCAAACCATACTGAGCCATGACACACAGAAAACAGGGCAGCCATATCTGAAAGGTTTTAACACTTATACTATACACCCAAGATTCGGAAACCCTACAATTAAAAAGCAGCTACCTCATGCCCTACACTGACTTCACCTCACCTCAACTGATAATGGTCATCAAGTTAGGCCTCATTGGCACTGAGCAATCCAGGCGAGACACTCATTCTACAATAACAAGTCTCCACTTTAGGCCCTGTCATTGACCCCCTCCCTCTGTAGGGTCTCACTTGGAAAGGGGGCCCTTTCAGACAAACAGAAAAAAAGAGGGAACAGTGGGAGTTACAAACCCATGGCAAGAGGCATCCTCAGGAGCATATGCTGACCCCTTGCAATACCCCCAGAAGGCATGAGAGTAGAATGTGGAGTCCAGTCCAGGAGGGAGAGTCCCTGATCCCTTCCAGTACCCCAGAAGGCATAGGATTAGAATGTGGAGTCCAGTACAGGAGGGAGAGTCCCTGACCCCTTTCCAGTACCACCTAAAACATGGGAATAGAATGTGGAGCTCAGGTCAGGACGGAGAGTCCCTGACCCCTTCGAATGCCCCAGAAGGCATATGCGTAGAATGTGGAGCCCAGTCCAGGAGGGAAAGTCTCTGATCCCTCCCAGTACCCCATAAGGCATGCAAGTAGACTGTTGATCCCAGTCCAGGAGGGAGAGTCCCTGACCCCTTCCAATGCTCCAGAAGGCAAAGGAGTAGACTGTGGAGCCCAGTCCAGGAGGGAGAGTCCCTGACCCCTTCCAGTACCCCAGAAGGCACAGGGATTAGAATGTGGAGCACAGTCCAGGAGGAAGGGTCACTGATCCTTGAGGCCTCCTGCAACCATGGAAACCACCTTGGCCTCTGGTAAGGAAGACCTTTATGTATGTCATGGTGGAGTACCGTCCTTCCTTGATAAAGAAATCCTTTGTACTGGTCAGGGAGAACTTGCTGTTTTCCCTGGGACAAATGCTACTGACTTGTTATTAACGGTATGAAGAAAGATATGTTTAATAAATGGAAGAAATTGGATGCCCGGACCCCAGCAGGCTATGGTCCCACTGCCATGGGTGCCCGTAAAGCCAAGAACTCTATTGTGGAAGATTGGTGTCAGAACTAGACATTTTGCAGCAGCTATTTGTTGTGCGTGTCTACCTAAACCCTTGTTCGTGACACATCCCATACTACTACTTCTTTTATTATTCATTTCACAGGGCAGGGAATTATTCCTTTCTGCAACAAAGAAGACGACGCAACCTCTTGCAATGATGAACAGGACAGTGAGAGAAGACAGGGCAGCAATGCCATGGGTGAGTAACGGTGCTTAATTACTGGAACTCATGGGAGTGTAAAAGAACACATTTCGTCTGATCGCGGAGGAACGCGCACATTTGCTTGCTATTGTTTGTGTGAACACAGTGGAGTGGAATGTGTGCCATTGTGCCTCTATCTCTGCTCAAGGGATCTTAAGGTGTTAAAAGAGGGATGTATGGTTTCCAGAGTTACGAGCAAGGAGGGACGGAACATGCACTCACTAGTTACAAAGCTCTTAGTAGGGTTTATTCTGGAGTTGGCATCATCGAGTAGAGGTGTCTTTGTCCCAAAGCAATGAGTTGACGGCTTCAGGGAAGTACCTGGAAAAGACTGTACCCTCCCTTGCCCTTGGGGTGATTTGCACTTTCAGCACATGTAGGTATTCCCCTCTCCCTTTATGTGTAATTCCGGGTAGAATGCTTTATGTCTCTGCCTTGGTCTGTTCCCAGTTAGCAAGCTTCTTATATTCTGGCTGATGGCCTAGTTCCTCCACCAGCGCTTAGAGGTTTATAGCTCGCAGCTAGCTTCTAGCACTTGGCTACTTCTCCTGACTGTCATGCCTGCATCTGCAAGGGTTTCTTGGCTGCACGTCCCTGAGCCAATACACGCAGCTTGCTAAACTCTTGGCTCTAGCTTTCCTCCAGTTATTGCTCCACTGGTCTAGTGGCCCCGTTTTCCATCACTAGCTTTCACAAAAGGGTTCCTGGGGACATATTAGCACTGCTCTCCTCAGCTCTGGCTGCAATGCTGCTCTCGCCGCAATCTCGCTCCCTGCACTCTTTGGCCCTCACTCTCCTCAGGAATGCCATCCTACCTCTCAACTCAATAACCTCCCAATGTGGAGCTTCCTGCACACCTTTATAGTGGCCTAAATTGGCCAAGACTGCTGGTGCTCCATTTGGAGAGGGTTTCCCTGATTTGGTTGCTATTAATGATTAGTCCTTACATTTCAGATCTACCTTCTCCCCAGGTATGCCTGTCTTCCTGGAGACTATTTTCTTGGGTGTGACATAGCCTTGAGCCAAGGGCTTAAGAAAGTTGTCCACCATCTTGAAGTCAGGCAGAATCAAGATGTCACATTTGGAGCTCTGCTGTAGCTCTCCTAGTCTCCCTACAGTGTGTGGGATCGGGGCATAAATGTTGGTATGCGATTTGCAAAGTCTCTTCACAAGCGGTCCCATTATTCGATCTATCTGAAGACCCCTTGCTCCAAGTTCAGACCAATGTTCTATCCAATTGCTAGTCATGGTCCTGGCCTACAAGCCACCAAGCCTCCCTTCTTCCTCTCCCTGGGATCTTCTTGGTAGAGATAGCTAGCTCCCTGCTACATGGGTTGCATACCCTGCCACAACCCCCTGACTCCTGGGCCACCCTCCAGGAAGGGCCGGCACAGCTCTGGGGTATACACCATTAACTAATGGCTGCTTAGCAGGTGACCTTGTCACAAAGGCCATCAGGTTTTAAGACGGATTTCTGAACTCTGTCCGGGAGGGGCAGAGGTTCAGAAGGCCAGCCCAATTTCTTGGAATAGGGTAACCTCTGGACAAGCCAGACCAATAAGGGTAGCGATCGCGGCGGTCAAGACTAGGTCTCAAGAGGGGTGAGGGTGACTGAAAGCCCGCAATGAGCACACACAGCAAGGACACTTACAGATTACTCCAAACAGGTGTTATATTAAAAATATAGACACATTTATTCCAAGGCCTTTGCAACAATGACCGTAGCGAGAAATCACAATAAAACTCAAGTAAACCAACACATACCAAACCAATACAATATATATACAAATACAAACGAGTAACGCGTTAGACGCACGAAATGTGTAGACCACCTAGATGGGGAGGAAACCAGGCAGTGCGAATAATAATCAGACCCAGTCCGTCTTCAGAGGCACCTAACTAAAAGGAAGTCCAAACCCTACGAAGAGTGGAGCCTTGTGCTCAAAAGTACCTGCACACGCTGGTGCCAACGGGCAAAAAGGGGAGTCTCTTCGAGGGAATCGGGCAGTTCAGTTCGGTGAACAAATGAAGATGAACAGAGCTCCGTGACTCAAGCGCAGCCTCCACTGTGGGCAGAAGCAGAGCGCGAGTACGGAAAGGCGTGCTGTTTGACACAGCGAGGATAGGCTATGGGCTACTGCACGAGGGCGACCAGTTCCTAGCTATGCTACTCGCCGGTCCCCGATGCAGGCAGACCCAGGCTTCTCCGCGTCAGTTTCAGTGCTGGCAGGTTCAGATAGGAGCTGGGGACGTCTCGTTGTCGTGTAGATTCCGCAGCAGCAGAGTTGAGTTGAGGGCGTCCCAAACGCAGTGAACCCGCACAGTTTGTTACCACAGCAGGGCAACGGAGCGGCCGTGTGTATCTCAGCCAAATGTACACTACCTGGGAATGCCAAGCGTACGAATCATGTGAGAGTGACAAGGACTTGAAATATAACACAACCTGATGGCGGTTACAGAGCCAGACTCCTGGGTAGGCTGGTCAGTCTGCTGGATGGCCCAGAGACACTTCCGAAGGCTTACGTGCAGTAGATGGTGAAGGTGCCGAGAATAGCTGTCCCCGCTATTCCAAGGGTCAAAGTACCAGTACAGGCCTTCTTGTTCGATCCGAGGTAGAAAGGGTTTCACAAAGCGACAGCAATGCAGAGGAGCAGTCCTTCAGCGGGTCACCAGCGATTCCTTGGTTCAGCCTCGTGGTTGCAGGATACTTGACTCCTGTATCCCTTTGTTCGTGAGAACTCAGGAGATCGACCTGGTAGTGGTGTTTCCAGCCTCCTCTTATCCACGGTTCCCTTCGCGCCAAAACGGAGAGGACCCAATGGGAGATCTACTCACAAAACACTCACACCGTACGTGGACCTATCACGGACCACGGTGGTCCCAGGCATTCATACCACACTAGACTCTCTGGCACCCAGGATGTGTATTGGGACCAGATATCCCAGCCCACATCCTGGAGGCACACACAAGGCCTGTAGAAGCCCGCGAAAGCATCTGTTTCTCACGGGAAAGTACATGCCCAAATAAGGAGGGCCTCGGGTCGGCTCGACCTGGGGAAGGTGAAGGGGGCAAGCCGGTCAGCGGACAGGACAAAGCGCCTCGTGGTCTGGCCATTTTGGGAGCCAGGCCACCATTTTGGGCGAAGCGCGAGAAACGCGCTTAAAACGCCAAAAGGAGCTCAAAAACACAAGAAACGATTGCTGCCACCAGTCCCGTCCGTGATTCACTTGCACCGATCATTTACAATCCAAAAAGAGTATCTAGGGCCTGTAGAAGACTAGAGACCCAAGAGAGCAGTAACTTAGCTTATAGTGCCCTCTTGTGTCATGTTGCACGAAAGCTGCAACATGATAAAGAAACTACAGAAAACAACGTTTCCCGGTACTGACTGTCTTAAGGGCATGTCAATTTCCCCGTAAGAATGGATCGAAAGCCCAGAGGAGTGCGGCTGAGGGCTGCACTTCTCTGGCAAAGTCTAGATCCTGGTGAAAACAAAAGCAAAAAGTTTAGGGGTTGCCACATGGAAGGAAAATTACCCATAATTAAGAAATCTTTCCTAACATCAGGTCAGTGAGAAATGGGCAAGTAACCCTGACCAGAGGCCGGCCAATAACATGCTGTTTTGACCACATCCACAAGGCATCATCCCCTACAGCTCTGCTGTACTAAAGGTGCCATTATATGGCTTATACCTGTGGATGTGGGTGATCTTGCAATTTCTCAACTCAACCCCCACATTAAACAATTAAAGCAGTGCACTGTTTTGAAAACAACTGCCTAACAATATTTCAGACAACCCATTTCCTCTTGATGGGATTTGCTGAAATAATTCACTAGGGAATGAGGGGAGTGAGCAGCCCCCTGTCAGCCCAGGACACTAGGGCAACGACTCCAGGA
The DNA here is from genome assembly GCF_040938575.1 of Ambystoma mexicanum. NCBI lineage: Eukaryota > Metazoa > Chordata > Amphibia > Caudata > Ambystomatidae > Ambystoma > Ambystoma mexicanum. The sequence goes on from NC_090931.1 coordinate 1,534,953,381, forward strand.
ACCCTGCAGCGCAAGATGTTTTTAAGGCGGTTGTAGGCCCCACAGAAGGCACTGAATGGTGGCCCCTATGTCCTAAATCTTTGAGAGCTTTCCTCCAATAAACTTAGCAACTCAGATGTTCAGTTTTATATGCAAAATGAAACATCTTTTTTTTGCTATTTTAGACACGCAAGAATAAGAATCCTCAGACCATAATGATTTGGAGTACTTAGAACTCTGATGTAAAAGCAATCTCGTACCACCGCTACCACATTCCCCTATAGGTGCATTTCATAGAGCTGTTCTACAAGACCTCAAGAAGTTGTCATACAAAGGGCTCAAGTGCTGCAACCTTTAGTAAAAAAAAAAAAGAGCTGTTTGATATCAGAAACATGAGGATGCGAACCTAACCATTCACCCACCGATAAAGGAGGCGCAATGGTAATTATCAACAGTGAAGGCTATGGAGAAGAATGCACTGCACAGCGTAATGATGGACACAGATATGCCTCACTTGGATAAGACCCTTCATCTGAGACCTCAGAGAACCTGAAAGTTCTGTTACACATTTTGCATCCCGTAGGTCTTTACATAGAAGCTATTCTTCTACTGAAAAGGCACCACACATGTTCTGAATATTCTTAACTCCCATGTCTTAGAGACACGCGACATCATGGAGACCATAGACGACAAGAGTCTGTACACATTCATGCCTCATAATATGGGTGTGGAATCTGTGGAGCGCGCCTTGTTAAGAGGACTGGGTAGGGGCAGCGATTTCATCATTTGTTTACCTGAGTTTATATCGCTGGACTCGTATTTCAAGCATAAAATGAACTATTACTTACAATCAGTTGCACCTCCATGGGTACCAGCATGGCTCCCAGCTCCACGAATGTCCTACAGCAGCGTTTATCGCATAAGTGTATTGGTTACTGGGGAATGTACATAGACGATGTGTTTATGATCTGGAAAGGTACTATTGAAACTCTACATAATGCCATCGTCGTGAGAATCCAATGCAAACATACACTTTTTAGATGTACTTATTAGACCAAATCCTCTTGGTTTTAACAGCAGTATAGATCACAATCCCACCGATCGGAACACCTTATTGCATTGCTGAGCTTTCCCAACACCGAGAAGCCTACCATAAAGCCAGTTATTAAGAGTAAAGTGTATGGTTAACAATGAAGACGAATGCAGACAAGAAATTGACAGAATGCGGAACACATTTTTGGAGCAAGGTTACTTCACTGAAGAACTCGAGACAGCAAAGACCAAAGTTGACTCCGGCTGCATTACTTTACACCAAGAAGGATGATGTAAACATGGCTTCCTTAGCGTTTTTACACAGTCACCTAGGATTAAGCAAAGTATATTGTAACACTGGACCTTGTTTATGTGCGACAACAAATTACATGACCTTTTTAGTGACATGCCAGTCTTTTCCTAACAGAGAAGTATTAATCTGAGGGCCCTTCTATTCAACACTCAACCAGATCATGCTTCAAGAATCAAATCCGAAATAAATTGCACTTTTCAGTGTCTCTCTTGTAACAGTATTATCAAGGGCAACTTTGCATTGCACCCCAAAACTGGAGAAAGAAATCTCACAACGCAATTATGTGAACATTTAATGTAGTGTAATCAAATGTCCCTGTGGACTTTTGTGCGTAGGGCAAATAAGTTGCAAGGCTAAAATAAAATGGAATGAGCACAGATCCAACATTCTCTGCATCACCCACAAGGCTTTCTGGGGCCTGGGACCCCTCTACATCCAACTCTCTCTCCCTAAATACCTCCTTGCTGGAGCCCTTCGGTCTTCTAGATCCAACTCTCGGCAGATCAGATGTTTCTCCAAGCAGAGGGTGCTGGGTAGATCTTTCTTCAGCAGGAGCCTCCCTCTGTAATGGCCTCCCCATCCATCTCCGACGTGAGCCGGATCTGCTTAAGTTGTAAGTTTATAAGGCTTATTAGGGGCCAGGCCCTCCTTTGACCGGTCATCCCCTACGCCCCTTACTAGCTCTTGCCCGACAAGCCTACTGAGTCTGGTCCACCCCCATCCTCACACTCAACCTCCGGGCTCCCCTTAGCACTTGCCCATCCCCTGGTGCCCCCTCCCTCCTGTACTGCTCCCTCTCCCATCCATCGCCCTGATCTGCCCCCTTCCCCTGCACTTTTCTTCTGCACTTGCACAATCTGAATGCCACAAAGCCTAGTAGATGTGATTGGTTATTTATAACGCGCTTAATACCCAGAGGTTTCTAAGCGTGTACCCGTGGATCGAACCCGTGTTGCTCCGCGTCGTCTTGCTTCCAAGGCGAGCGTGTTGCCCCTGGAAATATTGTTTTCTCCTTTTGTCCTCCCCCTCCCTTTTTGTCTTGTGGCGCCTGGAAAAAGTTTTTTCTATATAGGCGCCATATTAATGTTCAATAAATAAATTAAATGTTAATTCTGCAGTAGCGAGACACTTAAATCAACAAAGGCAGCAGATAGCGCAGGGGCAGGGGCCAGAAATGGATGGCCCTAAATTCACTGGCACTTAATGATAGAAAGACAGAGCTGCTCATTGTGGGAACATCGTATAGACTAAAGAATCTAGACCCACAATATAAAGCTTTTGTGATTAATGGAAATTTGATCCCAGTGTCTGACTCAGTGAAGGCATTGGGTGTCTATTTTGATTCCCACCTTTCCTTTCAAAAACAGGTTTCCCACCTAAAATCGTCCTGCTCTTACTACATACATTTGCTGTGGCAAATCCGCCCCCATTTGTCCGAATCAAACAGTGCCTTGATGCAGCGGCTATAGTTAATTCCAAGTTAGACTATTGTAAAAGTCTTCTTCTTGGAACATCGAAAGGAAATATCAGGAAACTTCAAGTACTGAAAAATGGTGCAGTCCGAGCTGTCTGCGTTCTTGGTCACCAAACCCACATCTTGGAATATCGTAGGAAGCTGCACTGGCTATCAATAGAACAATGTATGAACTTCAAAGGTGCCGTCTTGGTATTTAAATGCCTGATGGGTGAAGCACCAGATGACCTTGCTTCGAGAGTCATAAAAGGCCACCCCTAACAGACTTTGTGCTCAAATAACAAGATGCTCCTGGTGCAACCTCGTGCTACCCTGAAAAGCTTGGGGTAGGAGGGCAAGCTTTAATGTTTGGGCTTCGTTCGTTTGGAACCTGCTTCCCTGTGCTACCACGCAGCAATTCAGGAAATGCCTTAAAGCATTCCTCTTCAATATTTAGTTAAATTGATAATTTGTAACTGCCATCCTGGAATGTCCTGACATCCTGTCTCTTAAAGTTGCGTATGCAGCTTCTTGCTGTTTTTTTGTTTGTGTAATGCGAGGGCCCTGAGGCCTTTGGGTGTGTTATAAGAATTTTCTTATTTAGTTAGTTAGATCCACTTTCAGATATTGGAGGTAGTAGTGACCAAGAACCTATGCATGAATATCGGCAAGAAGCTGGAGCAGAGAGGGGCATTCTGGACGGATAAACAGTCTTTCCAAATGATATGAATGAAGAGCTGCACATAAGTTGTTTTCTGTTTGCCATTATTAGCTAATTTTGATTTCTGATACTTGTGAATCTGTGTAGAATTACATTCTTCGCATATAATGCGACATCTAGCGGTAATCACGGAATATTACATTTTCTTTTTACGATCGAAAAGGGACGTCGACCTGGGCATGTCTAACTCTTTTCCACTGTGACGTGTAGTGTACCCATGATCCCTCATGTGTCGAGGTCCTCCAAATTGTTTTTCTCACCATACTGGTTGGTAGCTTTAATGCAGAGCTTGTGTTGATGACATTTATTGCTTTATTCGTCGCGTCTTTGACACATTTTTTTTTACTATTTCATAGACGCCATTTCCAGTTTCCCGTCCTGCGAATCTGATTGAATTCTTGACAGCTGGTGACGGCTCTCACCATCAAGCTTCGGCCTTTACAGTAGGGAGAGTGGGAATCCTTATTCTCGACTTTACTCTTTAGAGAATGCCCTTCCTTCCTTTCTTTCTTTGCTCCTTTTCCACATAATAATGGAAAAAACTCCATTTAAATGTTGCCCTTCCTGTAATAGGAAGTATCGGAGGAGGGACATTCAGAAGGAGTGTTGTAACTGCTTAGCTCGTGGCCACGACGAGCAGCATTGCAAGGCCTGTTGACTCTTTAAGCCTGACAATTAATGAAATGTGCACAAAGCGGTGGGCAGCCTGCAACATGCAGGCCGAATCCTATGCCTCCACCTGCGCTGTTGCATTGGACAAGGGGCCCTCCAGCAGCCACAGCTCCAGTTCGGAGGCCGAAGACGTCGTCGTGGAGTCGACCGACTCCTGCATGCCCGTCCCCAGCCCCTCTAGGCCTGTCGAATGCATTGCAATAGGAAGACCACCCAATGGCGACAGGGGCACTCATTCTAACACCAAGGCTAAACACGCAACCCCTCGGCTTCCTTCGATCTCGTTGAATAAGCCTACGGCACCCACAGGCCCATCAAAAACTTCGGCGGGGACTGGTGAACCTTCTGGTTCTTAGCAGTCTGGGCTTCAGCTGCCACATGTGATGCATAATACCAAGTCTTCCACTCCACAGGGTGCCTAAAGTTTCAGTGCATGTTTCCGCCACGTCGAAAGATACGTCAAAACGCACATCTTTAAGTATAAAACTCCCTACATTAAGGGAAAAGCACACTAATGCCCTTCCCCACCGGGACTCCTCTGGTTCTGGTCCTCAGAAATCCTCCTTTTTTTGTTTTTGTTTGCCCAAACAAGAGGGGATCCTTGGAGTGTCTCTCTGCCAGCTTATGTCTCGGGTTAGAGTCTCAACCAGAGTCTTTAGCTCACCATCCTTTCACAGAAGAGAAATGTCCACTACATATCAGTCTTTGTCCTGCTCAAGGGCAGTCCAGCACCGAAATGACAGGCAATTCTCTTCTGAACAAGAGTACCAACAGCAACCCCAGACACCTGTTTCGGCCTGGTTGGGCCTCCTCAGTGAGGTGAAGCTGTGCCTCTCTAAGAACAGTGAGCTTTTTTGCCTCCAGGCTATACCCAGGCCTCCTCTCAATTATCAGTCCTTACAAGGGCCCAACGGCCCTATTCAGGAAGATGCAGCTTTCCCACTTCCAGAAACCCCAACTTCCAGCTCCTGGACTAGGGAAAGGTTTGAGGAGAGTATTGACAGTCTCTGATTTCATTGTTTTTTCAGCAAGATTTGATGAGATTCTTCATAAAAATCTCATTCCTTCGAGGACAGACTTTAGGCCCTGCAGGTCTCCTAGGCTTCAGTCCCCCGTAGTCTGCCCTACCTCTCCTGGACTCAAGTTACCTGAGCCCTCTGAAGATATTTTTCAGGAGGATCATTATGATCCAGAAGAAGACGCATTCTTTTTTCCCCCGACCATGATGATGAGTCCCAGGATTCTGTGTCACATGACCCAAACGCATGGCTTAATACAGATGACCAGGGGGCCTGGTCCACTACCCATGCTCATGAGGCAGAGCCTTGCAATATTTTTCTGTACGCTACTCCTGTCACCCAATCCAGGCAGGCTTCCCCAATTGAAGATCAGCTGCTCTTCAATAACATCCTTAGGAAGGCAGCGGATCACTTCAAAATTGGTACTCAGGGAGCAGTGCCTGACTCAAAGAGGAGGTTCCGGTCAGCCAGGCTATTCCCCTTCTCAACTCCATTAAGAAGCGTATTGCTCCTTCTTTACTTAGGCCCTCGCTTACTTGGGCAGTGAACCTACGCGTTCAGAAGTTGTTTCAACCCGTGCCCTCTGATCCCCTCTGTATTCAGGGACACTCCATTCCACACTCCCTGGTGGGCACTACAACCAAAAAGCATGCAGGTGTTCCCTTGTCTTCAGCTGAGGCACCTCCCGATAAGGACTGTAAGAAACTCTATGCCTTGGGCAAAATAATCACTTGTTCTGAGGCCTATGGTAACTGCATTGTCAAGAATACCACTTTGCTTACCAGCTTCAGTGATGTCCAGTGGGGTCTGGTACAAGACGGACTTCAGAATGTTTCTGAACCAGCTGTCACAGCTGCTTGCGATTGTGCAGGACGGACGTCGGGTCACGCTGAATATTCTAAAGAGACAGCTCGCAGAGTATTGGCAGAAGGGAATCTTTTTAAAACGCCATGCTTGGCTAAAGAACTCTGGTTTTAAACCAGAGATGCAAGTCTCACTCATCAATAAACCATTGAAGAATCGTTTATCTTTGGAAAGGCAGTTGATGCCTTGGAACCTTTTGGCAGGAATTTACTGTTGGAGATCCCTGCTACTGTGGATCCTCAAAGGAAGGCTACTTCCAAGTCTGTGAGGCCTGTTATGGACTGCAGACCCTCTTCTGTCCCGAGGCAGGACTTTTACCTCCCTCTGGATGACATCTATGAGGAGAAGGGGAGGTCAGACTTCGCTTTTGACCCTGTTGAGCCTGATGTGGCTCCTGTCTTTTCTGGAGACAGTCAGTTGGAAGAGTTGAGGCAATCTCTTCATGATGCCAGTGGCTTGGACACTTCTCTTGAGGGGGAATTTGGCAGGCCTGAGCCTGGGGCTCATGCTGAGTCATCCTACAGGACACTGATGGCTAGGGTCAGAGTATCTTGGCTGGTCCAGTCCTCCTGAAGCTTTTGTTCAGGATGACATAACAGATATTTTGGATCAAGGTCGGTCCTCTGACCCGGTGTTATCTTTTCATTTGACGTTGCAGAAAAGGGTGGCGGCTGCTTGGCAGTCAACAGAATCTCTTCGGCAGTTAACAAATCGTTAACTAAAAAATACTGCCCTTCCGGTAGCGACCCCAGCTACCTTTCATCTCACCCCACCCCTGAGAGTTTGGTGGTTAAGGCGGCTACGCCCACCTCAAGGCAGGCGGCGTACCCTACCATCCCTCCTGATAGGGACGACAAACCATTCGACGGTTGGGCACGCAAGGTGTTTTCTGCGGGGAGTATGGCGTTGAAGTCAGCCAACTCCACTTGTGCCTTAGCAAGATTTTCACACACTCTGTGGAATTGTTTCTCTAGCAGCTGAGCACATTCCCGAAGGGGAAGAAAGGGATGGGTTCCTTGCTCTCATGCAGGATGGCAAGGATGCCATGTGTGAATCCCTTCAGTCGGGTTTGGACACGGCCGACAGTGTTAGCCGGTCAATGGCTGCGAGCACCGTTATACGCAGATTTGCGTGGTTGCGGAAGTCTGGTTTTGCTCCGGATGTGCAAGCCCGTCTTTTGAACATGCCCTTTGATGGCGTGCATTAGTTTGGCAGCAAGACTGATGAAAGCCTTGAGAGGTTGCAGACCTCAAAAGCTGCGGCAAAATCTTTGAGCGCAGCTGTGTGTCAACCTCCGCCTTTTCATCCTAGGGGACAGCAGTGGAGGGGAGGTTCTTTTCGTTACTACTCCTACTTTGGTAGGACGAGAGGAGCCGCCAGTCAAAGGGGTCAGCATAAAAGTATCCGTGGTGGTCAGGGAAATAGGGGTGCCAAAGCCGCTCGGGCAGCTGCCTCTTTGCCTCCAGGCGCTGCCGCAGCCGCTCCAAAACAAGTATGAGGCCATGTCCCATTGTTTGCTGGTTGGGGGCAGGCTGTCTTTGCATCTCGAAGCATAGCGAGCTATTACTTCGGATGTGTGGGTTCTGGATACAATAGCCCACGGCTACTGCCTTCCATTCCTAAAGAGATCTCATGACAACCCACCTGGGAATCTCTCTTTTGAAGCTTCCAGATCTGCTCCTTGTGTAAGATTCTTGACCATGCTGCAGAAAGGCTCTATAGAACTGGTTCCTCTAGCGGAGAGGAACAAGGGATAGTATTCACCATATTTTTGTATTCCAAAGAAAGACTGGGGATTGAGACCCATCTTGGACTTGCGTTGGTTGAACAAACATCTCGGGAAGGACAAGTTGAAGATGGTCACTCTTTCTCAAGTCCTCCAGGCCCTTCAACTGCAGGATTGGTTGGTGTCTCTGGACCTACAGTATGATTATTTTCATGTGCTGATCCATCCAAAGCACAGAAAGTACCTGAGGTTTGCGGCTGGCGACTCGCACTTTCAGTTTTGGGTCCTGCCATTCGGTTGACCTCCGCCCGAGGTTCTTCACCAAGCTAATGGTGGTGGTGGCAGCGTATCTCAGGCGAGGGGGGGGGTGTGGGATTCACGTCTACCCCTACCTGGACGACTGGCTGATCCGGGCACGTTCTCCCAAGAAAGTGATGGATCATCTCGGTCTCACATGCCGCTCCCTCCACAAGCTGGGCTTCTCCCTCAATTTCAAGAAGTCGCATCTGACACCTTCTCAACAGCTCCAGTACATCGGGGCTGTGTTGGACATGTCCTTGGGGAAGTGATCGCCTCCCAAGGTGAGGGCTCATCACATTGTGCAGATGGTGGACAAGTTTCAACATGCGCAGAGTCTCCTGGATTTCGAATTCTTAAGGTTGCTGGGCCTCATAGCATCCTGCATTTTTCTGGTGCCAGAGACCAGGCTGAGGATGAGATCCCTGCAATGGTTTCTCACGATGTAGTGGTCACAATTCTCGGGCAAGATGTCGGATCCCGTTCAGATTCCACTCTCGGTCTCACAGTGGTGGGCCAACGATGGGAACGTGATGAAGAGGGAGCCGTTTTGGCAACCGTGGCCGTAGGTGACCGTTGTAACGGACGCTTCCCTCACAGGATGGGGAGCTCATGCTGAAGAATTGATCGCCAGCGGTCGTTGGTCTCTGTCGGAGTCCAAACTCCACATCAACCTGTTGGAGCTGAGGGCCATCAGGCCGGCCCTGAAGGCTTTTCTGCCGTCTGTGCGGTGGAAGTGTGTCCTGATCATGATGGACAATACAGTGGCCATGCATTACCTCAACAAAAAGGGGGGGGGTAGGGCCACTCCCATTGTGCAGAGAGGCGATACAGCTCTGGTTTTGGGCAGTCCAGAAGGGAATAACACTCTTGGCAGTTCATCTGGCCGGAGAGGAGAAAGTGGCGGCGGATGCTCTGAGCAGGCGGAGCAGTCTCTCACAAGTGGGAGTTGGCTCAAGAAGTCCTTTTGGAGATCTTTGCACTTTGGGGAACCCCACAAGTGGATCTCTTTGTGACCAGTGCCAACTGGAAGTGCGAGAGATTCTGCTAAAGTGAATTTCCTCTGATAGGAGCCTTAGGAGATGCCTTCATCGTGGATTGGTCATTCCCACTTCTTTACGCGTTTCCACCGGTCCCCATCATTCCTCAAGTGTTAAGGATGTTGCAGAGGTTTGGGCCCCACATGATCCTCATTGGGCCAGGAGAGCGTGGTACCCGGACCTTCTAGAACTGTCCATCTGCCCTCCATGCCGTCTTCCCTACTGAGAGGATGTGCTTTTGCATAACGGGGGGCTGCTGATGATGCTGATGCTGCTCCATCCAGAGCTCAGGACTCTAAACCTTCATGCTTGGTATGTGAAAGGTTGAAGTATAAGGATTGGGACCTCCCTGATGACGTAATGGATGTGTTGCTTTCAGCCAGCAACAAAATCCATGTAGTGTTTGCATAAGTTTTGTGACTGGTGCAGAGGACAAAATGTTGATCCTTTTCATGTTCCATTCCCATGGTTCGTTCTTTATTGCTTTCTTTGGCCCACAGGGGCCTTCAAGTTGTTACCATTAAGGGTTACCTGGCGGCGCTGTCTTCTTCAAGCGCTCGTCTGAAGAATGTTCTTATTTTAAGATTCCTTTGATTTCCCAATTTCTTAAAGGACTCACTAATGGGTTCCCGCCGTCCCCGTGCCAGTTGCCGGTTTGGGATTTGAATTTGTTCTTGAAATTCCTAATGGGTGCTCCATTTGAACCTTTGTACTCTTGTTCTTGGAAACTGTTGTCTTTCAAGACCGTGTTCTTGGTTGCGGTTACTTCCGCTCGCAGAGTGAGTGAATTGCAGGCACTTTCATCCAAGCCGCCCTTTACTGTGTTCCACAAGGATAGGGTTGTACTGAGGGTACGTCCTTCCTTTCTACCTAAGGTAGCTTCTGAATTTCATTTAATCCAGAAAGTGGTTCTTCCGTCTTTCTATCCTCATCCTGGTAAGCTCTGAGCTTTTATATTTCTAGGATGTCCTGGGTCAGAGTGGACGATCAACTCTTTGGGGGGTATACTGGACACCGATTGGGCCAGGCTGTTACCAAACAGACAATGTCCAGGGGGATTATCCTCACCATTACTGAATGTTACCGATTGGCAGGCAAGGACCCTCCTGAAGAGTTGAGAGCTCATTCCACTAGGGCCGTGGCTACTTTCACAGCCCTGCAGCAGGGTGTTCCTATTAGGAATATTTGTGACGCAGCCACATGGGCTTCTATCCACACCTTTCTCAAACATTACTCCCTGGATACGCTCCATGGTCAAGATATGGCCTTTGGTAAGGCGGTTCTTTATTCTGCCATCTGATTGGGTATGCTAAATTCTTTTCCCTCCTCCATTGTCTGGTACTGGTTTGGGAGTCTGTCAAAGATGTGTAATACGTAGGAGAACACAATCCATTCGAAGAACAAGTTAGTTACCAACTGGTAACGCTCTTTCGATTGGATGTTCCTCCAACGTATTACTCATCGCCCTCCTAGCCTGCCCCTCTGGAAAATTTCCTATGCTATTTCTGCTTACGTTCCCTCAAGGTCATGCGCAGTCAAGCAGGCATTGGATATGTCACACGTTATGGAGGTAAAAACATAAACTGAGGCTACGGGCGGCGTGCGTCATATTTATAACATCCAGTGACGTCGCCCTCGACGGAGGCCTTCAACGGACATCGACCCAACGCCATCGACACAGGACGCCCTCTGCCGAAAAAGTTTCCAAAGTACACAGCTGTGGACATTACATGTCAAAAGATGTGGAATACGTTGGATAAACATCCAGTCGAAAGAACATTACCAGTTGGTAAGTTACTTGTTCTTCTTTAGGAGGGGTCTGCTAATGCAGAGGCAGGTTTGTTGAGACAGATGGTTTTTTTCCAGGACCAGGCTCTGGCCGGTCAGACACAGGGCAATGATGTAAAAGAGGAGAGATAGTGTTTAGTTTGCTAAACTTCGCGCCCAAGCTTCTGTGAGAACAGAACAGCCGTGGAGATGGCAGAGGAGAGGAGGTGGGGGTTGGCATGCTGGCTGTGCACGGAGAATGAAGGGGAGAGGTGCAGGCTGGCATTCAGCATTTATGTGTGGCCTAGTAGAAAATGGAGTCAGTAGTTAACACAAAATGAGTTTTGTGTCCCATAGGCCAAGCACAGTTGTCATTCAATGGCTACCTCACACCTTGGTCAGAGGTGCGCTGTCAACCATGAAATGAGCATATCGTGTGCGTTATGTTAAGCGACTTCAATTCAGCAATCCCACTAAGTCAGTGCCTTGTCTGGGATTGCTCAAGGGAAGCCCTTATTTATATATTTTTATGACAAGTTATACTCTGGATGATAAACCCCCCTCTCTTAGAATCCCCCTGACCCCACTGAGCCAAGAAGTAGGTTTGTTTTGCAAATTAAAAAGGGTTATTTGAAAAATTAAACAATAGATATATATCACACTTTTATAATAAATTAATATTTGATATCACACTTAGACATATGACAGTGAGTGATCAACAATGGATGATATACTAGCACACTGGTTTAATTACTTAGGAGTAGTATAGAGGGTAAGGTAGCTGAGATTGCTTTATATGGTACAAGAAAATGCAAGGTGGAAAAGAAGCAACACAGGAATAAACTTGATATGATTTCAGCAAAACATAATATAATCACTTTTCCCCTTTTGTCAATTCACCCCCCCCCCCTCTATGCAATCTAAGGAGGTGGAAGTAACACACACAGTCTTCAGGAATACAATCACAGTACAATACGAATTCAGTTCCCCCCTACCAAGCTTAGAGAAACAGGGATGATTTTAAACACAGGCAAAGTACTTTAAAGGTGGTATGCAAAGAAGGGAAAAATATGCTAAAAATTTGAATTCCCTCTAGAGGTTCAGGGTGGGTGGTAGCTACTTTAAATTAGTTTAGGATCACCTTAGCAATGCTCTATGAATGATTGTCAGGTAGCAAAGGAAAGCAAGAAGCTGCAATTTGACAAGTGAAAAAATTTGAGCCAAATCGCGGCACTTTTTCCGAGTGTGTCAACCACGATTACGGAAAAAGTATAATTAATAGGAAGTCGGTTCTGGGTTTGTTGGAAAGCCTAGAATTTTAGCACAAACGGTTCAAGAGATACAGACGATTTAGTGGAGGTAGAGTTTCAAAATAAAAGTAAAGCTCAGGATGACAGATGACAGTTTTGCAGCTTTCAATCAACAGGAGGGACACAATTTCTATGATGCAGTTCTCAATAGGTTAAAATAGTTTGAATTAGATTATTTTAAACTAAGATTGGTTTTGCACAGTTCTGGCTGAGTACTCGCACTGGCTGAGTACTCGCACTATATTTTTGGACAGGAATGCGACTTCGTCACGGATCGGGTCAGGATTGGCTGCGGTTCTCTCGCCACTGGGTACTGGTTCTCTGGTTCCGGATCTCTGGTTCTGGTCTGGTCGGGATCTCTAGTTCTGCTCACAGCGATCTGGTCTGGGTCCGGTCTGCGGTTCTGGATACAGCTCTGCTTTCTGGTTGTTTCTGCTACCGGTTCTGGCAAAAGTTCTTGGCAAAGAATTCAAACAGCTCGCCCGGCTGTTGAAGAGTTTACAAATGATTTTGAGGCCTGCTGAAAAAGGATTCAGCTTGTGGATTCAGGCCTCTCTGCTACAAGTTCTGGAGTCTGGATTCAAAGTTCTGGTCTCTGGAGATTGATGGATTTGAAGTCTGGAGTCTCCCGGCAAAGCGTCCCACAAGAAAGTGGAAAGTGAATGTCCCTGTCTGGCTTCCAGTGGCTCTTTTTATGTCTTTTGAAAATGGGTGTGGATGCTAACTTTCTTTGCCCAACCCACTCACGATTTGATAGGTCAAGGATTTCTCTTTGACCTGATTTGAGAAGGGAACAGTGAGTCAGAGTGATGAGGTAGGTTTATGGTCAGAGGATGATCCCCTTGTCAAATTGCACAGAAATCTATTTCTGATCCAAATACCCATTTATCTATGTACCATTTTTCTAATATTATATGTCCAGTTAACATATTTTCTGTAGCACCAAACCATCCGATCCCTGTCTTTGTAAGATGTCGTGTCCACTTTTGACAGAATTCTGCCCTTTTCATCCAGATAACGACCTCTAAACTTTTACAGATTTTACACAAATGTGCACAAGGGATATGGGTTTCAGATGATAAAGTGTCAGATTTTTAACATGCATACATTTGGCGTAACAACCTTATTTTCCGCTACTACTCCCCAGAACATACCACAGAGTCCTGACACCTCTTAAAATGTGCACAGAAAAATCACAAGAATTATGATATTATTTATATAATTTTTACAAGTCCGCATTATGAATTATCCATCTTTTTAAAATTATGCTCTGGCCCCAAAGGGGTGTGGTTTTCCAAAGCACATGGTGGAATTTCTGGTTTGTCCACTTCCCCCAAGCTCAGCTTGCTCACAGAGGCACGTCTCCTCCCACTTCTCCCAAGAGGAAGCTATTTTATGACCCCCCCCCAAATATAACATTCGCCTGAGACCAAGACAGTGCTTTGTTCAGTTTCCTGCAGTCCCCAGGTGCCACTCCCCTAATTCAATCAGAGAGGTGTCGTCTCCTTTTGGCTGGGGCAGCAGAATGCAACCAGGCCTGGGAACACAGCTGCTGATCAAGTTTCAACTCCTGTCGGGGGTAGTTGTCAGGCAGAATTCAATCTCTTTAAGCCAGGCTTCAGCTAAATGTCACTTTGGTTCCCAGTTTTCTACATTCAAACCAAACTTGCAATTTTTACACATGCAGCTAGAACACTGATTCTAAGTTCAAAACTATGACATTTAAACAATTGCAACCTATGTGACACTGAAAAGTAGGTCACTCATTTATTCTAAACTTTTCGATTTTAGTGGCTTTAAACCCAAATTCACTTAAGCTGCTAACATCCCCAGCTATTTTCAATACATACATTAGACAATTACTTCCTTCAAGTAATTTCAGAATATAGTTTTACATTGTATCCACCTCTTAGTAAGTCTTTCTTTGGCCTGGTTTGGTTCATTTGTTCAGTTTTACACAAGTGTCTGGTGGTTTTAAAACACCGGCTTTCTGGTAGTGGTGAGCACCAGTATTGCCCCCATTTTTGACATTAATAACAACTGATTTTGAACAGCACCATATTCCTTAGCACTGATTTCGCTCATGGCGCTTCTGGCCCCTCACGCTCACACTGGTGGGTGGCAGGTCAGGCGACCATTTTGTTGTGCGCAAAGACTGCACGGTTCTCCAGGATTCTGGCGCAAATGTGGGCTTTTCTGTCCTCTTGGATTTCCTAAGCCCACAGCACCAAGTGTTGCAGCATAATAGTCCAAACGTGGGTCAGGACACCCAACAGTTATTAGGAATGAAGGGGCACCGGGGGACCCTTCCTCCCTTACATTCTCCCCTTTTGTTACTTACATAACGAATATTGCAACTCTCCCAACTGTCTCCGTTCATTTTTCTCAGCCATTGCTTCATCCCAAGCCGGGGCTCCCTTTCTTGGCATCCGGGCCCGACACACCGCTCTAAGGCTCTCCCCTGCTCGTGCATATTCATCTGGGGTATAGGTCATGTATATGTATCCCACATCCTCCTCCAGATCTACCTATACTTCATCGTACCATTCTAGTTCACAGGGTTCTTTAATTGTGGTGTGACATAGTGGATCTACAATGTATCCAGTATTGTATATAACAATCATTCTATAGTTGGGTTCTGAATCTTCTCCCGTTTGAACCTGGGCTTCATGTGTTACCTGTACTATCCCTGCTGCGTTGCCAATTTTCACCATCATTGCACTGTTGGGAATAGATTTTGCACAGCACCTGATTGGCACACACAAAAAATTAGTAAGGAAAAGACTATGATGGGTATCGGCGGATTATATGTATCCATTTCGCATTTGCTCGAGCTTGGATGCTTGGAACAAGGGACACAAAGAATGTTTCTGCTGTAAGTAGTAAATAACTTAAACTTGTCAGGTATTTGCGCCAACAGTTCAGATGATTCTGCGGTGATATAGTTCGATCTCCGTTTTCGGGATAGGCGCCTCCTGTGATAACACTTTAGGGGCCCCCGAGGCATAGGGAAACAAGGAGCATGCATAGCAGCTTTCGTTGGTAGCTTGCTTCCCCATTGTGCTCATGTCTGCGTACCATTTGTTGGACTGGTCTGGATCACGTGGATCTTCTACTGTATCTAAGCCTAGACCATGATATTCATCATACCTTGTCCGTCCCACCCCCCCTTTTCTGCCTCTTGCTCCCCCCGGACCACTTCGGATTTCTAATCATTCCTGGTATCAGATTGGGAGTATTCCAGTTATTACCCTTGCTCCCCTTCCATCACTTTGTTGTCCATCCATTTTACCATGAGCCAGGGTGGGAGTCTGCATCTCATTTACATAATTACCACTTGAGGTAGCTTGTGTGGTTGTATAGAGATCGTATGGCGATGTAAATGCATAAGGGTTGGGGTCATTCATCTCGTACACATTAAATTCATGCTCCTCCTCCCCCCTCTTTTATATCGTTAGATATAAAAGAAATCGCCCAGTACAGTGTTGGGCCAAACAATAGTGTAAAAAACAGACTTGCAGAGAAGCAAAGCCCGCAGTCGAAAGAATACATCCTAGTACTATCTATTGTAGAGTCGCTGGCATTGAGGGCCCTCATTTCTGCCATTTCTGAACCTACAGAGTGAGATATAGTTGGGTTAAGCACACCATTTTATTTTCACTGTACATTCTACTTTGTTACGTACATTTTCATAAAACCGCTTTAGTTTTTTACTTTTACGCTTTTGTATTTGGGTGTGACAGGAAACAAAAGGGAGAGAACCAGGAGAGGGAGAGAGAAAGAGAGATGGAGGCAGTGCTTTTTTGAAATTACGAGCATATGTGCTCTGCGTTTTGCAGAAGTCAATTTCTATATACATTTGTTCCTCTGTTCTATGCACAGTTAGTTTCTTTATTGCATCTCCGTTTTCATTGCCCCTCCCTAGATTTCTGTGTTTCATCTAGTGCTGTATCTGTTTCTGCATGATTATTAATGCTTTGTTTGCGTTGTTCTTTCCACAGCATTCTGTTCTCCTTCTATTACAACCCTATCATGTGCTTTCCGCACGTCCGATAGATGGATCCAGTATTTTAGCCCTTTCACTGCATTAGGCGTACAATATATCACCTCATATGGGCCATGAAATCGTGGAGCATTCCATCACTGTAAGAAACTGCGCACACGCAACAGATGACGTATGTGGATGGAACGTGTGAAATATGTGGATGGAACGGATGAAGTACGTAGATGGTACAGGTGAAATACATGAATGAAGTGCTTAAAACAACTTGGAATACACGGAACGGAGTACATAGAACAGATTCGAATGCATGAAACGGATCGGAGTACATAGAACGGGGAGTGGGTGGAATGGACTGGAGTGCGTGGGGCGGACTGGAGTGTATGGAACGGATTGGAGTGCATAGAACTGCGTGACTTGCATGGAATGGTTTGGAGTGCATGGAACGTTAGAAAGAGCATGTCACCCATCATATCACATCACCACGCTTACTCTCTTCTTTACACCACCATTTAACTAGAACACAGAGATACTATGACACCATTCGTTATAACTGTTCTCATACCAACATCCGCCGCATACTCCCCATCACTCTAAGTAAACACTGCTGGTTATACACCCCCCAGCCAGGCGTTCTCCTCAGGCCTAATGCAGCCACATTCGGTCTGGATAAATCCTGCCAGAACGAACACATACTCCTGATCTCTCAACCACCACACCTACCGCTAAGAAACAGCTATTACACAAATGCCACACCAGCTGCACACATATCCGGTGCTCACTCGCACCTTTTACTCTCTCTACTGACTTCAACTCCGGTTCCCAAGGGCGTTCAACCTACCAGCGCCTTCAGACAATACCAATGGTACATAAGGCGCTATATAAATGCAAAGTAACATAACTTCTGATGTTTGTTAATCTGCTTAGAATCACATGCTGTGCATAGTCCGACATCCAGTGGTCACTGCAGAGTATTGCATTTTGTTTTTCATAGTCGAAAAGGGGACGTCGACAAGGCGTGTCTGTAACACTGTCCCTATAGTGATGTGCAGTGTACCCACAATCCCTCGCGCGTCGAGGTCCCTCCGATTGTTTTTTTCCGCCCAGATATTGGTCGCCTTAACGCAGAGCTCGTTAGAGAGAAATTGCAAAACATTTATTTGACCCTTTGGTCGTTATTTCTTATACATTACATGAGATCCCTCATTCGACGGCGAAGCTGTTTCACCGCCGATTAAGAACTTCGACGGCGGTGACTTAGACGGAGGCAGTCCTTCAGCGCTGCCGAACACGTGGCCCGGCCTCGCTGGCCTAAAACAGTAGGGAGAGTGGGGGTCGTGGGACATTTCTTTTTCTTCAAGAATGCCTTTCTCTTTCACCCCCCCCCCCCTTTCCTTCGGGGTCATTATCACTTTTAATTGTATCCTCAGTTATGGAGAGGACTCCTTTTTAGATTTGCCCGCGCTGTAAGGGCAAATTCACATGGAAGGATAAGCACAAGCGGTGTAACCGTTGCTTACCCCTCGACCACAACGAGGACGGCTGTGCGGCCTGTAAACTTCTTCGCCCAAAGACTTTAAAGGACCACAGGGTCAAGAGGTGGGCAGCCTACGCTATGTCTAGAGCTGATTTCTCACCCGCCGCCGCCGAGTGTGACGAGGACAGTGATAACCCGACCTCCGTTTCGGAGGTTGTAGACCTCTCTAGGGAGCGTACCCGCTCCTCAGCGTCTGTCCCCAGCCCCGACAGGTTTGGCTCACGCCCTACTTATGGGGATGAACACCCCGGTGACACTGACGAACACAGAAAACATAAACATAAACACACAACCCATGGCACTTCTTCGACAAAGAAAGCCCTAGCGCCAACGGAGACGCCGGGCCTACCGGTGACCTCCACCGACCGTAAGGGTCGAAAGCCCTCCCCGCCACCGCAGACGCGACTGGGCTACCCGCAGACAAGGGTGCTACCACCAAAACGCCAGGCAACGCGCCTCGTAAGAGTGCGACCGTTGCCAAAAAAGACTCGGCACTGCCCAACACGGCACCAGACAAACCCTCGACGGAGAAATTAATCGTTGAGAGCTTGGCTTGTATAGTTTCCACTGACGGCCAGAGACGGACAGCGAGTGATGCGCCGAACCCCGCTCACAAAGCCAGGGAGACGCCGAGAATGCCGGAAGGGAGGCAGGGACCGCTCCCTCCGTCGATGTAAGGCCCTAGCCTACGAGAAGGATTCTCAGAAGGCAAAGGGAGTTTATCCTCGACGTTATGGGACAGATCTAGATGGCTACAGGCGGAGGAGCTTCCCTTTACGCCTCCAGACAGTTCTGGGTTACCACATTGGACATTTGAGAGATTCCAATCATGTATGGACAAGCTGGATAGATAGCGACGAATCATCCCATCGCTGTCTACACCTGCGTTGGTTAGAGGGGTCAACCCAAGAATTGAAAAACTGTGTATTCCCTCTCCATCGGACCCATTATACATTAAGGGTCACTCAATACCAGATTCCTTGGTAGTAACTACCACAAAGAAAAGGGCAGGGGTTCCGCTATCAACTAGCGAAGCACCCCCGGACAAGGAAGGAAAAACTCTACGCCCTGGGTAAGAGAATTACAGCCTCGGCAGCTTTTTCCACCAGAATTGCCAATAACAATACCTTACTGGCAAGTTATGCTGATGCCCAATGGGGAAAGTTGCACCAAGACCTCGGAAGTCCCTGAGCCCTTACGAACTCGCTTGTTAACCACTGTAATGGAAGGAACTCTGATTAACCAGAGCATCATTAAAAACACACTTGATGCTGCAGAAACGGCTGGCCGTTCTTTAGTCCAGCGGATTCTTCAGAAGTGTCATGTCTGGCTCCGGAACTCAGGTTTTAAGCCAGAGACCCAGGCATCACTCATAAACAAAACGATCAAGGATTCTAACCTCTTTGGGAAAGCGGTGGACGACGCACTGGAGACCGCTAAGGATTTCGACACCCTAAAGACTTTAGACCAGATCTCAAGGCCTCCCAATAAGTGAGGTTTCGGCAACAAACGCTTTTTTCGAGGCCAACGTCAACAACAACAGCAGTACACTGCAGGCAACTGGTCCTCTATTCAGGGAACCAGTGGCCAATACGCTCAAAGAGGACAACGCCGTGGCAAGGGTAGAGGTCGGGCCCCACTCCCAGAGGTTCCCTGGCTACCAACACGAAATGACCTGAAGGTTCGGGTCCCCTCCCATGCATCGCCGGTTGGGGGCCGGTAAACATCTTTCCTACCAGCATGGGAGGGAATAACATCAGACCGCTGGGTATTGTCAACTATAGGCCACGGTTACTGTATAGAATTCAGTCAGTCCCCACGTACAGACCCCCAAGGGGACAACGCCTTTCACCGGAGCACCTCGCCATCCTTCTTCAAGAAGTGGAACTGCTGCTACTAAAAGGAGCAATAGAGGTTGTGCCTCTATCACAGGTAATGGAAGGTATTTATTCAGTGTACTTCCTTGTACCCAAAAAGGACTTAACCATGCGCCCTGTATTAGATCTGCGCCCAGCGAACAAATTTGTCGAACTTCAAATATTTCGCATGGTGACCGTACAGGAAGTAATCCCCCTGCTTTCCCAGGGAGATTACATGACAACACTGGACATGAAAGATGCATACTTTTATATTTTATTGTTGCCAGCGCACAGAAAATACCTCAGGTTCATGATAGAGGGCAAACACTACCAGTTCAGAGTGCTACCCTTCGGCATAGCGTCTGCGCCGAGGTTATTCACGAAAGTAGTGGCAGTGGCAGCGGCCCACCTGCGCAGGTTGTCCATCCAGTATACTCTTACCTCGACGATTGGCTCATAACGGGATTCTTACGAGACATGCTTCTCAAATACCCAAAGGACTGTAGACCTTTTGTTCCAACTGGGCTTCTCCATCAACGAGAAGTCCAGTCTAGACCCCAGTCAGATAAAACAATTCCTAGGGGCTCTAATTTGAACAAAGGACGGCCTCATCTTCCCCTCCAACGAGAGGGTCCAAAATATGCTGTTTCAGATCCCTCAATATGTGGCCGGTCGCGAGGTGACGGTACGCAAAGCAATACGCTTACTAGGAATGATGGCGTTGTGTATATATTTGGTTCCTCACGCGCGCCTGCGCATGCGCCCAATGCAAGAGTGGCTCAATGTAGCCAGTGGTGTCAGGCCAGCGGACAATGGGACGATCTAGTGGTGGTCTTGCAGGCCTTGGTTCTCTCGCTACGGTGGTGGTCGAAGGAAAACCTCGTAATAGGGAAACCATTTGCCACCCCTGCAGTGGAAGCCACTCTAACCACAGATGCATCCCTCATAGGAGGGGGGGGGGCTCACCTATCCCATCAGACTGCACATGGAGTTTGGACTCAGAGTGTAGCGTCCAAACGGACAATCTTGCTGGAACTACTAGCGGTCTTCAAGGCACTGAAGGCATTCCAGGCACACCTGCGAAGGAACACAACATATTCCTGTTGTCACAACAGGTACCAGGGGAACTCAATCTGCTAGCAGACGAACTCAGCAGAGACTTCCCTCTGCCCTCAGAGTACGAATAGCGGTTACGAGAAGACATCGTCTTCGACGTTTTCACACAATGGGGATTCCCAGAAATAGATCTGTTCGCAACTCTGGAGAACTCCCAATGCCAAGATTACACCTGCAGATACCCCCAGAACAGATCCAAGGGGAACGGTCTCTGGATAACATGGTCAGGGAAATTTGTTTACACTCCACCCCCTCCCCCCAACTCCCCTTGTCCCCTTCTCAACAAAATAGTGCACAGGATGCACCAGGAACCAGTCACCATGATACTAGTGGCCCCTATGTGGGACCGGCAGCCATGGTTTGCTCACCTGATGACGTCTCTATCTCCACCGGTGAAACTACCCTGCCCGTACAACATGCTGTCACAGGACAGGGGCAAGACGCTACACCCATGCCCGCAGACCATGAATTTATCAGCCTGGCTCCTGAGGTCATAGAATTTGGACATTTACAGCTCCCTCAAAGATGCATGGACATTCTTAGGGAGGCTAGAAAACCTAACACTAGTTACTGCTATTCTATGTCTCACTTATTAGACTCAGGATTGGTCTTTAATTCTATTAAAGTTCATCTAGCTGCTCTTTCCGCATACACCACTTCTCAACACAGTGTCATGGTGGAAAGTCCCAGTTATTAAAGCCTTCATGGAGGGAGTAAAGAGGATACACCCTCCTATAGCTAACCCAGCTCCCGTATGGGACGTAAATGTGGTACTTACCAGGCTTATGGGCTCACCCTTTGAACCCATGCACAAAGCATCCCTTAAGAACCTCACTCTTAAAACTGCTTTCTTAATAGCCATCACCTCCATTGGGAGAGTAAGTGAACTACAAGCGCTCTCTATACTGGACCCCTTTGTAACAGTTCACAAGGATAAGGTGGTTCTACGCACACATCCTAGGTTTGCACCAAAATTCTATTCTAAATTCCATGTCAACCAGTCAATAGAGCTACCAACGTTCTTTCAAAACCCTTCAAATTTGGGAGGAAAGAGCCTGCATACACTGGAGGTGCGCAGAGCCGTCATATTTTATATGGAAAGAACTAGACCTCTGAGAAAGACTAATCAGTTCTTTGTCTCGGTGGCAGCAGGAAGAGAAGGAGATGCAGTTTCAAAATCCACTATATCTAGATGGATTGCCCAATGCATCACTCTCTTACACTCTTGCTAAAAGAGAACTACCCTTCAAGCCAAGAGCACATTCTACTCGAGGCACTGGGGCTTCCATAGCATTCATTGCAAATGTCCCTCTTGAGTCCATTTGCAAAGCAGCAACCTGGAGTTCTGTACACACCTTTACAAAACACTACTGTCTAGATGCCCACTCTAGATCTGATTCCCAGGTGGGACAAGCAGTATTAAGATATCTTTTTTTCTACTGTTCCTTCTCACAACCCACCTCCAACTCCGGGTACTGCTCGCTAGTCTATGCACAGCATGTGATTCTAAGCAGATTAACAAACATCAGAAGACAATGCATTACTTACCGTAAAAGCATTTCTGATGGTTGTATCTGCTTAGATTCACATGCGCCCACCCTTCCTTCCCGCTCGGATGGAAGGAACATAGACATCCTTTTATCTCTCTCTTTTCTGTACTCACTCACATCTAATAGGCTCCCTCAGGTCAGAAAAATACAAAGAGGGACCTCGACGCGTGAGGGATTGTGGGTACACTGCACGTCACTATAGGGATAGTGTTACAGACGCGCCTTGTCGACGTCCCCTTTTTGACTACGAAAAACAAAATGCAATACTCCGCAGTGACCACTGGATGTCGGACTATGCACAGCATGTGAATCTAAGCAGATACTACCATCAGAAATGCTTTTATGGTAAGTAATGCATTGTCATATACCGTTTCCCCAGGCATTAGGTGTACGTTTGGGCTGTCTCCTGCCAGCGTTACTGTGTCACTCTCTCACTTTTTTGTGTAAAGGGCGGGGCTATTTGCTCTGCTATTATCCTTGCTGTTCTAGTCAATTTCCTCAGGTAATCATGGAACTCCTCACCCAATACTTTGGCTGTTCTGTGTGCATCTGATATTCTTCTTAGAGGTGATATTGGGGTGTGCATGCGCCGTCCTGTCACTATCTAGTGGGGGTGACAGGTGGTGGTCTTTGCTGGGCTGGTTTCTCAATTCAAATGGAGCCAATGGCAAGCAGTACACCCAGTTTTTCTTTAGGGCGTGGCACAGCTTTTAAGGAGGCCGTTTATTTTTCTCCACAATCCTGTTAGCTTGCGGGTGATAAATCGAACACAGTTTGTGTGCGATTCCCAGCAGTGCAGTCACTGTTTTGAATAAGTCATTGACGAAATGCATCCCATTGTCGGAGCGTATGACGTCACAGATCCCCCACCAGGGAAACACCTCTCACTTAGAATTTCGCCGCACGTTTCGCATCCAGGGGCGCAGGGTCCTGCTTCCACCCAACGCAAGAAGGGGCAGACCACCACAATCGGATATCGTGCTCTGTTACACCTTTCTCCCATGACTGCATAGTCAATATGCAGTTCACTGAATGGTCAGACGGGGCGGGACGGGGCAGTGTCCCTCTAAATATTCTGTCATTCCTGGATTGTATGTCTGGCAAGTTGTACACTCTATTGTTAGCTTTGCCACGTGCTCCTGTAACCCTGGCTCAAACCAATGTTCCTGTATGTCTGCTGCTATGTGTTACTTTGCAGTGTGGGCGGGGAAGTGTAACTGCTGGAATGCTATTTCCAATAATTTTATGAGCATTACTACTTTTCCTGTACAATTTTGTCGCCAGAGGCGGTCAGTGGATGACTAGTTACACCCTTGTTGTGTCCACAATTCCTGTTCCTCGGGTGGAGCTCGTTTTTGTAAGTCAATTATTTGTGATATTGGCATTGAGTTGTAACCATCACCTTTCTCTTCTTCCACATTTCCTTTTATTATAAATTCCCCTTGCACCTCCTTTCCTAAGTAGGCTGCTTCCTTCGCGGCAGCGTCCGCTGTCACGTTCCCCAAAGAGATGACGTCATTATTGTTGGTGTGGGCCTGGCATTTCACCAGGGCCACCATCGTTGGTTCTGTTAATGCTTCTATCAGTTCTTTTAGAAGTTCAGCATGCTGTACTGGGGACCCATCTGCCCTTAACCCTCTCCTCCCCCATCATGACAATCCCCCATGTACTGTTGTGGTCATGCAAGCTGAATCTGTGTAAATAGTTACTGCACACCCTTTTGCTGTGTGTAAGGCCTCAATTAGTGCTACCAATTCTGCCGCTTGTGCTGCAAAGTGTGTTGGCAACCTCTTTTGCACTATTGCCGCCCCTATGTGTTTTTCTCCTGTCTGAGTTTATCAATGCTGACTCATCTACAAAATACACTTCTCCCTCCTCCATGGCATTCTCGTTTGCTTTGGGCATGTCATCCTCCTCCCCCTGATATGTGGCACAGTAATGATTTTGAATATCTTCTGTAGTGGAGGCCTCTGTAAGGAATGTTGCTGGGTTCACTGTTTTACACCGCACTATGTGTATGCTTGAACTGGACAAGATAATCTCATATGCAGCGGCTATGTGTTGTCAGTGTGGATTTTAATTTCTCAAGTATGGCAAACCGTGTTCAACGAACAACGTCACTGGACATCCCATTACAATGGTGGCACTTTTCTCAATGGCGAATGCGGCGGCGGGAAGAGCCTGTTCACATGCGACGTGTCCCTGCATTACCGCGTCAAGTGTTCCGCTGTAGTATGCAAGAGCCTTGTGGCCTAGTGACGTTTTGTTGTGTCAGTACTGCTGTCATCAGCATTCCATCGCAGTGTGAGAATAGGTAGAACTCACAATCATAATGAGGGGGTTGCAACAACGGGTGCTGTTGAAATCAAGTCTTTAAGTGTGTCAAAAGCTGTGCTAATTTCTGGGGTCCATATTAATGTGTTCTCTCTGCTTCTTTTAGTGGATGCAATAGGGGTTTTGTGTATGCTGCATAGTCTAATATCCATACTCGTCAATAATTGCACATGCCCAGGAATTTTTACATTTGCTTTACTGTGCTGGGTTTGCTGACTGTGCGCACTGCTGCTGCTCTGTCTGGTATTATTCTTTTACCATCTTTTCATATAAATTGTCCCAAATACAACACTTCAGTTAGTACTGCAATTTTTGTTTGTCTACTTTGTACCCCTTGTGGGCTAGCAAGGTAAGCAATGTTATTGAATCATTCCTGATCTGTTACTCATTCTCTCTGCAAATTAGCAGGTTGTCGACGTACTGAATAATGGTCCTTTTTGTGTCAATGTTTCCGAGGTCTTCATGTAGTATCCTGTTAAAGATACTTGGGCTTTCGCAGTATCCCTGGGGCAACCGGTAATGCTCCTATCTCTTTCCCGCCAGGGTAAATGCTGTTAGCTATTTTGATTCTGGGTCCTGTGGTACCGAGAAAACGCATTTTTCAAGTCTCCCACTGTAAAACATGTTGCTGACTTTGGGATGCTACACAGAATGGATGCAGGGTTTGGGACTAGTGGAAATTCCTTTTGTATGACATCATTAAGAGGCCTGAAGTCCTGTATCATCCTCCAAGCCCTGCCTTTGGCTTTTTTAATTGGATAAATGCAAGTATTACATGGTGACTCTGATGGTACAATTATCCCTTGTTCTAATAGGGCATGTATCATTTCTTTTATTCCCACCTCAGCCTCTCTTGATAGTGGGCATTGTTTTCCACGGGGTAGTATTGCACCTGGTTTGAGCTTGATCTTAACGGGGTTCACTTCCTGCTGGAGTCCTACACCATGGTGCCCCGTGGTCCACAGTACGGAAGTTACTTGTTTACATGTCTTGGTCGAAAAATGCTGGTGGTGCACTGGCGATGGCCACGAGGGGTGTCGTCACTTGTCTGTGTTGAATCATTATCTCACATGGGATTGAAATTTCCATGATTATTTCTCCATCAGTGTCAGTCAGTTTACAGCTCCTCATCTGATATGTCACGTAGTGCTACATTGGGGTCTACGCACAGCACTGTCTGCCACTCACACCCATGCATGTCCATTCCTATTACCGCGATTCGTTGCACGGACACTTGCACACAATGCAGATCTATGGACACTATCGATCGGGGCACCACCTCTGGGGCTGCCATGGGTGGGAATACAAATTCTGAGGGTACTCGCTACTCTTGGCACGTTATTTCTGGCATTACTCTCGCCAACCCATGTTTCCCTTGCACAAACATGTCTGGGTCGATGGGTATCCCATGGACGGTTCTTCATTTGCTTGTGTGTGTGTATAAGTAACATGGCCCTCATGGAACATATCCCTGGTGTGGAACACACTATTCCTCTTTCCGTGAAGGAGATGGTCATATTAAGCTTGCTGAGAAGGTCCTTCCCCAGTAGATTTATGGGCGAATCTTCATAATACAATAGAGGTGCCCGCACTGTTTTCCCCCTATTGTTACATCCAAATCTTCAGCATATGGAACCTCGACGCCCGCCCCAGAAAACCCCTGCGTCTCCATTTTTCAATTAGAAAGCGGAAACCGGCCTTCTTTTAGACATGATTTTTCCGCCCCCGAGTCCACCCTAAAGATTAACTATTTGTTTCCTATCTCCGCCCCAACCAGTGGTTCCTCGTCTGCGCGGAGGGTAGTCGATAGTACTGGACATGCAAGTGCTCTCTGTGGGCTGTCCTATGCTGGATGTCTCATTGTCTCATTGTGGAAAACCTTGTCTCCCACCACTGCTGTACCTCTGAATGGGGCCTGTGCACCATTTGCTGTGGTGGCGAATGGGTTGCCATGTGCCGGTGTCATGTGACTCTGTGGTGGTGGGTATTGCTGTGTGCCCTGTGGGGGTGCTATGTGTTCATATTTACAGCAGGGGTCTGTTCTTCGTGTCTATAGCCACCTATAGGCAGGCCATAGGGGCTACCTGGGTGGGTGTGGCCAAACTGTTCATTTTGGTACGGTACCAAGGGACGGCTGCGACATTCCCTTGAAAAATGGCCCCATCCTCCACAGTTCCAACACACTCCTTGCCCTCCTACTCTGGGCCCCTGACCTCCATACCCCCCCCTCATGGCCCTCTGTACCCACCTCCTCCTCTTCCGTCCCTTCCTTGCCATTGTGGCCCTCCATACTCCTCCTCGCCAGCCCATTGTTCTTGTCCGTTTGCTGCCCAGTTTGCCGTCATTCGTGCCTGTATTGCTATTGGCCCCTCCTCTCCGTCTCCCATCCGTTCTGCGGGGTGTGCTGCAGCTACTGCTGCAACCTTCCCTTATTTTGTTTGTAATAACTTTGCTTCGTCTGCCAACCTTTTCCGCACTATCTCCTTTTACCTTTCGTTGATCCTCCTACAGAGGTGCACTATGATTCTCTGTATTTCTGGTCTGGCCAGCCTTTGGCGTCTATCCCTGCAATTTTATCCAGTGCCTTCTCTACTTCTTTTGGGAGGCCTCTCTTAATTATGAAGTAAAAAAGGGAGGTGGACTGATCCCAAGCCTTGCCTGTCTCTGCCCTCCACATATCTTGCACCCGAAGAATGTAAGTTGCAGCATATTCGTCCTCCCCCACTTCATTGACTGCAAATCGGGAGTATCTGGGAATGTATGCGTCCCATACCCAGGCCCTCACAGTGTTAAATGATGCTCCGTTGTGGCGGTCACAATCCAATGTTACCCCGGGGAATCCTCGCCTTCGCCCACACCCTGTTAGCCTGATCGCCCACTGCAGAAACCAACAAACTTTTAACATCGCCAATTATTAAGGGGACCCAAGCGGTATTTTTCCCGAATGCGTATATCCATTTACTCGCTCCACCAGAAAGTGCAGGTAATGTTTTCAATAGATTTGCTTTGTCCATCTGTGCCCACGGGACATAATGCAGCCTCCCTGCTCCCTTATGTATCAATGGCATGTGTAACTTGCTTTTGCCTTTTCCCACACTCCCCTTCACTCCCTTTTTTTGTGCTACCGCCACCCTTCCCATTCTTTTCTCAGTCTCCCCTGATGCCACTGTTCCTCTTCTCCTTGTTCGTCGGGCGCTGATCCTCTGAGAAGTGATGCCTCACCTAACACTTCACCTGCTGTATCCCCTTCCTCGTTTTCATCTAGGTCGCTCCAGTATTCTTCCTCCCTTTCAGATGACACACTCTCTTGCCCTGTACTCACCTGGTCCTCTCCTGGCTCTACTTGTATTATTCTGGCGGGGGCATCATTAAGGCGAAATAAGATCTCCCCCCTTTTTCCAGTCCTCAACCACTATGTTTACTGGGGTACCGGGCATCTGGGGTGACGGGATCTGCTCGCCCCTCTGTAAGGGCGTACTCTGGTCACATTTCCTCTGAGCCGTGTTAGTTCTGCTTGTGTCATAGTGAATTGTGTTTCTAGGTCCTGTGTGAGCTGTTCTATATTTAACGGAGGGGTACACATCTGCCCAAATGACCCTTTTGGATCGTATGGGGCTGTTGCTGATGACAAAGGGGGTGTACTTGGCTTTGGTACATACATGGGGTCACTATATCCCTCTGCAGGTTTCGTTAGCATTGGGTATATTCTTGTAGGCTCTGTTATCTTTGCTTTGCTCTCCTCTCCCCCTTCACCTCTGTCCGTTGCCTGGGGTGGCATGCCTTGGCCCTGCTTGGGGGTATTTCTTCGATTAACCTCCACAAATCCAACACTTCTCGTCTGTTTTCGAGCCGTTTACCTTTGTATGGTTAAGTATGTTGCTACCATGTCTAGTACTGACTTATCAAATGCCCCACCGTCAGGCCATACCTGAGGCATACCTTCCCCTTTCATCTCTGTGCGCCACTGTTCACCGGCAAACTCTGACATATATGCATAAGTGGCATTTCTGCCCCCATTATGCCTTAATCGTGAGTGACTTATGGGGTCTGCATGCGATTATGGACAATCTAATACTAATTTCTTAACAAAAAGCCTCTTCAACACATTTATAGCAATGCTCTTCACCACATCCTTTTTCTTACACTTCTACCACACTTTATCAATTTAGAACCAGAATTGAAACAGGACATTGGCCACTTAACATGTAACGCACAGTTTGACATACACAACATAGATGATGCAACATTGAACAAAACCTGATGCATGAAAATTAAAACATGGACTCTGCCTCCCTACTGTCCCCTATTCCCCCACCCCTTATTTCACCCAGAATTTAACCCCTGTCCTGGCATCTCCCGGACCAACCTCTAAGAGACAAGAATAGAAGAAAAATAAAAGCATTTCTAAAACACTACTTCGAGTCTTCTCCTTATACAAGACTCCTACTTTATTCACCATTTAATCCCTGTACTATTCGAGAACTACGCGCCGCCGCCTTCTACCCCCCTCGCGGAGCTAGATTCCTGTACCGCTCGTTCACTTCTTAACCTCTTATAAAATCCTAATGGCCATATGCGAAAGAAAAGGGCAGTAAAGAAAAGTCCCCCAGCTTCTATCACCGCCAGATATTCTCACCACACCTCTATCTGACTCCCTTTGTTACCACCTCACTTACCTGTCGGAGGGGGGCGCGCCTATGGGTCCCGACGCGCCCCATCCTGGCGCTGTTATCCCCGATACCGGCTGGGGGGACCGCGGTCATCCGCGGCACTCGGCGCTTCCGGGGTTTCTGTGTCCCGGGGTCTGCGCTTGCGCGGAAGGCCGCGTCTCGGTCTTCGCGCATGCGCAGTCCTCGAGACGCTTGGGAAGCCACAAGCTTGCTTCCCAAGCCTCGTTTCGGGCCCGGCAGCACTCGGGGATAGCACGGCTTGCGTTCCAAGCCTCCTGAGTGCTGCCGGTCCTATTTAAGGAGCGAGATCCCGAAACTCGCCGCGTCTCAACGCGGTTTGTCTTTCGGATCGTGTTTTCGCTCCTGTAGCCTCCTGCTACTCCAGTTTCCTGTTGATCCCTGCTCCAGCCTTGCTCTTCAGCCTGCCCTACAGCCTTGCCTGCTTCAGCCTGCCCTACAGCCTTGCCTGCTTCAGCCTGCCCTTCAGCCTTGCCTGCTTCAGCCTGCCCTACAGCCTTGCCTGCTCCAGCCTAACCCTTCAGCCTTGCCTGCTTCTGCTAGTCCTTCATCCTTACCACCTACAGCCTTGCTCCTCGGCCTTGTCTTCCACGACCTACCTGCCTCTCTCTTCCTGCATTCCAGCTGCTTCCAGTTGCGAACTCTCTACTCTGCTCTACTATTGGGTTCCCAGTTGTTTTTCCTGGAATCTGGCCTTATATATTTTGCGGACATTCACTTCACTCATCAGCCTACCTTTGTGTTCCTCTCTGAAGAATACCACAGCATACAGTCCGCAACACAACCTTGCAGACTGCTCCGGCGCCACAAGAATCAGGAAGGAGCACACTTGTGGCGTTGGGAGCTGGTCCACCCCTAACCCTGTTGACTTCAGGGAAAAGGCTGCACCGGTTTCTCGCGTTACATCATCTACCGAAACCTGTCGGACAGCCTGGCGACCTCACCACAAACAACTACCGGAAGCCCAGGTACTCTGCGCCCTAGAGACGCCATCTTTAACACCCTTCCTGTTCCCCCCACCTTCTTTTAGGATCACTCGCACGTGATACTCAAGTGTCCAAATTGATCCGAGAGCCTCCGGACCCGGTCTGTCAAGGTGCTGCCCCACACTCGATAGCCACACCCGGCTCCGGCGAGCGGTACAGCCGGGTATTTGCGAAGCTAGGACCCGTGCAACCTTCTGTCCTATTGTGCGCACTTCTAAGGGTACCAGTTGCCGTAGGTGGGCAGCCTTGAAGGGGGCCACCTGGATCTCACCGCTGTGGCCGGGAAACATCTCTTACCAAAGGAACGAAAGAACACTATTGTGTCGGGGTCACCAAATGAAAGCTGGCATTCCCCACAATTACAATGACAAATAACCAAATAATGGACCCACCCCAGTAGGGAATGAGACCAGGACCAAGTGCAAGTGAGATTTATATGAAGTCAAAATGGGGCACGCAGAGGACTCTGCTACTCCGAGAGAGCTCTGCCCAAACAGAAAATACACATTATATTACAAAAACACGTCATCTATGATGTGTACTATAGGGGGATACAATAAGTAGTGTTCATTGGGCAAAGGGGACTGGACAGTATGTTTGTGTAGGGATGTTGCTCCAGGATTGGTCAGCTCCAGTTTTGTAACTTCTTGGAGCACGCGGGTCAACTGGACTCATCTGGGAGGGGTGCAGGGTCAGGCAATGTCTGCGTCACTGTATTTCATTCCATCTAACTCTTTGCCCTTGTGGCCACACACATTTTAGTATTATACATACATTTCAATACACAATATATATATATTTCTGAGACTTGTGGAATGTGCTTAGATCACATGCTGTGCATAGGCCGACATCTAGTGGAAGCTGTGGAGTATTAGTTTGTTTTTCGAAACTCGAAAATGGGCGTCGACACAGGGCGTGCCAGTAATACTATCCCTAGTGTGACGTCCACTGTACCCATGATCTCTCACACGTCTAGGACCCTCAGATTGTTTTTTTCCGCCATGCTGGTCAGAAGCACTGAGCGGAGTTCCCTTTCCCAGTTTATTCCACCTATACGTCGAGTCTCCGAACATCGACACTCGACGCCGGATTGGAGAAAATTTGACCGTCGGACTACAGCGATGGATTTGGGCCTCGGAAGTCCTCTGGACTCGGCCCTGCAAGTAGGGAGAGTGGGGGGGTGGCACATATCCTACACTCTGATTAATATAGGTACGTTACTTATATTCCTACACTCCCAGCCTGCTGCCACAGGGTGCGTATGGAGGGTACCCCTTTTCAATTTTGCCCCAAGTGCAACCGCAAGTATCCTTGGGTTGACAGAGACGCCACGTGTAACCTCTGCTTGCCGAGGGACCACCCCGAGGCGAATTGCAGAGCGTGCAGTCGGTTTAAACCGAAGACCCTTAAGGACAGTTCGACAAAGCGTTGGGCCCACCACGCCAGGCGACAAGAGGCCATGGCCGCGGAGGGTGCCTTCAGCGATGTCAGCGACGCCGTACTTTCGGACGGCGAGGGCAATGTGGCGTCGATGGACAGCCAAGCGCAAGTCCCCGACCTCGGAAGGTTGTCCGGCAGGGCAGCTATGGAGAAGACCCCCGGCGACACGAGCGCTACCCACACCACTTCCAGCAAACAAAGGTCCAACCGAGACTCGATGCGCACGTCGAGTTCCCGGAAAGAGGCACGTAGAGAACGGTCCACCGAGTCAGTGTGCTCTGGGCGTTCGCGTTCAAGATCGCCTCATGACACCAGGCAACCCTCCACTGTTGCTAAGAGTGCCTCGCTCCCCTTAGTGACTGAGGTTCGGTCGTCGGAAGACGACGCTGACTTCTACCCCCAGGCCGCACTCCAGGAGTCGGCGTCTGCAGTCAGCGCGAAGGCTGCTACCGAATCCCTTACACTCTCCCGAGACAGGGACTCTACCCCTGAATTTCGGTGCCAGGCATTGAAAAGCTCTGATAGGCCCAAAAATCGGGGAAACACTCTTCCACCTGCGGGGAGGGGGGAAAACAATGAAGTAAGCAGTCCCAGCCTACTTCCACTCCTAAACTATATTCTACTCCACCTAAACAGACGGACAAGTCTCAGTCTCTTGTCCCTAAGGCCCCTGTTCAAACCAGTAGGTCTAGTCAGGATAAAACGGGGAAACCACTCCAGGAAAGAGTTATTCCCAGTTCTAGGGAATGGTCCAGTGATGACATAGACAGAGTAATGTCAAGGATGTCATCATTGGCAGATTTCTACGCCAAAAACCCGGGACACTTTCTCTCTTATACCCCAGAAGGGTCAACTCCCTCAAGCTCTAAGGATCCAATACCCCCAAGTAAGAAGTCCCGGGGTGAAGCACCAACTCAATCTTCAGACCCCTTCTATACACAGCCCTATTTTCAATATCAGGAAGATCCATCCTTTGGTGAGGATCCAGACGTGGGCATGTTCGGAGAACAAACTGGGACAGGCTATTATGGGGATGAGGAGGACCAGGAGGAGGAGGAGGAGGACCAGGAGGAGGAGGAGGACCAGGAGGAGGAGCCGCCCGCGGTTACCGACTCCCCTGTCGACAACCAGCCTCTCCTGAATGAGGTCCTGTCCAGAGCGGCACAGCACTTCCACATTGACACCCAAGGTGCTCAGGAAGAGAGGGACTTTGTAGAGGAATTGGTGGGAGAAAAGAGACCTGTGGCTCAGGCCATCCCTATCCTTAAGTCAATACAAAGGAGGATAGACCCTTCCCTTGTTAACCCCAATCTCACTAGGGCAGTAAACCCCAGAATTGAAAAGCTTTTCAGGGCAGCCCAATCTGACCCACTGTACATAAGGGGACATCTCAAACCAGACTCCCTTGTTGTTACAAACACCCGTAAGAGGGCGGGAACACCCTTGTCATCGTCCGAAGCTCCCCCCGACAAGGAGAGCAAGAAGATTTATGGCTTGGGCAAGAAAGTAGCCTCCACTTCCGCCTACCAGGGAAGGATTGCCAACTCCACCACCCTGCTGGCTCGTTACAACTGCCACCAGTGGGAAGAAGTCGCGGCTCTCATAGACTCCGCCCCAGAACCCTTAAAAAGCCAATTGGCACGAGTTTCGGCAGAGGGGAGAGCTGTGTCGGGTTGCATTTTAAAATCAACCTTTGATGCCGCGGATAACGCCAGCAGATTAATTGCTGAAAGCACGGTCATCAAGAGGCATGCTTGCTACGGCAGTCTGGTTTCAAAGCCGAGACCCAAGCATCATTAATAGATAAGCCGGTGGAGCCGGATCTATTGTTTGGAAAGGCGGTCGAGGACGTGCTGAAGAATGCCAAGGACGAGTACGAGACACTCGAGTCCCTAGGGCAACTAACCAACAAACCCCTTAACCAGAGAGGGAATGGCAATTTTCGTCTGCCTCGCGGACAAAACTCCCAAAGAGGCTCAAACTATTCCCAAGGCCAGGGTACTACATGGAACACTAACCAGCAGTCTACCCAGAGTTATGGCAGGGGTAACAAGAGGTCGTGGTAGGGGTAGAGTCCCAATAAAGGAGGGGGCATGCCTCCACCAAAACAGTGACGCTCCGTTCAGGGTCCCTTCTCACGCATCCCCAGTAGGGGGACGCATTTCCACCTTCACCCAAGCTTGGGAAGGGATCACATCAGACAGATGGGTGCTGTCCACAGTGTCCGCAGGATACTGCATAGAACTCCTAGAGCGTCCCCGAAACCACCCTCCACGACAGAGAATACACTCCTTAGACCACCAGAAGATCCTACTCGAAGAGATCGAAAATCTTCTCGCAAAGGACGCGATAGAACTCGTCCCGGGACACCAGGTAAATAAGGGTATTTATTCAACTTACTTCCTTTTGCCAAAAAAAGATTTGACAATGCGCCCAGTATTGGACTTACGGCCTGCAAACAAGTATGTCAAGCCCCAAAAATTTCTCATGACTACTCTCCAAGAGGTAATTCCCCTCCTAAAAAAGGGGGATTACATGGCAACATTGGATATGAAAGATGCCTATTTTCATATTTCCATGTTCCCAGCGCACAGAAAATATCTGCGCTTCAAGGTGGACAGTCAGCACTACCAGTTCAAGGTACTGCCCTTCGGGATAGCCTCGGCTCCAAGGTTATTCACCAAGGTACTGGCGGTGGCGGCGGCACACCTACGCAGGGAGGCAATCCCAGTGTACCCTTATCTGGACGACTGGCTCATCACGGGGGAGACCCCAGTAATTTGCAGGACAAACATTCAAAGAACTATCGACCTCCTCTTCGAATTGGCCTTCTCCATAAACGAGAAAAAATCAAGTCTGGTGCCCAGCACCTCCAAGCAGTTCCTAGGAGCTGTTCTAAATACTCAAGAGGGCTTGGCTTTTCCTTCAGAGGAAAGAATCCGGAATATACTACAGCAAATTCCACAATATCAGTCCGGTCGCCAGATAACAATACGCAAAGCAATGCGTTTGCTGGGCATGATGGCGTCATGTATTTACCTGGTCCCCCACACGCGCCTGCGCATGCGTCCCATGCAAGAATGGTTGGCGAAACTGTGGTCTCAGGCAAGTGGTCGGTGGGACAATCTAGTGGTCGTTTCGCCAACACTTGTACAAAGCCTCCACTGGTGGACAAGAGACAATCTATCCAAGGGGAAACCCTTTTACGATCCCGAGATGCAGGCGGTAGTCACGATGGACAGGATGGGGAGCTCACCATCTCCACCACACAGCTCAGGGTCTCTGGTCTCACACAGTGGCCAAGAATCACATCAACCTGCTAGAGCTTCTGGCAGTTTTCAGAGTGCTTCAAGCGTTCGAGCCCCACCTACTGAACCTGTCGGTGCAGATCCGGACGGACAGCACGACAGCCATGTTCTACCTGAACAAGCAAGGAGGGACTTGTTTGCCAAATCTGTCCAGACTTGCCCATAAAATTTGGAAATGGGCACTCAGACAGAACATCTTTCTGTCATCTCAACATGTTCCAGGGGAGGATCTCAAATCTCTAGCGGATGCTTTGAGCAGAGATCCCCTTCCGGAGGAACACGAATGGTGTCTACACAGAGAAATCGTAGAAGATCTCTTCTCTCAGTGGGGTTTCCCTACTGTAGACCTATTCGCCACAAGCAAAAACAGACCGTGCCCAGGATTCACATCCAGGTTTCCCCAACCAGACTCCCTGGGCAACGCCCTGTGGATGAACTGGTCAGGGATGTTTGCGTATGCTTTTCCACCAACTCCTCATCAGGAAGGTGGTGAACAAGATGAACAGAGAGTCGATGACGCTCGTCCTAGTTGCTCCCATGTGGGCGAGACAATTGTGGTTTCCACACCTACGCAGACTTTCGGTGTGCGATCCCATCAAACTCCCGGGCTGGTACAATCTTTTGTCCCAGCACCAAGGTCAGAAGGTGGATCCTCTACCCAACTCCATGAACCTAGCAGCATGGCTCCTGAGGTCCTAGAGTTTGGACATCTCAATTTACCACAGAGGTGTATGGACATCCTAAAAGAGACTAGGAAACCGAACACGAGGCATTGCTACTTCGACAAATGGAAGAGATTCGTTATCTGGTGCCAGAATAAACAAATCAACCCAGTTGATTGTACTCCTTCCACAATCGTGACATACATGCTCCACCTGCTGAACGCAGGGTTGGTTTTGAACTCACTAAAGTTACACCTGGCAGCACTGTCAGCGTACACCGCCTCACATAGCAAGGTGTCGTGGTGGAAGGTACCCGTGGTTAAAGCCTTCATGGAGGGAGTAAAGAGACTTCATCCTCCTATATCTAACCCACCACCAGGATGGGACCTGAACGTGGTGCTATCTAAACTCATGGGCCCCCCATTCGAGCCCATGCATAAAACAAGTCTCAAACACCTGACCTATAAGACTGCCTTCTTAGTAGCCATTACATCCATAAGAAGGGTCAGTGAAATTCAGGCTCTGTCAGTGCAGGATCCTTTCTTTACTATTCATAAGGATAAGCTGGTTTTACAGACACACCCTAGGTTCTCACCTAAGTTTATTTCTAAATTCCATGTAAACCAGTCCATCGAGCTTCTGGCTTTCTTCCAAAACCCACAAAGCTCGGCTGAGGTTAAACTACACACCCTAGATGTGCGTAGGGCGGTCCTTTACTACGTAAACAAGACCAGACCGCTTAGGAAAACAGATCAACTGTTTGTCTCCGTAGCCACAGGCAAAGAGGGAGATTGCGTCTCTAAGGGTGCCATCTCCAAGTGGATTGTCAACTGTATCCAGTTGTGTTACTCTCTTTCTGACAAAACTTTGCCTTTTATGCCCAGAGCCCACTCGACAAGAGGCATTGGGGCCACTCTGGCTTTCATTGGAAATGTTCCCCTTGACACCATTTGCAAAGCAGCTACTTGGAGCTCTATTCACACTTTTACTCAGCACTACTGCATTGACACCCATTCCAAGACAGATACTCAAGTGGGACAAGCAGTTCTAAGACATTTATTTGCTCATGACCCTTCTCAAATCCCACCTCCTTCTAACACTGCTTGCTAATCTATGCACAGCATGTGATCTAAGCAGATTCCACAAGCCTCAGAAGGGATACATTACTCACCGTAATCGTATTTCTGATGCTTGTATCTGCTTAGATTCACATGCGAACCACTCTTCCTCCATTCTCTGAGAGAAGGCGCATGGATGCTTGTAGTCTTATCTTATCTATCGTCTATCTGCTTGGATCATCTGTACTCGCGCTACTCCTCATGCTACCTCATGTCAGGAAAAATACAATCTGACGGTCCTAGACGCGTGAGGGATCATGGGTACAGTGGACGTCACACTAGGGATAGTATTACTGGCATGCCCTGACGCCCATTTTCGAGTTTCGAAAAACAAACTAATACTCTGCAGCTTCCTATATATATATATATATATATATATATATATATATATATACACACACATTTGACCTGAGTCGTCAAGAGTGAGGGTACATTGGCCCAGGTGTCTTACCTAACACAGTATTTCAAAAAAACATTAATCGAGCATCTGTTTGAATCTAGCATGGGTGCTTTACTCTTTATTAGTACAAGAAGAATATATGGCCACATGGGATTAGTGATATGGGGGTGAACTAGAGTGGCACATGGGCAGGGGGCATGCAAC
Source organism: Ambystoma mexicanum (assembly GCF_040938575.1). Lineage (NCBI taxonomy): Eukaryota > Metazoa > Chordata > Amphibia > Caudata > Ambystomatidae > Ambystoma > Ambystoma mexicanum. The sequence goes on from NC_090931.1 coordinate 1,534,990,776, forward strand.
TGTTAAATCAAAGAGGCGTGCAGTTGGGGGGCTTGGGTCTATATTTCTTTAGGAGGGGTCTGCTAGTGCAGAGGCAGGTTTGTGGAGACAGATTTTTTTTTTTTTTTTTTCTCTTTTCCTTCCAGGCTCCGGCCCGGTCACACACAGGGCAATGATGTAAAAGGAAGAGGAGAGATACAGTGTTTAGTTTGCTACATTTCGAGCCCAAGCTTCTGTGAGAACAGAACAGCTGTGGAGATGGCATATTGGAGGAGGTGGGGGGGAGGGGGTTGGCATGCTGGCTGTGCGCGGAGAATGAAGGGGAGAGGTGCAGGCTGGCATTCAGCATTCACATGTGGCCTAGTAGAAAATGGAGTGAGTAGTTAACACAAAATGGAATCTTGTGGCTCATAGGCCATGCACAGTTGTCATTCAATGGCTACCTCACACCTTGGCCAGAGGTGTGCTGTCAACCGCGAAATGAGCATATCATGTGCGTTATTAGGAATGAAGTGTGGCCTGGGAGACCCTTCCTCCCTTACACAACGTACGCCATATGATCTGGTGCTGGATCCAGTGCTGTCGAGAATTAAATCTGATATAGTTTCTGATGCTTGTTAATCTGCTTAGAATCACATGCTGTGCATATGGTCCGACATCCAGTGGTAACCGCAGAGTATTGTATCTTGTCTTTCGGGAACCGAAAGGGGACGTTGGCATAGGCGTGTCTGAAACACTATCCCTATTGTGACGTGTGTAGTACCCAAAATCTCTCACGTGCAGAGGTCCATCAGATTGTTTTTTTCCACCCAGATAACTGGTTGCCCTATAGCGAACCTCTTCATGAGACATTGTTTATCTTACCGAATTGTATGTTTAATACCTGTTAAGTCACTTCGCCCGTCAAGAACATCTTCGACGAAGACTACGGGGGGAATCGTCTAAGGCTGTGGGTTCCGGCGCCTAAGATCCGGCATTCGGACTTCCACGTGGTCGGGCCTTCTGGCCAGCCTACACAGTAGGGAGAGTGGGCTCGGGGTTTGCCATACTGCTATCTTTCCTCTTTTCCACTGCTTTCCTTTTTGGTCTGGTCACCCTTCCCTTCTGCTATGGAAAGGACTCCATTTAGTTTCTGCCCTGTGTGTAGGGTCAGATATCCGTGAAAAGACGAGCACACGTCGTGTAACGCTTGTCTCCCCCTAGAGCACGACGAGAAGCGGTGTTCGGCGTGTAAACTCCTTAAACCTAAAACCCTTAAGGAGCACTGGTTGAAGCGGTGGGCCGCGTACGGAATGTCACGTGTGGAGCCTCCCTCCCCTGCCACGACACCAGCCGAAAGTGACGGGTGAACATCGGATGACCAAACGTCCAACGCAGACATTATAGACCTTGAGGCAGACTATTCTAAAGCCGCCACGCCCGTCCCCGACCCTTCCAGGCTCGACTCCGGTCTTACTATAGGGACCACACCCGGTGACAGGGGCGTACAATCGCACCGCACAAAGCGCACAACCCAAGCGCCCTCCTCGACGACTTCATCGAAGAAGGCGAAAGCGCCATCGGATCGATCTGATCCGAAGCCTTCCCCGCATCCGCAGCAGCGCATGACGACTGGGCATGGTTATCCAAGCCTGGATGGCTCAACACCAGTTATGCCTAAATGACGATAAGACGGAGCTCCTTATCCTGGGCACCTCACAACGCCTGAGCAAATTAGACCCGTCCTATCAGTCCTTCACCATAGATGGCAACATCATACGAGTTCTGAAAGATACCAAAACACTTGGTTTTTACCTGGACGCCACCTTATCCTTATCCAGACAAATATATGCAGTCAGATCTGCCTCTGCATACACGTGCAAACTTATCGCAGCCAGCAGACCCTTTCTTACCACCCCCAACAGTGTCACTCTAGCTAGAACTCTCATTATGGCTAAAATAGATTACTGTAGCGCTCTGTATTTAGGCACTAGCCAAGAGAACATGAACAAACTCTAAACTACCCAGAACAACGCCATTCGTGCTGCTTTAAACATCCCCCGCAACCACCACATCTCCAACTCTAGAACTAACCTAAAGTGGCTTCCTGTCAAGCAAAGAATCTCACTAAAAACACTGGCCATCACGCACAAATGCTTGGCTAACAAGGCCCCTATCTACCTCTCCACTCGACTGTCCCGCCACTCGACTGCCCGACCTTTAAGAACTGCCCAACCTTTAAGAACTGCCCAGACTCGCTACCTTTCGATCCTGAAGTTTAAACTTCAGAAAGCAGGGGGCACTAGCTTCCCTGTCCTAGCCTCTAAGCTCTGGAATTCCCTCCCCGCCACAATTGGAGCTGAAGACTCCTTTAACACTTTCAAGGCCAAAACTAAATCCTGGCTCCTTGATCAGTGCTAGACATAATCCGCGCCCTCTCCTGCAGACTCCTGCCCTGTCCACCATTTCGATGTCTGTACACCCCAGGGGTATTTCCCACTGCTTAGCCTCTGGCACTGTAATCATTGTAATATATGTAGCTTGTAACATTGTTAATATCATGTTTTTGTAACTATTGCCTGTATATATGCATTACTGTAACTTTGCACAAATTTGCGCCCCGATGCCTCCGGGCCCGAAGGCTGTGCGGTATAAATAAAACAAATACAAAATACAAAAATAACAAACATAACAAGGGCGCTACTCCCCAAACTGCACACGCCGAAGTTTCTGAACACGGGTTCCAAGGTTTCCAAGGCCCGTACAGGCCCGAAAACTGCGAGTAGGCCTCTACCCGAGAAGCCATCCGCTGGCCCTTCTGGAGCCGCGGAAGACATTTTCACTGCCGAAACATCATCGGAGGCGTCGTCTCCCGAAGATTCAGTGACTATCTGTAAGAGCATCAATAGGATTGCTACGGCGGTGGGCCTAGTACCGGTTCCGCCCACAGTTATGGGCCAATCCGCCGAAAAGTTTTCCACGGATTTGGAAGACGATCCCGAAAAGACTCTTACGAAGAAAGCCAGGTACCCCTCTCAAGCACCCTGAGGAGATCCTCTCAACGCCTTAGGGCGGAGAACCCGGTTCCTACTCAGCTAGGTCCATTTGGGTCATCCAAGTGGACCACTGAGCAATTCGAGGGGTGTATGGATCGGCTGGAGCAGTTTTTCAGGGCTTCTGATCAACCTCCGCCGAAAAGAGCTCGGGTAGACCCTAACCCTCAAACACAAGATACCCAACACCTAGGTGTCCAAAACCAAGTTGACTATCAAGAAGATGTCCAGATGGACACGTATAGAGACATCTATACAGAAGAAGAGGGGGCTTCTTTTCTGGACAACTATGGGGAAGATCAAGGGGCAACGGACAACTGGGAGGACACCCAGCTGGATGATCACAATTCTGATATCGTTTGCCTCGACTCTTCCCCCATCCACCCCGATTCGACAAGCTTCTCCGGTGGATGATCAAATGGCTTTCAACAACATGTTGAACAAAACAGCAGAATTCTTTAAAATTGCCACGCTTGAAGCCTTGCCCGAGCAATATTTCGTGGAGGACATTATTAATGAAAAGCCTCCGGAAAGCCAGTCTATCCCTCTCTTGAGCTCTCTAAAGAGACGGCTGGCCCCTCCCTTACTCACACCCGCTCAGACTAGGGCTGTGAACCCAAGGGTCAAAAAACTTTTCCGGCCCTCCCCCACCGACCCGCTTTATATCAAAGGACACGCAATCCCAGACTCGCTGGTGGTGACCAACACTCCCAAGAGAGCAGGGGTTCCCCTTGCCACGGGAGAGTCACCCCCGGACAAGGAGTCCATGCCTTAGGCAAACGGGTTACGTCGTCGGCGGCGGCCTATTCCGTCCGGATTGCCAATAACATGACGTTACTGGCAAGCTACATCGACGCCCAATGGAACCTACTCCAGGAAGGCTTCAGGAGGTTCCGGAACCAACCAGAGCCAAGCTTCTCGCCATTGTCTCGGAGGGCAAACTTGCCAATCAGAATGTTGTAAAGAATACCCTGGACAGCGCAGGGACAGCAGGCAGGTCTCTCGCACAGGGTAGTCTCCTAAAGAGACACGTGTGGCTGCGCATGTCGGGCTTCAGGCCTGAGACCCAGGCATCCATTATCAACAAACCCATCGAAGAGGCCAACTTATTTGGGAAGGCGGTAGACGATGCTTTGGGGACAGCCAAGAAGAGCATGAGACTATTAAGTCGCTGCACCAGATTTCCCAAAAACCCTCTTCACAGAGGGGCAGTAATTCTCGGCTGTCCTTTCGAGGACAAGCCCGCGCTGCTCAAAATAATTTCGGTACGGGCAACTTCAAGTCAACCTGCTGCAAGCCCCACTTACTACCTCCAGAGGGGTCAGAAGCGCGGAAAGAATAGAGGCAGAGGCTCCAATTCCAGAGGAGCGTCAACTTCGGGTCAGAAATGACCACCAAGTCCAGGTCCCCTCCCATGTCTCCCCGGTCGGGGGGCGATTAACATTTTTCCTCAAGGCATGGGAGGGGATAACTTCAGACCAGTCGGTCTTAAAGACGGTCGCCCACGGTTACTGCGTGGAATTCGCCCGACCTCCACAGTTCAGACTGCCAAAACATCGACGCCTTTCACCGGAATATCTGCAGATCCTGATTCAAGAGGTGGAAGCGCTGCTGGGAAAGGACGCCATAGAAGCCGTCCCGATTCTTCAGGTAAACGAGGGTATCTATTCAGTGTACTTCCTTGTACTCAAAAAGGATCTCACCATGCGTCCTGTTCTAGACCTGCGCCCCACGAACAAGTTCATAAAACCCCAGAAGTTTCGCATGGTAACACTGCAAGAGGTGATCCAATTGGTAAAACAGGGGGACTTCATGACAACATTGGATATGAAAGATGCATACTTTCATATTTCAATGCTGCCAGCGCACAGAACATTCCTAAGGTTCGTGATTCAGGACAAACACTACCAGTTCAAGGTACTCCCCTTCGGCATAGCCTCGGCGCCAAGGGTGTTTACCAAGGTCCTGGCAGTGGCAGCGGCACACCTGCGCAGACTTTCAGTTCCAGTTTACCCTTACCTCGACGATTGGCTCATCACGGGGGACTCGTTCGACGTTTGCTTTTCGAACACCCAAAAGACAGTAGACCTACTGTTCAGCCTGTGATTTTCTATCAATGAAAAGAAATCCAGCTTAGTCCCCAGCCAAGTAAAACAGTTCCTGGGGGCTCTTATTCGTACGGAAGACTGTCTAGTCTTCCCTTCCAGCGAGAGGGTTCAGAACATGCTCTCTCAGGTTCCTCAGTATCTAGCCAGTTTAGAGGTGACGGTACGCAAAGCTATGCGTTTGCTAGGGATGATGGCGTCATGCATATACTTGGTTGCCCATGCGCAGCTACGCATGCGTCCCATGCAAGAGTGGCTCAACAGCCAGTGAGGGGGGGGGGAGACACACAGACACACAGACACAGACACACACACAGACACAGACACACACACAGACACAGACACACACACAGACACACACACAGACACACACACACACACACACACACACACAGACACACACACAGACACACACACACACACACAGACACACACACACACAGACACACACACACAGACACACACACACAGACACACACAGACACACACACACAGACACACACACAGACACACACACAGACACACACACAGACACACACAGACACACACACACACACAGACACAGACACAGACACAGACACACACAGACACACACAGACACACACAGACAGACACAGACAGACACAGACAGACAGACAGACAGACAGACAGACACAGACAGACAGACAGACACAGACAGACAGACACAGACAGACAGACACAGACAGACAGACACAGACAGACAGACAGACACAGACAGACAGACAGACACAGACAGACAGACAGACACAGACAGACAGACACAGACACACACACAGACTGTCTGTCTGTCTGTCTGTCTGTCTGTCTGTCTGTGTCTGTCTCTGTCTGTCTGTCTGTCTGACAGACAGACACACAGAGACAGACACACAGAGACAGACACACAGAGACAGACACACAGAGACAGACAGACAGAGACAGACAGACAGAGACAGACAGACAGAGACAGACAGACACAGACAGACACACACACACAGACAGACACACACACACAGACAGACACACACAGACAGACAGACACACAGACAGACACAGACAGACACAGACAGACAGAGACAGACAGACACAGACAGACAGACACAGACAGACAGACACAGACAGACAGACACAGACAGACAGACAGACAGACAGACAGACACACACACCACCCCCTCCACCCCGCACGGAGTGTGGTCCCCTCAGGTAGCGTCCAACCATATAAATTTACTGGAGCTACTAGCAGTGTTAAAAGCATTGAAATCAGGAGCAACTGCAAGGGAAGACCGTGCTGGTCCTAACCGACAGCACAACAGCAATGTATTACCTGAACAAACAGGGGGGCACTCGCTCTCCAGGGCTATCCAAGTTGTCCCAAATCATCTGGATATGGGCTTGCAAGCACAAGATGTTCCTGACCCCCCCCCCCCCCGACTCCCCTTCTGAACAAGATGCACCAGGAACCAGTCACCATGATTCTGATGGCTCCCATGTGGGCCCGCCAACCTTGGTTTGCGCACCTGATGGAAATGTCCCTCTCCCCACCAGTCAAGCTGCCCTGCCCGTACAACATGTTGTATCAGGACAGGGGGGAGTCTCTGCACCCATGCCCACAAACTCTGAATTTAGCAGCCTGGCTCCTGAGGTCTTAGAGTTTGGACATCTGCATCTCCCTCAAAGATGCATGGACATACTGAGGGAGGCAAGAAAGCCTAACACACGTTATTGCTATGCCAGCAAATGGAAACGTTTTGTCATCTGGTGCAGTTCCAAAGGCGTCAGTCCCACCGATTGCTCGCCTTCACACATTGTGTTATATCTAACCCATCTGTTGGACTCTGGGTTAGTCTTCAATTCCTTAAATGTTCACCTAGCGGCGTTGTCAGCCTACACTACGTCACAGCAGAAGGTGTTGTGGTGGAGAATACCTCTGATTAAAGCCTTTATGGAAGGGGTTAAAATAATGTATCCCCCTATCACTCACCCAGCCCCTCGGTGGGATCTAAATGTGGTTTTAAATAGGCTCATGGGACCCCCTTTTGAGCCTATGCATAAAGCTAGTCTGAAAGACCTGACTTACAAGACAGCCTTTCTAGTAGCTATCACTTCTATCAGAAAAGTTAGCGAACTACAGGCCCTCTCGGTTTTGGACCCCTTTGTTACAGTCCACAAAGATAAGGTAGTTCTGCGCACTCATCCCAGATTTGCGCTGAAATTTATTTCGAAGTTCCTCGCGAACCAGTCAATCGAACTACCCACGTTCTTCCAGAGACCTACTAACATGGCCGAAAGAAGCCTTCACACACTAGATGTGCGCAGGGCAGTCATGTTCTACATGGATAGAACTAAACCACTGAGGAAAACTAAACAATTCTTTGTTTCAGTGGCAGCTGGTAGAGAAGGGGATCCTGTCTCTAAATCAGCAATATCAATGTGAATTGTCAAATGCATCACACTGTTAGACTCTTGCAAAGAGAGAACTGCCCTTCAAGCCTAGAGCACATTCTGCTGGAGGCACTGGGGCATCCATAGCATTCATTGCAAATGTTCCCCTAGAGTCCATTTGCAAAGTGGCAACCTGGAGTTCTGTACACACCTTTTATAAAACACTATTGCCTAGACACTCATTCTAGGGCTGATTCTCAGGTGGGACAAGCAGTACTAAGACATCTTTTCACTACTGTTCCTTCTCACAACCCACCTCCAACTCCGGGTACTGCTCGCTAGTCTAGTCTATGCACAGCATGTAATTCTAAGCAGATTAACAAACATCAGAAGACAATGCATTACTTACCGTAAAAGCATTTCTGATGGTTGTATCTTCTTAGATTCACATGCGCCCTCCCTGCCTCCCCGCTCGGGGTGGAAGGAACATAGACGACTTACTACTTTCTCTCTTCATGTACTCGCTCATTATAGCCTTGGGCTCCCTCATGGCAGAAAAAATACAATCGGAGGGACCTCGGCGCGTGAGGGATTTTGGGTACTACACACGTCACGATAGGGATAGTGTTTCAGACACGCCTATGCCGACGTCCCCTTTCGGTCCCAGAAAGACAAGATGCACTACTCCGCGGTTACCACTGGATGTCGGACCATATGCACAGCATGTGAATCTAAGCAGATACAATCATCAGAAATGCTTTTACGGTGAGTAATGCATGTCATTCATATCTCCCCCACCAGATCACTGCAGCCGGCATATATAGCGATACCAGATCTATTATGGTGGAGTAGAAGGGATGTCAACATAAGCCATGTATGTATTCACAAGGAGTACCTCTTTATTAAGTAGTTTACCGTACTCTAACGTATTGACCCTCCCAATCTATATGCGTGTGTAAGTGCGTGAAAGCAGTCTTCTTATGTATCGAAGTTAGCAAACCCTTAGATTGTGTTGAGTACTCAGTGTAATACCTATTTGGGCCCCATGTTGCAGCAAAATTTTGTTCCCATCATTCGCATGTGTCTGTTGTAGAAAAATGACCTGTACATTATGACGGTTCATATATGCTGTAATTCTTCTCGCCTTGGTATAATTCCCTAACCCGCTGACATTCCAGCGGAGAACTCTAATACTCTCCAGGGTGACATAAATAGTATTTCTGATGCTTGTTAATCTGGTACACCCCTTTTTGGTGTTGCCGTTTTGGCGCAGGCCAGTTTGGCGCGGCCAGTTTGGTGCAGAAGCCTTTCTGGCACCGTCTATTTGGCGCGAGGGATCTTTGGACGTGGCTGGCATTGCAGCCACGTCTAAATTCCTTCACGCCAAATTCAAAAGCATCATTCTTTTCAAATGCAGCACGTTGACAGGTACTGTTAAGGTGTTGCATTTGAAAAGAATTGTGGGTGTGAGTTGGTTTAAACTTTGTTCTCCCCTCCGCCCCCTTTATCGCCAAAACGTCCTGCTCCACATACATGAAAATGCACCGCCCTGCATTGTGTTCCTTCCTGTCAGGACTTCTGCATGCCTCTATATACACTACACCTCCAGCATGTGTCTCACTGCATGCGCATATGCTGCTCCTCCTGCATGTCTCTCACTCTTTCCTGCATGCCTCGCTCTCTATATGGCAAAGCCTGCATCTCTTTTCTGTACTCACTGCAAGTCTATTCTTTACACAATGCACAGCCTTTACACCCCCTTTGCAAGTCGATCCTGCCTGCACCCTGCATGTTTACGTTACACTGCGCGTGTCTATTCTTCACCTTTGCATATCTGTTCTGCACCTCTTGCATACACACTGCATCTTGTGCCTGTTCATCCTGAACTCCCTGCATATACATGCATTACGCCCCTATCGCACCTTTTTTCCTTCACTAACTACATGTGTGTATCGAACTCACCACATACCCAACCTACAGACTTTGATTGCCTAATCCGCACTTCACGAGGGACTGTTCGGGACTCTCTGCATGTCCTTTGTGCTCCAACTGCACGTCTATCCTGCACACAGTGCATGTACGTCCTGGACACTGCATGTCCTTCCTGCCCAGGTGCCCTGTGTATCTGGCATTCTGTGTCTAGCCCGCACACACTGCTTGTTTTTCCTGGACACTGCACGGCTTCTCGAGTCATCTGCATGGAGGGAGATTATTTGATGGAAGGGGAGGGGGGGTCATAGAATTATGAAGGCCTAGTTATTAAGTGGGATAGACTGCATTCGGGTACAAGTAGACCCAGGTGGTTATCTGCAATCTGTGAACCATTGTTCTCAGAGAACAGCTAAGCAGAGTGCACTGACTACATTTCCATTTTACGCAGGCTCCGTTGTAGCCCAGTGGTTGAATGTGAACAGAGGTAAATGTGATAAGGTAACATGTGAGGGCACCAATAGTAAGTGAGATGCAGTGACAATCTGTAGTGACACCAGTAAGGTGTGGGGTATAATGCATTCTGGGATATTTAGTCCTGTGGTGGTATACCTACTGAGTGAAGCAGCGTGCCTTCAACAGTATGTCATGTGGGGCCTCTGATCTATGCTAGATTACAATGAAGGATGTTTATTGCTGTTGGATAGTTCTCAAACACGTTTGTTTATCCACTGCATGCGAGAGTGCATTCTGGGAAATGTAGTCCTGTTGTGCCTGCATTCTTTGTGAAGGGCCAAGTATTGTTTGTTTTTTGGATAACTAGGCCTAAACTGACATACCTTGCTTGGCATGTGAGTGGAGTATCTGGGCATGGAAGGCGGTATCTAACATACAAGGCTGTATTTGCACCTGATGGCTTCAAATGGCACACAAGCCTGAATAGGCTGAATGCAGATTAGTGAATTTGGCAGCACCTGGGAATGTGATGCTGTACCTGTTGCATGATAGCAGTACCTCCCCATCCGAGGCTGCACCTAGCACATGATGGTAACACTTGAATATGTGCGGCTGTCCCTAGGCACACCGTTGCTCTATTTAGGTATACAAGACCGCATGTGATATCAAATAAACCAGTGGCTATGTCGGTGCTCGTTTACTTTGACTGCAATAGAAACAGCAGACACGGCCATATAAAGCAAGCAGTTGGATTTGAACAGGAGAACCAGTGAACGCCGATCAGGATTGCACAATGTTAAAGCAGAGGAGTGGACACCAACCAAGTGGCAGCAGCGTGACGCGCTATCCTGGGGTGACGGGCCATAGACTTCCAAGGGAAACTCTCTGAGGTAGCATTAGCAGCTTTGGTTTGGAAGTTGGAGGATGGAATCCTAGTTTTTCATGGACAGTACACTTTCAATAGACGGCTCCATATTCAAGCCCATGCACGGGTAGGAATGCCAGGTGAACCTAAACTTTAGATCTGACCAAGACCAAAGGCTGGGTCTCAGTCCGAACAAAATGCGGCATCCATGGGGCCAAAAGATCCTTGAAGGCGAAACGTCCCAGCGCCGAACTGGGTGCGCCAAAATGGGCACGCCCAAATGTCTCCTGCGCCGAATCGTCCTGCTCAGTGTTAATCTGCTTTGAATCACATTCTGTGCATATAGTCTTGACATCCAGTGGTCACCGCGGAGTATTGCATCTTGTCTTTCGAGAATCGAAAGGAGACGTCGGCATAGGCGTGTCTATAACACTATCCCTATTGTGACGTGTAATGTACCCAAAATCCCTCACGCGCTGAGGTCCCTCAGGTTGTTTTTTTCCGCCCAGCATACTGGTCGCCTTCATAGCTCTCAACCATTTGTGCTGCAAAGGCGGGTGAAATCACCAGATTTTGTTTTTGGTGGGTGAGACGCCCATTGGAATGAATGGATGTGCAGGAGGCTTGGCGGGTGATACAGCCCTTTACAAGGCGGGTGACACCCGCCAAAAGTGTGTGAGTTGAGAGCTATGCGCCTTATGTGGAGCTCGTCCAGAGAAATTGCTTGGTCCTCTTCGACCTTTGGTCGTAAATATTAAGGTTATTGATATTACCCTACCGTCCCTTCCATTGACGGCTGTTCCAGTTATCCGCCGAAGACAGTCCACGGATTTTCAATGGACGGCGCTGCTGACCACGTGGCCGGGCCTTCTGGCCGGCCTACATAGTAGGGAGAGTGGGGTCGAGTGGGCATTTCCCCATTTCGGAGAATGCCTTTCCCCTCTCATTGTCCCCTGGGTCTATTCGTCACAGTTTATTTTCTCAGCTACGGAGAGGACTCCATTTAGGTTTTGTCCTGTTTGCAGGGCCAAATTTCCTTGGAAAGATAAGCACCGTAAGTGTAACCGGTGCTTACCCATCACTCACGAGTCGGTTTGTGCGGCTTGCAAGCTCCTGCGCCCCAAAGGAGCACCGTGTTAATCGGTGGGCGGCCTATAGAATGTTGCAGGCCGAGTCTAGTTCTTCCGCTGCCACAACCGCTGATTGTGAGGAGGGGATGAGTGACGAACTAGCCTCCGATCCGGAGGCGATTGACTTTTCGGCAGAGCACTCTCGCTCTGCGTCATCTGTCCCCGGCCCCGCTAGGCAAGACCTAGGTCACACACAGGCGCACATGTTCCCCACACTAAGAACACAACCCCAGGGACTTCTTCGACTAAACAGTCGAAACGGTCCGCAGTGCCAACGGGCCAGCCGAAAACTTCGGCCCTGCACGCCGACCGCCAGGGCTGGCAGCCCTCCCCGCAACCAGAGATGCGCCCAAAAGGTCTAGGGAGAAAAAACCCTCTTTGTGTGGCTAAGCTGCAGAGGGTCTTTGACCCTACTCAAGATGAGGAAGAATATGATTATGACATCACTGAGGAGGAGGCTCAAAATGAAGATCCGTTTATAGACTCTGAGGAGGTCCATTTAGACCCCAGTGAGGGTTGGAGGGGTAGACCCCGACTAATTGATCCTCGCCCATGGCAGTCACATACTCTAACCCCGAACCTGACGCCTTGTGCCTGGACTCCCCTCCTACCCCCACCCACTAGACGGGCCTCCCCGGTAGATGATCAAATGGCTTTCAATGCCATATTGATGAAAGCAGCTGATCACTTCAATATTGCTACTCAAGAAGCCATTCCAGAGGCTGATTTTTGTGGAGGACATTTTAAAAGAAAAACCTCCTACCAGCCAGGCGATTCCTCTACTTTATTCAATTAAAAAGAGGTTAGCTCCTTCTTTGGTAACACCTGCACTTACTAGAGCAGTGAATCCGAGGGTCAAGCTTTTTCGACCCTTCCCCTCTGACCCCCCTCTACATCAGGGGTCATTCTACTCCAGATTCATTGGTTGTTACAACTACCAGGAAAAGAGCAGGGGTTCCCCTGACAAGTTTTGGGTAAAGGGATCACTGCAGCGGCTTACTCCACTCACATCGCCAACAATACAACATTGTTAGCCAGCTGTGCTGATGCGCAATGAGCCAAGCTACAGGAAGGCCTTCAAGAAGTCCCTGAGACACTGCGAGCCCATCTGCTCTCAACAGTGACAGAGGGCAGGCAAGTTAACCAAAGTATGCTAAAGAATACTTTAGATGCAGTAGAAACTGCCGGAAGGTCTTTGGCTCAAAGCACCCACCTGAAGAGGCACCCATGGCTAGGAAACTCTGGGTTCAAGCCAGAGACACAAGCTTCACTTATAAATAAACCAGTGGAGGATACTTATTTATTTGGAAAGGCAGTGGATGAAGCCCTCGAAACTGCAAAGGAGGAGCATGACACCCTTAAGACTCTGGATCAGATTACCCAGAGACCTTCACAAAGAAGGGGGAGCGGGAATAGACATTCCTTTCGTGGGCAACAATTCCCTCAAAATCAATACAACTCTGGGAATAACTGGTCCTCTCCTCAAGGAACCAGCAGCTACAACACCCCATGCCCCACTAGGGGGCAACGACACAGGTAAAGGGGGCCAAAACTCTACCCCTCGAGGATCCCCGGCATCAGGACAGAAATGACCCGCAGTTCTGGGTCCCCTCCCATACATCCCCGGTCTGGGGCCGGCTTACATCGTTTTTTTGAGTATGGGAGGGAATAACTACAGACCAGTGGGTGCTAAAGACCGTCGCCCACGGGTACTGTATAGAGTACAGCTGGACCCCACCGTTCAGATGGCCATGAGCAAGACGCCTGACCAACTACAAGAAGTCGAGACCCTACAGGAAAAGGGCGCTGTAGAGGTTGTACCTCTTCTACAGGTAAACCAGGGTATTTAATCAGTGTGCTTTCTTGTACCCAAAAAGGACCTCACTATGCACCCTGTAGTAGATCTGCGGCCAGCAAACAAGTTTTTGAAGCCCCAAAAGTTTTGTATGGTCACTCTGCAAGAGGTAATTCCCCTGCTCACACGGGGGGACTGCATGGCAACATTGGACATGAAAGATGAATACTTTAATATTTTAATGTTGCCAGCGCACTGAAAATACCTCAGCTTCATGATTCAAGGCCAGCACTATCAGTTCAAAGTAATACCCTTCGGCATAGCTTCTGCACCAAGGGTATTTACAAATGTACTGGCAGTGGCAGCATCACACCTGTGCAGTTTATCCCGGTTTATCCTTTCCTCAATGACTGGCTCATAACGGGATTCTTACGAAACCTGCCTGTCAAATACCCAAACACACTATCGCTCTTTTATTCAGATTCTCTGTCAACGAAAGGATATCCAGTCTAGACCCCAGCCATGTCAAACAGTTCCTAGGGGCTCTAATTCGAACAAAGGACAGCCTCGTCTTCTCCCTCCAACGAGAGGGTCCAAAACATGCTGTTTCAAATCCGTCAATATGTAGCTCAATATGTAGCCAGTTGAGAGGTGATGGTACACAAGGCTATGCGACTGTTGGGAATGATGGCGTCATGCATTTATTTGGTTCCTCATGCGCACTTGCGCATACGTCCAATGCAGGAGTGGCTCAACAGCCAGTGGTGTCAGGCCAGCGGACAATGGGATAATCTAGTGGTCGTCTCGCCAGCCCTCATTCTCTCGCTATGGTGGTGATCGAGGGAGAACCTCTTGAAGGGGAAATCCTTCACCACCCTTGCAGTGGAGGCCACTGTAACTACAGACGCATCTCTCACAGGGTGGGGAGCTCACCTGCTTCAACAGACCGCGCATGGAGTTTGGTCGTCAGACATAGCATCCAACCACATAATCCTGTTGGAACTGTTGGCTGTGTTCAAAGCACTAAAAGCTTTCCAGACACAACTGCAGGGAAAGACGGTCCTGATCCTCACAGACAGCACCACAGCCATGTACTATCTGAACAAACAGGGGGGCACTCACTCTCCAGGGCTATTTAAACTGTTCCAGAACAATTGTAAGTGTGCTCTCAAACACATCATGTTGCAGGGGAACTCTTTCTTCTGGCAGACTTACTCAGCAGCGATTTCCCACTACCCGTGGAGTACGAATGGCGATTACATGAAGACGTTGTTGCCAACGTTTTTGCAACTCTGGAGAATGCTCAATGCAAAGATTACGCATCCAGGTACCCCCAGAACTGTTCCAAGGGGAACGGACTCTGGATAACCTGGTCAGGGAAATTTGTTTATGACCTCCCCTGCCCCCCTCCATCCCCGGCTCCCCTACACAACAATATAGTGCACAAGATGCACTAGGAACCAGTCCTGATGATACTGGTGGCCCCCCCATGTGGGCCTGCCAACCCTGGCTCGCTCATCTGATGGAGATGTCCCTATCTCCTCCAATGAAACTGCCTTGCCCGTACAGCATTTTGTCGCAAGACAAGGGGGAAACACTTCACCCATGCCCGCAAACATTGAATTTAGCAGCCTGGCTCCTGAGGTCATAGAGTTCGGGCACCTGCAACTCCCTCAGAGATGTATGGACATACTCAGGGAGGCAAGAAAACTTAACGCACGATATTGCTATTCCAGTAAGTGGAAAAGTTTCGTTATCTGGTGCAATTCTAAGAGCATCAACCCCATTGACTGCTCTCCTACACATCGTTTTGTACCAGACCCGTTTACTTGACTCTGGTCTAGTCTTTAACTCTGTAAAGGTTCACTTGGCTGCTCTTTCAGCCTACACTATATGTTGCGGTAGAAGATACCATTTATTAAGACTTTCCTGGACGGAGTAAAAAGAATTCACACTCCCATCTCTAACCCAGCTCCCAGATGGGGACCTAAACGTGTTGTTGACTAGACTTATGGGGTCTCCTTTCGAGCCCATGCATAAAGCAAGTCTCAAAGATCCCACCTACAAGACTGCCTTTTTAATAGCTATTACTTCCATTAGGAGAGTCAGTGAAATACAAGTGCTCTGTTCTAGACCCCTTTGTAACAGTTCACAATGATAAGGTGGTTCTGCGCACTCACCCTAGGTTTGCGCCCAAATTCTTTTCAAAATTCCATGTGAACCAATCCATAGAACTACAAACCAACGTTCTTTCAAAATCCCTCAAACATGGGAGAAAGATGTCTGCACACACTGGATGTATGCAGAGCATTCATGTTTTACATGGAAAGAACTCGACCACTACGAAAAACAAATCAGTTTTTCGTTTCAGTGGCAGCAATTAGAGAAGGAGACCCTGTCTCCAAATCTACTATCTCTAAATGGATTGTCAAATGCGTCACATTCTTGCTAAGAGTAAACTGCCATTCAAGATTAGAGCACATTCTACTCGAGGCACTGAGGCTTCCATAGCATTCATTGCAAATGTTCCCCTGGAGTCATTTGCAAAGCGGCAACCAGGAGTTCGGTACACACTTTTACAAAACACTATTGCCTAGACACTCATTGTAGGTCTGATTCTCAGGTGAGACATCTTTTCTCTACTCTTCCTTCTCACATTCCACCTCCAACTCCGGGTACTGCTCGCTAGTCTATGCACAGCATGTGATTCTAAGCAGATTAACAAGCATCAGAAGATGGGCATTACCGTAAAAGCATTTCTGATGATTGTATCTGCTTAGATTCACATGCGCCCACCCTTCCTCCCAGCTTGGATGGAAGGAACATAGACGTCTTACTACTTTGTTTCTTTTCTGTACTCACTCACGTTTGTCATAGGCTCCCTCACGGCAGAAAAAATACATTCGGAGGGACCTCGGCCTGTGAGGAATTGTGGGTACACTACACGTCACGATAGGGATAGTGTTACAGATCTGCCTATGCCGACTTTCCCTTTCAATTCTCGAAAGACAAGATGCAATACTCTGCGGTGACCACTGGATGTCGGACTATATGATCAGCATGTGAATCTAAGCAGATACAATCATCAGAAATGCTATTACGGTGAGTAATGCATGTCATACCAGGCAATCGTGTAAGTACCATTCCATTACAACTGGATTGTGCACATCACCTTGGTTCTTTGTATGCATGTAGCTGAATATTTCCCCCAATTTTACCCAAAAGCTCTAGCCACCTCCCCCACCCGCATTGCCCTCCCAATACCACCCTATCCGCTCCACCTCCCCACCCCCCTCCCCCCCAACAACTATGCACTTCCCCCAACTTGTACTCTCATATAATGGCTAAATAGGAGAACCGCAACCTTGCTTTGGGGGTCGCTGTTTAACTCCTGAACCAAATGGGGTTCGCTGCAGACGTCTGGATGAATACTATTTCAAGGGCACCAGCCCTACTCAGTATTAACGCACTAACGTTCTAATATTAGCATGTTACTAGGTCGAGCAGTTTACATCATGTAAAAGGTAATTGAACCAAAGTACTTAAAATATTCCCACCCATCGCTTTCATGGAATCGTCAATGTACCTCTAACTTGCTCCGGTCCGAGGCAGAGATGTCACCCACATATCTTCCTCCCCTGGTCTGGAGATGATTTCTTATGTTGGCGTCTATAAAGTTCACTGCTTCCTCCGGAAGGGTAAAGAATACTGCACTGTCGGGTCTCCAGGTAACAGGAGGTGTTAGTTAGAAACTCTTGGGTGGCATTGGTAGTTGTTGATGCTTGGTTGGTTGTTGGGCAAGATTTGGTGCAGTACCCTTATGGTGCACTACAACCACCTTGATCTCCTGGCAATAGGAACCCAACCTTTGGTATAAGTCTGTACTACACAGGTTGGTAGCATGATAGATCAGCCAGGCTGATCTAAAGAGGGGTCAATGTGAGCAGTAGGGGAGTTACACAGAGATTCACAGTGACAGGTATCCAATTAAACACTTACACTCAAGGGTTCTTGATTAAATAATTATTAACAGTCAGTTTGAATAAGCCTTCTTCAGAAGGGAGCAATGTAATAGCAACACACAAATACCTTTTAAAATACACACTCTTAGTTTCTCTAAACCAGCAAATACCCATTGGGGATGGCACACAGACACTTCCTACACCCTCAGGTGACTAAAATAACTAGGACACTGTGGACATTAATATATCACTGTTGCATTTAGAGCAATACTGAGATGAGTGTCAAAGAAAATAATTATTCGAATAAAACAAGAGATCAGACAAATACTCTGAAGTAGGTAAGTGCATATTGAAACCCCCAATGCAAAGTAAGTTAACCCCTTCCTGGAAGGAAGACCAAATGCAAAGTCAGAGGGAAGGCGAGTCACGCAGGGAGCCAGGCCAATGTCCATTGGACAAACCTCTAGGTGAACTGAAGCACTTCTTGCAGGTAAGTAAAAGTCTTGCAAAATGTTTTAGAAGTCTTTGTAGAAAAAAAGAAATCAAAGTAGGGCCACAAGCTATTTAGGCTTGTGAGGTAAAGAAGCTGTTATCCACGCTACAGGAGCAAACAAGACAAGTCTCAACTGAGATCAGGTAAGGCTACACACCAAGAGTTAAGTTCTCTTAGACTGTACAGTACCTTTGGTTAAAAGAAATGGTTCCAGCTGGCCCCGGTTCCTGTGCAGCTCTGCAGATGCTGTTGTTCCTGGGCCTCAGTCGTGGGAACAAGAGGGAGGACTTCTCCCTCTTGTTCCCACTGCAATGGGATGGTCAGTGATAGCAACCGGCAATCTTCAAATCAGTGGCACTTTGCGGTTTCAGCTCCTCATGTCTATAGCAAATGGCACCACTGTGGTTTCTGGTTATCGAGATGGGCTTTCCTTGCATCTGGGTTCCAGCACTCTGTTGAGGTGGCTCAGGCTCGGTCTGGCCTGCTTCCTGGGAGTCTGGAGGATCTTCCTGGAGCTCTTGGCCACTCAAAAGTGATGCATTCCGAATCTGGTGTTCCTCTCTCTGGCACTTCGGATCCTGCAGCAGCATGGAAGTATAGCCAGCTCAGAGAGGATGTCCAGACGAGTTCACTTTGGAGTTGATTGGTCCCACCAACTTAAGGGGAGAAGTCGTCCTTGCAGGGCTTCTCTAGTCAAGGCGAATTCGGCGCTTCAGCAGCAGGGCTTCACCGGGCAAACCAACGGTCTAGGAGTTGCAGCAGTCGTCTCTTCCAAGTTCTTCTTCGGATTCCTTCGTCCAGTGGTCGACTCTCCCTTCCAAGCCAAAACGCCTCACCTTTTATGCAGGTTTCTCCCATTCATTCCAGCCCAGCTGCCAGTCAAACAGCAGGGTGGCTCTCCTTGCCGACAGCCAGCCGGCCAATCGCCTTTGGGTGCATTCCTGTAACCAAGGGGATTAAGCACAGGGCGTTTCGGGCACCTCCCTCACTTCCTGTCCCTGCCAGACATACTGGAGCTAGAGGCAGGCTTCATGCGTGAATCCCACCAAAGAGAAAACGAAGAAAGAGACCAAACCTGGCTTGGCACGCAGAGTAAATCTCAACAAGGACCTTTCTACAAAGAAATGGCAAAAAAAGACGACTGGGTCCATTTTGACAAAAATTGCACCTGTGGTGGGTGCTTTACTGCAGCTGCGAACGCGGCCCATGGTAAAGCACACCCCGGTAGTAAAAAGTAAATCACTGCCACCAGCCATTCATCGAGGAAATGGTAACATAAAATTGTTAAATGATAAACTAGACACAGGGGATACGAAGTAACCCCTCCAGCACCCTATGGTAAGATAGTGTGTGCTGGGTCTAGAAAGTTACAAAATGTAAGTAAAGCCAATTTCACTTCACTGCTCTGGGAAACAGTAGTTATCCAAGAGAAAGGTATTTAAACATTAGGGAAATGTGAAAGACTTCCCTGTGCCACTGCACTGAAGGTGCTGTGTGCCACAATGAAAAGATGATGCCTATGGAGTTTGTCAGAGGAATTAGGGAGAATTCTCAGAAATGTGCAAACACTCGTCCCCCGCCCCCCCCCCCCCCCCCCCCCAAACCCCCCAGACTAAGGGACAGGAGGATTTAATCCACCCCTGGATGAATCTCGCAACACTGTCTTGACTGTCTCAACACTGTCTTGAACTACAGCAAAGCACCTAGAATCCTGGCTTGCTGCAGCCATGCATTTGAGGTTGTCCCTTCTCCCTAGCCTGGCTTAAACAACACTAGCAATGCGATTCTCAACCTTTTTGAGACATTCTTCATCAAACTTGAGCACCTACTGCTGAAATTCTTGCCTGCTGTGCTGCCCCCTGTTAGTAGTGTTTTTATTTAGCATTTTTTCAGTTTAATTAAAATCTATTTCTATATATGCTTGACTGTCATTCATCTTATTTTGGTTTTGCAGTGCTATTGTTTGGGTTGCTACTGTGCCGACTCACAGCCTTGCATAAGAGTATAGCCTGCACTCGGCTCACATTACCAGAAGAAACGAAGATGATAGACCATTTATGTTGTGCCTTGTGTTCGGGATTGGTGCTGATTTAGTTGTATTTTGGCACATTCCTCACAACTCATCCCTGTTCTCCTGCATGGCAGAAGTTGTTTCATCACACTGACTCTATGCTTCACATTGAGTGCAGCGCTATGCATATGGGTTCAATACAGGCGACGATGGGTGCTAGGAAGGGGGGGGGGGGGAACCTGCCTGTAGGCGTCTGTTGCCCCTTCCCTGGATAGGAGGAGCATTGCTGGGCAGTTTCCAAGGCCATGGGAGAGGATATGTTTGGCAGTATGGGTGCAAGAAAGAAAAGGGGACAGAAGCTGAAGGCAGTGAAGAAAGGGGATTGCCTGATTAAATTGAGCTTTAGATCTGAGGGTTTGGGGAGGGGAATAAAGGGAGATGGGTGTGGCCAGGCGCCGGGTCCCTTACATGGATGGTGGGTAGATGTGGGAGAGGGCCATGGGAGGTTGTAGATTGTGTGAATTGCCGGTTGAGAATTTTATTGAGTGGGAATAAAGGGGTACAGAAAAAGGTTCAGCACGAGGCTCGAGCAGTAGCCAAGGCAGGTGAAGACAACATAGAGGTGAAGGTTCTAGTGAAGCGGTACATGAGGAAATGGTGCATTTTGTGTCTTTTCATAGGGGTTACCCTGCCAGCTGTTGCAGTGGAAGTAACACATTGCTGGAGATGTAGTTTGTTGTCAAAGAGGACCCAAGATTATGAGCCCTTGGAAGAGAGTTGCTGAAAGGATGATTGGGAGGGGAGAAGAGCTGGGGAGTCGAGAGCTTAGCTGTTGATGTATACTCCCAGGATCTCACAGTGTTACTGGGCAACAGGAACACTAATTCGGAGCTCAGTGCTAGTGCTATTAATATTTGTTGTACCTTGTGTGATGAAGTCCCCTGCCTTACCTTAGGGTACTGGCAGTGGGGTGGTCCAAGGCGAGAGGGCATAGTTCCCTGAGCTTGTGGCTGCTGCACCGGGAGGAGATATGGCGGGGTCCCTGCATATACAAAGTTGTGCTCGACACACTTAAAGAATTAAATGAAGCATATGCGTGTTGTTCATTTAGTAGACAAAAGAACACTGTTCTCCTACTCCGGCTAACCTCACAGAGATTACAGAATTGCTATTTCTCTACAGTCGGAGAGATACATTCACAGAACGGGTGCAATTGATACCCCTAAGTACCACTGATGAGGAAAGACATACTGTAAACATATTTGGCTTATTCACAAATGATGCCCTTTTAGAGAAGAAGCAGGGGGAAGGTGTTTGGAGAGTTGGAGGACTTTACAGTGGAGAAAGAGACTGATTATATCTGGAGGCAGAGTATTAGTGCGGTTGGAAGGAAAACATTTTCACATCTGAGGATAGAATTATTAACATGTAAGGAAGAACATTTCTACCATCTGAAGGGAGAATATTGAGGCGGTAGGAGGGAGGGTACTGAGGAGGTCTGAGGTCAGATTTGTTAAAGTCTGGAGGGAGAATATTGAGGAGGATGGAAGTAAAATTGTTAGTCTGGAAAGAGAATTGTTGAGGAAAAGGAAATAAAATGTGTTGCCATCTAGGGAGAGATTATGGAAGAGTTTGGATTGGGATTTGTTATCATTTGGAGAGAGAACTTTTGAGCTGATGCAAAGATAGGGTTATCTGAAGAGGAGTCATCAAGGAGGGCGAGGGAGAATAGAATCCCTACCATTTTGGGGGGAAGGATGGAGGGAGAGTTGCAAATCCTGAGAAGGTCAGTGGAGGGAAGATATCCCTACTAGCCAGAGAGATCAGGGAGGTTACAGAAGACCAGCTTAGACCATCGGAGATTTCAGGGCTGGTATGAGGTACTAGATAGTGCAATCTCACTGAAGAACATGGAGGTTGAGGGAGGGGATCCAGACTTTAGAACAGGGTGGTGATCAGGTAATAGCAGACCCCCCAAGTATGCCCCGTAAATCCTGGAAGAACGGATTAGTGTTGAGAGAGATTCACTGCTGTCTCAAAAGATAATGCAACACTTTGCCAAGCCCACAGACTCTGAAGAAGCTGATTAGGGATACCTGGAAACTTGACACCCGAAGACAAAGGTCAGGGTGCTCCACTGGACAGTGTTGCAAGACCAGGGTGGGCCCTAAAGTAATTTTCTTGGCTTATTTAAGATTTCAGATTTCACATTCGGATGTGTTTGTTTTGAAGTAGTGGGAGAAATTATTTTTTGCCAATTTTCTTCAATTTTTTTGAGTGCCATCACCTCCTCTCATGCTCACCTATTTTCAACATTGTCATTATCTAATAAAGCACTATGGGCCTCATTCAGTGTTTGGCAGTTATTCGGTTTTAATTCTGATGACTTACCGGCAACATTGGTTACACTGACTGCTACTTGGGTCCGTGGCTTTACCACGGGATTGCAAGTGGCAGTAGCATGGTGGTAGTCCATGTGGTTTTTGGCAGAATTACCCCTAGCATTGTGCTGGAGGTAAATCCTCCACTTCAAATCCCAAGGTGGGATTTGGTGGAGTGGTAAAAAAGTCAGTAGTTCTGTTACCACCAAAAAAGGGCAGTAACATAATTACCACCACTTTTGTTTACCACTCTGCCAAACTCGGAATGAGGCCCTGTGGTTATTCCGAACAACTTGTCTTGTGTTTATTGCATTCTTGGATCACTCCATGACACGACAGAAAATAAC
This sequence comes from Ambystoma mexicanum, assembly GCF_040938575.1. Lineage (NCBI taxonomy): Eukaryota > Metazoa > Chordata > Amphibia > Caudata > Ambystomatidae > Ambystoma > Ambystoma mexicanum. The sequence continues at coordinate 1,535,013,640 of NC_090931.1, forward strand.
TCTCTGCTTCTTTTAATAGAAAATGGAGCCATGACCTGCGACCAGAGTTTCACCCAGCAGCCCCAATTCCTGACACATATGAGGGTCAATGCGAAGAAGAAAGGGCTTACCTGCAGAGTCTGTTGGACGAGCTTCACTGACAGGACAAGTCTAAATATGCACAAGAAATCCCACGTAGGCGACAGACTTTACAAGTGCCCGGAGTGTAATAAAAGCTTCACTACAGATGCAAATTTATACAAGCATCGGAGAATCCATACAGGAGAACGACCACACCACTGTACAGTGTGTGAGAAAAGCTTTCCTTGGAAGTCAAATCTGTTAAAACATCAGAGGATCCATACTGGGGAGCGGCCATACCCATGTACAGAGTGTGAGAAAAGCTTCAGTCAGAGCTCAACTCTGTACCAGCATCAGCTGCTCCACACTGGGGAGCGACCATACCAGTGTACAGAGTGTGAGAGAAGCTTCTTTCAAAACTCAGATCTGCGCAGGCATCAGAGGAGCCATACTGGGGAGAAACCCTATCATTGCACAATATGCAAGAAAAGCTTCAGAGACGCTTCAGCCGTGAGCAAGCATCAAAAGACGCATACTGTGAAGAAGCACTGTATGTGCACAGAATGTGGTAAGGACTTAGCAATCCAACCTGAGGCAACATCAAATATCTCACTCAGTAAAACTTGTACCAATGTAGAGAGTGTGGGGAAAACTTAGAGTTCACATCTGTACAGCCATCAGAAGATTCACAGAGAATAAAACCCTATGAGTGCAAGAAAAGATGCCCTGGATCTCCCTCTGAGCAGTCCTTGCAGGGTCCATGCTAGAGAGAAGCCCTATTAATCCACAGATGCCCCGGATCTCCCCCCCTGAGCAGCCATTGCAGGGCTCATACTAAAGAGAAGACCTATTAATCCACAGAGTGCAAGAAAAGATGCCCTGGATCTCCCCCTGAGCAGTCCTTGCAGGGTCCATCCTAGAGAGAAGCCCTATTAATCCACAGAGTGAAAGAAGAGATGCCCTGGATCTCCCCCTGAGCAGCCATTGCAGGGTCCATCCTAGAGAGAAGCCCTATTAATCCACAGAGTGAAAGAAGAGATGCCCTGGATCTCTCCCTGAGCAGCCATTGCAGGGTCCATCCTAGAGAGAAGCCCTATTAATCCACAGAGTGAAAGAAGAGATGCCCTGGATCTCCCCCTGAGCAGCCATTGCAGGGTTCATACTAGAGAGAAGACCTATTAATCCACAGAGTGAAAGAAGAGATGCCCTGGATCTCCCCCTGAGCAGCCATTGCAGGGTTCATACTAGAGAGAAGACCTATTAATGCACAGAGTGAAAGAAAGGATTCGCGCCGGATCAGACTGAGCAGCCATTGCAGGATCCATACTAGAGCGAAGCCCTATTAATCCAGAGTGCAAGAAAAGATGCCCTGGATCTCCCCCTGAGCAGCCATTACAGGGTCCATGCTAGAGAGAAGCCCTATTAATGCACAGATGCCCCGGATCACCCTGTGAGCAGCCATTGCAGGGTCCATCCTAGAGAGAAGCCCTATTAATCCACAAAGTGAAAGAGATGCCCTGGATCTCCCCCCTGAGCAGCCATTGCAGGATTCAGACTAGAGAGAAGACCTATTAATGCACAGAGTGAAAGAAGAGATGCCCTGGATCTCCCCCTGAGCAGCCATTGCAGGGTCCATCCTAGAGAGAAGCCCTATTCCACAGAGTGAAAGAAGAGATGCCCTGGATCTCCCCCTGAGCAGCCATTGCAGGGTCCATCCTAGAGAGAAGCCCTATTAATGCACAGATGCCCCGGATCTCCCTCTGAGCAGTCATTGCAGGGTCCATGCTAGAGAGAAGCCCTATTAATTCACAGAGTTTAAGAAAAGATGTCCCGGATCTCCCTCTGAGCAGCCATTCTAGGATCCTTACTAAAGAGCAGCACTATGAATGTACACAGGGCAAGAAACGTGTCTGTGTCCCCTCAACTCTGATCGAACTTCAAAGGACCACCTTATAGGGCAGAATCCTTATGGGTGCACAGAACTTGGTAAGTCCATTAATTAAGCATGATAGATCCCACAGGGGCAAGATTGAACAAATGTAGAGAGTGGGGAAACGCCTAATTCAAAATTGACATCTCTGTAGCCATCAGAAGATCCTGACTGGGGAAAAGTCTGAGAAGTGCAGCGAGTGTGGCGAGCAATTTCATCTGTCATCAAACCTGAGAGGACATCAGAGATCCGCCTGAGGTGTTGGTTCTGAGGTGGTTGCAACAGTGCTGAAACTTCATACATGGATAACCTACTTGCTGTGGTGTTAGTTCACTATATAGCCAGACAGCCGAGGGGGGAACAACTTGCACTGTCTTAGAAGCTGCAGAATCGGGAGCTGTCCACTGGTCCCAGAAGGTTAAAAGAAAGTGAGATGTTCCTACTTATAGTACAGAACATTCTCTTTGCCAGCCCTGGCTCGGGTTCCTTACATCACCCGCTGTTTGTAAACATCTACCAAAGCAGGAGGCACTGATTATAAGAGGAAAGACAAAAGGAGCAAGAAGCAACAGAAGCCGCAAATTCAATTTAGGAAATGGACGACAAGAAGCAGCACAAGTGTTGTGGACGATAAGATCAACTAGCACTGAAGTGGCTTCTGATCAGGAATCAACACATGAATGGCAATAGAAAGGAGTTCTGGAACCTAGAGATCAAGTTGATCCTAACAGCGCAGGATGGTGGGCCCTGCAAAGGAGAATGCAGATTAATATTCACCTTTTTCATCATCAATTGACTCCCGGGATTAGGGGAGCAGCCACTCCTGTTGCTTTTAACGCAGTTTGAATATGGCATTATAAGCAAGCTGTTGGATACTGAGAGTCTCTGTCCCCCCTGGAAACCCTCCCCCCCACCTGCACCCTGCTGTTTCCATTCCTAAATTAAACTTGGTTGCTGACATGTCTCCTGTGCTGCTCCCCTGCCTCTGCCGGTGCTCAAGGGCAACCATACATTGGACTAAAATCCTTCTCTAAATATAATTAGAAAAATGTCTGCATAATAAACAAAGTCAGGTTTACATGCATGGGTTATCGTTAGCTTGGTGATATAAACTGTAACACAATTGTAACTTGCAGATGTAACGCCTGTTAGGAGTATGTATTGAGCATGTATCTACAGAACCTGGAACCTCAGGGGTGAGAGTGGAGTGTGTTCAGGTTCCAGGGAGGGCAGTTGGCTGGTGATGACGCCTGGTCCCAGTGCCTGGAGGCTGATCAGTATTACTCTGTTATATTCTACTTCGTTCCAGTGCTGGAACTGAGTGTCTGCACTGCTCTTTGTCTCAGTCCATTTAAGGGATATTTTCTTTTCTTTCAGGATTTACATTTGAACTGCCAATAATGGCAGAATGTTCATGACTTTATTTTTGTGGTTGATTTTTCTGTTGCTGCATCATCTGTGCAAACAAGAGTCATGGCAAATATCCCTTGTCCAATATTTTTTTGCCATCACCTGGTGAGCCCAAAGTAAGATGGGCGGATTGGAGGGACGGGTTAATGAAATCTGTGTTGGCAGTGTTTTGGCATAAATTCCTCCACTGACAGGAAGGAACCTTTGCTATTTCATTGTTTGTGGCCTGCAGGCCAGGAATTATTGAGGATGTTACCAGCGCCGCTGGGTCTGGGTGATGCAGGTCAGTACGAGAGTAACGTAGCAAACCTAGACAAGCATTATAAAGTGCAAGAAAACAAAATTCTTGCGCGCTATCATTTTGCAACCAGGGAGCAGAAACGAGTCAAGAGGTGAGTCTATTGGAGAGTTTTTCACCGTACTGAGTGGTTTTGCGCTGGTGTTGTTTTACGCATTGTCAGGATGAGCCCATAGGTGATCACCTTATGATTAAGTGCATCAATGATGAGATCAGGGAAGAGATGTGGAGAGAGCGTAATTCAACTCTTGACAGGGCGATCGAGGTCACGAAGAACATTGCACACTGAATAGTGCATTAAGGAGCTCAGAGAAAGGTGGTAATGGTCACGAGACAGCAGTGAAGGATGGAGTAGTCAACAAAATTACCAAGGCACGTCAGAAACAATGGTCTGGCAATGGGAAGAAAAGTGACTAGAAGGGGAGCGACAGCTTCAAAGATGGTGGTGTGCTGGCACGAGGTGGTAAGAGCACTGGGCGAAAAAGAGTCCATCCATAGTGGAGGCAAGGAATATACAGGGCAATAGCTGTTACTGGTGTGGGAGTGGCAATTACTTAGCAAATGACAAGGGGTGTGTAGCAGTACACCTAGTATGTCGTGAATGTGACTGGAGAGGACATCTTGCCCGGTGCTGCAAAAAGCTCAGAGCTTTTGGACAGATATGAGAAGTGTATGAGGAGGAAGATGGTGATGAATATGAAGAAATGTGGAAGAGAAGTAATTTCTTCTGTCCAAGCGGTGTCGGGAAGTGTGAACGAGGACGAAGCCATATGCATTAGTTTCTGTGAATGAGGTCTAAATACCTATGTTGATCAATAGTGTGGCAGACTATACTCCAGCAAGATTATAAGTGTGGAGAGATACATTCAGTTGCTTTACCTTAAACAACCCCGAGATAAAGGCAAATGCATATGTAGATGTCCCTATCAATATTGTAGGTCAATTCGAAGCTAAATTACAATTCAAAGGGAGGCGAGGAACTGGTGTGATATATGTGGCAAGAAAAGCAGAACTGCTTTCATGGGGTGATCAAGCGGAACTTGCTATCAGGTTAAATCCTTGTCATCCTGAACAAGTTTTGACATTTCAGGACAGTGGGATGGATGTGTTGTCTTGGTTTCCAGAAGTATTTGAAAAGAAAGTAGGATGCCTCAAAGGTTTTGTTCACCGGATCAGACTCAAGCTGGGAGCAGCATCAGCTAAAGTAAGGATGGTATGTTTGGCCTTGCGAAAAGAAGTGGAGGTGGGGATAAAATCTATGACACAAGTGATCATTGAAAAAGCTGAGCCCTCCCAATGGGTCAGCCCAATTGTTGTACGTAAACCCAATGGCATGGTGAGACTGTGCATTGACCTCAGAAGTTTGAATAGCAATGTGTTGGCTGAGAAATGTCCTCTTCCAAAAATTGATTACTTGTTGGCAGGTGCGTCTGGGGTGTGAGTTTTTTTTTCATTTTAGACTTGAGAGCAGCATATCATCAAATTGAACCCCTTGAAGATTCAATGGATTTGACAACTTGTATAACCCCTATTGGATTATTAAGTGCAGGAGGATGCCGTTCAGGCTTGTCTCAGTGGCAAGTGTATTCCAGAAAGTAATGCATACGATGTTGGGAAATGAAGTGGGTGTATTGTTTTATCAAGATGATGTTTTGGTGTGTGGTGCGTAAATGGAGGAGCATGATGGACGACTGAGGAGGGTGCTTAAGATTTTAAAAGAACCTGGCTTAATAGTAGCCATGGAAAAATGTACATTCAGAGCTGACAAAGTTGCATATCTGGTTCATGATATTACTGGGCAAGGTTTCAAGCCGAAGTATGACACAGTTGAAGCAATCAATTATATGCCCATGTTTGTTAAGGAATTTGCATCCAAAACGAGGAACATGAGAAGGCTTACTAAGAAAGGTGTGTTTGATTGGAATCATGAGAGTGTCGAGGAGTTTCAATGTGCCAAGCGTTGTGTGGTTCAGGCAGCGCTGTAGGTTGGTTTCATGGAAGGAAGGAAGGAAGACCGTAGTTTACACAGATGCCAGTGACAGTGGTTTGGGGGTGGTACTCATGCAAGAGGAAGATGGGGAACTGCTGACTATTGCTTTTGCTTCATGGCTGCTTGAGGAGGCTGAGAGGAGGTAGTCAGTGGTAGAAAAGGAGGCACGTGTGTGTGTGTGTGTGTGTGGGTGATCAATAAATTCAGAATGTATTTGTGGGGGCGAGGCTTTGAGGTCAGAACAGATCATAAACCTCTTGTGAGCATCTTCAATAAAGGTGGTCTGGAAGGTGCTTCATGAAATGGGTGATTAGTTTGCAGGGTTTGCAATGTGTGGTGGAACATGTTCAGGGGAGGAACAATGTGGTAGCTGATGCATTATCGAGGTCAGCGGTGGCGTGTTCTTTGGTTGGTGAGGAGGATACTGAAACTGATGAGGGAATTGTAGGCATTTTTCAGTTCCAGGAAACTGTAAAGCACATGGATTGGAAAAAGGCATGTTCTAGTGATGACATTTATCAAACTGTGTTGCAGTTAATATGGATGAATTTGAAGGATTGTAGTGATGAGAAAGTTCAAAGCTACAGGAGAGTACGAGATGAGTTAGGTGTGCATGGGGATATTTGTGTAGGGGTCATCAACTGGTGGTCCCGGAGGGGATGAGTAATGCAAGGATGAATTTAGGACACAAAGGGCATTTGGGCCTGGCTAAGACCAAAGCGTTGATTAAAGCAGATTTTTGGTGACCTGGATTGGACAGTGAGGTGGAAGGTATGGTGGAGTGTGCAGAATGCCTACATGGTGACAAAAGACTTCAGGTGTGAAAGCCTCCCATGAGGTTGCGGGAGGTACCCACGGTCCCGAGGAATGAGCTAGCATTGGATCTTCTTGACCCGTTCAATATTCGAGGGACTAGAGATGCATGTTTGGCGATGGTGATGGATATGCTATCCAAATTGCCAGAAGCCTGTGTCTTGAAAGATGTGAGTTCTTCTAGCTTTATCAAGTTTCTGGAATCTTTGTTTTTGCTGGAAGGTTTCCCATGAAGATGTTTGTCAGATAATTGTCTGCAATTGGAGTCTAATGAATTTAAAGCTTTTTGAAGAGTTATGGGATTGAGCAGGTAGCAACAGCTGTATCACCCACAGGGAAATAAGCGCGTAGAAAGATTTAATTGTACCCTCATGGATGTCATACGAATTGTGGTCGCCACAAGTGGTGATTGGATTCGAGCAGTCATGGAATGGATTTTTCTGTACAGGTTGGCACAACAGGGGGAAAGGAAGGGAAAGGAAGGGAAGGGAAGTTTTAATGTGTGAGGTGTGATGTTGGATTTATGTTCTGCCCATTGATTATTATCCCTTTAGGTGGCCATTCCAATGTAAAAAAATGCCACAAGGGTATTTGTGTCCATAAATAGCTTTCTTTAGAGTTGCATTTAGCAATATCCAGCATAATGAACAAGGAAATGTTCCCAGCACCATAATTTAAACAGATGCAGTTCAGGGCAGCAACACCGTACACCTTCCCAAAGCCACTCAAGTCTCGGGTTGTTCATAGCATCATATCACGCTTCTTTCTTAGTTTCTTCACAACTCTTGGCAATTTAATTGTGACCCTCTGGGTTCAGGTTGACTTTGTAGGCTTCTTGAATATAAAATCTTCAAAAATAATTTCTCCCAGTCTGAGTGCTTAACAAGTTGCAGTCACTTTTACCCAACCCCTCCAGGCAAGGGTCTTCCCCTGGGCATGTGGTGTGATGAATCTAACAATATCGTCACTGATTCTCTGGAGGGAAGCTTCCTTTATGTGGCCAGGGAAAGATAGAAGTTACTCTACACTGATCCTGGGGGTTAGCTATATGTGGGAGGACCACATGGGGGAAGACCAACTCCAGAGAGGGAGGAACCCCATAGAGCAAAGTAACTTGTTGATCTTAATTCCACATGACACCTGTACAACATGCCTGTATGACTTATTGTAAAATAGAGGAGGAAATCCCAGGTTTCTCCTAACCAAATACCTGTTACGCTCACCTGGTTCTCACGGGGGTGTCGACCGGAACTGGGCCGCTGTTATTTCCACCAGCGTGACGTGTAGCGCCGAGATGACTGACTGGACTGGCCTGCTCAGCCTAGTTTGTCTGGCTCGCAAGAATATTCTTCTGCAAAGGAGAAGAGGAATTAACCACCCGTGGAAATGAGTGTCAACCCACCTTCCCCACTCCCGTTGTCTTCCCACTGATCTCTCTTGATGTTCCCTCCTTAGTCTCACCTGATGGTTTGGAAGGATGAGCTCTCCATCCTGCGTTGACCGCAGGGGCGCGTCGATGACCAGTTACTTCACTGGCATAGAGGAATTGGTGAGTTCCAGTATTGACTCTAAAGTCCAATTGTTCATGAGAGTTCAAATGTCTGCTCTTCACTCTGTCCGATTCCTTGCAGGTTGCCGATTAATCCACTCGAAGATTTCCAAATGGCACTCGGTAAGATTCAGGTAAGTCTATTGTGTTTTTCCCCTTAGGGGCCGGGGTACGGCGATGAAGCAGAGTTGACTGTGCCGACCCGAGATGAGGTGAGACCTCCGTGGTAAATCAGGTAAGTTTTGTGGGGGGTAACTGGTATTGTCCTTGCTTTCTCCCCTTAGGGGCCGGGGTAAGGCGATGAAGCAGAGTTGACTGCGCCGACCCGAAATGAGGTGAGTACCTCCCGTGGTAAATCAGGTAAGTCCTTGGAGGTAGCTTGTATGGCCTTAGAGAGTCCCCTTGCTCACCTTGCTGTCTTTGTCTCCTTAGGTGTCGGAGGGCGGCCGCGAGATGGAGAGAGCGTGATGGAATGCTGAAGTACCGCCAAGCAGGTGAGTTCAGCGCAGCGCCGTAGGAATGCGAAGCGATGCTTCAAAGACTTCTGTCTTTCAGTTCCGTGGCGAAATGGATCAGGATCCAGGTAAGGATTTAAGTTAAAACTCCTGTTCTACCCTTTATCCTTTTTGTCTTCTTGTTTCAGGAGTCCCAGGACTGAAGCGGGTGTGGCTGAAGACTGGAGCTGCTGAAAACACGGTGAGTGTTACGCTGCAGCAAGCAGAATAACGCGAAGCATGTGTGGCTGTCTGGGCGTCGTTTAAATAGCCTTGGAAGAAGATCCAGGTAAGTATTCTTCCACAGCCCCACCCAAGTAACAAAATAGTCCCTCCTAAGCCTCATTTGGCTTGAGTTTTCATGCAGCATGGTCTGCCTCAGGTGAGTATGCAGCATGGTCTGCTTCAGGCAAGTTATCAATAATGAGCCTGGCGCCCATGGCGCCAGGACTGTACCCAAACAGCCCCTAACTGGGGCTTTTGGGCATGCTCCAAGTGGCATGATGCCTGCTTCCGGGGCTGCTGGGCCTGGTGTGGTCTTCTGGGGGCAGGCATCATGACAATACCCTGCTTGCCTCCCCCATTTAAGTACTGACGCAAGGAAAAACGATGGAGTAATGAAGATGGCTAAAGGCGGTAATCCAATGCTGCGTTCTAGTCTTTGGACATTTTGACATATGTTGGGAAGCTTAAAACTGCTACAGCTGATAGCAATGGAAGAGAGTGGCAGAGCCCAAGGCGGTCGGCAACCTGTGTGAATGCCAACAAAGATGCTGGAAACAAGAGGATTATGAGCCGCAGCATAGAGACTAAAACGGACGGTGTGAGGATGAACTGTGACGAAAGCAACCTGCCGCCTGCTAACCGGGAGCAGCAGCAGGAGCTGCCCGGAGTTAGAGAAACCAAAGTGAAGACCCACCGGCTGACAGGATGTACACCTAGTCAGCAGACCGAGCGAGAAGCCAAACAGATGCGAGGACCACCAGAGACAGTTGTTAAGCCAGGAATGGGTTACTGGCGTGCTTGAGACTGAATGCCTAGTCGTGCTGAGAATGCAAGATAAAGCCATTGAAAATAATAGAACTGATGAAAGTGAGAATATTGTGAAAGAAGGGTCAGTGACCCAGTATTCCAAAGGAAGGAGTAATGTGTATGTGAACATTTATTAAAAGTGAGACAAAAGTGCAAAACGTAAAAAGAGGAATTGTTATACATATGGACAGTGTTGAAAAGGGGTTGGAGAACCAACCCTTGAAAAGGTGGAGGCAAAGTAAAAAAGTACTTTATCAGAAAGGGGTCAGTGACCCAACTGTGGAAAGCTGTTGTGACGTGGATGGAAGAAAGAGTGAATAAAGAAGAAGAAAGCCTTGGCAAGTTTGCGCACCAGGCAAACAAGCAGTCTGAGACCCATACTCAGGAGGGGGAGATAAGAAGTGAAGTTCTACACTGGCAGGAGAGTAAAACGGGGGTGAGAAGCGAAGTAACATCCTGGCAAGAGAGTAAACCACGAGTAAGAAATAGTGATACCCTGGCAAGGGAGTCAACCAGGAGTGAGGAGGCAGGAAAACCTGAAGTTGTGAATCCAACAGGGAAGAGCAAACCTCTTTCAGGAACCAGAGAGAAAGTCACAAATAACCTGGCAGGAAAGTATACCATAGGTCAAGAGAGGAAGAAGTGGGAGAAATTGAACAGACCGAACTATGTGCTTAAGAAGAATGCAAGGGGCGATTCTTACCCCTGGAGTAAAGTCGAATTGAGATATAGTAGAATAAGCCAAGGAACTGGAAGAGAAGATTCATTCCCCTGGTGCTAAGTGGAATTGTGTTAAAGTGTTAGTGTTGAGTACTAAAAGAGACCCCCCCCCCTTGAACTGTGAAGTGAAATATTGTGGAAAGGGCAATACGCAGGTCAGGAACCACACCTCCTCCCCTCTCCATTTGTGTGAAATATTATTGACCTTCATACAGAGGTGCTGGATAAACTAAATTACCAAAGAAACCATAGGGAAAGGGAGGACCCCTTTCTCCGTCAACAACTTGTATGTCTTTTATTTGTTCTGCACCTTAAAACATTATGTTGAGAACTTTTGCAAAAGTCTGCAAGTATATATTTTACCAAAACATCCCTATGCACATTATATTAAGTTAAGAGTGTGAGGGTCAGATTAGTATTTTGGACACAGGCCGGAGGACGCTCTTTTATTTAGTATCCTGACATAGACGTTCATTAGGGGTAAAGGGTGCAGGTGTTTGCACCTTGTGGCCGGTCTTTCTTCACTTTTGATGCCGGCTTGCATCTGATGCCCTGCCACCTCCTGGACTTAAGTCGTGGTGTCACCTTGAATGGTGAAGCCCGTGTGGGGAAAGGGTGTGGGTGTTTGCACCCGGTGGCTGGTCTTTCTTCACTGTTGATGCCAGCTTGCATCTGAGGCCCTGCCCCCTCCAGGACTTAAGATGCAGCACCCTTGCAAGGGTGAAGGGCGCGGCGGGGTAAGGGTGCAGGTGTTTGCACCCGTTGGGTTTTCCCTGGAGAGAAGTTGCCTGTAAGATTCTCAGCAACTCTCAGCAGTGGGCCGGGACTGCCTGGACTTGGTCTTGAAATCTTGTGAAAAATGCCTTTTCAATTTGAGACTCCACTATAGTTTTGATTATGTTAGTCCACAATTCAGTAAGCAACTGATGAACTCAAGGTACTACCAACCCACCCACCCGAACAGGAAGAGGACAAGGAGGGACAGGGGCTGTAATACCCATTCTGGCCTCCACCAGCGAGGGAGCACAAACAAGATCCAAAAACCTCAGATCCAACAAGAAAACATAATAATAAACCTTACAAAATTGGATCCTTCACCACATTTAATATGAGCTTTGAATAAAGGATGATCATTCTGGACCTCCTGATCATTTTACTCTAAACAGGCATCTGTATAGATTCTGCAGACGTCTCAAATTGGAAAAGCATTTTTCACAAGATTTCAAGACCAAGAGACCTACAGTAACAGAAATTCCATCAGACTTGACAGTTTCCCAAACAGAGGATACAGTCAATCTACTTAATATAGGGGACAGAGCAGATGTTCATACTTTCCAATCACTAATGGCAGATCTAGATATAGATACTGATTTAAGTGAAGAAACAACGCTAAAGTCTAAATCTACATTTATTCCGCACCTGGCACAAGATAATGTTATCGATCTGTTTTACAAAGCCACTGTCCGAGAACTAAGACATAAATATCTTTCGGGCAAGAAATCTAAAATCAGACACAAAATGTCTCTTAAAGAAAAAATAGAAATCGGCAAATTAAGCAGGAATCCAGACATCACCATTAAAAAGGCAGACAAATGTGGTAATATTGTATTGATGAACACAACAGACTACTTCAAATCAGCAGAAGAACACCTGAACCAAGACTGTTATGAAAAACTAAGCATCAATCCCATCCGTAAACTAGTTCAGGTTTGGGCCCAGTGTAACGCTCACCTGGCTCCCACGGAGGCGCTGGTCTGGTCTGGGTTGCTGTGGCCTCTTCAAGCGTGATGCGCAGAATTCGGACCACCGATTGAACAGGACCCCCAAATCTTGCTTGTCTGGCCCGTAGGAATATCCTTCTTCAGATGAGAAAGGGGATTAACTGTCTGCTGAAAAGTGTGCTAGCTCCCCCCTTTCCCCCTTCGTTCTTCTCTGACTTCCTCCAAATCCCCCGGTTTAAGCTCACCTTATGGTTTGGAAGGATGAACTCTCCATCCTGCTTCTGGTGCAGGGGCGCGCGTTTGTCCAGTTACTTCACTGGTTTTCAGAATGGCGCTGGCAAATCCACTTTTCTGAGCGATACGCCGTAAGTATGAAGATGCAAAAGTTCAAGTGTGAGCCTCCTTTTATGTTGTTTTTTCCTAACCTGTGATCTGTCCTTTATTTCAGGTGCAGAACAAAGGCGATGCGTTGAGGGGTTAAATTCCGGTGGTAAAATCAGGTGAGTTAGTGATGAGGGCGACCCCTCTAAATGTCTTTATAATTCCCCAGTAATGTCTTTTGTCCTTTCCCCATAGGGGCCGGGGTGCGGTACCTTCCAAAGATGCGGCGCCGACCCGAGATGTGGAATGGTTCACCAAGAAAAGCCGGTAAGTATTATGGCTGAAAATTCGGCTTTCCTCTTGTGTTCCCTTGCTCACCTTTTGTCTCTTCTTCTCTCCCCTAGGTGCAGAGATGTGGCGACCGGTGCTGAGAGCCGCGATGGAGCCGGGCGGCGTCTCGGGAACAGGTGAGTGAAGCGCGGCGCTGCAGCGAGCAACGCGGTGCTTTAAATGGAAGTCTTTCTTCAGGAATGCTGGCGAGAAGATTCCGGATGCAGGTAAGAAGGTTGAATAAGTTCTTGGTTTTCACCTTTCCTTACAGGTGTTCCTGGTTTGAGGCGGGCGTGGCTGGAGTCCAGGTGCAGGAGCAGACACGGTGAGCGTTCAGCTGCTGGGATGCAGAACAACGCGAAGCACGTGTGGCTGTCTGGGCGTGGCTTAAATAGCCTTGGAAGAAGTTCCAGGTGAGTATTCTTCCACAGCCCCACCCAAGTAACAAAATAGTTCCTTCAGAAAAATAGTCCCTCCTAAGCCTCATTTGGCTTGGTTCTTCATGCAGCATGGTCTGCATCAGGTGAGTGTGCAGCATGGTCTGCTTCAGGTAAGTGCACCAAACACTTCCCCTTATGAGCCTGGCGCCAACGGCGCCAGGACAGAGTCCAAAGAGCCCCTATAAAGGGCCGCTGGGTTTTTACCCGGGGGCGTGTTGCCTGCTCCCGGGGGTGCTGGGCCTGGCCTGGTGCTCCGGGGGTAGGCATCATGACACCCAGATTGGATGACCTAGGTCTACTCTCCGAAGATGAAAAAAAAGGTTCTTAAGCAATTCCTTCCAATTTAGGTACTATATATTTCATCCCCAAAATACATAAACCATTTCAACACATTTCCATTGTTCAGACCAATTATAAACGGCATATGGTCAGTCACTGAACCCATCGCCAAATACATTGACAAACACCTACAGCCTCTAGTGTCAGGTCTAGCCTCCCATATCAAAGATACAAAACATGTCATCCAACACCTGGAAGCAATTAACTGGGGAAAAAGATTACAGACTCATGACATTGGATGTGTCGTCTCTATATACAAGCATACCACACTTAAAAGGCCTTGAAACAGCCAATTACTTTCTGAAGATGAGATCAGTCTCCTACTACAGCCAAAATGAGATATTGGAAATGTTAAATTTCACTCTCAACTACAACATCTTTCTGTTTAATGATCAAATTTATAGGCAAAGACAAGGCACTGCCATGGGCACAAAATATGCGCCCTCGTATGCCAACCTCTATGTGGGACAGTGAGCTGGAGCATGCCTGGCAACATTCAGCATTCACCAGAAATAACATCATCTACTGGAGAAGATACATTGATGATGTTCTGATAATATGGAAAGAAGACACAATTGCCTTAAAAGAGTATTTCGACTATCTAATTTCGAACCAATGCAATCTCAAATTCACCATTAATGAAAGCACACCATCCATCACTTTTCTGGATCTGGAACTTTGTGAAAAATGAAAAAATATACACAACTTTATTTGTGAAACCTACAGCTGGGAATACAATACTACATGCGGACAGTAACCACCCCCAACATGTTATTCAGAACATACCCTATGGCGAAATGCTGAGTATTAAAAGAAACTGCACGGAACAACAAGAGTATGAAAAACATGCTAAAATGTCAATGGAGAAATTTGAAGCAAGAGATACAATCATAGACATCTTTCCAAAACATGACAAAACCACAAAAAGTACAAGAGCGGAATTACTAGTCAATAAGAGTGCTCTACAACAGATCAATTTAATAAAGTAAGATTTATCACCACATATACCTCTAACACCAAAGAAAGGAGACACATTTTGAAGAAAAATTGGCATATTATCAAATTGGACCCGGATATCTCTGGATTCCTAGACGATGAAGCAAACATCACTTTTAGGAAAGTGAAAAGCCTACAGGATATCCCGAGTCACTCACACTTCACTGGCAAAAAACATTGATCAGGCTTATCACAACTTTGTAACCCTAAGCCTCTTAAGGGCAACTATAAGTGTGGTAAATGGAAGAGTTGAATCCACTCTGTGAATGGCAAACAGGACATAAACCAACCGGATGGTACCACACACAAAGTGAATGACTTTATAACTGCAATTCAAAATTGGTAGTGTATGCAATCGAGTGCCTATGTGGAAAACTATATGTAGGCAGTACTACCAGAGCACTGAAAATAAGGATTCAAGAACACCTCAGAGCAATCACCAAGGAAGACAATGTACCCTCTAGAGTATCACCATTCAATGGAACACAAAGGAGAACCAAGAAAAATATCACATTCTATGGAATAGAAAAAATCAACAAGCTACCAAGAGGAGGCAATGTGGAAAACATTCTAAGATCCAGAGAAGCTTACTGCATATGTACACTGGACACTTTAATTTATTGTGAGAGCCATTTGTTTTTTCCTCCTGCGGCCATGTCTGTTCTGCATTACTTTAATCCGGGAAGCTGTCCCCTGTTGCATAGAGCAGGACCCAGAGTCCCTGTCTGTGTTTAATAACTGGGGTACTGCAAGGTCAGTTCCTTCTCCTCTGACTCTCACCCCTGTACACTCTGAAAGCCCGAAGAGGATGAGAATTTGGCTTGCATCACCCGGCCTCATCAGTGTAGTCATGTACCAAACAACATTGTGAGAAAGTCCCTGAGAAGGGGCAAACCCTTGGCAAGCATGACTGGTGGCCACCAATACCCTCCACTTCTATCAGGTGGTTGCCTGCTATGATGAAGACTGCTTCTGGGGTAATCTTTGATTTAGAGTGCTCCCCCAACCCAGGAGAATGACATCCATAGTTATGATCAATGAGTTTGGAAGCTGAATATGAATCCCTTTGATGATGACCCCCCCCCCCCTCTTCCAGTTTCCACTTTGTGCCACCTCTGCTGTCATCGAGATCTTTTGCTCGTAATCTTTCTACTGGGGATTTCATCTCTGCAAAAGGTGTTGGAGGTGTAGTCTGGGCCGAGGTACAGTTAACACACATGCTGCAAAGTTCCTCTGTGCTGGAAGCCCCTGAATTGCTCTTGGCCGGGTAACGCATTGAAAAGCAGAAACCTAAAATCTCATCTAGAGTGCTAAGTGAGTAAGAAATACTCTGCCCGTGAAGGCCATGAAGATGACTCTGATAGACCCCAGGACTTGAGAAGGAGAGATTTCTTCTCGAGATTCAGAATCCACTGAGGCTGCCATTGATGGCCACTTTTGGACTTGGTTTTATATTTAAGCATTTACATCCTCAGCGTGCTCTTAGCGCATTATCGTTAGCACTGCACGGTAGCCTGACATCTGATTGAACTACCCATCCCTAGAGCTGTGTAGTTCGTACCCATTATTAATTTGCAGTTCATGCGCGAGAGCGAGCAGCTGATCTGCGGCGGTCCGTGTGTTGCTCCGTGGTGCCACAGAACAATACACAGGGTAAGCATCCGCATTCATGAAAAGGCATCTGCTGCTGTGAACGTAGGGTCTGCACAGAACAAACGTTCACTGCATGCTATCATTACTATGAAGGTTATAGGTGGGGAGGTACCTGCTGAACTGTTATGCTTGAGCTAAAACATGGCGCTGGTGCGCAGTGTATTCTAGGAGCACTCAGAGCCATAATGGATATTTACTTCATGCCGCAGTGAAAAGCTGTACTCATTTTGCTGAGAGCTGGATTTACTTTGCTGAAGAAAACATGCTTTCCAAACCTGGTATGCAGTCAAGGACATTCTGCTGGGAAAGCTGGCTTTGTTGTGTCTTGTTATGAGTTATGGGACTGTTTTCTGTGGCGCTTGTTCTTAGAGGAGGGAAGCGCTTTGTTGTGTCTTGTTATGAGTTATGGGACTGTTTTCTGTGGCGCTTGTTCTTAGAGGAGGGAAGCGCTTTGCTCCTTGAGGTTACTGTCGGTTGCCCATCAATGCGCAAGTGCATTTGCCAGAAGGTTCGAGAAATTACCACCCCTTTTTGAGGAGTGCATATATGCGCAACCCCTCAACGGTCAGACCGGACAAGTACAAAGACCTCACTCGGAGGGGGGGACGCTTCTGTCCGGCATACCTGTGGGCTGTTGTGCTCTCGGCCTGGCTGTTATCGGGGTCTTCCAGCTGCTTCTGGTGGGATGAGGGATTCAGTTACGCCCACAGTGATGTATTTTCTTTTGAATGCTCTGTCTTTTCTGTGATTTATTTCTGTGTTATCACTTGTTGCTTCCAAGCTTTGAATAAATAGCCGTATAAGTGCTCATTATTTTCTAAGAGTGCGTGTGGTTGTAAGTCATTGCGTCGTCTACCTGCGTTTAAAGTATTGGCTCTGCAATTGCATTGGTGATTAATGACTGTCCATGCACTTTGGGCGAGCAATACATGAGCGGAAGGACTCGAGGCAAGTTAAAAAGAACAGCACAAGTAGCAGTGTACACTGTGGTCACCTGAAACTACTTTTACTTAATACTAGATCCCTACTAAAGCATGCTCTTGAAATTGCCTCCTACATAGGTAGTGAAGATGTGGATATTTGTGCCATTACGGAAACATGGAGCTATGACGCAGCTGGCCCCAGCCTGGCTCTTGCTATTCCGGATGGGTATAGTCTGTTATGTCAGGATAGAGTACAGAGTAGAGGGGGAGGAGTGGCTTTTATTTTTAAGTCAAGCATTGATGTTTGGGATGTGGAGATGCCCATTATTGAGGGGAATGAAATGAAATACATCAAGATCCGGGCTAATGCTGAGGCGACCCTTAATATGAATCTAGTGTACAGTTCTCCGGCCCCCATGCCTGACTTTGCAAGCCAACTCAATCATACTTTACTGTCTATTTTGAAACCCAATACCAGGGCGATGGTCCTTGGAGATTTTAACCTATGGTTGGGCAATGATAGCGACCACATGGTTAAAAGGCTAGAGGAATCACTAGATCGTTTAGGATTTAAACAACATGTGATGGTTTCTACTCATGTAAAAGGGAATACCCTGGACTGGATAGCTACTCATAAAACTGAGATAGAGATTCTACATGTTTTACCCTGCCCGTGCTCCGATTCTATACACTGTAAATTAGATTTAGATAAACAGATTCTACCCAAGGTAGAGGGGAATAGAAGTATAATGGCTAGGAAACTTAAAAAGCTCACTCAAGAGTCAATGACACCCTGGATTGCGACCTTGAATCACAGAGTCACAAACCTGGTTACAGTTAAAGCGATTGCAGGGACATTTCAGCAATATATGCAAGAAGCCACTGACTCCTTAGCCCTTCTTAAACTTAATTGGGTTGCAAAGAAGAACAACTTGTGGTTCTCACCTGAGTTAAAACAGCTCAAGGCTAAATAAAGTAAATACGTTTATGCCTTGAGACTGTCCCAACTTGCTGGGGATAAAGAAGTGTATAACATTGCAGCTAAAGAGTGTGTGGTATTGGCAGCTAAGAAAATCACCTACGGTAACAGGATTAGTAATGCTCAATCCAACTCTAAGGAACTGTTTAAAATATTAAAGGAGCTGGAAGATCCTTGTAAAACTAAAACTGACATTATTGTAAAGGATGTTGCATGGTGTATCATGATCCAGGAAGCCATGCTTGGGAAATAGGATAAAATAAAAAAGTCCATAGAGAATAATCAGAAAGTCTGGATTCCCTTAGCTAGCCCTTGTGAGGACTGTAATCAGCTCACCGACAACCTTGACCCTCAATTTAATTTCCATCCTATATCGGAGAGTGATCTAGCGGTGATCATCGCAAATTTAAAACCAACGAATTGTAAGGGAGATTCCTGTGCATCCCTGGAGATTAAGGAGTGTGTCCCTCTAGTACTTAGTACTCTTGCAAGTTTGTGAATGCATCCTTTGCGGAGAATCATGTCCCCATAGAATTAAAGGATGCTGGATCACCCCCTTAAAAAACTAGGATTGTGTCCAGCCACTCACACAAACTATAGGCCAATAACCAATATACTGTTTCTTTTGAAGATTTTGGGCCAGGTGGCGTACCTACAGCTATCAGCCTTCCTGAACAATCATGATATCCTGAATAAATGGCAATCAGGTTTCAGGCAGGGTCATGGTACTGAGACGGCCCTGCTGGATCTTACATCAAGAGTATTACAGTATATGGACAAAGGACAGACAGTAATGTTGATCTTGTTGGATCTATCTGCCGCCTTTGACCTGGTGGACCATGGGAAACTGGTCACCAGGTTAAGGGAGGTAGTTTTTTTCTCTGATAATGCTGCACAGTGGATCTCATCTTTTCAGAGTGACTGGTCATGTGGAGTGATCTGGCTGAAGCCCCAGCAGCACGCTCAAATTTTGGCATGCCCCAGGGAGCGTGTCTATCTCCCTCTCTGTATAATATCTTTAGAGTTCCATTTTTTAACCTATCAGAAAATAACATAGGATTCATGAACTACGCAGATGACACTCATTGTGTCATCCCGCTCTGAGGACTGATTGCATAAGGAAGATGAACAAACAATAAATAAGATCTATGAAATTATACAATTATGGATGATGGAAAATGGATTGGCATTAAATAAAGACAAAACCGAGTAAATGGTGATAGGTACTAGCAATATAATAAGGAAATTGGGTCCAGAGTATGGACATTTCCTTGTATCAGGCTGCAAACTTGAAACCAAGAAAAAGATGAAAACCTACGGTATTATTCTAGATCAAAATTTGGTTATGCAGGCACAGATAAACAGTCTGGTCTCATCTACTGCATATCATATTAAACTACTAGCCCAACCGAGGCCCTACATCTCCCAAATTAATTGTGAGGCGGTGGCCAGGGCCATTGTAGTATCCACAATTGACGATTGCAGCAGCCTTATGGTGGGAATTGACATGTGTGACATTCTGCGGCTGCAAACGTTACAAAACAGCATGGTCAGGATGATTGTTGGTCTGAAAAAGAGAGACCATCTATCAGAGGCCAGACGTAACCTGCACTGGTTACCGACTGAAGCTGCAATTCACTTTTGGTTACTGTTGTAACACATACGTGTATCAAGGGCACTGGCCCAGGCTACCTGACTGAAGCCCTGTCTGTTAGGCCCAAGTTTAGGACACTCAGGTCGAACAATACCAATCTAATCCAAACTCCCAGGTGTCTACTTACTCAGGTGATGAAATCAGCATTCTGTGGGGCTGCACATAAGGCATGGAATGCCATCCCACCTGACATCGGGGAGATGGAATCTACTGCCATTTTTAAAAAGAAAATTAAAACGTAATTTAATTATGGTGGATCTCCTCCACTTTTTTCTGGTTTAGGTCTTGGGTTTATCATAATTGACGTGCCTCTTTTGCTTTGTTAGTCTGGTTTTTGTGTTTTTTTTGTTGCTCCCAGAAACCTCTGGGTACCCTGGTGCACAACACAAATTAATAAAGTAAAATAAATAAAGGCTCATTGAGGCGGTTGTGCATGAGCATCACATCTGCTGCGGTCTGAATTGCAGACAGAGAATGGATCTGCCAGTCATAGATGTGGGGGATGGGTTGGAAATTCCTTTCTCATGGAATACACCCAACAATGGGGAAAGGCCTTGGTCAGAAATCCTGGGTACCGTCTTTAACAGAGCAGGAGCGACACAAACTGATAATGGTCTTCACCTACTCTGAACCATGATTGGCGTGGCTTTCTGAAATAGGGATGTGAAAGTATGTCTTTGGGTCTACTGACACCATAAACTCCCTTAAAGTTGGGAGGTTGCAAATACACTGGATAGGCTCCATGAGGAATGTGGTATCATGGATGTAGAGATTCAGCTGCTTCCAATCTAGAACAGATCTAAGACTTTAGATGTACTAGAGGCCTGAAGAGTCATTGTCCCTCTGCCTCTGCCTCTGGCCCTCTGGGGTTTAGATGTAGGATAAGTTGCACACTGCCCTTGCCTGTTGGTGTTCTTCCAATGGAACTTCTGTCCAGTGCGCACACAGTTCAAGGGCTTACAGCCATCTTGTGCAGGCCACTTGGGTTCTCCCAGTTGGAACCAAACAAATCTTAGAAGTAGGGAATCTTTTTGCAAAGTGTCCATCATCAGGTAACAATACCAGAATTGTCGCCTAGCGCCGATGGTAGAAGCTGAAGACAGGGCTGCTTATCTCATATTATTACGTGCTATGTCAGAAGGATGCTGCACCTGCTTTGCCAGAAGTCTCTGTGAATAGTCTGATCTGTCCTCTGTTGTTTTCCAGACATCAGCAAGGTCACACAGCACGCTTTTAGTAATATAAGTGGCGTACGTAGAGGCTTGGATGGAAAGCTTGTAGAAGCATAGGTATGCTTAAGAGAGGTTTGGACCTTTCTGTCCATCGGATCGGTCGGGCCCGCAAATTCTGATGCAGGAGCCGTGCACCCTGCAAATGTGGGCAGACAAGAATCAAGCTTTAGTGCTGCAGGGTCGGCTGCATCAAAGCTGTTGAGTAAATATGGTTTAGTTAAACATCTTGGCACTCAAGTCTTTTCAGACTTATTCGCTCTTTATTGAGAGGTTCAACGATCGCAAGAAAAACAAGCAAGCCTGCCTCTCCGGGGTCTTCAGTTATCTGATCTTGAGTTCCCTGGAAGTGGAAAGTTCTGATTCCTGCATGTCGGGCTTATGACATGCCTAGGAGATGACCTTGGCTGCCACCATATTCCACGGTGTCCTCCTCTAAATTCTCCTGATTAGGAACAAGGTCAGATACTGCCTGTGTTTTTTACTTTTCTGCAAGGGGATTTGAGATTCCTTCGGAGGATACAAAGTAAGGAGGTGTGTTTTGCCCGTAATACTGACTATATTGTGATCAGCTGTGGCCGAAGTAATCTCCCATTGTTCCTGAGTTGATGCAAGAGGCTGAGTAATAAATCACTTATGTCAAAATTAAGAATCATACTAGATTGATGTATTTCTGCTCCTTATTTAGTCATGTCATCTGCACTAGAATTATTTGTTTTTTGGGGGAGCTATTGCCTATTCTGTTTTTTTAATTTCTTGTTATGTTTGATTAGTGTGTTGGTTTTGTTTGTGTGTATGTTTCTTCTGTTTATGTTGTTTGTAGCGTGCTGAGGCCTATGGGTGTGATGTGCTATATAAAAAATAAAATAAATAAATCTGACTGTGGAAGAGGCAAGCCTTCATTATGGTCTGTATTTTTCCCAAGGGAGGGGCAGGATTGGAGTGCTTTTGCTTGTGCTCATGCTTCCTAAAATGATCTGATCTGTACCTACCGCCTTCAGCAGGGGACGGCATCTCAAAGCTATTTGGCAAATTCAGGATGCAATAAACAGCAGTGACTGTGCAAGAATAAGTTTCAGAGTAGATCATGTCTTAGCTATGCAGCTCCTTTTAACCACAAAGTAACTGAAATGCGCTGCATACCGTGCGCACCAGACTTTCAACACAGGGCGCAGTGAATCTATCGCTAAAACAGCAGGTGGTTAGCTAAAACATCAGTGGTGGGCCTCTCCCCAGATGACCCCTATCAACTGGTCACCAGGCAAATCATGAAGCAGGGGAGATCCAGCCAATGTGGCGCTTGGTCTGCAAGGTGACTGACTGTAAGTGGGTGCATTACCCCAATCCTTGTCTCCCCACAGTGCCCCTGCAACACTCTTAACTGGAAGGGGGATCCCCTGCACTGGCCACATGGATCTGATTGGAAAGGAAAATATGAAACAGGACATGGAGGGGCGACCTGGTATATATCCCAGGTCGCCTCTCCACTTGGCTGCGAGGAGCTGTGCCCATACTAAAATATATATATTTCTGATGTTTGTTAATCTGCTTAGAATCACATGCTGTGCATAGGTCCGACATCCAGTGGTCACTGCGGAGTATTGCATTTTGTTTTTCGTAGTCGAAAAGGGGACGTCGACAAGGCGTGTCTGTAACACTATCCCTATAGTGACGTGTGTTGTACCCACAATCCCTCACGCGTCGAGGTCCCTCAGATTGTTTTTTTCCGCCCAGCTAATGGTCGCCTTTACGCGGAGCTCCTCGAGAGACATTGCAGATTTCATTTCCTCGACCTTTGGTCGTTTCCTATATTAATATAGAACATATCGATCCCCCCCTCGTTGCTGTCGTGAAGCTGTCTCCGCCGAGCAAGATCTTCGACGGAGGGGACGAGCGGAGGAGATCCTTCGGCGTTGCCGAACACGTGGCCTGGCCTCGCAGGCCAAATACAGTAGGGAGAGTGGGGGTCGTGGGACATCTCTAATTCTTTTCTGAGAATGCCTTTCCTTTTCCCCTTCCTTTCCCTTGGGGTGGTTATCACGTTTTATTGCCTCGGCTATGGAGAGGACACCCTTTAGGTTTTGCCCGCTTTGCAAGGGCAAGTTTACTTGGAAGGACAAGCATTCACGGTGTAACCGCTGCTTGCCCCTCGATCACAAGGAGGAAGGTTGCACGGCTTGTCGGCTTCTTAAGCCGAAGACTCTAAAAGACCGTAGGGTCAAAAGGTGGGCGGCCTACGCTATGTCGAAGGCTGACGCTCCACCCACCGTCGCTACCTCCGACAGTGACGAGGAACGTGATACCACGACCTCCGCTACGGAAGTCGTAAACCCCCCTAGAGAGCGCACACGCGCTTCGTCGTCTGTCCCCGGCCCCGACGGGCTCGGCTCACGCCCTGCTTATGGGGATGAACACCCCGGCGACACTGACGCACACAAGACCACACATAAGCACACAACCTATGGCTCTTCTTTGCCGAAGGCAAAGAGAGCATCAGCGCCCAAGGAGACGCAGGTTTCACCGGCGGCCTCCTCGGACCGTTCGGGTTCGAAGCCCCTCTCGCAGCCGCGACCAGCGACTGGGCTTTCGGCAAATAAGGGCGCCGCCCCCAAATCATCGGCCGGAGCGCATCAGCAGAAAGCGCATACCGCCGTAGAGCGTTCGACACCCATAACGTCGAAACCACAGCTCTCCGCTGACAAACGAGTCGCTGAGAGCTTGGCGAGGATCGTGGTAGCCGACGCCCACAAGCGTACGCCGAAAGACACGTCGAGCGTTACGCAAAGGTCGAAAGACACGCCGAAAACACAGGGACAATCTCCTTCAGTCGAAGGGATTTCCAGCACACCTGACGGCTTTTCGGAGGGCGACGGGACACTTTCCTCGACGTTATGGGAGAGGTCGAGCCGTTTTCAGTTACAAGACACCAATTTTCCCCCGCTAGACCGCTCAGGGGTACCCCATGAAACCATGGAGAGGCTCCATCTCTGCATGGAAAGAATGGAGAGGTTTATGAATGCCCAAAACCCTCCCACTCCAAAAAGAATAAGAGAAGGGCCTCAAGAGGACCCCAGGGCCAAAATTCCAAGATTAGGCAATCCCCTCCAGGACACGGCCTCAGACTTCCACAGTGTGTATGACCTCACTGGGGAAGAACATTATTTTGAGGAAGAGGATGAGTTTATGGACGAGGAAGACGGACGGAACCAGGAGGAAGGTCTGGAAGACAGCCCAGACTTGGTAGGGGAAGGCTTCGGAGAAAGTCCAGAAGAAGGACCTTCTCACCCCTGGCAATCACCATCAATATATTCCGACACTGATGCCCTGAACCTAAATCCTCCTGACATTTCACCTGTTAGAAACACGTCTCCCATTGACGATCAACCCACATTTAATGCCCTGTTGCGCAGAGCAGCAGCACACTTCGAACTGGACACTGGGGAGCTCTCCCCTGAATTAGACTTTGTAGAAAGGGTAATTAAGGAGAAACCCCCGGTCAGTCAGACAATTCCCCTCCTCGCTTCTGTGAGGAGAAGAATCATCCCTTCGCTGTCCACACCCGCACTAATCAGAGGGGTCAATCCTAGAATTGAAAAACTTTTCACTCCTTCACCCTCAGACCCGCTGTACATCAGGGGACATTCCATTCCGGATTCCCTGGTGGTAACCAACACAAGAAAGAGGGCAGGGGTACCACTTTCCACCAGTGAGGCACCACCTGACAAGGAGGGCAAGCGGTTATATGCCCTTGCAAAAAGAATTACATCCTCGGCCGCCTTTTCGGCAAGAATTGCCAACAACAATTCTTTGCTCGCTAGCTATGCGGACGCGCAGTGGGCCAAACTGCGCAAGGACGCCGAAGAAGCGCCGGAACCATTACGTACACGCCTGCTTTCAACTATTGGCGAAGGAACCCAGGTCAACCAGAGTATTGTAAAGAGCTCTCTGGATGCGGCAGAAACTGCGGGACGTTCCCTAGTTCAGGGAATAGTCCTAAAACGACACGTATGGCTACGCAACTCAGGGTTCAAACCGGAGACACAGGCGTCTTTAATAAATAAACCTGTTGAAGACTCAAACCTCTTCGGGAAAGCGGTGGATGAGGCTCTGGAGATGGCTAAAAAAGAGTTCGATACGATCAAAACTCTTGACCAAATCTCTAAGCCCGCTACCAGGCGCGGCTATGGCAATAAACGCTTTTTTCGTGGCCAACGCCAACAACAAAACCAGCAGCAACAGTACCCCGCCACCAATTTCCAGACCAATAGTGGCCAGTACAGCCAAAGAGGACAGCGCCGGGCCAAAGGAAGAGGGCATGGGTCCACCCCCAGAGGTTCCCAAGCCCCTAACAACACCAAGTGACGCGAAGATTCGCGTCCCCTCCCATGCAACACCGGTCGGGGGCCGGATAACATCCTTTCTTCCAGCATGGGAAGGGATAACGTCAGACCGCTGGGTACTTTCCACCGTAGCCCACGGATACTGCATCGAATTCAACAGTTCCCCAACATACAAACCCCCGAGGGGACGACACATGTCACCGGAACATCTTGCCATCCTTCTACAAGAAGTACAGCAACTGCTGGAAAAAGGAGCCATAGAGGTCGTGCCTCTATCTCAGGTAACGGAAGGTATTTATTCAGTGTACTTCCTTGTACCCAAAAAGGATCTAACCATGCGCCCTGTATTAGATCTGCGCCCAGCGAACAAGTTTATCAAACCCCAAAAGTTTCGTATGGTGACCCTACAGGAAGTGATCCCACTGCTATCACAGGGAGATTACATGACAACATTGGACATGAAAGATGCATACTTTCATATTTTAATGTTGCCAGCGCACAGAAAATACCTCCGGTTCATGATAGAGGGCAAAAACTACCAGTTCAGAGTGCTACCCTTCGGCATAGCATCAGCACCGAGAGTATTCACGAAGGTACTGGCAGTGGCAGCGGCCCACCTGCGCAGGTTGTCCATCCCAGTTTACCCTTACCTCGACGACTGGCTCATAACAGGGGATTCTTACGAAACATGCTTCTCCAATACCCAAAAGACTGTAGACCTTTTGTTCCAGTTGGGCTTCTCCATCAACGAAAAGAAGTCCAGCCTAGACTCCAGCCAAATCAAACAATTCCTAGGGGCTCTAATTCAAACAAAGGACGGCCTCGTCTTCCCCTCCAAAGAGAGGGTCCAAAACATGTTGTTTCAGATCCCTCAATATGTATCCGGTCGAGAGGTGACGGTACGCAAAGCAATGCGCTTGCTAGGCATGATGGCGTTGTGTATTTATTTGGTACCTCACGCGCGCCTGCGCATGCGCCCAATGCAGGAGTGGCTCAACAGCCAGTGGTGTCAGGCCAGCGGACTATGGGACGACCTAGTGGTGGTCTCGCAGAAAACCTAGAAAAAGGGAAACCCTTTGCCACACCCGCGGCGGAAGCCACTCTAACCACAGACGCATCCCTTACAGGATGGGGGGCTCACCTATCCCATCAAACTGCTCACGGAGAGTGGACTCCGAACGTAGCATCCAAACACATCGATCTTTTGGAGCTGCTAGCGGTGTTCAAGGCGCTAAAAGCCTTCAAGGAACACCTACAAGGCAAGACAGTGATGGTCCTTACAGACAGCACCACAGCCATGTATTACATCAACAAACAGGGAGGAACCCACTCTCCAGGACTGTCCAAATTAGCCCAAAACATATGGAAGTGGGCTCTCAAACAGAATATGTTCCTTCTGTCACAACATGTACCAGGGGAACTCAATCTGCTGGCAGACAAACTCAGCAGAGACTTCCCCCTGCCCGAAGAGTACGAATGGCGACTGCACGAAGACATCGTCTTCGACGTCTTCACGCAATGGGGGTTCCCAGAAATAGACCTGTTCGCAACCCTGGAGAACTCACAATGCCAAAGTTATGCCTCCAGGTACCCCCAGAACCAATCCAAGGGGAACGGTCTGTCGATTCAATGGTCAGGGAGATTTGTTTACGCTTTTCCCCCTACTCCCCTTCTCAACAAGGTAGTGCACAAGATGCACCAGGAACAAGTAACCATGATACTGGTGGCTCCAATGTGGGCCCGACAGCCATGGTTCGCTCACTTGATGGAGATGTCTCTATCTCCCCCAGTGAAACTCCCCTGCCCGTACAACATGCTGTCACAAGGCAAGGGCAGGACTCTGCATCCATGCCCCCAGAACATGAACTTAGCAGCCTGGCTCCTGAGATCATAGAATTTGGACATCTACAGCTCCCACAGAGATGCATGGACATCCTCAGGGAAGCCAGAAAACCTAACACTCGCCACTGCTATTCTAGCAAATGGAAGAGATTTGTCATTTGGTGCAGAGGAAAGAACATCAACCCAATTGACTGCTCTCCCACACATATTATTCTATACCTGACCCATTTATTGGATTCAGGTCTAGTGTTCAATTCCATTAAAGTCCACCTAGCGGCACTTTCTGCATACACCACTTCCCAACTCAAAGTGTCGTGGTGGAAGATCCCTGTTATAAAGGCCTTCATGGAGGGAGTAAAGAGAATACACCCCCCGATAGCTGACCCAGCTCCCGGATGGGACCTTAACGTGGTACTTACCAAACTCATGGGCTCACCATTTGAACCCATGCACAAAGCATCTCTTAAAGATCTCACCCTTAAGACTGCTTTTCTAATAGCTATCACCTCCATCAGGAGAGTAAGTGAACTACAGGCTCTTTCTGTTCTAGACCCCTTTGTTACAGTTCACAAAGATAAAGTGGTTCTACGCACTCACCCAAGGTTTGCTCCAAAATTCATCTCAAAATTCCATGTAAACCAGTCTATAGAACTACCAGCGTTCTTTCATAATCCTTCCAACTTGGGAGAAAGGACTCTGCACACACTAGATGTGCGCAGAGCGGTCATGTTCTACATGGAAAGAACCAGACCACTGAGGAAGACTAATCAGTTCTTCGTCTGGGTGGCAGCAGGAAGAGAAGGGGATGCAGTTTCAAAGTCCACTATTTCTAGATGGATTGTTCAATGCATCACTCTCTGCTATACTCTTGCTAAGAGAGAACTGCCCTTTAAGCCAAGAGCACACTCTACTCGAGGCACGGGGGCGTCCATAGCATTCATTGCAAATGTTCCCCTTGAGTCCATCTGCAAAGCGGCTACCTGGAGTTCTGTGCACACCTTTACAAAACACTACTGTCTAGATGCACACTCTAGATCTGACTCCCAGGTGGGACAGGCAGTATTAAGACATCTTTTCTCTACTGTTCCTTCTCATAACCCACCGCCAACTCCGGGTACTGCTCGCTAGTCTATGCACAGCATGTGATTCTAAGCAGATTAACAAACATCAGAAGACAATGCATTACTTACCGTAAAAGCATTTCTGATGGTTGTATCTGCTTAGATTCACATGCGCCCACCCTTCCTCCCCGCTTGGATGGAAGGAACATAGACATCTTTCTATATTTCTCTCTTTTCTGTACTCACTCACGTCTAGAAGGCTCCCTCAGGGCAGAAAAATACAAACAGAGGGACCTCGACGCGTGAGGGATTGTGGGTACAACACACGTCACTATAGGGATAGTGTTACAGACACGCCTTGTCGACGTCCCCTTTTCGACTACGAAAAACAAAATGCAATACTCCGCAGTGACCACTGGATGTCGGACCTATGCACAGCATGTGAATCTAAGCAGATACAACCATCAGAAATGCTTTTACGGTAAGTAATGCATTGTCATATCTTATTTATTTGGTTTAATAAAATGTGCTTAACAAGGACCTGCTGTGACGAGACCTGGGACTGTGTCACATGTCTTGAAGGGGGAATCCTTCCCAGTGAGGCTAGGGAGGTAAGGCTGCTACACAATATTCCCCCTAGGGTGGTAAAAAGCAGGAGGACCTCACAGAGAGAGTTTAGTTTAGTTTATTCATTTGTAATGCGCACCAGACCCGAGGGTATGAGGGCGCAGGTGGAACAAGGTTATTCAAAGCTTGATTACAAGTTACGGTGTGGAACATTGGTTACAGTGGGTACAGTAATAAAGACAGTTGCGATAAAGGCAGTATTTGCAAGTTTACAAATATACATATTTACACAAATTGCATCGGTGCGGTGGTTAGAGTAATCGCTTAGCAGTCGTTGGTCTTTAACCAATGGATATAGTTACGCCTAAAGTGTGTGTAGGTTTGAGGTATCCTTAGTGAGGGTGGCAGGGAGTTCCAGTGTTGGGCTGCTTTCACCTGGAAGCTGTTGCCGCCCATTTTGGTAAGTTTGAACCTAGGAACTGTGAGCAGATTAGCGTTGGACGATCTAGTAGGTCTGTTAGAGGTGAGTTTGCTAATTCTGTCGACTAAGTATCGGGGGGGCAGCGTTATTGAGGCATTTGTGTGTTAGTGAGGCTACTTTGAGCAGGATTTTATCTGTAGTGTTGAGCCAATTGTGGGATCTCCTAATGTTAGAGATGTGTTCTCTCTTAGGGATGCTAAGCGCTGCTCTGAGAGCGTTGTTCTGTAGCGTCTATATTTTGTTAGTAACCTGTTTGCTGGCTCCTACATAAAGGGAATTGCAGTAGTCCAGTTTAGATAATACAAGGGCTCTGGCTAAAGTGATGCAGCTCTGGGGGGATAGGAAGGGTTTGGCTGCTCTTATAAGCTTACATGTGTAGGCCGTGGAGGATGCCATGGAGCTCACTTGTTTTTGGAAGGAGAGGGAGGAGTCAATGTAAATTCCTAAGGTTTTCACTTACTTAGCTACCTTAATCGGGTTCCCGTCTATAATGAAGCTGGTGTAGTTGTGGTCCAATTTAGATAGGTTAGCGGTAGCGCCCAGGATGATGAGTTCAGTCTTGTCATCATTCAGGCATAGACTATGAGAGGCCATCCATGCCTGGATGATGAGGTACACCCTGTTCACCAAGGCCAAATCATGGTTGTAATCTCCCGTCAGCGGGATGAGGATCTGGGTATCATCTGCGTAGTTGGTGTAGGTGATACCCAGACCATCGAGATCATCAAACAAGGGCTTTGTGAATACGTTGTACAGTGTAGGGAAGACGCATGAACCCTGGGGGACTCCACATGTGATGGGGATAGAGTCGCAGCGTCTATGTTGGAGAAGACACGCATGGATCTATTGCTGAGGAATGATTCAAGCCAGCCAATAGCTTCTTGGGGAAAGTGTGCAGCTGAATCCAAGTGGTTGCATAGGATTTTGTGATCAACTAGATCAAATGCCGCGGAGAGTTCTAGGAGAAGCAGTAAAGCAGTTTTCCCATTGTCTCTCAAGGTGTCAATTTGAGCCTTCAGGTCGATAAGGGCCGTTTCTGTCCCATGTTGCGATCTGAATCCTGATTTCCGAATACCCAGGAGATGGTTTGTTTACAAATATTTTTGTATTTGTTGGTAAGCTGTCTTGTCTAGTATCTTGAGCAGGAATGGGACGGTGGTGATAGGTCTGTAGTTGGTGGGAATGGTGGGGTCAAGAGAAGGTTTTTTGAGAAGCGGGAAGACCCATGACTCTTTGAGGTTACTATAGGGACTGTACCTGAGGAGAAGGAGGCGTTAATGAGTCTGGTAATAAAGGGTGATAGGTCTCTCGCCGCATCTTTGATGATTTGTGAGGGGCAAAGGTCGCCTTGACAGTTAGATGGTTTTAGGCTGAGAATTATTTTTTCCACTTCCAGAGTGGAGACTTTAGAGAAGCTATATAGCGTATAGCGAGTGGCGTTGGGTTGAGGATGTTGGGATGTGATAAGTGGGGGGGAATTGGTAGGGTTGGTTGGTTTAGTTATGGATTCTTTCTTGTTTTTGATTTTAGTTTGTAGGCCTGTGACTTTATTGGTAAGGGCATTTTGGACACTGGTGCACCATAGTTTGTCCTTCACACAATTGTCTGGGATTAGCACAGGTGTTTCTAGCTCTTTAATGATCGTGAACAATTCTTTGGTGCTGTAGTTGGACTGAGCTATTCTCTGGTTGTAGGATTCTTGTTTGGCAGCAACGATTTCTTTCTTGTAATTGGACGTTATCTTATTGAGCATCATCTTATGGTCTGTAGGAGATCGTCTCCAGGCTTGTTCCATTTTGCATTTTTCTAGTCTAAGAATTTTAAGGTGACTAGAAAACCAGTGGTTGAGGTGTTTTTTGGTTTACATTTTCTTAGTTTTAACGGTGCAATAGAGTCTAATGCTGTGCGCATGATTTTGTTATAGCCATCTATAAGGTCATATGGGTTGGAGGTAGCCGGGAGTTGGTTTAGCGTTGGGAGGATAAGGGGGATCAGTTTTTCTGCTGTGATATTTTTCTTGCTTCTTGTGGGGATGGCAGAAGCTAACGCATTATTAGTGACGGGGCTCGACGCTTCGAGGATGAAGGAAAGGAGGTGGTGGTCAGACCAGGGTTGAGGGGAGTTATCAGTAATGGTGGCCACACAGTTATAGTCAGCTACCCAGTCAAGGGTTCTCCCTTTGTTGTGGGTGGGGCCGGATACTCTTTGTATGAAGCCTAATTCAGACAAGGTGTTGTTAATGAGGGTAGCCTGATGGTCTTTGGGGTCTTTAAGGCCTAGGTTGAAATCCCCTAGGAGGAGACTGTGGGAGGTAATTTTTAGGTTATTAGTGAGGATGGTGTTGAGGTCTTCCTCGAAGGATCCTAAGGGTCCTGGAGGTCTGTAGAGAAGATGAATGGATATCGTTAGCGAGTTGGCCGTAGGGAGCTTAACTGTGAGTGATTTGCATGATGAGAGGTGGTTGGAAGAGTCGAGTCTAAGTTTAAGATGTGTTTTGGCAATTAAGGCCAGGCCACCGCCTCTAGATTCTATTCTGTCCGCTCGGAGGATGGTTTAGTCCTTGGGGAGGGCTAGCGAGACCTGGACCTGCGGCTGCATGGAGCCAGGACTCGGTAGAAATCTAGGTTTTCTGCTTAAATGAGGTCCGCCATATCTGTAGCATGTGCTACTAAAGAGCGTGCATTGATGAGGGCGCCTTTAATGAGTGGGGTGGTGATTTTAATGGCGGCTGGGCTGGAGTTTTATATTTGGTCGTGGTATTGAGTGGGCTGGATTTAGGTCTTTCCAAGGTGAGGTTAGCGTAGGTACTATTAATAAGAGAGCGGTTAGTCAATTTGGATTGGACAGTGTCCCTGGCTAGAGGCTCGTATAGTTTGGGTAGTCTTGCCCGTAGACTGGCATTTCTCGCAGTGAAGTCGCATGGTAGGGAGGAATGGGGCAGCATGGTTGTGGCGTAGGGCCCAGTACAGGGTGGTGAAGTGGTGTCTATGTAGGTCGAGTTGTAGGTCGCGCTGGAGGAGCATGAAAGATTAAGAAAGTGGAGAATAGCTCTTAGCAATATTGAGTAGATACCCGGTAGGAACATTATGTTCGCAATGGGTGGGGTATGGATATCAGGTAAGGATGCCAACCTTGTTGGTGGTTAGTTATGTGGCAATCAGCCTCCCCCATGGGAACAAGGACTCTGGCGGAACTCCCTAAACCATTGACCCTTCAAAATCCATCCGATAACACCACAGTATTTTATTGTAATGTTCCTTTACTTTTTTCTATAAAACCTAATATCACCTCTCTTTCAAGTACTGAGAAGAACAAGATCGAAGAGTGATGCCAAGTACTCCCTTGTCAAAGCTAGACCGCACTGAGAAGAGGAGGCCCTGAGGAAACATGAAGATCGACCTATGAAAACAAAAGAAAGACATTGATAGTCCGCTGGGGGGTGGATCCAACTTTAAGATATAAAAAGAGAATAAGGACTGAAGAAACGTGAGATATACCTGCCTGAGCACTGGAAACCCTGGCAAGTTCAAACCTGGGAGCAAGAAGGCAAAGTCGCAAGACCGGTCCATATCGTCAGGAACGTACCTCCCACGCTCCCATTTCCACGCTGACTCCAGGGCCTTATTGTCATCTTGCTGCCATGCCTATGGGGGTCATTAGAACACCTTGGTTCTCCCACACACCCTCCCCCCCCAGGTGCCAGGGTGCTTCCAGAAGCTTGCCTGGGGCCACGCAGGCACGGCGCTTAGTGCAGCGTGATTGGAGGTTGCCATGGTGCCTCCTGACGCCCGGCAAGTTCGTCTTTCCACTCATGTGATCAGCACAAAGTCAAGTGACTGCACAACCAGGAAATAGCTATAAACTGCCCAAGCATCGATTACTCAGTGCTTCTCAGCTTTTCATGTGAGTGGCTTCTTTGGTGGTGTTTCCTCGATTCCTGTTTTTTGTGGCTTTTGACCTTGGTTCTGTTTCCTGGATTGCATTTTGGATTGTTCCCTGGATTTTGGCTGCCTGTGTGTTTTCCTTCCGGTGTTTTGACTCTGGATTTTAACTCTTGGATTGTTTTGGGACTTCCCTTGTGCTTTGGTGACCTGGACTCTCTTATGTTTTCAGAAGGAACTTTGTTTTTTTCTATCCGGATTACTTCCCTGGATCTTGCTATTGGAACATTTGACTGTACATTTTCCATCCTGTGCACTCATCTCCCGAGTGGAGGTTTTCCCACTCCTGGGTTTTTCCCTTCTTTTCCTTCGGCCTACTACTGGTGCTCAATTAGGTAGGCTACTTACTTGTTTTCTTACTTTGTTGTCCCACATATCATTGCGGTACACCCTCTTTTGGCACTGCCGTTTCGCCGCAGGCCTGTTCGGGCGGCCAGTTCACTGCAGCTGCTGATTTGGCGCAGCCATTTTGGTGCAGGAGACTTTCTGGCGCGGGCGATTTGGCATGAGAGGCAGCCATGTCTAAACTCCCTCACGCTGAATTCAAAAGCATCATTATTTTTCAAATGCAGCACGTTGACGGGTACTGTGCCTGTTAACGTGTTGCATTTGCAAAGAATGACCCGCCGCTCCTGGGACATTTATCCCAATGGGCAGCATGGCCAGCTGCTAAATGGTGGCATTTAGGAGCTGGCCAAAAATACAAAAGGAACAAGCAAGAATATGTGCTTGATATTTGCCAGACTTTTAATTCAAAGCCAGCCATATACTACTGGTGTGGACAAGTCTGTAGAAGTGGTGGGGCTGAAGAGGCACGCTTTAATCTCAGCGTAGAGTGCAGCAGGATTTATAGAGGAAGTGTATGCATAACCAGGGCTATTCTTCTCCACGTTTACTGCTGCTACTCTCCAACACGGTCCCAGCTCAGGGCAATGGATAGCGCCATGCAGCAGCCACTTCAAGGAGCTCGCAGTGGCATTACACGCATGCGCAGCAGGTGCCAGATATTCGTTTTCTGCACACAAGAAAACCTCTATTGATAACACGGAATGATGTTATCAAGTAAATAAGCTTTGCTACACAAAATACAGCTGTATATCAGCGAGCTAAATCCTTTCATTACATTTAGCAGGCGGGATGGAGAGTTCCCTTTCAAAGAATGAGAGGGTTTTATGAAGGCAGCTACAAGGTTTATATGAATGTCAGCGCACTGTGACAGTGAAGGAGAATTACACTGCATTAAAGTTACATATTTCAGTATGTTTTGGCGCAATACTATCATAGAAAATATATAATGACAGTATTTGCGCCAAAACATATTGGCGTCGTAACGTCCCCGCGCCGAACTGGCAGTGCAAAACCGGCTCCTGCAGCGAAACGTCTACGCCGAATCGGCCTGCACCGAACCGGCAGCGCCAATACGTCCTGCTCTGATATAATTGTGTCCTAATACTGTTTTTCCTTTCTAGCTGCCCGGGAATCCTATGCTGCAGTTCCAGTCCACCTGTGGCCCCAATAACTGGTTAGTGAGTAGTTTCTACTTCTCTGACTGGTGCTTGGGGACAGAAGTTTTTAGTCCACTCTCCAGTCCACGTCTTGACAAACTGAGAAGCCTTTTTCTCCCTTCCGCGTGGACTTTGGACACTGCCGCCAGAGACTCTGTAGCTGCTTTAGTGCAGAACCTCATGGACCGGCGGACTAACCAGTAAGCCGCCACTGCAGCCATTCACCAGCGTTTAAACGCTATACAAAGCGATCGCCATCCCCTTCCCCGAGATGAGAAATTCAAGGACCCGGCAGTTCAGCGGCCACTTCCTGGTAGCCTTCCCCCACAGTCCCCTGTTTACGTACCTACCCCATTCCTTTGACCTGCCAGAGAAATTCCACAGTGATCCACAGAAATGTTGTACCTTCTTAAACCAATGCAAACTACATTTCTTATGTAGGCCTCAAGCTTTCCCTGATTCCACCACGAAGGCTGGATTTACTCTCTCCCATTTAAGCAGGATGGCTGCCGCCTGGGCAAACCCGCTGTTCTTTATGATTTCCATCTACTGGTTGCAGAAATTACCAGTGTTTGTTACGCATTTCAAGGCCCAGGCTCGGGATCTCAAGCTACTCGATTTGACTCTGGGCAAGGTCAGTCTGTTGGACTATATCACTAGATTCAACCAATTAGCCATGAGACCTCATGGCCTGAGAACAAGAAGGCTGTGGTGTTTTACAGGGGTCTCAGTGACTCCATGAAAGACGCCGCGGCTGCAGTCCCTGCTTTACCCATTCAGTATCCTGATCCAGTGGATTTGCCACTACAGGTGGATTCCCAAAGGGCAGAGAGAAAATCCGAAACCCACAAGACTCCACGTTTTTTGTTTTCCGAACCTCTACCATCTTCTGAAACCCATGGGGAACCCATGCAGATAGGGGGGGGTTTCGTGGTCCATTGACTCCCAATGAGCGTGAACGGCATTGCTTGACTAAAGCCTGTTTCTACTGCGTTCAATTGAGCAATTTCATGAAAAAATGCCCCAAACGACCCAAAAGAACCTCGGATTTTCGGGAGGCTCATCCATAGAGAAGGGGGCACGGATGAGCCCAGATTCAATGCCCTCATTCCCAAAGCAGCTATCCGGGCCTATTGCCTCATTTGTGATCAATGCTGTCCTCTTCATGCCTGATTCCATCAAACATGTCGTTTGCCTGGTGTTGGATTCCGGGGCGACTGGCAATTATTTTGACATTGCTGGGCTACATCCCTCAATCTGCACATACAGAATAATATAATACCCGAACCAGTGCAGCCGGTTGAAGGCTCTCTCTTGATTTCTGGTCCCATAAAACATACATTCAGAAATGTTATCCTTCGATCTTACAACAACCCTCCAGTTCGGAATCATATTGGGGATTCCTTGGTTGAAGGAACACAACCCGTCAATCGATTGGACTTTGTATCTCCTTATTGTCGAAAGCATTGCCTCTCGGCTGCTTTGTCATTCTGTTCCCCTTGCCAAACCCTGGTTGCAGCCGCTCATTTGGTGGGTGCAGTAACGTCCAGCATTCCACAGGAATAGCAAGATTTTTCCGACGTCTTTGCCAAAGGCAGTGCATAGGTCTTGCCCCCACAAGGCCCACATGATTGCCCGGTAGGCCTGGTTCTGGATGCAGAGATAACATGTTATACTCCCTATCCGACACCGAAGATAAGGCATTGAAAGAGTACAAAGCCACGGCTCTTCGTCTCCGACACATTAGACCCTCACAGTCTCCTGCTGCCAGTCCAATCTTTTTCGTGCCATAGAGGGAAGGGAATCTCAGTCTGTGTGTCGACTACAGACGGATGAACCAGATAACCATAAAGTATCGATACCCCATTCCTTTGATCTCAGTATTGCTCGAACATCTAAGGCAGGCAACCATTTTTTACCAAACTAGACCTCTGAGGGGCCTACAATCTGGTCCACATAAGGGAAGGTGACAAGTGGAAGACCACCTTCTGCACTCAGCACAGTCTCTTCAGCCTGTGCAATGCACACAACACTTTTCAGAGGTTTATGAACGATGTCTTCCACAATGGCATAGACTCATACGTCATTGTGTACTTAGATGATATACTGATTTTCTCACCATCTTACAAGTCCCATGTACACCATGTAAAGGAAGTTCTCTCACGCCTCAAGAACAGCTTCTCAGAATCCTCATCTGAGGAGGACGATCTGACGTCCTTACGAGATGTCTTTCATCTGTCCTTTTTTTTTATCTTGGCTTTGTCACGAAGGCGGTCCTTGTAGAGGTAGGGCCTATTCTCCCCTGCTGCCACAATGGCCCCCTGGGATGAAAAAAGGTAGGTCGCTGCGGCGACTCGGTGGGAAGTGTCCTTGTGATTTGAGAGAAAAACACTGTGGCACAAAAACCCTCGAAGGTAGTCGAAACTCATGCAGCAGTAGAGTCTTTAGGCACACATAACATCTGTCCAAATGAGAAGCAGGTGGCTGGCCTTTTCAGAACGTATTACCCACAATCTCTATAGTGGCAGAGGGGTCCGTAGGTTGTAAATTCCTGAGCAGCAGCGGGGAACTGGTCTTTGAAAGCAGCAGCAGCAGCAGTATGAAAGCAGAGGATGTTCTGCGCCGTGGGCAACAAGAACAGGTGGGATGAAGAGGAAAGAATACAGCCTTAAGCGAGCAAAAGGCGTTATAGGGATGAAACAGGCAGAACGAAGAAAAGAGACAACATCATTCCAGTGAGACCCAAAAGCACCACATGGTCGCTGTAATGACATTGTTGTATTCAACTTCCACGTATTAGTGAGAATAGAAGGCACCATGCAGTTGTAGTAAAGCTAATGCAGGGCCGCAGCGTCCCAAGGGGCAAGGAAGACAGGGAGCGGTGGCTAAAGAGCTAGCAGGAAAACTGAAGGCTGGCACTCCCAATACTGGGGCGGAGAGCAGCAGACCGAAATAGAGTGAAAGCTACAGAAAGGATGGCGCGTAAGCCGTGGGAAAGGAAAATTGCTCCAACAGAAGCAAAAGCAGGGGAAAAGAAGAAATGTCGAAGAAATGTAGTGCAAAGCACAAATAGGGCTTAGCATTTTACCCAGGGGCTGAAGAGCGGTAGGGTTGCAACAAACCTGTGTTTTAGATCTGCCAGTCTAACTGCTTTCCCAAATCCCAGGTGGCCATCTTGGTAATAGACTAGACCGCTGAGCCAGAAAGCGTAATGGCACTCTCGTGCGTGGAGCTGCTTGGATGGAATGCAAAGCCATCAGCCCTCAGCGCCAGCGTTGCCATAGGGACCACCTCGGTGGTGTGACACAACTCTCTTTACCCCAAGGCGGAAAAATGCATGTTTCACATGATCGAAATTTACTTCCTTGGTTTCCACATTACATCCAAGGGGTTGTCCATGAATACCGCCAAGATCCAGACCATACTAGACTGGCCCATTCCCACTATGGTTAAAGCCTTAAGTTCCGACACGCCAAGTATATTTAAGTGTCGGATGGGTTTGTTTTCCCTATTTTGATTTTGGTTGCAGCTACAGCAGGTCTTTGTTTGTCTTTTTGTCTGGCAATAATTCAAAAGCCCTGAGGACAGAAGGACTGGGGCAACGCTGTTTGGATGTGGCGGCATCTCTCTGTTCCATTCAAGTCTCCCGAGTCAATCGTCTTTAAAGACATTTTTTTTTTCTTTCTCAAAGCCGTGGTGGAAGAAAAGCAGGCAGGTGAAAGGGACGCCTGCCGCTTTAACTGGCTTCGCACCACTGACCTCTGAGTGTGTACAAAGGCCCTCCCACAACGCCCTTGTGGCGTAAGCCCTGAGGACAGAAGGGCTGGGGCAACGCTGTTTGGCTGTGGCGGCTTTGGTGCGTGGAGAGTGGAGCACCATCCCTGGCTCGATGAGGGACCTATGGCAGCAACGGAAAAACGACACTCCCTGGAGGGAGAAGGTGAGGGCATACACACAAGAAGCAAACGTGGCCTTCTCATGGGGTGTGCAGGAAGAAACACTCCAGAGAGGGGACACGTAACAATTCAACCAATACCAATAAATGCTACAAACTTGACCCCCCTCCCTAACCTGAAGAACTCGCTACAGAGCCAACTCCAATCCCACCCGCGACCTCACCAGATACCTAAAAAGGGAAGGGAGGAAAAAAGTAATTCTATTAAAAGCCCACCCCCCACTACCGAAGATCTAACTTTAGGGGAAGGGAGTAAATATATCATATGCAATTCGGTGGTAGACCCCCCCCGAACAGGCGGAGAAACAACACAAGCCCCCGTCCCCATTACCCCAAATTGCAACATTGACGATAGTGGGCAGTTTATATTACCTACCGGAGACGACGGAGTTGGCGAGGAGTTGGCGAGGGGGAGGCTGCATCAACGGAGAGTCAGCGCAATCCGCACATTCAAGAGTTTGGTGGCCATCCTCAACTGTCAGGCTGGCGTACATTCGCACCCACTGGTGGAGGATCTAGTTTCCGCCCCGCCAGGGACACCGCAGACACCGTGGCCCGTGACTGCAGAGGGGGTACCTACGAGTCAAGATGAGGACTGTCCGTGGGAGGGTGCACATCTCCCTCCCCTGCGGCCGGAGTCCCCTGGGATGGGAAAGGAGCCCCCCCCGACACGGAACGCCCACGGACCTCGAGCAAGAAGTGAGGCAGAGGCAGGGCGAGGAGGTGATAGGGCCCTCCCCTTGGATTGACATTCCGGCCTCACCAGCAAGTGAGAGGGGAACAGTTCCCCAGCCAGTTTTTCCCATAACAAATCTGTTGGGAAAGGAGGATCAAAGACCACCCAAGTACATCCCCAAGTAAAATAGTGGCCACCACATCCAAAACATCGGCCAGGAAAGCATCTCGCTCGAAAGCCCCATACAAAAGAAAATGTAAAAACCAAAATAAATTAAGCATCTCCAATCCCGCCAACTCCATGAATACCCTAAAGGAGTACTTTGGCAGGAAAGGACGCCAAGATGGCTCTATACACCATGACAT
This sequence comes from Ambystoma mexicanum, assembly GCF_040938575.1. NCBI lineage: Eukaryota > Metazoa > Chordata > Amphibia > Caudata > Ambystomatidae > Ambystoma > Ambystoma mexicanum. The sequence continues at coordinate 1,535,053,254 of NC_090931.1, forward strand.
CTCGGACGCGGAATTGCTGGCGATTGTAGAAGATACAGCCTTACACCTGTCGGAGATAATTATTACCCTAATTCCGGTGGCCAGAAAGGAATCTACCATCCAACAAAAAAATCTTGAGGAGGCACGCAACAAAAAGATAGCAGAAATTACCCCAGACAAGGGCCGATTAGAGGCACTCACTATGGGGGAAGATAAAGCTAAGTCTACCCAGTCCAGCGCAGTTGAGCCAAGCGTACACCCGGACCCTTTAACAAAATCCCAGCGCCCCTTCCAAACACGGAGAAAGCGAGGATCCATCAACCTGAGGAAGTGCTACTAGCATATAGAACACCCCCACTCGACCAAATTGATCCTGCCAAGGGAAAAGAAAAAACACAAGAGGAACGGGTATTTCAACCCAATAACATAAAAGATCTGGGGGAACTCGACAAAGGTAAAGAGACTCCGAAGAGAGACAAAGGGAAAAGTAGTAGCATAACTCCTACCGAGCAACCTCTGGAGAACCAACCAATTGCCAGCCCTTTGCACTCTACTATAGATAAGAAGAAATACGTTGACAAAACAACAAACACCAAAGATCTAAGGGCAAGGTCACCTATACCTAATAGACGGACGAGCGAGGCCGCCAGCAAACAAATGCAAGACTCTCCTCAAAAGAAGTTGGACGCGATGACCATTCTATCAACAGTCACAACAGCACTGTCACCTTTTGGAAAGTTATATGAATCTCTGAATACTGCAATAAAACATCAAAATACACTGATCACCATAATGTACTCAAAAATACTTTTCTTGGAAGGCTTCGTGACTACTAAGGAGAAACACTCTAACGTGGACACGCAAGAAAGGTTAAGCCAGGGGAATAATAGCAAAGACATCCCTGGGAGAGAAGTAGAGGCGCATGCAACAAGATCCTACCAAACTCAAACTGAGATGGTTGCGGGAGTCACCCCCCCCAGTACATCAAATGAAGCAAATGATGATCTAGCCCGCATTCCTACAGCACCGGCAAGATCTCAAAAAGTTGACCCGCATTCCATTATTACCCCTGCTCCTCTATCACCAGAGGAGGGCGAAAACAACACAGATCAGTGGCAAAAACGAAGAAAATCAGAGTCAAAATTGAATGAAAACGAAAGTTCAAAGACGAAACTTGCTTCGGCAATCTTTATGTTTACGTCTGACCACATTTTTCCAACATTTGATATCTTTTCGCAGAAAGCACCTTCCCAGACAGAGCCTACGAAAAAACTGGTACCAAGGCAAAGTTGCTTATCAAGGGAACTGAAGGGCAACTCGGGGCTTGTGAAAGGACCCCGTGCAGTCAAAGCAACAGTTGCAAAAAACTAACGGCCTCAAACTCCTGTAGATCTATTCGGGTAGAACCCATCCTATTACCAGCCCAGAGCGAGTTAGCAGAAGAGAATCATCAAGACAATGAACAATCATATGACTCAATAGACCTGATGAATCTAAGTCTATACACTGTTGAGGATTCTGATTCGGAAATCCCAGTAGCCCCACAACAAAAAAAGACCAAAAGAGATGTCATAAATCCTGAACAGACGCAAACGACAAACAAGAGAGTGCTCTTCGAAAGACTCCAGCCCAACGCCACAAGAATCCAGATCACGTACCAAAAAAATCATTGAAAAAACAGCTGAAAGAACCCTGGAGTCTTCGTACCCTCATGGGCGGAACAAAGACATTCAGTGATAGGCCAGGACACTACTACACTCCAACCCCATAATCAAGGTAATAACAGGAAAGATGGGGTTTCGAAAGGAACGTGCAGAGAAAATCACAGCCCCCAAACAACATCCTTCGGGGGAGACGAGTTTGCGCCGCCCCCAACTCTTAGTGTGCAACCTATCCCGATGAGAACATTCAAGCTCCTAAGATACCACGAAGAACGACATAATTGGACGCTAAACTACAAAGCACTATCAAGCGTGTTTGAGCAAATAAAGTCCATGAAAGTGGTTTCGCTAAGCATTATCAATATCTTGGAACCTAACCCCAATAGAAGGAAGGATAGCTCCTACCTACATGTCAATTCAAACAAGGCCCAAAAATTACTTTGGAGTGCCAAGGACGAACTAAAACATTTGGTGTTAGAGCTTACTCTAGCAATGAACGCAACTCTGAACCAAGTAGACAAAACGATGGAGGAGAAAGCGATAAAAAATCCTAGAGAACTGATTAATGGAAGACCTACAAGATCTACACGAAACCATAACTCGCCTAGTAGGAGACTTGCCTACACTAGACTACCACAGGCCGCCCCAGAGAGAGTAATTAACTCTAGAGAGCTAAGAGGGGAAAAAACAACGAGAGACTTGCAGAGGAGTTACGATCTAACACAACTGCGAAAACAGATAAAAGACAATTCACCTAATCCACCAGAAAGACATCAGGGGAAAGAGGAGCAACGACATAATGCATTCACAAAGAATGCCCCCCAAAGAAAAAGAATTGCTCCACGTACCGATACCAAGCAAGAGTGGAGCTTCGGAGAGAAAGCTCCCCTTAACTCTGACGAAAACAGAGATTGGTTTACGAAGCAAGTAAACTGGCTAAGAACAAAGTAGCCACCATATAAGGCCATCTGTGACCCATCTCGGCCTTACCAAGGATCAAACGATATATCTACACTATCTTTAGCATCTTGGAACACGAGGGGCTTTGCCCATTTGACTGTGAGATCAGACGTGCAACTGTCTGAGTTTGACATACTGTGCCTCCAGGAGACATGGCTTATTAACAAACCCTGCTTAGATGGCTTTGAGCTAGCACACTCCCCGGCACAAAAAGGCCAAAAAGGAAGACCACGATCGGGCCTAATAACAGCGGTCAAGTCAGGAAGTTCCCTGTCATTGACCAAGGTCTTGAAGAAATCAGAATTCATCTTGGCATCTATAATTTTGTGGGCAACCTCGATCAAAAGCCCAAACAAAACACATATGCTAGAGAAGATCCTGGTGCTTAATATCTATTGGAACCCTCTGAGAATCCCGAACGAACAACTTACGATGGAAGTGGAATGGACAATTACTCAGCTTTAATAGAAGACGAGGTCAAACATATAATGATTGCCGGAGATCTGAACATCGACTTACTTACCAACAAGAAAAATCCATATGGAAGAGCTGCTCTGTGGTCCAGTCTCATGAAATCTAGAGACCTGCACAACCTGCACCTGATAAATAGCACAGAAGAAACCTTTACTCCAACATGGGAGAGAGAGGGTAAAGAGGCGCTTATTGACTATATCCATGTGTCCAGAAGTCTTCTAAAATACTTTGCGGTCTTTGAGGTAAGAAGAACTGGAAACAGCGACCATAACTTGCTACTTCACCTGTGGCAGACAAGCCCAAAAGAAGAACGAAGAACGACGTTGCCTCTGGAAGCGGACATGCAGGGTATTCGTATTCGTTTATCAGATAACGCAATCAGCGCACTGACGAAACACTATTCCGAGCACTCCAAACTACGTCAACCACTCAGTGGAAAACATAACGGATTACTATCCAGCCCTGACAGTCCATAGAAAGCCGGTAAAAAAGACTTCAAACGGCCAGCAACGATAACCCACGCTTTCATCCAACAACTGGTGGAAAAGAGGAAGTTGGTCAGAAAATTAAAACGAAGAGCAAATGAATCAGGCTCAGAACTCGACACAAAAGAATCAGATAAAGCTGCTAAAAACTACCAACAGTGGCTCAGAGCTAATAGACAAGAGGATGCAGAACTGATGCTGCTCACAATCTGCAGCAAAGAAACAAAGGACTTTTGGTCTCTGATTAACGGAAGTACAAAGGGAGAAAACCAGCCGTTAACCAACGCAGTGGGCGAATTGAGCTGGGTGAAACATTTTGAACAACTTTACAAAGCACCCCTGAAACTCCCAACACGCCCACCTACTGATGACAAAGTAAAATGGAAAGTTCCAACAGACCAAGAGTCAATTCTCAATAAAATCAAAAAACTCAGTGGCTCACGTGCGGCAGGACCAGATGGTATCACCAACTTCGATCTTAAACAAAAGGCTGAAAGCTGGTCCAAGTTCGTGGGAGAAGTTTTCAAGAACTGTAACACAGCCTCAACCATTCCTTCATCTTGGAAAAAGGCGATTGTGGTGCCCATCTTCAAGAAAGGTGCAAGAGACAACCCGAGCAACTACCGGCCCATATCATTACTAGACTCGATAGGCAAACTTTTTGGGGCATTTATCCTGGAAAGCTTCAAAAGTTGGGTAGCCCTCGGCAACATGACGGACCCGCTACAAACAGGCTTTGTGAAGAATTCAGGAACGACTGACAACATCTTAGCCCTAAGTACCTTGAAAGCCAAAGTAATGGAAGGACACCCCAAAATTTACATGGCCTTTATCGACCTAACAAAGGCATTCGACTGCGTCGACAGAACCTTGCTCTGGGAAAAACTCGAAAATAGCAATTGTCCATCTGAAATTTTTAACCCCATCAAGGAACTGTACTCCGACACGTCGATGTGCGTACGCCTAAACCAACAAGGCCAGCTGTCATCCTGGATAAAAATCGAATGAGGAGTAAAGAAGGGCTGCTCACTAGCACCAGCCCTTTACAATGCATACACCTCGGATTACAAAGATCAAGAGACAAAGGCACGATCCTTCCCCCCAAGAATAGGGGAAGAGCAAATATCGAGAATGCTGTATGAAGATGACATCATTCTGTTGGACCAAATGCCTATAGGCCTCCAAAGACAATTGACAAACTTGGACTCTTATCTGCAGGCAAACCAGCTTCAAATGAATCAAGAAAAAACTAAAATCATGATTCTGGGAAAAGGCGTGAGCAAAAAGGTAAAATTCACATGGAAGGTCCGGGAAGAAATACTGGAAATGGTCGAGGACTTTAAATACCTTGGCATAATACTCAATAAAAGCATCAAAGAAAATCTGATGTGTGAGACCATTCTGAAAAAGCTATGTCTGCTAATAACACAGACCAAAATGCTCTCCAGAAAGTACGGCCGTTTCTCATTTGCCCCAGTATTGACATTCTATAGGATGAAAGTCATCCCCACCTTAACGTACAGGGTGGAAGCTATGCCTTACACTACATTAAATTTTTGCCAGAAAGTAGAAGGTTGTTATTGGCGCAAAGTCCTCAACTTACCACAATCAACGCCTGTGGGAGTAATCAGGAATGAACTTACTCTACAGTCATTACATTCCATCATTGCACGGAATGAATTGATGCTATACCTCAAAATGCTCTCTCCTAACTCCTCGGTGATACTTAAAGCAGTTGAATAAGAAATGAGAGCAGGGACGTGCAAGATGCTCCAACAATGGGAAGAGAAAATCATCTCCCGTCTTGACTGGGCAGGCTGCTCTTGAGAGGACCTCATTCACACTCCGGGAAAAGTAAAACAAAGAGTGATGGAGAGAGACTGGATACAAACCATAGACGAAGTCCAGCTAGTATAATCAATGAAAAACAGCCCAAACATCCCAGTAAAAATTAACGAAACAAGATTTTACCTATTGAAGTGCCCCTCCAAGAAGCTCTGTGAAAATGTTATGCAGATCCGCCTTAACATCGCATACACAAACGAGATACTAGAGAGGCAAAAACAAGCCAACACCAGCCTCTGCCGATTCTGCTGCCAACCAGATTCAATTGAAACCTTGAAGCACCTACTCCTAACATGTATGCATTTATTTGGCAAATTTGACTTTGTGGACGATGAGGGGAAATGGAACAATTTGATGAGTGGAGAGAATACTAAATGGACAATCGCAGTTGTGGGGTTTTTCGAATGTCTTGGCCTTTTGAATCGTCAGGACCAGGACAAAGCAAACAATACAACTAGAGGAGACAACGCTGCAAAGTAATAAAACTGTATCTCCACTCCATTCAACATCCCCTCGCCAAACAGCAGAGGCTGGCAAGATCCAGACTTTTTATTTTATTTTAGGACATTCAGGAACAACCTTGTAAAAATAGTTTCTTTTTTAAACAATTAAATCAAGTAAAAATAAAAAAAAAGCCTTACAATCCTTCCTAGGTTTCGCCAATTTCTACCACATTTTATCTCCGGTTTCTTTGCTATTGTTTCTCCCTTGACCAAACTCATGAATCCTTAAGTGCCCTTTGTCGGCACCATGCTTCAACAAGAAGCATTTGACATGCTTAAATTAGCATTCATGACTGCCCCAATATTACAGCACCCCAATGTGAATTTTCCTTTTGTGGTGGAAGCCGACGCCTCTTCTTTTGCTCTAGGTGCAGTCCTGTCCCAGGCATGTCCGAACACAGGCTTGTTACATCCGGTGGCTTACCACTCCCGCACCTTTTCTCCACCTGAACTACACTGCAGGGTCACTGACCAAGAGCTACTGGCAGTTAAAGATGCCTTTGAGGTATGGAGACACCACTTGCTCAGAGCCAAATGGCGCGTGACGGTGTACTCTGACCACCGCAACATCCAAAATCTAGCTTCCATGAAGTGTATCAACAGCCGGCAAATTCGTTGGCATTTGTTTTTTTTCTGCCTTTGAGTTCCATATTAAACACTCTAGAATGTGTCACTGATCCTTGTGGTATGGTCATTTTACCCAGGGCGGTACATTTAAAAATATCTGCAAAGTGTAATATTGACATTTAACCACGCTGATTAATAAGGTAGGTGAATCATACAATGTGATAAATTCATGCCACAGTGCCTATCTAGTCCCTATGTTTAAAAAGGTGGGTAGGGAAGAGCTGATTAATGACCACCAATGACTCTCTTACATGCCTGCAGCAAAGTCTTTCCCAAATTACTGTTATGTTACGGGCATATCTGTAAGCGCATCTACACCCGAGGACATCTTGGCGCTGAGGAGGCAAGGTGTAATACCGTAGCGCAGCTAGAAAAGCAAGGTTTTTAAGCCTCGACAAAAGGCAAGGTGATCAGAGATGTCACGTAAAGGAATAGGAAGGCTGTTCCACGATCTTGCAGCAGCAACTGAGAAAGCATGGCCACGCTTACGGGACAGCTTAAACCGAGGTACGGCCACTCGCCGGGTGATTTGAGAACGGAGGGCACGAGTGGGTTGGTAGGGAGTGAATTTCCTTTGCAGATATTCTGCTGCGGTTCCATGAAAGGCCCGGTGTACTATACACATGGACTTGAACAAGATCCGCTGGGCAACAGGGAGCCAGTGAAGTTGTCTCAGTAGGGGAGTCATATGGGCTCCAAAAGGCAGGCGGATGATAGAACGGGCTGCAGCATTTTGAAATAGCTGCAGACGCCCAATCAGGTAAGCAGGTTGGGCCAGATAAAGTGAGTTGCAGTAGTCCAGGACACCGAGGACCAGGGCTCCCACCACTGGTGCCTGACTAGCAGTGGGAATGAAAGGGAGGACTTTCCGGAGAACCCTAAGTTTAAAAGGACCCGATTTGCAAACTGCTCCGACCTGCTACTGTAACTAAAATACAACAATGGTCAATTAAAACCAATCGGTTAGCCAAGTGTTGGATTGGATTCAGGGCAGAACAGGGATCATTGTTAAACAGGTTAGCTATTACATTACTACAATGAAGGCTACTAAGTCTGGAGTAAAGACCTTTAATGGGTTTATGACGTTATAAATCTGCATACTTTTTGGAAAAAACAGAACCTGTGAGAAATGCCCACAGGGATGTTAAAATTACTAATAATGCTCCATACTGATATATCAATTCAAGTAAGAATTGACTCTAAATGAGATGTTACGGATAAGATCCCAACAGAGAGAGGTCTCCGACAGGCTGTGTTCTGGCCCCAAGTCTGTCTGATGTATACCTTTCAGGCTTGGAAGATACACTAGCATGAGTAAGAGTGTTCCCGCCCACTCGAGGGAAGAAAAGGTCAATGTTTCGTATTTGCAGATTGTGATTTCCGATTATATCGCAGTGAGGTTGCTGCAAAGCCTCAATAGACAATTGAACTATACAAAATTAAATGACCTAATAATGAACAATAGAAAGCAGTACTATCCAATTGATCATGCTCCACAATAAAAAGGTTAGAAAAGAACGAATATATTTGGGATTTTTAATTACGACAAGACCAAATAAGGGAGCTATAACCTGTCGATTGAGTGTAACCTTGCCCCAAATATAGTTCAGTTGAAAAATATTAAAAACTGTTACTATTGTAGTTTCTCATTTATTCCTGTTTTAAACTATTATAAACTGAAAGCGGTCCCTGGGTTGATATATTGGCTGGAATGTAACTGAGTATTGATGATTCCATTCTTAATAAACTGGAGGGTTCCATATGGAGGTCAGTTTTAGCCCTTCCACAATGGGTTTCATCAACTGTAATTCATCATGAATCGAGATTTCTGTCCTTATCTGCCATAATGACTTGGAAACTCTTACAGTTTTATGCACAAATAATTGAGCCGCCTTGTAACACACTATATAAGGATATATTGGATACGCACCAATCCCAGTGTTGGGGTGCCCTGTAGAACTGGTGAAAGAACATTGTGCGATTTAAATGCACAGAGCGAACAGATTGTGAGACACCCCAATAAAGTAAAAGTTAAACTTTGGAACTATGATTGGGAAAGATCGTTATCTCCAGGGAAAGCCTGTAAGCTATTTGCGGATAGTGCGCAGGAGGGAACTAGATACTGATCTTTCCCAAAATACACAATGAAATTCCTGTGTCCTATAGTCCTCCGACAATATTTAAGGTTTTGCTGAAACCCCTAGACGACTCAACTCATTATAGGCTCAGGATTGGAGCTTTGAACCGAAGGGCAATTATGTAGGTTTTGTAAATCCAAGTATAGAATATTGACGACATCTAATAATAGAACGCCCAAGACTGACAGGGCAAAGGCGGAAGTATTGTAGTGCATTTGTGAATAATGCAACTCTGGATCTGGTGGATTGTAGGTGGAATCTAATTCAGGAAGGCAAATCCATGTCAGTGATTATTGCCTCTATCACATTATTAGGAGAGATATTAGGCACATTGTAATGGACTTTTCAGAGAGAGAACTAAATTGTAACTGAATGTATGTAAAGATGGTATGAAATAGTGGAAAGGTAATTGGATATGTGACATCAATATTTATGTTGCTTATAATATGTTAAAAGAAATGTAGTATTGCTATGTGAAAGGTTCTTAATGAAAAATACATATATCAGAAATATATTACATTACTGCACATAACGTATTTTAATTATTACATATAAGCAATACATCGGACTGGTATAAAATGTACTTTACCAAAAATGCCATGACTCATGAAGAAGAAAATGCAATTTGTAAATAGTTATGTTTTTTCTCATGCACTGAAGAGCCCGTCTCCTTCACAAAGAACTAAAGTGTCTAGGAGCCAGGGCTTAATTGATGCTTTAACCCAGCCCCTGGGGAAAACAAGGCAGAGCTTGGCCAAGGGAACTAGCTGAGGCTGAAAGCCAATGGAGGGGGGTGGAGGAGGATGCATGAGGACAGTGTCAGAGATGGCCTCAAAAACACCCCAACTCCCAAATTATTGGCAGTGGGCATAGTGACATCACCGACTCTAGGGGTAGCCAATCCCACCCTATTGCTGACTTCCCACAACGTTGCATTGGTTCTTGTGATTGGTAACCTCATCTATCTATCTATCTATCTATCTATCTATCTATCTATCTATCTATCTATCTATCTATCTATCTATCTTATCTATCTATCTATCTATCTATCTTTAGATGATGTCTAATGGGAAATGCCTTATATATCTTCCCTCCCTCAGGGAACAATCTAGGGTCCCTATCCAACAATTTTCCCAAATTGTGGTTTAAGGGTTGTGCCTTCCAAGCAACCCTGTCTTCACCCTGTGAGAAACCTGAAGGTGTCTCACCCACTAGTCCCCAGGGATCTGTCATCCAGTAGCCAGGACACGGCCATCGCTATTGGATCCAGTTCCTGGGGGTGGACCAGTGCGGGAGGATCACCTGGATGAGGGGCCCTCGGGCAGAGGAACTGGGACACTGATGGGTAAAACGCAGTACTCCCGCCCCTATAACACCTTCCCCCTCTACCCCATAGGATATTCAGAGGTTCTACTCCCATTCCCAAATAAACACCTGGTCCTACACCGTGACAGACAACGGACTAACACCCGAGCCGTTTACCTGACATGTCCCAACACAAGGGCCAGGCATTGTCGGGCAACTGACAAAAACTATGCACACCTGACGGCCCTTTACCGTCCCCACAGGGATAAAAGGCGGAGCATGAAAGGCTGAACGCAAGAGGGAGCAGCTATTCCGCACTGGCAGTTCAAATGGAGGAGAAAGGCAGAGACACCTGGAGGGACGACGAGGAGGGAATTGCCCTTGCCCTTTTCACGTCAGACCTGCAATGCCCCTGAGAGGGAAATCACAAGACCAGGTAGTCCAGCTGGCATGTGGTGTGAAAGGTTTCAATGGCACACAGGCCCTCCCACGCTGATAGCCAAAGCGGGGAGAAGCGCTTGCCACCGTGGTGCCGTCCTTAACTCCCGAGACAAGAGACTCCAACAGTTCAGCACAGCCGGTGAGTCGGAGAATACAGATAGTAAAACCGAACCTTGCTGGGCCAAAGATTGAAGGCGACAACCTTGTTGAACAAAGAACGTGTGGTTGAACGTTAAAGGAGCCCTAGTAAGAGGTTCAGAGGCAGAGTTGTCAGGCGTTGTGGTGGTGCTCATTTAAAGGACTCTGAATGAAGCCCTTTTGGGTTGTGTTGTTTTGTTGAAAGTACGAAGACCAAGCAGCTTTAGGAGAGGCTAGTGTAAAGTGTCAAATTGGTCCTACGAGGGTCGAGCAAAACCCCTCATACATTGGAAGGTCTTTGATACATGAGAGAAAACTGATTGACCTGTGAAACTGGCAAATGTGAACCCGACAGAGGGATTCCTGAGAATTGAGAACTGTGTAATTGGCACATGTGAACCCGACTGAGGGATGCCTACAAATCAGGGTAACAAGGGACACAACAGAGAACCAGATATTAATAGGACTGTGTGAAGGCTGACTGGGGGCTTTAAAGGAAGCCTGGCTTGGGGCTTTAAGGAACGCCTGATTTGGGGCTATGACCCAAGCTTAAATACTGTGGCAAATGTGAACCCTTTCAGAGGGATGCCTGCGAATTAAGGGTAAACCAAGAATATGCCTGTGAACATTGTGACGAGAAATTCGAACTTGGCTGAGGGATGATCAGAATGGATAGTTTATGAAAATGACATTGAGAAACATTGTGATGACAAATGTGAACCCGGCTGATGTATGTCCACATTGAATAGTTGGTGGAAAGCACATTGAGAAACATTGTGACGACAAATGTGAACCCAGCTGAGGGATGTCCAAAATGGATAGTTGGTGAAAACAACATTGAGATTGTTAAGTGATATGTTTTTGAGTGAAAGGCTGTAGTGAACCCGATTGAGGGAGGCTAGCATTGCAAGAAGGATCAGAGCCCAGCTGAGGGAGATCTAAGAGGTGAAGAGCAATTGCCCAATGGATCACGGGTGGGGGCGGAGGAGAAACGCACTTGAAGGGGTCACAATGATGTGGTTTCAGTAGGGAGGCATGAAAGACAGGCTGCACCCGCCAGGAGTGTGGTAACTGAAGATGGAAAGAGACAGGGCTAATGTAATGCGTGATGAGAAAAGGGGCCAAGAAGCAAGGTGCCGCTTGGTAGGTAGATTAGTTCGATGTAGATTATTTGCTGAAAGTCAAACCTTATTGCCCACCTGAAAGTCAGGCTGGGGTGTCCTGCACCTGTCTGCTTGCCTTTTGTCACTCAACTTGGTGAGAATGAGGATAGATTCCGCCAAACTGTGTTGTTCCTGGATTCTGGTCACCAATAAATCTGTAGAAGGAATCACACTTTGTATAGGGGGTCTCCATCGGGACGATCTTCAGATGCTGACCATACATACACAAAAAGGTGCTGCATCCGATGGCTGAATGTGGGGTGTTGTTATAAGCCACCTCTGCTACGTCGAGTTGTTCTACTCAGTTGTTTTGCAAGGCGTTGGTGTAACAATGCAAGTATTGTTCCAGCGCTTGGTTTGACCATTTGTCTGTGAGTGGAAGCCAGAACTGAGGGCACAATGGATCTGCAGATGTTGGCATAGGGCATTCCAGAAGTGTGAAATGTATTGTGATCCTCTGTCTGAAAAGGTTTTCTCCAGGAGTTGGTGTAAACAGTAAATTGCATGCAGAAAAGCATTAGCCATATGAGTAGCTGTCGGGAGTTTGGGTAGAGGAATGAAATGGGCCATTTTGCTAAAGCAGTCCACCATGACCATAATTCAGGTACACCCGTTAGATACTGGGTGTTCCACGATAAAATCAGTGGAAATTGTATGCCAGGGATAAGGAGGTTGTTCAAGCGGTTGCAGCAAACTAACTGGTTTGGTTATACTGTTCTTGATTTGAGCACATACTGGGCAGCTCGAGGTGTAAGACTGAACATGTTGTGCCACCAAAATTGTCCGGACATCAGTTCTAATGTGGCTTTCTTGCCTCGGTGACCCCTAACTGGGGGTTGTGGAAATACACCTTTACAGTAGTACATAGGTCATTGGTAGGAATGGTAGGAATGTACAACTTTCCGTATCCGAAAACAAAACCATCTCTGATTTCAATCTCTGCAGTTCCAATTAGTTCTTTCATCTGGGGTTCGAGAGCCAGATCATGATGTATGTGCTGGAGTTATGGTAATACTGATCCCACTAAGTGAAAAGCCTCTTTTATTGCTAGCAGTTCTTTTTCTATCACCAAGTAGTTCTGTTCACTACAGGTCAATTTTCTGGAGAAATAGACCACCAGGTGTTCTTCTTTGGTGTCTTGTGCAGTTTGAAGGAGCACAGCTCTGAGCGCTCTGTGAGAAGCATCGGATTCCACGATGAAAGGATGTGTTTCGTCCGGATGATGCAAGACGGGAGCAACAGTAAAGGTTTGCTTGAGATGTTGAAAAGCCGGTTCTGCTTGAGTGTCCCACAGGAATTTGTTTTTTGGCCTCAACAAATGGGTCAGGTGCAGAGTGAGATGGGCGAATCCAGCTATGAAGCGCTTGTAAAATTTGCAAACCCTACAAACCATTGGATGGCTTTAACATCCTGTGGGCTCCTCCAGTTCTGTATTGCCTGGTTTTTCTTTGGGTCCATCAGGATTACATCTTGTTTGAAGCCATAGCTCAGAAACTCTATTTGTGACTGGTGGAACTGACACTTTTCTGCTTTGGCATACAAGGGATGGTCGATCAACCGCTGTAAGGCGTCACAAACCTATAGTACGTGTTGCTCAAGAGTGGTGGAAAAGATGAGAATGTCATTCAAATATACCCACATAGTGAGTCTGATCAGGTCTGAGAACACATGATCCACGAACCGCTGGAAGACGGCCAGGGCATTCCATAGGCCAAAGGGCATTACCCTATACTCGAAATGCCCCACGCATGACTTGAATACCGTCTTCCACTCGTCACATTCTTTGATCCAGACAAGGTGATACACACGTCTTAGGTCGAGTTTGGTGAAATGCCTTGCCTTCTGTAGGGATTCCATAATATTGCGGATCAATGATAATGGATAGCAGTCCTTCTTGGGCTACTCATTCATGTCATGATAGTCCACACAAGGTTGTAGGGTTCCTTCTTTCTTGGGGGTGAAGAAAATGGGGGCCACTGCCAGTGATTTGGATGGTACGATGTCCCCTTTGTCCAAACTTTCCTGGATGTTCGTTCATAACATGTGGTTTTATAGAGTAAATCTGACCATGGGGTATTCGCCTGTCGGGTTGCAACGTGATGTCGCAATCGTATGGCCTGTGAGGCAGCAATAGTATGTCTTCGGGTTCAGAAAAGACAACACTCAAATCCTGGTAAGCAGCAGGAATCAAGGAAAGTGAACAGATGTGCATGGACCTGATGGACTGGGATTCCTCGGTACAGACGTGAACTTGCTCACTGGCGGGTTTGTAACAGACTGTGGTACACAGATTGGTGCAGAAAATGATTGTGCGTGTTTCCCAATTGATGTAGGTGTTGTGTCTAGTTAATCAAGGCAGATCCAGACACCACGAGATAGGACAGGGATTGAATGATGTCGAAAGAAACAAGTTCCTGATGGTATGCAATATGCAATTGTATCAGCTGGGTATTTTGTTTGATGGGCCAACCTTTTGATACACCAGGACCTTGTTTTGTTGTAACCTACTGATGGGCCATGAAGCCAGTGGTGTTCCGTCGATGACTTCCATAGGTTTGGCAATGTTTTTATCAATGATCGGTATACCTACTCCTACGGCCATCTTTTGGTCTATGTAGTTCCCGGACGACCCACAGTCCACAAGTGCTTCTGTGGGAAACGATTTGGTATTCCATGTCAGGAGTACTCTCAAGACAAAAAGAGGAGCAGCCGGCATGGGTCCCTTTTTCTGGAGGGACTGATGACTAGCGCGGCATGTTGACACCCTCTCAATAGACAACAGGCCAGCTAGTTTTCTACCAGTTTAGGAGGTCTCAGATGACAATTCCCAAGGAAATGGCCAGTATCCCACAATACATACACAAGTGATTTTGTCGTCTCCATTTCCGTTCTGCTTCCGTTAGGGGCCGGCATATAACCCCCAACTGCATGGGTTCCGGTGAGTTGCCACTTGACATAGGAGTCACTGGTGTCATCATTGTAGGACGAGAAAAAAGGGGACCATTCTGATTTCTTGCACTCATTCTTCCGCTCCGTGAGGTGGTGATCAATACATAGAACCAGTTCTAGCAAGGCTTGCAAAGTTTCTGGTTCGGGATTATGTACAAGTTCGTCCTTGATTTCTTCTCGTATGCCACGTTTGAACAATGTTCTCTGAGTCACTTCCGGTCACTGGGGTTCTGCAACTAACAGACAAAAAAGGCCAAGTTAAGCGACCAAGTCCATTGACCCTTGGCGTATGTCCATCAGTGGTTCTGTGTGGTGGAAACAAGGTTGGGTGATTGAAAGACTTTCATGAATGATTTTTCAAAATCGGCAAAACTGTCCAGCATAGGACTGTTTTCGATCATGTAAGGGGTAGCCCAGGAGCGTTTCAGATTACTCCGGATATACCCAATCTTAGCTTTGTCCTGCTGAAAGTGCGTAGGACGGTAAAGAAAGTGTATCCTGCATTGGTTTCAAAACTCAGTAAGCTTACGGTGTCACAATCACAACTTAATGGAGGGGAAGAGAGATCGACACTCTCCCCTGAACCACGGAAGCCGAATGAATTCGACCCTCCCACCGTGGTTGGCACAGGCCCCTGATATAAAGAACAGGTTGCCACGTGGCCGCCAATGGGGGGAAGAGGGGTTAGGAAGAGGTTGTGGATAGGGAGGGGAAATGGGAACACCGCTAAGAGGTTAAGGAACTCCTAAATTGGATGGGAAAGGGGAAGCACGGGGAAAGAACCCTAACCTGTCTAAACATATAACACACAATAATTCCTTTTCTGTAAAAGGTACCAGTAATGACAATACATGCACAGAGAATTCATCAGTACACCATATTCTCCTGTTCTCTACCCTAGACCTGAGAAGCACACCTTAATACGTGCGCTAAACCCTTGATATACATAACAGAGACATGTAGCCAGCAACATAATGGAAACGAACAAATGGGAATTTTCCCAACATGATGAGACAATTACACATGGCCCCTTGGGCTGGCAAAAACAACACACAAGAAACATAAAACGGTGTGTCAACTAGTTTACAGCACTAGTTGAACTTAATGTCATGCCCAGGCTCAGCCATGAAGTGCTGGAAATTGCGGTAGATTTATTTTCACACATAATGGCATTTATCTGCCTTTGAGAGTTTATACGGAGAAGCGTTACTACTACATTCCAGCATGTAAAGTAATACACAATGCACTTCCCCTGCGGTCAATAAGTGTTTCTAAGTACTTATCTGAAGTCCGGAAGCCCCTCGGGACTTCCCAGACGACGAGCACACTGCCGTAAATCAACCCAATATCCTTGTAGCCCACATGAAATAACCAGCCTTCTCAAGTACTTATCTTAAGTCTGGGAGCCCCTCGGGACTTCCCAGACAAAGAGCATAGTGCAGTAAATCAGTCCGTCAGCAGCATAGCCTTCGTTCTGCCAGGTCCTTGCTATCGTCTGTAAATCATCAAGCCGTGAGCAGCAGAAACCTCCTCTGTTCGCCCGACGTCAACCGCTCCCTGGAATCAAAATAAGCCGCACCTGTCACACGCCATTGCCTGCTAATAAACTGTTCCCAATTAAGGATAGCTGGCAAAGCACGCATGCCCAGAACTACCAGGCACACTGAGGATACTGGGTAGTGTAGTTTTCAGGTCCCCCAAGTGATTCCTGACATCAATAGGCACATTTCAGCACTCCACGTCTGTTCCAGCCCTTATTCCTGACATTACCTCCTCTCCCGGGGCTCTTCCCAGGACCCGGTTTATCCGGGTGGCACAAGTGAAATTGTTTAACTAACCTGGGAGCATGTACATCTCTTGCTGTTTCCCAAGACCAATACTCAGGCCCTACCCTTGCCATTGAATCAAATACCGTAATTGGTGATGTCTTCTTTTGACATCCAAAATTCGTTTTACTTCATATTCCGTTTGCCCTTCCTTAACCATCGCCGGAGGTCTTTTAGTAGTCATCCCTGGAGCTGCGGGTTTAAGCAAAGACACATGGAATACCGGGTGTATAGGTAAAGTTTTAGGCAAAAGCAGTTTCATAGCTGTAGAAGACACACTATATCATAGGGTCCAATGAATCTAGGCATACATTTACGAGACCCCACTAAAGATAGATTTCTAGTTGAACCATAACCCTGTCTCCTATCTTATATCAAGGACTCTCTTGCCTGTGTTTGTCAGCTTGTCTCTCATATGGTTCCTTCTCCTGCTCCAAATGTGTGCATGCTCTCTGTCTGATCTTGAGAAGCAACTGTTTACGGTCCTGTAATACTGGCATATTCTCCATTTCAGGTAAATGTTCGGGTATCATATTTTGTTCATGCCCATATAAGCATTAATTGGGGGCCATACCCAAGGAAGTGTGCAAGGTGTTGTTATATGTAAATTCAGCCAACCAAAGTCCCTGCACCCAGGAATCTCGACCATCGCCCAAATAGCCTCTCAGATATTGCTCAAGTGTTTGGTTCACCCATTCCGTCTGCCCATCAGTTTGAGGGTGATAACTGGTAGACAGAGCACAATTGATTCTCAACATGCGACAGAAAGCGCACCAAAACTTTGAAGTAAATTGCGGCCCTCGATCTGATACAATGCTCTTTGGCAAACCATGTAGTCTAACCACATGTTGAAGAAACAACTCCGCTAACGTGCCTGCTCCAGGTATTCCTTCACAAGGAATAAAATGGGCTTGTTTAGACAAAATATCTACCACTACCCAAATGGTGTCAAACTGTTTATCAGGTGGAAGATTCGTGATGAAATCCATTGTTATGTGAGTTCATGATTTCTCCGGAGTTGGCAATGGTTGTAACAACCCTCTCTTTTTGACGTGATCTGCCTTGTTACGCATGCAATTCTCACATTGTAACAAATATACTCCCATATCCTGCTTCAAATTAGGCCACCAAAAATATTTTTACGACATGTTTTGCATTCTTCTTTGGCCTGAGTGGCCGGCTAAAGGAGAATAATGACACCAGTATAGAGCCTTGTTCTGTAATTCCTTTGTGGGCAAAAACAATCGATTATGATGATATGGCAACCCCTCTTTCACCATTCTTGCAGGATGACTGTCCCACCACTTCTGAAGTTGCATGGATGGTAAGGCTCTCTTTACCTCATCAATTAACATTTTAGTAATAGCCCCAATGACCTTTTCCGGGGGAATAATTGCTCTTACTTCACCCACCACGTTATCCAAATGTTGCTGCCTAGACAATGCATCTGCTTTCCCATTGTTCCTCCCAGGTCTGAATGTCACCACAAAATCAAATTCATTGAAATTTTGGGACCAGCGAAGTTGTCGCGGACTACGTTTTTGAGCAGTCTTGAAGTACTGCAGCTTCTTGTGATCAGTTACCACCACCACCTGATACTTGGCCCCCAATAGGTAATACCTCCACTCTAGAAATGCTGCTCGAATAGCCAACAACTCCTTGTCAGTGATAGAATAATTCTGTTCACACCCTGATAACGTCCTAGAGTAAAACGCTACCGGGTGCCAAACTCCCTCCTCATCCTTCTGTGATAGAATAGCACCTATCGCCACGTTAATAGCATCAGTCTCCACCTGGAATGCACGACCCGTGTCTTGATGTTTCAACACAGGTGCAGTAGTGAATGCTACTTTCAATCCCTGAAAATGTCATGCCTGCTGGACATATCTCTGGACCAGGAACGACCTCTCCATACAAAATGAGTTACGCCCATAGAACCACTAGACCATTCTACTCGAAATGGAGGTTGTTCGATGCATTGCCCAGAAAATGACGTCTGCATTTTTCACGTCGTTAAAATTCACGTGACTTAGTTCCGTCAGGTGTGTCACGGCAGTGCGTACCTAAGCAGCGTGGAAACGCTGATCGCTGCTTCTGATTAAGTCAATTTTGGCGTTTTGTAGCTGAACTACTGACCTGCGTTCTCGCATTCTCTTCAGCAACTTCTTTGGCCTTTTTTGAGCGTGTTTTCCTCCACACGCTAATTCCTGGAGCCGTGTATCCTGTTTGCGTGCCAAATCTCCACGCGGACGCTGTCTGCAAGCGTGGGTGTCCTGAGCTGCGTGTATCCTGTTCGTGTGCCAAATCTCCACGCGGATGCTGTCTGCAAGCGCGGCTGTCCTGAGCTGCGTGTATCCTGTTCGCATGCCAAATCTCCACGCGGACGCTGTCTGCAAGCGCGGCTGTCCTGAGCTGCGTGTATCCTGTTCGCGTGCCAAATCTCCACACGGACGCTGTCTGCAAGCGCGGCTGTCCTGAGCTGCGTGTATCCTGTTCACGTGCCAAATCTCCACGCGGAAGCTGTCTGCAAGCGCGGCGGTCCTGAGCTGCGTGTATCCTGTTTGCTTGCTAAATCTTCACGCGGAAACGCTGTCTCCAAGTGTGGCTGGCCTGGCTGCATGTACGCTGTCGCGTGCAATCCTGCACGTGGTTTTCTGAACTTCCTTGAACCATTGGTGCCTGTGACAGTTAACAGGTGAAAATCTAATTTTGTTCTTCGTGGGAAAGAAAGTATTTCATGAACTATTGGAAGGTGATTGTGCACAGTATCCTGTGGTGCACCAACCCGGTAACTAGCGTGAGCCTCGTGCTGTTCGGGATAAGTCTCCCTTACTAATCTTCCCCTCCTTTATCGTTGTTTCCACTCCTGGTTTTCTTCATGAGACTTTCGTTGAATTCTTCAGTTTGGCCTTAAGGTTAGTGTTTCGAATTAATGCTAATACTGTGCTATCATAGTGATTTGAGTTTGGGACAGTTTCTTATGATACTTTATCTATCCTAGGCATATCTTACGATACAATTACCCACACCCTTTCCAGTGATCCATCTCTCTGCCTGTTTTATCAGTCAGAGAGTTGTATCATTTGGAAGGTCTAATTTGACCTACCTACAATCAAGTCATGTGAAAAGGATCCAGAAGAGCCCTACCAATTGTATCCTTGTTTGATTACCGTATCCTTTTCAATTGATACATTGGTGATTTATGAAAGAAAAGCCTTTTCCGCTTCTGTACTCCAAGTAAATGGTACTGCTTTCTTAAGGAGTTGAGTAATCGGCGTGACTATTTTTGAGAAATTGCTAATGAAACACTGATAGAAGTTGGCAAATCCTAAAAAATACTTTTTGTCTTTGATGCATTGCGGAGAGGGCCACTCTGTCACTGCCTGCACTTTCTTTGAATCCATAACCACCCCCTCTGGTGTTAGAATAAATCCCAAAAATTCCACATGCCTAGAGTGAAAAGCGCATTTTTCCAATTTTACCCAAAGCTGATACTCCTGCAGTCTTTTAAGCACCGTCCTCACATGCTTGACATGCTGCTCTTCCGAGCCTGAATAAATCAAAATGTCATCAATGTAAACTATAACAAAAACATCAATGAAGTCCCTCAAAACTTCTTGCATAAAGGACTGAATTGCCGCTGGGGCGTTACATAATCCAAACGGCATGACCAAATATTCGAACAACCCAAACTTTGTCCGAAATGCTGTTTTCCACTCATCACCCTCCTGCACTCTTATCAGATGGTATGCCCCTCGTAAATCCAGTTTAGTATAGATTTTTGCCGCCCTCACCTGATCTAGTAACACTGAAATTAACGGCAACGGAAATCTATTCTTAATTGTTACCTTGTTTAGGGTGCGGTAATCAATACAGGTTCGTAATGTCCCTTCCTTTTTAGGAACAAAAAATAAAGGTGAGGAAACCGGAGAAGTGGAATGTCTAGTGAAACCTTTCTCTAGCATGTCATCCAGATATTCTCTTAGGTGTTGATTTTCTGTTTCTGTAAGGGTGTAAATCCTACTACACGGCAACTTTGCCCCCTCCTCCAATTCAATGACACAATCATATGGGCGATGTGGAGGTAACTTCTCCGCTCCACCTTTGTCAAACACTTTTGCAAAATCTCTATATTGTAGGGGAATTCCTGATTCCACTGCTCCCACTACCTGATCTCCTCTTTCCTGGTCGGCCAACAATATTGTCATTCCCCTCTCCAGTAACATGTGCTCTTGACACCTCTTCTCTTCAAACCATACTGTTTGCTTTTCCCAATCGATCCTTGGATTGTGTTGCACTAACCACGGCATTCCCAAAATGAGACCAAACTGTGGGGCTGCTATCAAATCAAAAGTCATTTCTTCTTTATGACCTGATGCACATAACATCTGCAAAGCTTGTGTCTGTTGTCTTATAGGGCCTGACACTAAAGGTGAACGGTCCACTGACTGAACTCCTTCCACCCGCTGTTTATCTTGCAAGGGTAACCCTAACTGATTAGCCAATGTAATATCCACAAAATTACCTGTAGCTCCAGAATCCACCATGACCAGTACTACCTGTAACAAAGGTCAAGTTTGCAAAGTGTGTAAAGTGAACTGTATGCAAATGTCCTGGCAGGAGAGTATACCAGCAAAGTCAAGTGTGTAAAGTGAACTACATGAGATAGCCTTGGCAGGAGAGCATAGCAGGCAAAGTCAAGAGTGTGAAGTAAACTACATGAGAAAGCCTTGGCAGGAGAATACAACAGACAAAGACAAGCTTGTAAGACAAATTGCATTGAAAGTGGAGGAGAACCTGAAGGGGAGTATCCGAGGTATCCTGTGAGGCTGGGACCTACATCCAAGTTGTTTTGCATTCAAGTTGTTTTGTTGAACAAAGAATCCCAAGCATGACTCATGCTCTTAGAATTTTGAATTGGTTGAACAGACCTGGGGAAGGGAGACATTTCCCTAGGAGTGGAGTGCACCGCCAAGGGGGAGGAGTTCTCCTCTTGGGCTATAAAGGACTTTAACTGTTTTGTTGATCTGTTTTACTGGTGAAAAGAAACCTGGGGAAGGGAGCCATTCCCAGGAACTTTGAACACTATCTTGTTATTTATTATTATGTTTTTATAATGTGCCTATACACAATGTGTTTCAAGGCGCAACAAGACAAGAGGGGGTCACAGGGATGACAAAAGAAAACAAGCAAACGGTCCTACTAGGCCTTGTGACATTCGGATAGTGCAAGTGCAGTAAACAGAAGTGCAGGGGAGAGGAGAGCTGGACGTGCCGTGGGATAAACAAGTGCCAGGGGAGGCAGGTGGACAGAGCCAGGGGAAAGAACAGAGTGCAGGGGCAGCAGGTCCACATACTGAGTGTGAGGAAACAGGGCTGGAAGGACTCAGAGGCTGTAGGCCCAGCGCGGCTACTGCATGGGAAGGGGGCCCAGAAGCCCAAGTACAGAATGGGGGGGTCAGATTGCAGGGGTAGACTGGTCGGGGAGGGCTTGGGCCCTGTAAAAACTGTAAGAACCAGGCAGCCAGTCTACCAGAGGCAGAGTGGGACATTAGCAGGGGAGAAGGAATGAGGAAAGGAGGAAGAGAAAAGGAGGGCCTTGAGAAGCTTCCAGAACTTAAGGAGATCCGGCTCAAGTCTGAGAGGGGCAGAGAGGCCATTCCAGAGGGAGGCACTTGTGGAGTAGATAGATCTACCCCCCACTCTCTGCTTGGAAAAGCATCTGACCTGCAGAGAGTTGGAGCTAGAAGATCGAAGGGCTCTAGCAGGGAGGTATTTAGGGGGAGAGAGTTGGATATAGCAGGTTCCCAGGCCCCAGAAAGCCTTATGGATGATGCAGAGGGTCTTGAACTTGATCCTCACAGCAACTGGGAGCCAGTGGAGAGATTTTAGGGCTGAAGAGATGTAGACCAGGCTGGAGAGGACAAGAGCTACCCATTTGGAACTTTTGAACTTAAACATGTGTGTGCTTTCAAGACCAAATACATTACCCTTAGCACCTTAGAGTTACTTTTAGAGTGTGAGGGCCAGGATAGAACTTTGGACACAGGAGATGTTTTCTTTGGACATCTTGATGGACAGACCCTCAGTTTTTGGTTGAGGGAAATACCTCTTAGTTTAGGGATAGTCCGGCATTTTTCAAACCCTTTATTATTTAAATGAATGTTTATAATCAAAACATCAGTCCTCTGTGACCAAGTCTCATTCCTGATTCATCACAGCTGGCTCTGCAGGGGGGGGTGCTTGGTGTGATATTTTTAAGATTCAGGATCTTTGTCTTCTTTTGCCCAAGGACTGTGCCAGTGAGAAACTTTGGGGTTGAGGGTGAGACAGAATACCTCCCTCTTGAACAGGTTTACTTACCAAGTAAGGGGGTGGGGGGTTTGTCGGCCAGACACACTTTATCTCTTTTCATGTTAGAAGATTAAAGATATGTTTGCAGACGACTGCCTTAAGAAATCTATGCAAAGGGCTTTTCTTATTAAACTAGCAAGCCATCCACATCGGTTTAATATTAGAGTGCCTAATGCTAAGAAAAAGATATATGTCATGTCATTTATAACGCACCTGTACGTTAGCAGTGGAATACTTGATGAGACAAGACGTATCACAGTTTTGGAAATTGATAGAGAAGTGTGTGGAGAAGGAGCAAGTGGAGGCATTGTGTATAATTAGGGAAGATATATGGGTTGCTCACTACGTCAATACTTTTATGGAACCCACAAATAATGGGTCACCCAATCTTCCTATAGGCATATCAGAGGCTGTGTCTTGGATCCTTTGTGAACCTGAAGACATTAACCAGTTAATACGGAAGAGTAGAGGGTCCAGGGGACCTGGCCCTTACAATTTGGCACCAATAACTCTGAAACATGACCCTGACTTGTGGGCTTCTATTTGATACCTTCTTTTCAGAGAGATATTGGACACAGTTGCCTTTCCTTCTTTGTGGAGTCTAGCATATATTATTCCAATCATTTTTTTAAAAAGGGTGATAGGTCCAATCCAGTAAACTATAGACCTATCGCTCTTTTAGATGCTATCACTAAAATCTTCGCAGCTATTGTCCTGAAGGAGCTCGAGTTTTGGGTAACTAAACTTAACATCTTAGCATGTAGCCAAATTGGCTTCCAGAAACAAGTTGGAACTATACTAAATGCAACCATCTTGTCCCATATTGGGGCCTTGGTTGCTAAGGGAAATCTTGGTACAGTTGATATGGCCTCCTTGGATCTAACTAGTGCTTCCGACAGAGTCAACAGAAACAAACTGTAGATAGCGGTGTTCTCCACCGCAGCCCCGCTTGTTAAAGTTGATCTCTTTATTTCATCACAGTACTTATGTCAGGATCAGGATTTTGAAGGACGGCTCTTTATATAGGCCAATCAAAACTTCTGTGGGTCTAAGACAGGGCTGCCTTTTAGAGCCCCCTTTCTTTTAATATCTATCTCTCGGATTTGGAGGATGCGTGGGACTTCATAATTTCCTTTCCTATTGGTTCAGTGAAAATGAATTGGTTGGCCTTTACTGACGATTTACTATTCTTTGACATGACTCCATTGGGACTGCAGCCCAAGTTGACAGCCTTTGCTTTATGTGCAGATGACAGCAAACTTATAGTCAAAGGGTATAAGTCTAGAATAGTTTTATTTTCACAGAAATGGAAGCCGAAGGTCATGGGTTGGAGAGTGGGCAAAGCACGCTTGAAAGATAGTCATTCTATCAGATATGTTGGTGTTAACCTTACTTATAGGGAGCCCTGTGGAGCTACAGAAGATCTATTAAGAGTTAAGTCCCAATCAATCATAACTCAACTTTAGAGCCTCCGTGTCAAGATCTGAGTCTACCTCCCCTTTCTCCTCACCTGACTCTCCTGAGGTGGATCCTTGACGGTCGGTTTTGGTCTTCTGGGGTTTCTTTTTAATCCTTGCACCCTTGCCCTTGGGTGCTCGAACCTTCTTTTCGTGTAGGTAAGGTCTGGCCCCTCCGGAGGCCACCTTGACAGAGGCAAAGACCTGTCCTAGGGGAACCCCAGGGGGCCAGCCTCCAATCTAGGGAAAAAGCACGAAGGCAAAAAAAAACCTAGTTCATAGATGGTCTTGATGATGAGTCAAAGAGATGGCACAGATGTTCTGCAACTCTTGTCGTGGGATCCAGAGATGTGAAAATACAATCCAAGGGTAACACTAGATAAACTTCGCGGAGGTGAGCGAAGCAGTAGCACAGAAATGACTGAGGATACAGAATCAAGGAAGAAGGGTGCTGCCGAGCTGGCAGCGGACGAAAGACAGCAGAAAAGAAGTAGCGGAACACGGTGCGAAGAAGTGGCACCGCGTTCAAAAGGTAGGAAGTCGAGCGGATAGGAAGGCGCTCTAAGCAAACGAAAGTAGTGTTGACTGTGCAGAGCGACAGTGACAAGTTAGAATAGGGTGAAAGTAGACTGGGAAACAAGGAAGGCAAATGTAAGAAGACGGTAACACAGAAAAAGGATAGATAGGTAAAAGAGGAATGGAAACGAGCGTAGTTCAGGCTCGCTACGGGAGGGCTGTAGAAGGAGCAGAAATCACGGAACGTAGAAACGAGTAAGCAGCTCTCGGCGCGTTGAATGAAACAGCAACAGATACAACGCGCCGAGCAGGGGGGCGGAGCCTGCCTTTAAAGGCACCGCACCATGTTGGATGAGGACTAGAAAGATCCTCGGGGTCGGAACTTCCAGCGACTCCAGCATTTCCAATCCTGGTTCCTGACACTCCGTTTATACATGTGTAGTTTTTCATTACTTGCTTTTCAGAAGTTTTATCTGGCTAAAATAGTGCCCTGAATATATGGCTAAGACTGTTTTTTATATGATTTTAGTTCTTTTTTAAATTCTCTTGAGGGTTCCATTTGGGAGCGGGGTCTAGGTCTCCATATGTCTATCCCTATTGCATTATATGCCACAGGTTTGATCTGGTATCACTGGTGGCTTAAGTTATATGGACCAAAATGCGTCTGCTCTATAAGCTGCTAGTCCCCCTTCAATTCTCTTTTTGTGTCTCTCCAGCTATTATGGAACGAGAAGGGTATCTCTTTGCTAAATCTATTTGTGTCAGATTTGCTATCTATACAAAAAAACATGGGTTTGGATGAAAAGAATCTTATGAAGAATCTGGTATTGGTTAAAAGAATGCTTTTTTACCAAGATTGGTGTGCGACTGTTAATGCACCAGTCACTTACTCCATAAGAAATATAGTTGTTTTCCAAGGAAACTAAGGATTTCATCAGAATATATTGCTTTGTTTCCATGTTATAAAGCCTGATCAATTTATATAAGATTCAAATGTAATTTACTTCCCACCTTTGGGTGTATGGGTCCTAGGCTATTTCTAGAGGAGAATCAGAGAATGTGCCGTTTGTGTAAAAACCTGGAGTATAAGGAGACAATTGAGCACGTGATACTCTTTTGTGAAGCCACTGGACATGATAAGCAGTATCACTTTAGTCATATTGGAGACCTTTTCTTCTCTGAAAGAGACAATATTCTTTGGTTGGAGTTAATAGTGGTTAACAGCATTTCTAAATTGCTTCATCTATACTGGATGATTGTAGATTTGTTTAAAATGTTATGTATGAAATACACATTTAAATATGATATGTCAATAGTCTATATAGGACTGTTTATATAGCAAATTAATTTCTTTTTTCTTTTTGTGTTTTGTTTTTTCCCCTTTTTAATTCTTTCTCTCTTCCATTTTAATTGTTTCTGTCTGTGATTGACTGATTTTGAAGGTAAATGTTTTGTTTTATGTACAGTGGAAACGTTTAATTAAATCCATATCACTAATATTTCTTTTTTTAAACTTCACATTTTAAACATGTAAGTCAAGCCTAACAAGGCCAACAATGCATTGATGGGTTTAAAAAACAAAATACATTTGTATCCGACCCAGAAATATATATCCAGATAGTACACAATATTAATCATTAGTGAGATAAGGATAGAGCAACCAGGCACGGCGTATTCTAATTTGGGTAATTATTACAAGAAATCCAGAGCTATTTCATGGTTGTGACTTTTAGTCTAGAATTTGTCTAATTCTTTTTTAATATTCGTTACTATTGACCAATAGCCATAGCTGTCAACTCACATGCTTTAGCAGGAGCCACCTGCCATGTAGTTTGCTCACCCACCCATAAAATTCAATTGGCTCTATGAGAAACCAGAGGGTGTCTCACCCGCTAGTCCCCGGGGATCTCTCTCTCAGGTGGCCATTGCACAGCCATTGCCTTTGGATCCAGATCCTGGGGGTGGATCAGTGCGGGAAGATCACCTGGGTGAGGGGTCTTCAGGTAGTGCGGATGAGACAGCCGATGCTGAGACGCAATGTTCACCCCTTTTTTGTTTATTTACCCCATCATATTTTGTAGGTTTTTCCGAAGTCCCAAGGAAAAGGGTGACTGACAGTAATGTGAGAAACCTGAAGGTGTTAGCAAAATTGTGAAATGTAATTGTGAAAAGGGGAACTGAGCCCGTAAGAGGGGGATCCGGGGTGAACCGTCAGAGTCCCGCAAAAAGGTATTGCTGTGGCAAATGTAAACCCGACTGAGGGATGCCAACGAATTGAACTTAGACTGGTCCAAGCCCAGCAGAGAGAGACTAGTTGCTTATTCTTTTGAAAGAATCCTTCATTTAAGCCTTGACTCACCTGTTTGGGTTTAGGTGATCTTTTCGTTGTAGATTCTGTTTTCACCCTCTTTTTTGAAGAGCGGGTCTGGAAGAGGTAGGAGCGTGATTCCCCTGACGCCACCCTGCTGTGATGATAGACGAGGCTCCAGCCCCGGGTAAGTACGTTCCATCCAGGAAGTATGAACCAAGACCCATGAAAGGCCCAGGGATTCGAGAGACTAAGTTCGCCAGGAAGGAAGTTGAAAGTCCGGGAAAGATTCAGGAGCGGTCCGAAGGCAACCGCTGCTGAGGAAGAGGTACGGCAAGAAGTCGCAACCTCAAGGAAGAGCGGACAAGAGCGGGGAAGGTCTAGTAAGAAACCAGTGCCGGAAGACTGCACATACCAGGAAAAAAGAAGAGGACAAGTAGATTTCAGAGATGCGCTGAGCACGGAAACAACCAAGCGTTGAGATGCTCTTAGCCGCGGGGGCGTGGCGCTTATCAAGGAAGCGAAGGGAAGTTGCGGGAACTAGACTGCAGTTCTCACACGGCATCTGCCATGTTAGGGGGTAAGGATGGTTGCCGTAATACGGCGCCGTAGTGACCAAGTCGCTCAGAGGGGGCAATATCGGTGTTTCATGACAGTTTTGGCACATCAGGCCCTCTGAATCAAGAGACTTTGATAACACAAGAGACTAGAGCACAGAAGGCCCTGATGTTGGTAATGGACCTGTGTCCTCGTGCTGGAGAAGCCCAAGAGTGTGCTGTGCTCAGGTGAACAGCCTTGTTCCGTGCTGAAAACGTGGGGAAGGAAGGCCAAAGGCCTGAACATCTTGTTTGTTTGTTTGTTTGTTTATTCAATATAGCGCAAAACCAAACCCGCAGGTAGCCGGGCGCAAACATTACAAGGATACTTGATAACTTGGTTACAGTGACACACACAAAAAAAGCAGTAGGACAGTTCAACAACATTATAGTCTGAATATGCTTATCCAGTTAATGCCAGGTGTCGGAAGCAGGAAGAAATAGGCCGTAGGACAGTTCAACAACATTATAGTCTGAATGTACTTATACAGTTTAATGCCAGATGTCAGAAGCATAGAAGAGCTAAGTAACAATCAACCACAGTTTGTAGTTCCAGTGGGATCTAGTGAAGTTACTAGATTCTAGCAGCGGTAGTCGGGGTCCTTATGGGGGGACAGGTTAGCAATGGGCATAGTCGGGAGGGATCACTCAGGACGAGTGATTCTAGTTAAAGAGGGGATCACATTAGATGTCATTAGATCTTGACTTACCATTTTGATCTTGACTTACCATTTTGTGAACACCTCTTTCTTTTTCATGAAACATTCCCCCACACTATTTGTAACTTAGCGGTAAGGATTGGCAATAGTTTTTTTTGTATAGACCTTTTTATTTTCAAGAGACTCCACTAGGACTGCATTATTATTATGTTGATGGTGGTAGCTTGCTCCCATCTTAGATTTAGGTTTAGCTTAGGCGTTTATCACACCCTTGATAAAGTTCAATAAACACCATTGAACTGTGGTCACTTGTGTCTGTCTTACTTTGATACCATGCTTTCTTTATATATGGTGTCAGTTGTGGGATATGACTCAATTGGAACAAATTGTGGAACCCTACAATTTCAGAAGCTTAGTCATAGAGCCTCCAACCACTCTGTTGCCATGAAAGAATCAATAGGATTCGATATCTGTAGCAGTAGAGAGGCTACTATCCCTCCTGGGAATAGAGGAATGATTCCCACAGACTTGGTTTTAACACCCCCTCCTGGGTGTTACATAAGATTGGCCCCAAAATCTGGCCTGCCTTGGAAGTTCAGTATAGACGTTCTAGCAGGTGTCTTCGATCCCGACTTCCGGGTAGACATAAAGGTTCTCTTAGAGAATCATGGTGAAATCCCATTTGTAGTACATCGTGGGGACCAAATTGCCCAAGGAATTCTGGAAAAGGATCTATTTCCTAATTTTAAAGAAAGTGAACCAGACAAAACAGAAAGAGGTACCTTAGGCTTTGGGGGAGCTGATAAACCTTCTAACATAGAAGGGAGAAAGGGAGAAGAGCCTACCATCTGGAACAATACCACCCAGGAAATTCTAAAACACCTCCTACCATATTTTTCCAGGGATGGCTTTCCTAAGGAAATCCTGACGGATCAAGGTTCAAATTTCATGAGCAAGTTCATGGCTGAAGTAAAAGAGCTACTGTATATTACCACCTTACGAACTTCCAACCCCAAACAGATGGTTTGCTAGAGAAATTTGCGGTCTACTAGATAATTCCTGGTACGATGGAAAAAAATTATGAATCTTTAAACTATTGTTGATTCTGTTGAGAAGAAAATAAAGAAGAAACTCTGAGGCATCTCTTAACTGAATGTGGGGCTCTAATAAATCAACGTAGGAAACACTTTTAAAAAATAGTGGAACTCTATGGAGTCTCAACCCCTGAAACTTTGTGGAAAATTATTCACTCTGGTCATTCGACAATGGTGAGAATAAGAGCTATAGCACTATTACAAGATCTAAAACTCCATGAAATCAACTCCAGCATCATGAAAGATGTTAGCCAATATGTATGATTCTTTTTCCTTTTTAACCAACTGCTTAGGCCCTTGTCAACAATTGTGAATTGTATAATTGGTATGAAAATGACAGAACATACTGTCACATTTTAATTTAGAATTGTTACTTTTGAGTTTTTGTGTTTTACTTTGATTTAATTTTTATAATTGTTGTAGCGAGCATAAATAGTTTGTGTTAATTGGTTTAAATGACTTAAATATTTCATCAATTCCAATGTTGATTGAACTTACGTGCCCAATGTTATTTTATGTTTTAAACAATTTCCTATGATAAAATTATATTGTAAAGTTGATTTATATCAATAAAAAAAATGTTTGCTAGAGAGATTCAATAAAATGCTTAAAATGATCCTAAAAAAGTTGGTAGATAAAGACGGGAAGGACTAGGACCAAATGTTCCCCTGGGCACTATTTGCGGTAAGCTAAACCCCTAAGCTAAACCGCTCAGGCATCCACTGGATTCTCTCCTTTTGAACTACTCTATGGTAGAGAACCTACAGATTTCCTGGACATGCTCTAGGAGACCTGGGACGAACAAGAAGATGCACCCATTCCCCTCTTGCAAACCGCTACAAGATTACGAGAGCATATGAGACTTGTTCGAGATCTAGTCTGTACTCATATGGGAAAAGCCCAAATTCAACATAAATCCACTTACAACAGAAAGTTGAGTTTAGGATCGTTTTCCATAGTATAAAAAGTACTAGTCCTCTTATCCACCTCGGAAAACAAGCTTGTCTCTAAATGGCATGGCCCATATGAAATACTGGAATGAACGGGAACCTATACTTATAAGGTAACCCAACCTGACAGGAAACAGAAGGTGTATCTATATCATGTAAATCTCTTAAAATAGTAAAAGGAAAACCTGTTGGCCACCCATGCCACGATATTATCCTGTTTGGTTCCTGAAGAATTAGACAGCTTTGAATCATTTCCTCCAGAGCTATCTATTCAACAAGAAGATTTAAAAGATTTAGTCACCTTGTTTCCCAATGTATTCACAGAGAAACCAGGAAGAGTAAAAGGCACCTATCACTACATTAGAACAACTGAGCGAAAAGTGGTTAATCTAAAATAGTAAAGACTCCTGGAAGCCTGTAAACAGATAGTGGTTAAGTGAATAAAATGTTAAGAGCAAATATTATCGAGCCCTCTTCAAGCCCATAGACCTCCCCTATCATACTGGTCACCAAACCTGACCATTCTTGGAGGTTTTGCATATATTTCCACCAAGTTAATGTAATTTCCAACTTCGATGCATATCCCATGCCACGCATCAATGACCTTACTGATAAACTCGGAGACACAACTTTTCTACCCACCCTAGATTTAACGAAAGGGTATTGGCAGGTGCCAGGACTATTTTAGTTCAAAGTCCTCCCTTTTGGGTTACACAGCACTCCAGCCACTTTCCAACGACTTATGGACAAAATATTACAGTCCTATTCCTATTTCTGTGGAGCTTATATTGACAATATTGTCATTTATAGTAAAACTTGGGATGACCAACTTTTCCATCTTTTTACTATTATGAGAGCCGTCAGAGGCCAGCCTAACTGCCAATCCATCCACATGCAGACTGGCCCTGCCAGCTGTGAAATACCTTGGCTTCTTTGTAGGGAATGGCAGTATGCAACCTCAATGCAAGAAATACTGCAGGGCGCCTGACTGATAGTGATCTCGATGCCTTCCACAATATGAACGTAGAGAACTTTGACAGGTGAATTCTCTCTTTCTCGTGTGCTCATGTGACTACTAGGACACCACTAACTAGCAGAGAATTCAGACCACATCTCAACTTTGATATAGGTATCAGACACATGAGACGTAAGCTCGATAGGGACTTACATAGCGTTATAGCCTCTGTGCTCAGTCCTATCTCTCTGAGGTCAGATGCCTGAGAAATGCATATCGCAATTGACTGCATTGGTAGTGCCGCTCCAACAGAGGTGTAGCATGGCAAACTATGGTGGCAGCACTTAGGAGCGGAAACTCACGCAGTATATGGACATTACTGGGTGAGGCTAAAGGGTGCAGGGAAAAGAGAATAATAAATCCCATTAATGAACATACTGTCATGATGCCTACCCCCGGGGATCCAGATCAAGTCCAGCAACCCCAGAAGCAGGCATCA
Source organism: Ambystoma mexicanum (assembly GCF_040938575.1). Lineage (NCBI taxonomy): Eukaryota > Metazoa > Chordata > Amphibia > Caudata > Ambystomatidae > Ambystoma > Ambystoma mexicanum. The sequence goes on from NC_090931.1 coordinate 1,535,085,135, forward strand.
AGTTATTCCAAGCAAGCCCAACAACCCCTGCTAGGGGCCATTTGGGTGCAGTCCTGGTGTCTATGGCGCCAGGCTCATATGGAGAGTCAGTACTGGTGCCATAGGCGCCAGGCTCATAGATTAAAACTTACCTGATGCAGACCATGCTGCAAGCTTACCTGGTGCAGACCATGCTGCAGAGCTCCAAGCCAAAAGAGGCTTGGAAGGGACTACTTTACCTAGGGACTATTTGTTTACTCGGGTGGGGTCGGGAAGGAATACTTACCTGGGACTACTTTGGAGGCTATTTAAACCACGCCCGAAGAGCAGCACACGCTTCACGTTATTCTGCATCCAGCAGCGTAACGCTCACTGTGCCTGCAAGCCTGCATCCAGTCTTCTGCCATGCCCCCCTCGAGTCTGGAGCTCCTAGAAAAAAAGGGAGAAAGAAGGAGAAAAGGTTAGAACAATACCAGTACCTTTGATCCTTACCTGAATTCCCGATCCACCGCGCCGTCGAGCTGGAAGAAAGAAGTTATTTTATGCGTGTCGCCTCGCCTGCTGCAGCAGCGCGCTAAATTCACCGGCCTTCGCAGCATCTTCACTATTCACTGCATCCTTCTGCATGTTCCCCCCACACTCCGGCACCTACGGGGAACACACGAACAGCAAGGTGAGCCAAGGAAATAAACAGAGGCAATATTAGTTATCCCCCATAGACTTAACTGATTTTACCGCCGGGGGTACTATTCCTCTTCACAGGTCGGCGCAGTCTCCACCGCATCTTCGCCGTACCCCGGCCCCTAAGGGGAAACAAAAGGACAGCAAGGTGAAACAAAGGGACAAACAAGAGGAATCCTCCTCACCACAATAGACTTACCTAATTTTACCGCCAGAGGCATTATTCCCCGAGACTTCATAATTTCTCCCAGCACCTGAATAAGGGAGAAAGCAACAGGTTACATACTGACATTATTTTATCGAACTGTGTTGGATAATACAAATCCTTACCTGAATGTTACCGGTTGCCATGAGGAACTCTTCGCTAGGGTCAAGCTGCAACCTGCAAGGAATCGGACCAGGGTGAAAGTCAGACATTTGAACTCTTACGAACTATATACCTACGGCGTCTTGCCGGAAATCTCAGAGTCAATATTGTTCTGGAACTCACCTATTCCTTCAAACCAGTGAAGCAACTGGTTCTCTACGCGCCCCTGCGCTCAATGCAGGATGGAGAGCTCATCTTTCCAAACCATCAGGTGAGACTATAAGAGGGGACATTAAAGGTGATCAGTGGGGAGAACAGTGGGGGTGGGGGTTAACGCTCAACTCCACGGGTGGTTAATTCCCTTTCTCCATTTGCAGAAGAATACTCCTACGGGCCAAGCAAACGAAGCTAGGTGGGCCAGTCCAGTCTGTCATCTCGGCACTACGCATCACATTGGTGGAGACCGCAGCGGTCCAGTTCAGATCGACGCCCCTGTGGGAGCCAGGTGAGCGTAACACATACCTGGGTGGCCTTCCTTCAGAAATGTAATTTCACCAATCTCCCTTCGGCACGAATACAGATTGAGTACAAACCATCAAGCAAGACTCTCGAGATGGAGGAAGCAGATATATACTTAAACATTACAATGCTGAAATCCTCACGGGCCCCAGGACCCGACGGTCTGGCTAATATGGTCATCAAGCGTAACCCTATTTTTGGGCTTCGCTTCTTAAGATCCTATTTGACAAAGTATTGGAAGAAGGGATTATACCCTCCTCCTGGCAGACAGCGATACTTATTCTTGTCCCTAAATGGTGTTCTCCTAGAGCTATTGATAACTATTGCCTTCTATCGATGCTTGACTGTACAGGGAAAGTATTTGCCTCCTTCCTCTTATTGGAGCTGCAGAGGTGGGTTGAACGGGAGGGTATACTTGATAGATTTCCGTGTAGTTTCCGGCCAGAATATTCCACAGCCCATAATTTGCGGCTGCTAGATTTTTTAGTAGAGCAAACTCAGGGGAAAAACACACCTCCACTTTACGCCCTATTTATCGACTTTTAAATCAGCTTTCAACACAATTAATAGATCGCTATTATGGCAAAAATTGGAACATCTAAGCTGCCCGAAGGGGATTCTGTATTAGCTTAAACTACTGCATAATAACAACATTGTTTCCATTAGATTAGATATGAGAGGCACTATGACGCGCCCAGTAGTACAATCTAAGGGGGTGAAACAGGGGTGTGTTACGGGCCCCCCTTCTGTACAACCTGTATACTTCAGATCTCCCCCGGTTTCTCTTATCAACTAGAGGTAGCCCTCCTAAAATCGATCACAGTTCTTGCATACATTGATGATCTTGTCCTATTAGACCACACATTCTCTGGCATGTTGGTATGGCCAATTCTCTTTGGGCATATGCGGAAATCAATGGCCTCACAATTAATAAGGACAAGACACAGCTTATGCTGTTCACCGCCAAGCTCGCCCCAAACATATTATCTTTAATTTGGCAATCTTATATACTCCTACGTATACATATTTGGGAGTAGAATGCAAGGTGAATTCTGGCTATAAAATGTGTATTGAGACCTGTATACAGAAGGCAAAACAATTAACTGCCTTGATTGCACAATTTAACAAAAGAAGGGGCGGCTGTACACTGGCGGGGGTGATGCAGCTGTATAGGCAATGTTTGAGTCCTGCAGTTATTTATGGACTAGAGAGTTTGATTAATATCGATTTTAAAATGGCTACAGCGAGTGAAGGTCAATTTTGGAGGAGCATACTGGGTTTACCACAATGTGTCCCATATTGCGTTTAGAACTGGGCTTATTCTCTCTTACGGCCCTGGTGCTGAAGAATAGAGCCGGTATGTTTTTCCAAATAAGGATGGGCCCTGCTAATTTATTACTGAAGAGCCTCTATCAAGCAGATAGAGTTTCAACATTGCTATGAACACCCTCTTTAGTGATATAGGTTGGTCACCAGATTGGGGAGATAACATCGGTACCCGGTACTGTACTGTCCTAGGGCCCTCCCTTTTAATGAGAGAAGACCACTTGTGTCGATTATGCCATAACAAGTCAAATATCGAAACAATTAAACATGTTATGACAGAATGCCCTCAGATGGGATGGATTATGTGAAGCACTTAGGCAAGTACACACACCATCTAGAAGCCATACAGGATGAATGTTTCTGAAAGTGATGTATTAACACCCTGAGTGGGGGGGGGGCTACACATGGCTTTATACAGAATATGGAAGATAGGGATATAGGGATGGGGCGGCTAAGTCCGTTGTCAGATAGAGAGAGGGAAGGTTGACATGCTTCTGATTGGGGTTGAGTGACCACTGGGCATGCATGAAAGTAATTAGTTCATTAATTAGCTTAGCATAAGTATAAAACAATGCGCTAAAGAAGTTTGGCGCACGTAACTTTGTTGCTGCTCTATGCTGTTGCCTGTGCCCTATTTCTTATTTTATCTGACCTTACTCGCCAGAGTAAGCTGAAGCTGCTGAATTCTGATTTGGATATATAATGACAGGCAGACTGCCTATGGACATCTGCACATAATTCACCATACTGATGCATATTGTTAACATCATTCTTATAATCTTCATTGTATGTATGTCATTATTTGTTGTTTTTATGGACTGTATGCTGTTTGTTGCCCAAAAGCGCAACTGTTTTATTTTGCTTGCACTATGAGAGTATAGGCAGAATGCAATATTTATTTTATTCTTTTGTATTACATTATTTTGTTTGTGTAAAGTTTATGTTAAACTATAATACATTAAATTAAATATATAAATAAGAAAACAAGATAGATACCAGATACAGAGTGGCCCGGTGCAACGTGGGTGCTCCCTCGAAGTTCTCTGTTTGGTGCCCCCCTTAACGGGGAAGAATTATTGAACTTTGAAATCGAAGTGGTCCTGCGGCGGGTTACGTCAAATCCTGTGCATATTCGAAAGTCTTTGATTGTCTGTAAACTGAAATTGGTCAACAATTAATCCCCCGAGGGAGACTAATTGTAGAAAAAGGGTCTGAGACCATAAAAGGGGGATCCTGGGTAAAAAGTAACACACTCGAGAAGATTATTGTGGCAAATGTGAACCTGACTGAGGGATGCCAAAACATTTTAATTGGTCTTAGCCCGGCCGAGGGGGACAAATTGTAGAAAAGGGGTCTGAGCCCGGAAGAGGGGGATCCTGGGTAAAAAGTAACATACCCGAGAAGATTGTTGTGTCAAATGTGAGCTCAGCTGAGGGATGCCTAAAAAGTGAAGTTGGTCTGAGCCCGACTGAGGGATGATAAAGGTGAAAGAAGGATCGGAGCCCAGTTTAGGGGGATCCAGGGTGAAGAGTAAATTGCTCAACGTGAATATCTAGAAAGGGACTTTCTGAGTTGTTTATGCTACATCAGTTCCTCTAGGGCAAGAGACTGAGCACAGAAGGCTCCAATATTGGTGAAAGGAACTCTGACCTCGTGCCGGAGAAGCCCAGGAGTATGCTGTGCTGGAGTGACCCGCTTTGTTCTGTGCTAAAAATGTGGGGAAGGGATGCCAACGGCCTAAACACCCTGATTTATCATTTTGTGAACACTTCTTTCTTTTGGGTGAACATTATCCGACACTATTTTGTAGCATAGCGCTAAGGATTGGCAATAGTTCTTTTTTAATATAGGCCATTTTTATTTGACTAGACTCCACTAGGACTGTATTATTATTATTTGATGGTCGTAGCTTGCTCCCATCTTAGATTTAAATTTAGATAGGTGTTTTTCACACCCCTGATGAAGTTCAATAAACACCCTTGAACCGTGATCACTTGTGCCTGTCTTATTTTGATACCATCCTGTCCTTACAACGCATACGGATCAATATTTAGGGTTGTCTATTGCCCAGTTTTGTTGTCAAAACAGAAGCATGTTCTTCAAAAAATGTCTTTATTTGTACTGTTTGTACGCAACCTTAGGAATTGGCCATACAGTAAATTATCCTTAAGACAACGAGGATGAAAACTCTGATAACTAAGAAGAGAGTTCCTTGCTCTAAGTTTTGTGTATGGAGTTACCTTTTATTTTATTTATTTATTTGTACATTTATAGCAGTGCTGGCAGCCCGCAGGCATCTAGGCGCTAGTTGCGTTGAGACAGACATGGATCAGGAAAGAATGGGCAGGGGGTAGGAGTGTCAATTGAAGAGAAGAGTTTTAATATGCTTTCTGAAGATATTGAAGGAGGGTCACCTCGCAGGTGTGGGGATAGCTTGTTCCAAAGTGAGGGTGTCCTGGACTGGGAAGCTGGAGCCCCCGCTTTATGTGTGCTTGAATCTTGGCATGATGAGGTGGTGGCTGTATGCGGATCACGTGGGTCTTTCTGAGACATGCCATTTTTGCTTGTCAGCTAGGTATCTTGGAGTGTCACTTGAGAGACATTGGTGGGTGAGAGAAAGAATTTTGAAGATGATTCTGCCCTTGATAGGGAGCAAATGAGCTGTTTTCCTGGTTGGACATGGTGAGAGAGGAATCAAGGTAGGCCTCAAGGGTCTTGACATAGGCGACAAGAATCTTATTGCCGGCGATGACGAAGGATGTGTATTCCTGGTGGCGAGTCTTCAGAAGGGCAGGGGGCTCAAATGAGGAGTTCTGTTTTTCGTCACTGAGGGAAAGACTATGTGTGGCCAACCAGGATTGGATGGTTTTGTAGATTTTGGTAATTCTAAGAGTGTCTTTCAGGTAGTCGCCGGAGAGGGGGATGAGAATTTGGGTGTCGGTGGCCCAGTTGGTGTACAAGATTCCTAGGGCATTGAGGCAGTTGAACAGATGCTTGGTGTATATGTTGTACAAGGTAGGTCATATGCAAGAGCCCTGGGGTACCCTCCAGGAGTTAGATGTGGGTGAGGCCGAGGCTTCATCCACGAATACTCTGGAGGTTCTGTTTGACAACAATGTGGCAATACATTTAGTGGCTTCGGGGGGCAAGTGAGCGGCAGTGGTTAGAGCTTGGAAATTGTTCTTATGGTCGACGAGGTTGAATGCTGCTGAGAGGACAAGTAAAAGGAGCATTGACATGGCATTCTGTCGTTGGTGCTGTCAAGCTGTTTTTTTAGGTCGAGGAGAGCTGTTTCTGTACCATCTTTAGGGCGGAAGCCTGCTTGACGAGAGCCTAGGATGTGGTGAAGTTCTAGGTATGCTTGTATTTGGAGATAAGCTACTCTGTCCATGATTTTGAGGAGGAAGGGGACTGTGGTAATGGGGCTATAGTTAGTAGGGATGGCTGGGTCCAGGGTCAGTTTTTTAGGGAGTGGTGGGATCCAGGATTCCTTCAGTGACAGTGGGAGAGAGCAGGATGTGAAGGAGGAGTTGATGATGGCTGCCATAAGTGGGAGTAGGGGCTCTATTCAATCTTTGACCAAAGCGGCTCGCCATGTGTCCCCATGCAGTGGGATGGTTTAAGCCCAGCAATAGTGTTAGCAAGGGCTGAGGTATGGATAGGTTGGAACTTGAATAGTTACGAGGTGGGCAGGGTAAGTGTCAGGCAGTGGAGGGAGTAGCTTGTTTAGCGTGTATTTTGAATTGTAGCTCTGTGATTTTCCCAGTGAGGGTGTCTTGGATCGTATTACACCAGGATTTGTCTTTCAAGATAGCTTCTGCTGGGGATGTCAGAGTTTCTAGTTCAGGGAGAATAGTGAAAAGTTTGCGGGAACTTGAGGCCGCGTTGGCAATTCTTGCATTGTATATGGAGGCTTTGGAGGTGAGGATAAGCTGTTTCTAGTGGGGCAAGAGCGTGGCAAGGTGGCTCTTGTCGGTGAGAGTAGAGGTTTTTTAAGCCAGGTAGCTTCTGCTGTTCGTTTTGGCTGCCCAAGCAGAGCAGAGTTCTGGGGTGAACTAGGAACTGTGATGGGTCAGGTTCTTGGATTTAATTGCTTTGAGGGGTGCCAATTGGTCGAAGGCCTTGCAGAGCAGAGTTTTATAATGATCCACTAGGGCTGTGGTGTCTTGTGTGGTGGGAAGAGATGATTGATGAGCAAGATGATGTTAGTGCTAGTCAAGTTGCGTGAATTGTGGGTTATGGTGGTGCTGTGGACAAATACTGGCTTCGAGCGTTTGCTGATGGCTGGTATGATGAATGTGATAGTATGGTGGTCTGACCATGGGCATGGTTGTTGGAAAGAATGGAAGTGTTACAATTGTGGTCTAGCATCCAGTCAAGGATGCGTCTATGAGAGTGCGTGGGTTTTGTGATGATTTGGGAACATCCAAAGGCTGACAGGGTGGAGGCTATGGCAGTGGCATTAGTATCACTAGTGTCACTGAAACCCAGGTGGTTGAAGTCACCTAGTAGTAGGAGTTGTGAGTATGGTTTGAGGTTGGTGGTGATGAGTTGGGTGAGGTAATCTTCGAAGGAAGGAATGGGGCCAGGCGGGCGATATATGAGATGTAAAGAGAGGGTATTGTTGTATGAGCATTTAAGTTTAGCGGACAGTGTTTCACATTTGGGGATCGTTGTCACTGTGGAGGTGTACAATGAGAGGGATTCTTTATAGATGAGGGCTACTCCTCCACCTTTTCTTTCTTGCTTGTCACATGGGAGGATAGCATAACCTTGAGGGATAGTGTGGGGATATCACACGATTGCGGGAGCGTGTTTTCGCGAAATCGCACATAACGTGATCTCGTGAGCCCACGCTCCGCGGGAAAACATTCCCGCTTCAGAGCTGGCAGCCCACCAGATGAAGCGGTCGCACCACAGTGCTGCTCCTGATGAGGAGCTAAGAAAGTGAGATCTTGCAGCAGCCGTACAGCACAGCTTCTAGGGTGTAACACCACAGCCACAGGAGGCTACATGGGGGCCCTAGAAGCTTACAGCGTGCCATCATAGTGCACACACTTCCCACAGTGATTCAACTGGGGAAGTCCTGAACTGAACTGTAAGTGCTTGATTTGAGCTTGGACATATAAGGGTCCACACCGGTTGCCATTTAATAAAGTCGGTTAGAACTCACTACAGCGTCCTGTCGTCCCTTAAGGCCACAAGAGATAGCAATGGATAGGTCTCGGTGAGGGCTAAGATGTCGCGGTCATCTCCTGTGATAAGGTCCAAGATTTTGTGGGGGTGGGCAATCATGGATATGGTGTTAAGGAAGGCACACATTATATATATATATATATGGTTATTTATAATGCACTTAATACCCAGGGTGTTAGGAACTCTCCTTCCTCCTGGTGTCTCTTGCAGCGCAGGCGCAGAAGACCTCCCTATGACTCTCACTTTTCCAAGATGGCGACGACTGGGTGTGAGCGGGCTGCTCAAGCCCCAGTTTCCACATGAAGCATATACGCTGGTGTGGGATAGAGTTGGGTGGGTTGCTTCGTGTCATCTTGAAAGCGTTAGGCGAGGTTTTCCTTTGCGGGGTGAGAGAGAGAGAGAGAGAGTTTTCACAGCCACACAATCTTCTTCATGCCACTGGAATCCCTCTCGCCCTTTCTGCTGCTTGTGCTTGACCCTGCCACTTCTGGAGTCGCCCTCATACCAGCTTTCTTGGTACACCCGGATTCTGTTCTCACAGGAATTCACCTTATTTTGATTTACTGTGCCTCTCGGTCACTACTGGACATCTTCCGAAGTCAGCGGCTGAAAGGAAAGACAACCTACACAGGGCTTGGCCCCAGGAGTACCTACTTGGCTCCCTTTTATTACCGGGAAACAGGAGAGGATTCCGGGGCCTTGTTCCAATTACACCATGAAGGCACCTGATCTGGGCTGTCGAGGGAGAACAGGCAAGTTCTTTTGAAATACGTTGCTGCTCAAACTGTGTCACAGGGACAAGGTCTAACACTGGGGTTCGAACCTGTGCTGCTAGCTAGTCGTCGTCTTGCTTCCAAGCCGAGCGCGTTGCCTCTGAGCTATCCTCCCGAAACCCAGGGGAACGTTTCAGGCACGGAACAACTGGAAGTGGTGATCTCCGTTCGTGGTTGGTGGAGGGGTGTGTTTCTGAACGAGGACCCAAGGCGAGTGGCACATGGCGTGATCGTCGGTGATCGGGCAGATCGTGGTGTCGGTGTGTCTGTATTAAGGATTGTACCTTAAGTACACCGTCATCAGAATAAATCATGATGTCTAAAAACGTGACTCTTAAACTACAAAGATTTTCTTTGTGTGAAGGCTGCCCATCGCAAAGATATGTATTGTTTCCAAGGCGCTATGTTCTGAAAAAACGATTTTCCACACAATACATAGACCTACATTTCCCCATTGGAATGCATTGGGGCTACAGTTATTTCAGGCCGGATACAGTGAAAAATAGCAGTGTCCTGCCTAAATCGGGAGGGTTGGCATGTATGTAGGGGTCACTGTGTAGTGTTCCTCTGATTTGTTGAAATAGTCGTTTTTCAAATTGAAAGAAATGTGTGAATGTGAGATGAGATTAAGGTGGAGTCTTAAACACTTCCCGGTGGAGTAATTATTTTCAAATGTAGTCGGGCTAGTTTGTGGGGTGGGTCATGTAGTATGTCCTTTTAGAGAGGGATACCAGATTTTGAAAATAAAAAACCGGGACAGGCCACTGTTATTGCTATTTTTCACTGTATTCCGCCTGAAATAACTGTAGACCCAATGCATTCCTATGGGAAATGTATGTCTCCCGATTTCGCTAGAAGTATGACTACAGCTTCGGCAGTGAAACTAGTACTACTTCTATGTGGGTGGCCTGTCCTGTGTCATGTTGCAAGAATGGAATGCTTATTGGGAGCCGGAGGAGGGTAGAAGGTATATGGGAGGGGGTGGAAATCGAGTAAGAAGAGCGCCTGGGGTCCAGAGACTATTTTAAGTTTAAAAACACTATCTGGGATTTGGGGATCAGGTGGATACTGTTGGGGGCCTACTCCGGGTCACTGGGCAGGCCCCATTCTCATGTCGGGAGCACTCAACGGGATTCCGTTGGGCGGTGATCACGCTGCGGATAATGCAGTGGGGATCACCCCACTGCGCTCCAGGTCACTGGAGCCCACACGTGGCTGGGGGTACCCAGCACACGACGGCCCCGGCTCTGGGGGCAACCAGGCCGGGGTTGCCTCAAACAGCCATGGTCCATGGCAATTGGATCACCCTGGAACGGCATTGCCCAGCAGGGGCGCCATCCTCGTGCTGGGCCCCGTCCTTGGGCCCAGCTAACACGGTGCAGCACCAGCATGGTGCGAACAAACAACGTCAATGGAGCCTCTTGATGGTGTGACTGACGAGCCGGAAGCGGCTCGTTACTTTTATTACCTACCATTATTTTTTAGCTCCATGCGCAACAGATACCATACCTGTTTTTGGCCAAACGATGGAAAAATCATATCATCGGGCCAAAAACCGGGATAGTATCTACCGGATCAGCAAATCCTGGACTGGGTTTTTAAACTTTAAAAAGTCTTGGGACCCCAGGACAGAGGTGCAAATACCCGGACAGTCCTGGCAAAATGCGGGACGTCTGGTCACCCTATTTTAGAGACCATTCCAGAGACTTTAACTTTGCATTCTGGATCTTGTTGTCTGGGACTAGTAGTCTATAACTCTCCAACCTTGATTCCAACACCCCGTGTGTCCTCATCTTGCTTGATCTCTCTTCTGCCTTCGACACTGTCAACCATACCATCCTGCTCACCGTCTCCGTGATAACGTGGGTATCACAGGACAGGCTCTGGCGTGGCTGACTTCTTTCCTCTACGACCGACCCTCCCAGGTCCAACTTGGGTCCTTCCTCTCCGATATCTTTCTCTCTACCTGTGGTGTCCCCCAGGGATCTAACCTCTCTCCCGGGCTGTTCAACCAATACCTGGCACTCCTTGCCCACCGCATCGCCGCTCTCTGCCCCAATTTTCAGTGCTATGCGGATAATACCCAGCTCATCTTCAGGCTACCCTTGGCCTCCTCCTCTCCCTCCCTCATCGCTGACTGTCTGCTATCCAGGAGTGGTGTGCTGCCAACGACCTCTGCCTTAATGCCAGTAAGACCGAGATTCTACTCATAGGCACACCCTCTCCCTCCTTCCCTGCAGCTCTCTGGCCGGCCTCTCTTGGCCCTCTTCCTGTTCCCACCTGCAAGGCTAAAAATCTTGGGGTCATCTTCGACTCCATACTCTCCTTCTATCCTCACATCTCTGACGTTTCTAAGAAGTCACACTACCAGCTGCACCTCCTCAGAGATATTCTTCCTCTCCTCTCCTTCCCCCAGAAGCTCACCGTCTCCAGAGCCCTGGTTCTCTCTAAGCTGGACTATTGCAACAGCCTCTATCTAAACCTGCCTGCCTCTACTCTCCGCCCTCTGCAACTTATCCAAAATAGGACTGCGAGACTTGTCATTGGCCTCAAGCCCAGGGATCGTATCTCTCCAGGACTGAAATCTCTGCACTGGCTCCCAGTGGCTGCAAGGATTAAGTTCAAAACCCTCTGCATTATTCACAAGGCCTTTTGGGGCCGCATTACCTTCAACTCTCTCTTCCTAAATACCTTCCTTCTCGGGCTCTCCGCTCATCTGCCTCCAACTCCCTCAGGGTCAGCCGCTTTTCCAAGCAACGAGTTGGTGGTCGATCTCTCTCTTCGGATGGAGCTTCCCTCTGGAACAGCCTTCCTGCCTCCCTGAAACTTGAGGAGAACCATCTCCAGTTTCGGAAACAGCTCAAAACCTTCCTCTTTGCTTCTGCTTTCTCTGCCTCTCTCCCCTGTTGAAACCCCTGGCCTAACCTGCTCTGGTTACCTGGCCACCCTTCTGAACTTGGGGCCAGGTTCCACCCCTTGCACTCCTGCCCTGCCTCCCTGGAAACCCACTGCACTTAGGGACTGTTTTTCTGTATCCCTTCAGTGCCCCCCCCCCACCAGCACTTCTGCTCTACCTTGCACTTGCCACCATCAGGCTGTTTACCTATCGTATTTATTCCTCCATCCCATGTACTGCACTTCCCCTCTCCCTTCCCCCAGGCACTTTTCCCTTCTCCCTACCCTTGCGCAATCTGAATGACACTTGGCCTAGTAGGATCATTTGTCTGTCTTTCCACTGTTTTTTCCCTTCCCTGCCTCGTCGCGCCTTGACACACTTGTGTATAGGCGCGTTATAAATACCATATCATATCAAGTCCCAGAATACAAAGTAAAAACCAGGATTTGGATAGTGTCTCCCAAATGGAATGGCTAAGGTCATGTGTGCAACATTGCAGCGAGCTCTGAGCAGGGGCACCGAGTACGGGGGGGCTCCGGGGCCCAAGCCCCCCCCCCCGGCAAAATCAAGTCGGGGCTGAGCCACCCCCGGCCAGAGAGAAGTGATGCAGCATCGATGGCCCTTTCCATCGACACTGCATCACTTCTCTCCAGCCGGGTAAAAGTGCGAACATGTCCGATTAAGCCCTCCCCTCTAGGACTCATATTGGTGTATGGTCCTGGAGGGGAGGGCTTAGGGCAGCGGTATTCAAACTGTGGGGCGCACCCCTCTGGTAGGCCGCAGCCTCATGCCCAGAGGGGCGCACCTCCACAGTTTGAAAAGAAAAAAAAAAGGATAAATTACCAAAGGATCGGGCTGTTGCTTCATCAACAAGCAGCAGCCCGATCCACAACCCCTGCCACACATGGTTAGTGCGACAGGGGCCGAGCCTTTGTGAGGCCTGGGGCTCCATTAACAGCCTATTTATGAAGACAAAAGAAGGTGTGTGCTTTTTATTTTCTTCATGAATAGGCTCCTAATGAAGCCTGAGGCCCCACAAAGGCCCGGCCTCTGTCGCACTATGGGTGGTGGCAGCAGGGTAGTTTCTAGCCCATTTGGTGCCCATGGTGAAACACTAGGAATGCACCCCCCCACCTCACCTCCCACCTCACCCCACTCCCACCGCACCCTGCGCGCCACTCCCAAACTCAATATAACACTGCACAACATTGGGACACGGGGACCAGTGGGGGCACAACAGTGGGACACAGGGACCAGTAGGTGCACAACAGTGGGACACAGGGACCAGTGGGGGGGCACAACAGTGGGACACGGGGACCAGTGGGGGCAGGGGACCAGTGGGGGCACACATTGGGACATGGGGACCAGTGGGGGCACAACATTGGGACACAGGGACCAGTGGGGGCACAACATTGGGACACGGGGACCAGTGGGGGCACACATTGGGACACAGTGGGACATGGGGACCAGTGGGGGCACACATTGTGGCACGGGGACCAGTGGGGGCACACATTGTGACACAGGGACCAGTGGGGGCACACATTGAGACACAGGGACCAGTGGGTGCACACAGTGTGAAAAGGGGACCAGTGGGGCAGGTTACCAGTGGGGGCACACACTGGGACACAGGGACCAGTGGGGGCACACATTGTGACATAGGGACCAGTGGGGGCACACAGTGTGAAAAGGGGACCAGTGGGGCAGGTTACCAGTGGGGGCACACACTGGGACACAGGGACCAGTGGGGGCACACATTGAGACACAGGGACTAGTGGGGGCACACATTGAGACACAGGGACCAGTGGGTGCACACAGTGTGAAAAGGGGACCAGTGGGGCAGGTTACCAGTGGGGGCACACACTGGGACACAGGGACCAGCGGGGGCACACATTGGGACACAGTGGGGGCACACATTGGGACACGGGGGACACGGGGACCAGTGGAGGCACAGATTGAGACACAGGGACCAGTGGGGGCACACAGTGTGAAAAGGGGACCAGTGGGGGCACACACTGGGACACGGGGACCAGTGGGGGCACTCATTGGGACACAGTGGGGGCACAGTGGGGACACACAGTGGGAAAACACACACTCTCATACTTTCATGCTGACACAAACACACACTTAGTACACGCCCATCCCAAGTGGCGCAAAAGTCAAGGGAGGGGGTGGGTTGGGAGCCTGCTCTGACTTCCGTAATGTCACGTAGTACTTATGTACTACGTGACATTACAGTCAGAAGAGGCAGCGCCAGCACCTGCTACGGCGCTGCCGAACTCTCTGCCCTCGGCAATCGCTGACACAAACCCAGACATGTGAAGTCCTCCAGCCAGGGGCAGGGACCGGGGCAATTGCGCCACGGGCAGCTGCCTGCCTCGCCCGGGCCAAGAAACGGGCCTGGGTGGCAGCAGTGGTTTGGAACTGCCCAAGTGTTCGCAATTTGGAATATTTCGGTGAATGCCGTTTTTTATTTTGCACACTGTAATTCTCTCTTCATCCGTCTACAGTAACCTCAAACAAGCATTGGCAATGCCAACCGTTTGGGCTTTTGTGCAGGTAGGGGAAAGGCACTTGCCAGGCACAGCCATAGTGGTATTAATTGGCCATTGATTGTAGAAGGTGCAAAATGGTGCGAGTAGCAGGGCCTCTAATAGCAGTCCCTGACAAATGAGGTGTATGCTCGTTTCTTAGAAGGTAAGACGTTATTAAGCATAAGTGGGGTGTACTTTTTTTTACTGACTCCTTCATTTTTTTAATAAGGGGTGTTTCAAATGAATGTTGAAAACCAGGAAAGTGGGAGTTTTTAAAACATGGAGACAACCAGGGCTACAACATTTAGACGTGAGTGCTTCCATCAGTCCCAAACATCACTTGGGTGCAGGGTGAGCCTGGGTAACTGCTTTTTAACATTGTACACTACTTTACCAGAATTCCTGGTAAACTACAATGTTAAAAGCAGTTAACACTCTTCCCCCAAGTCTGAAACCACACTTGATTGCATTATACTTCAGCGAGGATTGCATTATACTTCAGCAGAACCTCTGATGTGTCCACTGAAAGGTTTAAAATTAAGCTACATCCCTAACCCAGAGGTAACATCTTAGCAAATGTCAGTTGTGGCTGGTCAATCTACAGCAGCACTATTGTAAGTTTGAATTGTTGATGTTTTACTGAACTATGGCACCACACACGTCTTGCTTGGTAGTTTTTAATCAGGAAACGTATTTACTTCTCGTTTCCCTTGAATTGGGAACTTTTGTTTGGTGGTGGTGGTGGTACTCCACCTTGCAGCTGTACCTTCTGTTTAGCAAGCATTTCATTCTCCCATCCTAATTGTGTTGCTCTGCCTTTTGAGGGAGGGCTACTACAACCTGGACGATTATAGAGCGGTGGAGTAGGGGCAGTGATGCAAATTTGCGGTCATATAACTGCCAGTGATGTCACTTCCTGTATTTGCCTGCCCCCCCCCCCCCCCCCCCCCCCCCTGGAAATTGATAAGCCGGCTCCCCTGGCTCTGAGTGATACCAACACCTGTGGCCATGTGTCAGAAAGCCATCTAGTCCTATATTCTTCCTCTTTGCATTCTGGGACTTGTACTTTTTTTTTAATCCTGCCCACCATTTGAAGTCTAGGGAAACTACAAGCACCAGAATTCCAAGCAAAAACAGGACTGGGTGGCCATGAGAAACTTGAGCGCTCTGCTAATACACATGCTTACTTTGTTACTTTCAGTAACTACAGCAGAGGTAGTACAGCATAGCTCTCAACTCACCCGCTTTTGGCGGGTGTCACCCGCCTTGAAAGCAGATGAATCACCCGCCAAGTCCCTCAGGCGCCCATTCACTTCTATGGGCCTCTCACCCGCCAAAAAGAAAATCGGGTGTTTTCACCCGCCTTGGAGACAAAAAAGGTTGGGAGCTATGGTACAGTGGCCCCTGGAGCTTACTGTGAAAAGTTGAAATTGTGCTAGCTGTGAAATACAATCCACTAGGAGGCGACACATCCACCTGACGCCGGTATTGCTTCCTTAAAAGCTGGTGACATAAAAGGGACGTGGCTTAAAAGTTGTGGCATACTTATAGAATGATTTGAAGCTAATGCTCATGCTGTTTTGATGCCACGAGAACCTGCTTAAATTAGACACTACTTAGGCGCACATTCAAAATGGATGAGCAAATAAACGTACTACGCATGCGCCCGGTTAAGGTACGGCTTTCCTATCCGACTGCGCATGTGCACGCTTGGGTTCGGGTTTACTATTGATTTGCGCATGCGCCTAATAGCCGTGCCTTTAGTCATGCGCCTCCTCGACCTGTCCCTGTGATTAGTGCCTCGTGTTCTGCGCAGCCGCAGTGCAGTGCAGTGCCGGGCTCCATGTCCGTCTCCCCACTTCCTGCCGAGGGACTTCAACCTCTTCCCACTGTCGACCTCCGCCTGGTGGACGCTTCCTTCGCTGGGGAGGAATCACCAGGAGGGCCCCCTGTAGCAATGCCCGGACAGGACGGGGTGAGTGGCCTCCTGTCTTGCTTTCTTCTGGGGACCAGTCACTGGGCCCTGCCACGAGGCTCACCTTCAGCAGACCCCCGCCTTTAGCCAGAAGCCTTGCATTCTGGGACTTGTAGTTTCGCTTAGGCCATTACCTGTGCACCTATAAGGCCTATAATTCCCCTGGCAGCCAAAAAAAATAAAGCCTAAGGTGACCTGGGGGCAGCTGGCAACCGCCTGGTAACCCTCTATAACCACCGTTCATGAAATTGGTTTTTAATGTGTATAATGGCAGCACTACCATGGTTCCGGGCAGCCATAATAATATTTCGACATTCATTTTAACTGCCATGGCCCCCCCCAAGTGCCAAGGCCTTTTTTGGTTATTTTGGTATTTTGCCATTCAATACCTTCTAACGTTTTCTGTTTCATTAACCCCTTAAGTGCCAAGAACGAGTTATCTTGTCCTTGGCAACAGGGACGTAATCCCAAGGACGAGATACCTTGCCGATGGAACTTAAGGGGTTAAACCTATTCCGCCCTGCCCTCACATGCCAACTATTGTTTCTTCCACCCCCTCAAGTGTCCCGTGACCCTTGCCCTCTGACCAGGCCTTGGACTCCTTCCCGTCACGAGTCACCCCCTGCACCATCTCCAGACATTGCCCCCGCCCCCTCCGATATTGTTCTTGCCCAGAAAATAAATCGCAAACCAAGAGCCTTTTGCTGTATCGACATTGTCAGTGGGCCTGGGTGGAGAACCTCCTGAGGCAGGTGTCTCACACAACAAATCTTTATTCTTCTTCCACCTACACGATCCTGCCCTGCCTATCTCGTCACTCCCCTTGCCCCGGGACCCAACTGTCAACGTGACATCCCCCCCAAAATTAAACAATTTCCCCAACGGGGGTGCAATATGTCCCTTGGGTGATGTGCCTCCACCCATTTCTTCGATGAGACGTTGCGGTTTGTTTCTCGCTCTTTGCGGCCTCGAGTCCTCTGTCTCCCGCACCATTTGTCCCGCAGGCTCACCAGCATCTTCCACGCCAGAGGCGTCCGAGTTTCCTTGGTCTCCATGGTATGATTCGTCTGTCAGGTGTCCATCGGACATGTCCCCTCTCCCCTGGGCCCACTGTGGTGTGGCTAGTGGAAACCTTTTGAAGTGTAGCCCATACAATAATCCCTAAGGGATCAACCTTAAACATTGCTGTGTGTTCTGTGTGTTTGTGGGCTTGTGGCTGCTTCACTGTCACTACCTCTCCGACCTCTAACGTGGAGTCTTTGGCTTTCCTGCGGACATCCGCATATTGCTTCATTCTCTGCTTGGCGGTGTGACCAGTCTCTCATTTCATTGTCCTCTGGCCGCATGGGGTCTTGGGGACCATGCTGTGCCAGCCGGGTCTCAACATTTCTCCCAAACATAACCTCTGCTGGGCTTTTCCCTGTGGAGCTGTGTGGGGTGCTCCGCTAGTCCCTGAGCAGTTGATGGAGAACTTGCTCATAGGGTTGTCCTGTTAACCGGGCCGCTTGTAGTGCTGGCTTGAGGTTCGCTATGAAACGCTTGATCATGCTGTTTGCTTGTGGCCATAACGGCGTAATCTGGTGATGAAAACCCATGTATTCACTGAAGCGCTTCGCTTAAAGTCCTGACCAGCGAACGGGGGTCCATTATCTGTCTTCTCTTTTTGTGGAATTCCATATGCTGTGAAAATGTGGTTCATGACTGGGATGACATGGTGAGCTGCCGTGGACGTGACTAGCTGTGCCTCTAGATATCTGGAGTATTTGTCCATTACGGCTAGGACGTCCCCTTTGATGGGACCAAATAAATCGGCTGCCACTGCTTCCCACACCCCCTTCGGTAACTCAGACATTCGTAGTGGCTCTGGATGTCTGTTGGGTGTGATGAGGCAGCAGGTCGGACACTCTATACCAGTGCATCTAGTTGGGGGAACCAGACAGTCTGTCTCAACATGCATTTCGTAGACCCAATTTGTCATGGAATGGCATGCACAGACAGAGTTATACTGTTAGTAATTGGTTGACATTAACCTGGACCAGTCATAACAAATGATGACAATGAGAAATCCCCCCGAATGCCCTGCTCCCCCTGTGTCCAGCAAGGGTGCCAGGGAGAAGCAGGGTACTCAGGGAAACCCTCTGGAAAAAGAGTAGAGAAAGATTGGCACCAAGTAATCTAATAGGGAGGCGCTAACAGCAATGCTACGTACCCTCATGGTGTCATGAAGGTAATCGGGGGGGGGGGGGGGAATGCAGGTGAGTATCCTTCTGCTGGCTGATCGAATAGAGGAAGAGGTCAGCACATTCCCCGTTAGAACTGAGGAAAGAGAAAGGAAAGGAGAGAGAGCCCTCACCTGATCGGAACACCGTGTGAATACTGGATCGGCGTTGTGGATTTGTGAGCCGTAAGGAAATGCTTGCTTGTTTGTTTATTATTTATACAGCGCGCCACACCCTAAGGTATCTGGGCTCTTTACAAGACATCTTAGTGTACATAAGTACATATGAATGGAGAATGATACAGAGTAGTAAGAGCAGAGAAGAATAACAGTTGAATACAGTGGCTGCAAAACTAAACTAAGTGTGCATAGATATATTTGTCAGTGAGAAGGTGATACATAAAACAGTTGCAGGCGTAATCGTGCTAGTGAGAGACAAGTGGAATCTAGTTTCTAGCTTCCGCGCTGAAATGACTAAAGGAAGAAAGCAGTTGTAGCGGTATTGAGGCAGTACGTGACCTGAAATATCCCTACCATAATGGATGCAGGGGCTCGGGATGAATTCCGGCTGCGGCGAAGTGCAGCAGGAAGGAATCCCTGCTTGTCCAGATGAGTGGGGACTCGAAGAATGAATGCGAGAAAGCATGAGAATCGAAGGAGAAGCCACAGGTAGGGAAACTGGAAGGCAGGGGGAACAGGGTCAGAGAGAGGTTCAGAAGTCTAGGAATAACTAGTAACCCGCTAGTGAATAATTCATGAAGCGTCTCTAAGAGGACTAGCGACGCAGTGCCTCCATGATGCAGGCTGTAGATATTCGGCATACGGAGTCTGATGGGCGGAGCTAGAGAACAGACTCGAGCAATGTCAGGCACTGCAACAATGTGTTCCATTGCAGGTGCCATCTTAGGAAGGGTGAAAGACACCATGTAACGCTGCCGTCTACGGCGCCACCAGGACCAGCGCCGCAAGGGGGCTATGACACTATTACTTGGTGCCCCTCATGGGCTAGTTCTACTACTTTCCTTTGGAGTAAAGCTGGAATCACCATCTTATGTCCTTTTTAGTAGTAGGTTGTCCTCGGACAAGGCCAGTTCCTCCTTCACCAGTAAGAGTCGGTCTATTTCTCTCTGGACGTCCTCCGATTCGAAGCAACCTCTTTCTTTAGCCCTTCTCCACTGCCCTGATCTGAGTCCTTCACTGACGATGAGGCATGCTGAGTCCATATCCGTTTCCTGGGTGAGGGTAGCAGGGTCGATGCCCTTGGGTACGGCTTCTTGAATAAGGTATTGGAGGAAGAATCAATCTGCTACAGAGCGTTCCGGGGTATCTCTGCTTATTGGAAGACGGGATAGAAAGTAGGCAGGGTTTTCTTCCTTCCCTGGCCTGTGCACTATCTCAAACGAGTAATCTTGCAGTCTGAGTCCCCACAGAGCGATGCAGGGTGGCATCTTGGCCTGAGGGTTGCCATATAGGAAGAGCAGCGCCTGGTGGCCCGTCGCTCCCCTCAAAGGCCTGCTATTCAGGAACAGATGAAAATATTTGCATGCCCACACTACTGCAAGGCTCTCCTTCTCTGCTTGAGAATAGGCCTGTTCAGTCGCTGAAAGGCTGTGACTGGCATATGCAACTATGTGTGTGTGCATAGGGACATCAGGGTCAATTTGAGCTAAAATCACCCTCAGCCCACCCAGGCTTCCATCCACTGACTGTTCTGACTTTCGGCTGGCATCAAACTACGCCATGTTCTTGGCACGGCCCACTCTGTTACAAATTGTCGTGAAGGTTTGCTTCTCTGACCAGTGGAAAGTGGCATTCTGTTTGGTCAGAGCACAAAGTGGTTTGCTGACTGTGGCGTAGTCTTTGATGTACCGCGTACAATAACTGGCAAGACCCAGGAAGGATCTTAATTCCGAGACATTTGCTGGCGTCGGTGTTTGATTCAGGGCAGTGACCTTGACTGGGTCTGGGGTCGTGCCTTTCTCTGAAAATATATGGCTGAAGAATTTTAGCCATATATTTTTTTTGGAATTCACATTTGTCCTGATTGAGGGTGAGATTGGCCGCTTCCAGTGCCATGCATACTCTGGATAGTGTTTCGTCATGCTTCCCAAAGTCAGTGCCAAAAACCAGAATGTCATCACTGTAATTAATACAGTTGGGGATTTGCTTAATTACAATATGAATCTCGGCTTGGAAAATTTCAGCTGCGGAGAATACCCCGAAACTGAGCCTTTTTTATCTGTAGAGTCCCAGATGTGTCACAAATGTTATGTTTCGACTCTCTGGGCTTAGTACTAGCTGTTGATGGCCCTTTAGGAGGTCCAGTTTGGAGAAAACTTTAGCACCATTCAACAAGTGTATCATGTCCGTGATACGTGGCGCCATGTGCCTCACTCCTTTAATGGCCTGGTTGGGTCTCCGCATGTCCACGCACAAACTAATAGTCACCGTCCTGAAGAAAGGCACAGATGCTATCTGGGACACCCATGTTGTGGGGCCCATGGCTGGTTCAATTATGTCTCTTTCTAGAAGTTTGCACAGTCCCTCCTCTACCTTCCGCTGTATAGTTACAGGTATGACCCTGTAGTGTTGGGCTACAGGCGGGATGTCCTCTTCAGTGTGCAATTTAATTTAATTATTTTGTAATTTGCCTAGCGCCTTGAATAGCATTGGGTGCAGCTCCTTAAATCATGCTCACAGGGTCTATGTATTTGTGTACCATCAATTTGTACAGTATGTGTATCAATCCCGTTTCAAATGCTTTCCGGAAGCTGATTATGCACCAGCTTTCGACCCCCGGTGGCAAGCACATGTATTAGAATTTTCAAACTGTCCTAGGCAATTCAGGGGAACGGTTTCCCCATACGGGTATATGTCTACGGTCGCCGGCTTGAGTTTTGGAGGACGCCGTAATTCGTTGTACATTTGTTCACTGTGGCTTCGGTCTCCATTAGGAACTCTGTCGGTCTTTTCTTTAGCCCCATGAGGAGGGTCTGGATATGTTCTGTCGCAGCAGAGTTATCTAGCGCATACATGTAGCCCCTCTTCTTCTGCTCACCTTCCAACAAGCTGATTTCTGTGTCTGGCAGAGATTGTTCGAGATATTCCACATCGTGTCTTGATCTCCGGTCTGGTTGTGAGCATGTGACTTACCTTTGTCTTTCCTGTGTTTGTTCTTACCCGATTCCTGCATCCTCGGTTCGGACTCTTTCTGTCTGTGTTGAGAATTACCGGCTCCTTCCGACGTTTGCGTTACCGTGAGGAAGGGCCTGGGCCTGTAGCGAGCACTGTCCTCTCTTCCCTCTGCCTCCCCCTCTCTCCCTCGCCACACCGCAGACAGATTTGAAATGTCCTTCCTCACCACAGGCTGAGCATCTCTGGCCGATTGCTGGGCAAGTTCCCTCGTGCGGATATTCATACCCACACCTGTAACAAAAAGGTTCTTCTTGTCTGCTGTCATTCTGTAGCCTGTGTACTGTCTCTGTGGTTGTGGTCGTGGTGAAGCTCTCAATCTGCGTGTCTACGGCCAATTCTGCCCTTGCTAGTGTTAGGATCTTGTCCAATGTGCTAGCCATTTGAAGTATTGTAAGGCCGCCGTGTTTGAATAATTTGTGAAATCACGTTTCATCTTATTCGTAGGTGCATTACATAGGCGTTCATCGTCTCGCCTTTTGCCTGCTTTGTACTGTGAAATAGGTGGCGTATATAGTCTACGTTGGTGTGCGGTGTAAAGTAAACAGCCAACGCACCTTTCAAGTCCTGAATTGAGTCAATTGAGCTTGCAGACATTTCATCAATGATCTCCCTAGTTGCGGGACCCACCGCCAGCTTAAGTAGGCATTTTTGCCTTTCTTCATCCACAGGCTCTGTTGCCCCCATTTAGAGATCAAAATCTCTAATCCACCTGAGCCCCATATTGCTTGTGTCAACCACATCAAATGATCCGGGTAATTACACTGCCAGAGAGACAGGGAGCCTGTATGGTGCTGCAGCCTGTGGGGCTTCCTGGCCCACTGCCTGCCCATCTTGATTAACGGCCTGTGGCATGTCTTGCTGGGACATTTCTGAGGTGTATCAGGAACCACACTCAATTCACACCCTTAGGACCTCCTTCAATCCTTCATACAGCCGTCTGTGAGGCATGAGCACTGTGACTATGGGATGTGGGAGGGAGGGGCTTCTGCTAAAGGCTGCCACAAGGCACGAATACCGTTGGTTTCCTGCTCCCCTTCCCTCACTCCCCACTGCTTCTGGCAATCACTGCCGCAGCCCCCGGGCTCAATCCACCACGGCACCATCTGAAATGTGGGGGGGGGCGCCCTCACTGCCACGGCCACAGGCGGCTCTCCCTTTTTTGGGCCTCCGCTGCTGTGTGTTTTATCTTCCCGGCGCTGGAGTCCCCCATGCGTCAGACGTGTCTCCTTCGTCGCCAGTGTCAGTGGGCCTGGGGTGGGGGACCTCCGGTGCTTCGCAGCACAAAAGGCACGGGAGGCTGGTGTCACACACAACACGTCTGTATTCCTTCACCTACATGATACTGCCCTACCCTGCTTATCTCGTCATTCCTGCCCTCTTCCCCCGTAACCCAACTTTCAACGTGACAGACATGCACGTCAGATCCTCAAACAAAACACGTTTGGATTACTTACTTGTAATCTTCATTACTCCCAGTCCTACTCTTGCAAGTACATAACTTTTGATAGCCTCCGCCTTACCCACGAGGCCTCAGTTTATATCAGTGTCATTGGACCCTTCCTATATCCAGAGATGGAAATGAGAGAGTTCTGTACTTTGACGAGGAAGAGTTGAACTAGGAAGGGGTCAATCCCCTCAACCGCGAAGGACACTAATATCATACTTAATCCCTCACCACCAATTTTGTTTTGAAGACCATAGTGCAAGTTCATATTCGCCAAGCCCCAGATTCCTACACCCCCACCCCAAAGGAAGCTGACCTGGGACCCTCCACATTCAACTGGTAGAGTCAAATAATTGTATTATGATGATCCTATGTGGCTGCCCTATTGATTTTTCACATGGATTTGCCCAAGAGGTGTCCACCCCTCTAGTAGATCTGCTCTGAATAGCGCCCCCTAGGATGTTGTTGTGGTTGCTCGTAAACCATCAGAATAAATGTCCTAATCCATCTACTAATGGTCCCTGAAGAAGCTTTCTGCCCACATCTCCGCTGCCCCAAACATCACCAGCAAGATGTTAGTTTTCCCAATGGACAGTCAAGGTATTCCAATACTGACCTCTCACATCTAGACAGTTCCGTGCCTCCACTTCGGGAGAGTGAGTCTCCATAAACAAGGCTGGGAGCCCTATCTCCTGAGACCTGTGACACCTAGAGGCAACCCTGGTAACGGAGGCAGGATTACACTGCAAGGCATGAGCCTCTTTTCAGATTTTCAAAAAGGTGGTGTGCACAGAAGAGCCCCGATCTCCCCATGTCTCCTGGCTGAGGCGACTATCACTAAGAATGTGGTTTTCAGAGTTAGATACCTCAACTCAGTAGACTCGAGTGGCTCAAAGGGGGGCTTCTGAAACATGCTGAGAGCCAAAGTTAGGTCCCATGGGGCTGGGGGTCACCAGATGATACCACTGGCCTTGAAACAGCTATGCTCTTAAGAAGCCTGGCCAACAAACCGTCACTCCCTGGAGGATGTGACCAAAGCTCCTTAAATGTTGTAATGGCACCCCAGGGAAGTATAACACTTCCTGGCCCTTTAAATGCACCTTACTGCTAAAACTGCAGAATCACCAGGAATCAGCAGATTCTTTCTGCTGCATCATGCCACAAAGTTGGGCCAATGACGTTTGTTCGAACGAAGCGTAGAAGACCGAGCCTTCTGCCACCCGAAAGGCTTAGCTTCTGTAATCCCCTCCTCTCAGCTTTCATGATTGGGATGTCACCCACTGTAAAGGAGAAAGCTGCCTGGGTAATACCCACAGGGGTACCATCTGTAGTTTGACTAGTACTGGGAACCAACCCCTCCTGGGCCAGAGAGGGTTCACGTATATTTTTATTTGTATTGGGAACCAACCTCTCCTGGGCGAGGAAGGGTTCACGTTTATTTTTATTTATTTGATGCTTATATTGCGCTTTTATTCAACTAGAAATGATAGTACCAAAAAAAATGATTACAAAAAACCCAGCTAGAGAAAATTACACGACAGTCCGGAAAAGCTGAATGAAGGAGATGAGATTTAGTTTCTTAAATTGAGAAAGAGAAGAACAAGAGCAGATGTTAAGTGGAAGAGCATTCCAGAGTTGATTTTCTAGAAGTTGAAATAATCTAAATCGTGAGGAGGCACATGGAGCATGGGGGACAGTCAAGTAGAAGTGAAGCCGAACATAGATTATGAGAAGGTTGATATAAAGATAGGAGGGAACAAAGATAAGAGCTAGAGCATGTATATTTTTAAAGACAAGGTATTCAAAACAGTGCTGGATTGGTAACAAGCCTGAACGTGCCAGGTAAGAAGTAAGGTAAGCGGACATATGAAGACGAAAAAGAATACGTACCGCAGAGTACAAGATTGAGCCTAGAGGAAAAAAAGCAAACTTAGGGAGTACAATATAAAGACAAGAACAGGAATGTATACAAGAAGGAACCATTGACTGAGGCAGAATTTTAGTGGCAGAAATGGTAAGTAAATGACATTTTCTAGATTTTATATAAATGAAACCGAAATGATTTGACAATCATAGTGATCTTGGTCAAATACCTATATTAACAAGCCTGGCTTCAAAAGGGGAGGTGTAGTGGAGCAAAAGATATAACGGAGCAGGAGAACTTTTTGAAAATGCAGGAAAGAGAAGGTTTTCTGTTTTATTGGAATTTAGACAAAGGAAACGAGCACATCCACAATTTTGTGGTAGTTAAACAAGCAGACAGATGTTGAAGGATAAAGACAGTAAATGATGGAAATGATACTAGGATCTGAGTGTTTTCTGCATAGAGGTGGACTTGAAAACCATAACCAGAGAGTAAAGCAGATAAAGGAGAAGTATAGAGAGTGAACAGAAGGGGCTCAAGACCAGAGCCCTAGGGAACACCATGAGAGGAGGAGCAGGAAGAAAGGCCTTTCTAAGAGACTGTGAAAGAAGAATTAGAAAGAAAGCAGTTAATCCAAGAGAAACCTGACCCTGAAAACCCCAAGAAGAGATTGTGGTGATTAAAGTGGAATGATGAACTATGTCAAAAGTAGCACTCTGGTCTAGAAAAATCAGAATATAGGACAGCTTAAGATGAGGAGCATTAACTCTTTGTTGTTATTGAAGATGCTCTGTGTTCAGCATCCTTTCTCTCCTAAATTGCAAAATGTGCGCTACCGATGGGTTTCCTCCTACGCGGGTGATTATTATAATTTTCTTTTTTTTTTGGTTCAATGCTACTCCAATCGGCCTTCTTGATTAATTGATTTGGACGTACATGAAAGATCTTGGTCTTGTTGTTAACCCTGCAAAATCAAAAATAGTAGGATTCGCAAATTGTAGGAAGAAATGCAATTTTAAGTGGTATATTGGAAATACGGCTGTTGGAAGCGTTGATTCGCCTATTTCTTTATTTGGGTTTCCTCGTGAATGCGAGATCTTCTCAGAATATTGTCTGGTTGAATGAGCATACTTTTAAGTTAATCGCGCAATTAAAAATGATTGACATAAATTTGGAAAGTTTTCATTGAAAACATTTAACCAGGTACTATGAGGCTAAAATTATTCCTAGGATCTTGTACGGAGTTGAAACCTACCCGCTAGCCATGCTGGACCACTTGTCCATCTTGGAGGGAAGAATTTGGAGACGAATAATGAACTTGCCAAATGGCTTTCTAGTGGCAGCAATAAGATAAGAACTGGGTATGGTTTCACTAAAGTCAAGAGCTTATTGGAACATTTTATCACTTTTACGAAAGATTATTTGCCCGGTGGAGGAATCCCTATTTGTAGATTTTAATATTTTCTATGCTTTACTGTACTAGGTACTTTTGTAATATGATTTTAGACTCAAAAACCTTTTCTATAAAGGATTTAATAGCTCATCCAGCCCGAGTAAAGTCACTTATATCAATATGATTGGATGATGACTTTGGAACTATTCCATTCTTGGTACATTTGAGGGATGATTGCAAAATGAGTGGCGTATTAGCCCCGTTTTTTAGTATATACTCATATAAACGGACGCGCTCGATTTCTGTTTGCTTTCCATGGGATCTGTTATACTCCAAACAAATCATGATAAAATACGGTAAGATTTACCCTGACCAAGGTTCCTGTAGGCTCTGTACACTTGCAGGAACATTGGAAACTGTTGAACACTGGGTAATTGATTGCGTCGCACTAGACAAGGTACGAAGAGTACACTTGGAAAAGTTGTTCCTTCTTTTCTCAGGGGTGGATGAGAATGTGATTTGGCATTGTTCTATCTCAGGATTTACTACATCTACAGTATTAGGAATTACACGTTGTATTAAAGCATTGAACTTTGAAGAATTATAATGATGATCTTAATGTGTAAAATTGATTATCATATGTATCTGTTGTAAATTCTATTTATTGTTCTAATGAGAAAATGTATTTTTAAGGAATTTATACTTCATGTACTTTTTGTGGTATTAAAGGTGGAGTTCTCGCAACCAAAAATAAAAAATTAACTCCTTATTAACAGCGCTAGTGTGCAGAATCTAGGCTTCGCCTTTTCCTGTAGTCAAAATGCCCTTGAAGCACAGTCAGATTTGACTTTTAATTTTAATTGTAGAAATCGCTGTATTTTAGAACAGCTAGATATGACTGTTATTAATTTGTATTATTCGTCGCATTTTAGAGCAGCTTGATTCTAATTGCATTTTATTGCTGCATTTTTTAAAATTTCATTGGGAAGTTTTTTTTATATTGTGTGAATATATATATATTTTTAACTGCCAAATTGCACCGCTCAAGTTACCAACTTTTCTGCGTACGATTTGTTATATTTATTTTTAAATTTGTTTATTGGCATTTTTTCAACAATATTGATTACATGACTTTCATATGTGCCTTGCACATATTCAATTGCAGTACATTTCACCGTAACTTTTTAACAAACAGTAACTGTCTCCGTGCTCTGTTCGTGTGTTGCAGTATCGCTTGTCTTGGGGGGGGGGGGGGGATAGGGCGGATAGGGGGGTGATCAGATTGCACAAGGGGGGCACTGGGGGGTGTCCTCCAGGGCCCAGCAGTAACTCAGATGATTTCTCTTAGGTTGTCCTCGTCTATCCTGCTTTTGTGTCCATCTCAGTTCATTGATTCATGGGGGCTTGTTGTCCGAGGGTATAAACATACGTCTCGTGAGTTCTTTCCATGCCTCGAGCGCCCTGCTGGACTCATCAGTGGACCTGGCGACACACTCCTCCCAAGCCTTGGTCTCAGCCAGCAACCATCGCTCCGTTTCACTGTGCCATATTTCGTATTGTGGTCCCGCAGGTTTTTCCCAAGACATAGCTATGGTCCTCTTGGCCAGTATACACGTTATGTCCATGAGTCTAACTGTGTGCTTGAGTTTGGCTAACCTGGGGTAGGTTCCCAGTAAGCACTCCTCGGGTGTCCAATTATATTTAGTCATGCCTGCTTTCTCGCACGTCTGTTTCACCCTGTCCCACAGTGCCCTTGTTTTGGGGCATTCCCACATCATATGGATTAAATCCGCTTTCTCTTTCATGCACCAGGTACAGTTTGACTCTGCTTGCTTGTTAAATTTGGCTATTCGATTTTGGGGTTAGCTAAGTTCGATTTAGCACATTCATCTGTATCTGCCGGAATCTGTGGTATCTAGATACCTCTTTGGGGAATATGAGTGCCCTGCTCCACTCCCCCTCGGTCATTTCTCTGCCTATACAGGTTTCCCATTTATTTTTCATTTCCATGCTCCG
Organism: Ambystoma mexicanum; assembly: GCF_040938575.1. Taxonomy (NCBI): domain Eukaryota; kingdom Metazoa; phylum Chordata; class Amphibia; order Caudata; family Ambystomatidae; genus Ambystoma; species Ambystoma mexicanum. The sequence continues at coordinate 1,535,113,448 of NC_090931.1, forward strand.
GGGGTTAGGTATATCGCTCAGGTGTCCATATATTAGGGATATTGGTCTGCTGCCCTCCCCCATATTGCGTACGATTTGTTATAGTGTGTGATCGGAAATACAAGATCCATCAATCTTGTAGTTTTTGAGCAAATACATATTTAATTCTGATGCGCGTCAGGGACCAGCAAGTCTGCGCGTCACACGCAGGCTGCCGGCTGCTTGGAACTCCGAGGAGTGGCGAACTGGTAAGTGTCAATCTCCTGTACATTAAAAAATGTACAAAATATTTATAGTTATGAGCATGGACCACAGACTGAATGCACTATTGGTAGCGCAGAGACTAGCGTGCAATGCAATAGTAAAAAATACAGTATATTGGATACTGATTCCACAACATGCGAGTCAGGAGCAACAAAAACGCTGCGCTCTAAGCCAGTTATGGAGGTAGACCTTCTGAGCGGCCCTTGTGACACTGGATAACATAGAAAGGCTAATAACGTTGATGTAATTAAGGTGAAACATTTTCCTACTTCAGATGTCCAGACAGAAGAAAGGTCTGTGAACTCCTCATCGAGTATACCTCTGGATGATACTCCTGATACTGTATTATTAGCTGACCTTCATGATTATAATGCACTAACAGACAAGTCACTTAAAGGTATATGCACACATAAAAGTGGCGGTAGGAGGTCATACCTCAAATATCTCACTACTTAACACTCGCTCTATGGACCAAAATGCCACTAACATTTGTGATTACATTCTTGACAATCATGTTGACATTATGTGCATCACAGAAATGTTGCTAAATATTGATCTAGCCACCCCTGAGGGCTATACATTTTTTGGGAAAAACCAGGAGAATAACAAAGGAGCTGGGATGCTATCTTAGCAAGGCAAGAGCTTAGTATCTTCCAGTCACAAATTGCGTGTGAGGGATGTGAAATGATGCTACTGAAGGCAACCCCACTCCCTAACCATTGCATTCACATCATTTTGGTCTACCTCCCACCAAATGAGACTCCCACTTTCAATGAGTAAGTAACTAACATTCTAGCCTCCCTTCATCATTTTGGGAGACTTTAACAGATGGTTCATAATGTCTTGGACACTGAAGCTGCGCTCTTAGAGCAGTTGCTTCAGAATATCAATGTTATTATTCACAGTAAAGAACCTCCCCGTAATAAGGGTAATGTATTAGTTTGGGTGGCAGCCAGGAACCTGCATTTTAGCCCTTTGGATGTGAAGCCAAGTGTGTGGTCAGATCATTTATTTCTTAATTTTAAACTCACGTTACTAATGAAGCTGGCTCAGAAAAAGAATGTGTTAAAAAATGTAACCAGCAGGAATTTCAATAAAATACACACAGGAGATCTGGAAGGTTGTATGACCAGGCTTATGGAAGCTACTCCGGATACTGACTCCCCATACATGTTAGCAGCTAACTATGATACATTTTTTGTATGATTTATTAGAGCGCGTTGCTCCGATGAAATCAAAGAAAATTAGAGAAAGCTCTAATAACCAGAATTGGTATACACCCGCCTAACCATCCGGAAGCAGGAAAAAAGAAAAGCTGAACGCAATTGGGGGGATGTGGGGGAGATAGGACTGAAGACAATAAGGACCATCTGCAAATCCTTGGACAAACTATACAGGAGTGAGATATACGAGACAAAAAAAACATTTTTAATGCAACGATTGAGAAATCGGGAAATGATACCAAAAAGCTTTTTGACATTTTAAGGAAATTAGAAAATCCTCACGTCCAGTCGGGCCCATTTACCACTACGAAGGATAATTACTGAGGTCCAGCCGGCCTTTGCAGATAAAAGTGAACTAGCCCATCTTAAAATGACTGCCAATATGATCCAGGCTTACAGTTTGGATAAACTTAAAGTTTAAAAAAACCTTTACAAGCTGCTAAACCAATGTTTGTTTTAAATACACTTGGGAAGATGCGCCCAACAACATGTTTGGGCGATACTATCCCTTCTAAGATTATTTTAAACAATGCTGAATTATTCACTCGTTCCTCACACGTTTCACCAACGCCACTTTCTCTCAACTCTGTCCCAGACAATATAAAAATGTAGTAGTTACCCCTTCAGTTAAAAAAACCTGGTCAAGATACCAAGGTATATAGTAATTTAAGACCTGTAACAAATGTCCCGTTTCTATTAAAATAGCTGATAAGATTGCTACTGTGTAACTTCAGGGACACTGAGAGGGATCTAATATTTTAGATCCTGGGCAATCGGGCTTTAGGTCTAACCATGGCACTGAGAGTGCCTTGGTGGACCTACAAACCCACATGCTCAACATTGTGGACAAGAGCAAGCCAGAGCCGCTGATGATATTGGATTTATCAGCAGCCTTCAACCTTGTGGACCATGAGAGGCTCATTGCAACCCTTTCTGACTTAGGATATTGTTCCCGAGAAGCTATCACGTGGATTAAATCATTCCTGGATAATAGGAAATATAAAATCTGTTGTGGGGGGAAGAGGGGAGTGCTGCCTCAGAATCAGCACCAATCGCGTTCAGTGTGCCTTAGGGTGCAGACCTCTCGTCGGCACTTTTTTTAATGTCTACATTTGTTCCCTGTCTGACCTACTTGACAAAATGGGAACTCGGTTCACCTACTATGCCGACGACACTCGGTTTATAATTGAGCTTATTGGGGATTATGCTAAAGATGCTTGTAAGATCTCTTGCATTTATGAGGCAATTCAAGGCTGGATGTCAACTAATTGGCTATGCCTCAATGGCACAAAAATGAGTTCCTCATATTTGGGTCATTCCAAGCAATAGCCAAGTTGGGAACACAGTTCTCTGTATTGCGATGTTCCTCAATGGAGAATACTATGTCTAATAAGGTCACAACTCTAGGAGTTGTTTTTGAACCTTCTCTTGGGGCCGATGTTCAAGTGGATACATAATGGTGGACTGTCAAAGTAGGAATATTACTACTGTAAAAGTTATTTAGAATGTCTCTATACAAACTAGATTTGATTGTGAAGATGAATGGTAGAATGGTGTGTTAGTGATATACACATAGGAGAAATGTCTACACAAAAATGTGCTATTTGCACAAAAAAACGTGTTCACAAAAAATATGTTGATTGGAAATGAATTGTTTTATAATTGTTCAAAAATGTATTTTATGAAATTGTAACAGAATAAAATGATATATTTTTAATAAGAACACACTCTCTGGTCCTCAGTATGCGCTTTCTGAAACACATTTATTGAATTTTTCAGCACATAGGGCATCCTCTCTGTTTAGTACAAGTGGACAAAATAAACATACCACTTAAGAGTGCTAAGACTAGTCAAGCCATACGTCTCCAATAAAAATGTTGAGAGTCTGGTAAGAGCAACCATAATGCCTATGATTGATTATTGCAGTGCGTTACCGAGTGGTGCCAGCAAGAATTATATCCAAAAACTTCAGTCCTTGCAGAATGATGCGGTTTGCATCATTAAAAACATTCCTAGGAATGAACATATTTCGACACACGGAAGGAACCTTCACTGGCTGCCGGTTGCAGCCAGGATTTGTTTTAAGGCCAAAAAATTGTGTTTACGGGCTGGCCCCATCTTACTTAGGTGAACGTTTGGCACAACAAAAACTGCTGTGAACTACTGGGTCAAGCAATAGTATGTATTTAAGCTGTCCCAAGAACCAGGCGTGCTAGAAGAAATGGCCGCTCCTTGCCGGTTCAGGCAGTTCTGGCCTGGAACAAATTGCCAGTAGATTTACGGACCGAAGAGACTTGTTAACCCTACGTAAGCGCCTGAAAACTATCAGGCCGATTCATGGAATAAATGTGCGCCGAAAATCCCGGCGCAGAGGGGCCAATACGTGCGCTGCGCCGAAAATTAGCGAAAAGCGCAGGGAAACCAGCGCACGTCGATTCATGGAAGTCCGTGCGCAAGAAAAGCAGAGGACGTGCGCTGAAAAAGCGCGCGGCGCAGGCCGGCGCACAGGTCAACCAACGTCGTGCGCCACGGCCACTGCGCTATCACTCCGAGCGCAGCGCACAGCTCTAAAGTAGGCGGAACACAGGGCGGGACACTCGGAATGGGGAATAAAATGGGGCACAACACTCGGAATGGGGAAGAATGTGGGCGGCACGGGGAAAGTATAGGAGGCAAGTGCGCGGAATGCCCACACGCTCGCATACAACACGTATTCATGGAATAGAATAGGGCAAAAAAACGCACGCTCAAAGCAGCGCACAGGCACAAACAGGCACAAACACGACCGCCACAAGAAAGCAGGCGGTAGCGTCTCTGCGCCTGCAAGAAATGTGCGCTAAAAGGTGCGCCAACAAATAGCACCTATATACAGACATGATCAATGTCCAATACTGTGGCCCTCCAGGACAAATGACGTACAAAGGGGTACCCACAAACACAGACACGCGCTGAGAGAAAAAATAAACGTGTGCGTGCATACCGGGGTGCGCCGGAAGTTGCACACGCGATATGGCCGGGTACGTGGATTACAGGGGTGCGCGGGAAGTTGCACACGCGATATGGCCGGGTACGTGGATTTCAGGGGTGCGCGGGAAGTTCCACACGCGATTAGTCAGGGTACGTGGATTGCAGGGGTGCGCGGGAAGTTGCACACGCGATATGGCCGGGTACGTGGATTGCAGGGGTGCGCGGGAAGTTCCACACGCGATTAGTCCGGGTACGTGGATTTCAGGGGTGCGCGGGAAGTTCCACACGCGATATGGCCGGGTACGTGGATTTCAAGGGTGCGCGGGAAGTTCCACACGCGATATGGCAGGGTACGTGGATTGCAGGGGTGCGCGGGAAGTCCAACACGCGATATGGCCGGGTACGTGGATTTCAGGGGTGCGCGGGAAGTTCCACACGCGATATGGCCGGGTACGTGGATTTCAGGGGTGCGCGGGAAGTTCCACACGCGATATGGCCGGGTACGTGGATTTCAGGGGTGCGCGGGAAGTACCACACGCGATATGGCAGGGTCCGTGGATTGCAGGGGTGCGCGGGAAGTTCCACACGCGATATGGCAGGGTACGTGGATTTCAGGGGTGCGTGGGAAGTTCCACACGCGATATGGCCGGGTACGTGGATTTCAGGGGTGCGCGGGAAGTTCCACACGCGATATGGCCGGGTACGTGGATTTCAGGGGTGCGCGGGAAGTTCCACACGCGATATGGCCGGGTACGTGGATTGCAGGGGTGCGCGGGAAGTTCCACACGCGATATGGCCGGGTACGTGGATTTCAGGGGTGCGCGGGAAGTTCCACACGCGAATTGGCTGTGTGCTCCCAGGCATTACCTGTACACCCTCCACGGCCCCTGCAGGCAGCACACACCACAGGGAACTACCCTGCACACCTGCTCATGTCTCCCACCACCCCCATCCACCAGGGACACCCTCCACCAGGCCACCACCCATGTCTCCCACCACCCCCACCCCCCAGGGGCACCCTCCACCAGGCCCCCACCCATGTCTCCCACCACCCCCACCCCCCATCCACCAGGGACACCCTCCACCAGGCCCCCACCCATGTCTCCCACCACCCCCAGCACTGTGGGGAACCTGCCAGCAGGCCCCCACCCATGTCCAACCCATGTCTCCCACCACCCCCACCCCCCATCCACCAGGGACACCCTCCACCAGGCCCCCACCCATGTCTCCCACCATCCCCACCCCCCATCCACCAGGGACACCCTCCACCAGGCCCCCACCCATGTCTCCCACCACCCCCACCCCCCACCCCCCAGGGGCACCCTCCACCAGGCCCCCACCCATGTCTCCCACCACCCCCACCCCCCATCCACCAGGGACACCCTCCACCAGGCCCCCACCCATGTCTCCCACCACCCCCAGCACTGTGGGGAACCTGCCAGCAGGCCCCCACCCATGTCCAACCCATGTCTCCCACCACCCCCACCCCCCATCCACCAGGGACACCCTCCACCAGGCCCCCACCCATGTCTCCCACCACCCCCACCCCCCATCCACCAGGGACACCCTCCACCAGGCCCCCACCCATGTCTCCCACCACCCCCACCCCCCACCCCCCAGGGGCACCCTCCACCAGGCCCCCACCCATGTCTCCCACCACCCCCACCCCCCATCCACCAGGGACACCCTCCACCAGGCCCCCACCCATGTCTCCCACCACCCCCAGCACTGTGGGGAACCTGCCAGCAGGCCCCCACCCATGTCCAACCCATGTCTCCCACCACCCCCACCCCCCATCCACCAGGGACACCCTCCACCAGGCCCCCACCCATGTCTCCCACCACCCCCACCCCCCACCCCCCAGGGGCACCCTCCACCAGGCCCCCACCCCCAGCACTGTGGGGAACCTGCCAGCAGGCCCCCACCCATGTCCAACCCATGTCTCCCACCACCCCCACCCCCAGCACTGTGGGAACCTGCCAGCAGGCCCCCACCCATGTCCCCCTGGCCCCAGGTCCTGACGATACACAATCATGGCAGTAATGGCCAGCATACCCAGCACAAACACCCAGGCAAGGATTGCATGCACCCACATAGTGAATGCAATCACATGACACAACCCCAAAGGCAAGTATGCAAAAGAACACATGTCCGTCACACACACATACACAATGGGTGCAAGTGAATGTCAAAACCCATATCATGACATGTAAGAAACCAAAGAGAAAATAACACAAGTGTAAAATAATATAAAAATGTATTAAAAACACAAATCAAGTAAACCAATAAAACATACAACTATGTGGCAAAGTAAATAAAAGGTCCATGTCCGAGAACAAAAATGATAAACCAAAAAACAAAGGATTAAAAAATCAATATAATTTGTCCAAAGCAAAACCATGTAGTAGGAAATCAAAGAAAAACCATTACGTCATGGTGTAAACAATAAAAAAATTAAAAAATGTATCTCCCAAAATATAACAATATATACAGGAATGTTCCAGGGTCCATGAGCCCAACAGCACAAATGAAACCTAATACTAACTAATAAAATAAATATGTACAAAAAAGTGGCCATTGTCCGAGCGGTCCAAAATAATAAAAATAAATAAAGGAAACCTAGCACTAACTAACTAAAAAACTATATACAAAGGCAGCGGGCTAGTCCTGCGGCTCACTTGGTGATGCTGGCCAGGGCATCCTCGAACTCCATGTCAATGTCCTGGAGGCGGGACTCTGTCCTGGCCCCGAGGTCTCGCAGGGACAACCCCATGTGCTCACCAAAATCCCTGCGAGCCTCCTCGAGGCACTCAGCCCGCCTCAATGCCCGACGCATGGAGATCTCCGCCCTGGCGAGCCGCTCCTCTACCGCCCGCTGCCGCTCCGCACCTATCCGCTGGCCAAACTCCTCCCACACGGAACACACCGCCATGCCAGGGTTGCCCTGCCCTCCGGCCGATGCCTGCCCCTCTGATCTTGATGGCCCTGAGCCATGATGCCTCCCACGTCGAGCCCGCTGCTGCCTCCGACGCCACTGCCTCTGCCAGCACGACGGCATCCAGGCTGATGGTAACCACCGACGCCGTCGTGCACGTGCCCTGCCCGATGATGCCGGCACATCTTCCATCTGCTGGGGTCCACTTGCTGTGTCGTCCACCCCTGCTGGACCTCCGACTCCCAACTGTGGCAGGGATGGGATCCCCACCGAGCTGGCTGCATTGGTCGGGGCAGGTCCACAGGGGGCCATGGTGGCATCTGGGCCGGAAGACGGCAAGGAGAACGACCGGTGGATAGCCTGCACAGAGGAGGAGAGGGCCGTCAGATTGGCCAACACATGCAGGAACCCCTCGAACATGGCCGATCCCAATTGGGCCACGTCGGCACGGTGCACTTCGTGATGACGTGCGTGCTCCTCCCGGGAAGCACGCACGTCATCACGAATCACAGCTGTGCGCATCGCGACCCCAATCAGGACCTGCTCCACGCGGCCAGGGGTTCCCACGGCCGCAGGTGGAGGGGAGTCAGTTGACATGGACATCCCCACTACCTGCGGACGGGCCTGGGACGGGGCATCCCTGCTGGTGCATGGTGGTGCACTCACAGGGTCAGGGACAGCGACATGCACAGGCACCTCCACGGTGACCTGTGCTGCCTCCTGCCCCTGGACTGCACCACTTGCACCAGCAGGGATGCTCCCACCAGGCCCCATGTGTGCACCAGTGTCGGCCTCCTCCTCCTCTGTGCAAACCACCAACCTGGATGGCTCCTCACCGTCTCCCGCCGTAGCAGGCCCCTGTGGGGGCTCACCCACCCCTTCCGCTGCAGCCGTGGGGGCATCCCCGCCGCCTTGCTCCACAGCGCCGTCTCCGCCCTCTTCTTCACTAGCCGCTGCGTAGAGGGAGACAAAGGACACAAGCATCAGGCTACTGTAAAATGGTCCCCTAGACAGGAAGCAATAGCAGATGAGCACCCCTGTCAAAGTACACTTCCATCATGTCCCTCCACAACACATGGGTCAGTCCAGGCAAAACACACACAGTAACAGGCATGGTGCATGCCATGCACATTTCCATGCATGTCCAATTGACTCTTGAAACATTCAATGATATGTAACTCACAAGCATCATGGCTCATGCATATCACATGCACACACTTCACCTCAGTCACATCCATCTGGCCCCAAACACAACGAACACAGGCGAAACAAGGGTTAGTTGGGTGCGTCACAGAATCTGTGCATTGTCACACACATGTGTCATGCATCCATGGCATGCACAAGTCACAGACACGCAGGTCAGGCACACAGACATGGCTACCATATATGTACCTGGCATCAGCACCCATCCTTCACCCCCATCCATGTCCAGGTACAGAGACTGGCATGCTCTCATGTCCTAAATCTGCATAGGGCTCCCCATGCCACATTTCAACACATGCAACAACCATGTGGTTCACACATCACTGGTCGCACATGCATTACCATGATGTCCCTGCACACATACATGCATACATGGCCCATGGCACACATACAGGCAAGTATCATAGAACCAGCACACCGCAACATGCCCTGTCTCACACAGTAATGCTTGCACACTTACCGCTCAACTCCAGACGGGCCTCCCTCTCAAGGACCTGGGCGTGGAGCGCTGGGCGTACGCGTTCCAGGACCCTCTTCTGGATGGAACTCATGCGGCCCCGGCCCCCCTCCACGAGGCGCCGGGCCTTCACAAGGGTCCTGGACCTCAAGTCCTCCCAGCGCTTCTTGATCTTCTGGACGTTGCGGGTTGCCACCCCCTCCGCGTTGATGGCAACCACACAGTCGGCCCAGATCCTCTCCCGTCCTTCCTTGCTGGCGCGGGACGATCCAAAGAGGGCATCATACTGCCCCAGGACATGCTCCACCAGGACACCAACTTCGGTGGCAGTGAAGCTGGTGCCCCTCTGCCCCTCTGGCCTGGGGTTGCCACTGGTGCCAGATGTCGAAGTGCCCGACATGGCAACCCCAGAGGCAGGTGTGGGTGGGCAACTGGGTCCTGGGGCTGGGCTGTGGAGCGATGTAATCCCAGTTGGGAGTCTTCAGTTCCAGCAGGGGTGGACACAGCAACTGGACCCCTGCAGATGGCTGATGTGCAGGCACCAAATGGCAGGGCACGGTGGCAGCAGGCAGGCAGGCAGGCAGCAGCAGATAGCACGTGGGAGGCTGCTCAGGGCACTGGGGGGGCAGTAACTCGGCCTTCTGGGCAGGAGCGTGGTGTTCCGTGTGTTTTCGGGTGGCCAGCTTGATACGGAGTGATTTGGCACGTGAAATTCCTGCACGTCAGCGTGAAATCCAAGGAAAGGGCCTTAGCGCGTAAGTGCGTCAGCACGCATACGCGATTCTATTGGACCAGAGTCCCTCACCGCCTAAGCGCGTCTGACGTGATCCGCACGGGCGTTCCCCACTCAGCACGTGATGACGGAGCACACGTGGAAATACTGCACGTCAGAGTGTCATCGCGTGTAATTGGCCAAAAGTGCGCGTACACGCGATTGGCCAATGTACGTGTATTACATCGCGTGTAATTGGCCAAAAGTGCGCGTACACGCCATTGGCCAATGTACGTGTATTACATCGCGTGTAATTGGCCAAAAGTGCGCGTACACGCCATTGGCCTATGTACGTGTATTTCAGGGGTGCGCGGGCACTTACACACGCAAGTACGTCAGCGCACCTGTATGCCTGCTGCGTGGGAATTTCCACACGCTATTGGAGTGGGAACTAGATTCCAGGGGTGCAAGGGTCACACGCTCGCCTAGAACACGCGCAAGGCATTAATTTGCGCACTTATCAATAAACAAGCCAGATGCCAGGATGAACATACCGTTCCTAGCAGCAGTGGCAGTGGGCTACCAAAGGAGGAGGAGGAGGAGAGTCAGGGCAGAATATTCACACCCAGAACCAGCCTATTCGGGATGCCTGATGACCAGGTGTATGGGAGGTACAGGTTTCCAGCACACATCATACTGGACCTGGTCAGTGAGTGGGAGGATGACCTCACATCACCCACCCTGTGCTCCCAAGCACTCAGCCCCCTGCAGAAGGTCCTGAATGTACTGCACTTCTTGGCCACTGGATCCTTTCAGCGGACAAGTGCCATAGTGGGTGGTGTGTCACAGGCCACGCAGTCACGCTGCCTACACCAGGTCTTGAACATCATCACTGCACGGCCATCAGTCCGCAGGCACATATATCTCCCCAGGACTCATGCAGAAAGGCGGACGTGCATCCAGGAATTCTATGGTGTGGCTCAATTCCCCAAAGTGCTTGGTGCAATTGACTGCACACATGTGGCTCTACGTCCACCCAGGGCAACAGAGCACATCTATAGAAACCGCAAGCACTGGCATTCCATCAACGTGCAAGTTGTATGCAATGCCAAGGGAATCATCACATCAGTATATGCCAACTATCCCGGGTCCACCCACGACAGCTTCATCTACAGAATGTCTACACTATGCCGGGACCTAGAGGCTGGCCAGCATGGAGATACATGGCTGCTTGGTGAGCATGAATGCCACTGCACATGCATGCATGTCAGATACTGGGTCATGACACAACACCACTAATGATACCCATCACCACCTCCGCAGGGGACAGTGCCTACCCTATCAGCCCCCACATGATGACCCCAATCCGGAACCCCACCACGCCACCCGAGGTAAGGTACAACACAGCCCACATTGCAACACGGGGCATAGTGGAGCGCACATTCGGAGTGCTGAAGTCACGCTTTCGCTCCCTTGACCGTTCTGGCGGGCAGCTGTTATATGCTCCCCGAATAGTGTGCAGGATCATAGTGGCAGCATGTGTCCTGCACAACGTTGCAACACGCCGGGGCCTGCCCGTGGACATGGTGGTGCCCCCACATCCACAACCACATGCACGCCCGCTGCGCATGGGAGGGGAAAGGGCACGGGGGGTGGCAGCCCGTACGCAACTGGTGGCCAACTTCTTCACCTAGGAATCACAGTGCTGGCTAGTGCACACTGCTCTGGCACATACCATCTGACAATCAATGATGACACTACCTGACAATGTCACAAAATTACTTGACAATAAACTGTCAGATACACATCAGCCTGAGATTGTTAACATGGAAGTGTCACTATGTGTGCACCCCTACCTACACATACACCAGCAATGCATCACAACGAAAAGACACAACTCCATCAATCAAATATGCATTGCCACAGGCGATTCACTACATGACAACATTGCCATGTCACCCATTCCCTTCACAGTCCCGCCACTGAGGACACCATGTCATGGTATGTGAGAGCAAACAAACTGGCCATCACAACATGACACCGGTGTCACAAATAGCAGTGCCCCAAATGGAACATAGCCGCACTTGAACAGCTAACCGCGCTGGAGCCACTACTACACACCTGTGTAAGAGTAATTTCAATCAAATTACACACCAACCCACCCTGAAGCCCACCCAAACAAGACACAATGCATGTAATCAATGGTAGTCTCATTACCTGATTCTGCTGGTATGTCCTCACCGTCCAGATGTACAGTGATGGCGCCACGCAAAAGTGTCAGTGCACATCTACCGACATGTAGTCTGACTCCAGAGAGTATGCCCGTGTGAAGAACTGTGTGAAATACCTGCAAAACATGAGCAACATATGTAAGTAGAGGCACATATCAAACCATCATGCATAGTTAGGTGCAACAACAATGTACACTATGAATGTCTACACAGTATTGACTATGGACTGGCCAACAGCTCATGGGAGTCCAATGTCACCGTGTAACTTGCTGTCACTTGGGCACACCCTTTGCAAGCCCATGGAAACGGAAGCAGGAGGGGTGTGGATGTCTGCTACCCAAGCATCGAAACCAAACTCAGGACAAGCCTGCATGTGCCCAGCCACAATACAGTGTATGCCCAGGTACCCACACAAGGCAACACTCTTGGAAAAGAAAAAAGAAAATTGAGAAAAAATGGCCATGAAAGGGCCGGCGGGGGGGGGGGGGGGGGGGCACCTATGAGGTCCGAGGACAGGATGCACGCCACAATCCACCTGTGTGGATCATGGGAAACTAAAACACCCCATAGGCTCGTGGCCCACACGGCTACTCTGTTGTGGGAGATGAGTCGCTATCGCTCTGGCCAGACCCTGCAGCTGACTCAGGAGGTGGGGGAGCTGCCTCAGAAGATGGTGTGACAATGGGAGGCAGCCCACGCAAAGCACGAGTTTGCTCCTCCATGGCTGCAAGCAGGCGGGTCTGGTAGTTCTGGTTCTGGGTTATAATCATGCGGAGGTCCCCATGCAGTAACTTCCGGGATGACCTGACCTCCGCACGAGTTGCCTGCATCTCGGCCGAGAGCGTCCGTGTCAGACGCTCCAGCTGCTCCTCTGTCCTTCTATGGGATGAAGCCTCAAGCTCTAACAGGGTCGACCTGAGGTGATGGAATTCTTCCCTCAGGCTTCCCTGTGGCGCTGGGACTCCATGGAAAGTGATTCCCGCAGAGTCGCCAGTGCCGCCCGCCTGTCCTTGTTGGACACCAACATATCCTCCCTGTGTGCCTGGCAGATGGACTCTGTAGCCTGCTCCAGTCGCTCCATCAGCCTTTCTGGGGGGACAATGGAAGTGGCCACCCTATCCATGGCCTGTGCAATCATCTCGGATGATGCTGCCTGTTGGTTGGCCATACCGTAGATGGATTGCTCCCAAGCGGTATTGCCAGGTGGCATACGGCCACCACGTTGACGGGCACCACACCTGCCTGGGGCAAGGCGGACTGCGCCTTGCTGTGCCGGCAAGGCCTCAGGCTGCAGGACTGCATTCCCTCTCTGATCTGCAGCCCCAGGAACAGGATCAGAGATTGTGTGGTGTGGCCCTGCATCCGTAACCACCGGAGGCTGAGCTGCCGACACTGACATCCCCATTGAGGGCAATGGCCCGGCTGCAGGTGGGTCGGACAGAGGAGATTCTCTCCCAAGAACACTCACCTGCGACTGCACATAGGTGTCATCCTCCGAGTCTACACCTGAATACTGCTCGGGGGAGGAACCCCCAGAGACACCCCTCGACAGCACGACCTGCAGCACTTGTGGGTTTTCACCCACAAACACACCACGTCCCTCACTTGTGGAAGGTCGGCCCGGGTTGCCCTCCTGGGACGGCTCAACCACCACATCCCCAGCATCAACAAGTGCTTCGTCCCCTGCAAAGACATGAAAGAGAAAAATGGAAACGGGCATTAGCACCATGGCATGCAACAAGGGCTGATGAACAACAGAGGCAGTAGTTCTACGACACATGTCCCACATGACTGGGAGACCTCCTATGCATTCACCATCACTGGGTCTGTAGGGGAGGCTCAGGGCATACAATGTACAGATTGGAGAGCAACGCCTGCTCACCATGCTGCCTAGCACTGCCATCACACATTGGCCGGTGATTGCCATGTCAAAGGCACATGCCATCACACACATGGCATGTGACATAGCCACCAAGTGAAGAGGGAGAGGAGGGCAACTTTTTTGGATTTCTACCACTCTGGTCCTGACATTGCATCATCACATCAATAAGTTAACATGTTGTACATGGATCTGCTAGTCCAAATTGGCCACGATGCACAGTGCCTTGTCTACATCAACAAAATGCAGTAAACAATGAGATTCCACCTCCCCATCACCTTTAAAGGAATCATATAGCATTCGTGAAGCACCGGTCCAGGAATGTATGAAGGTACAGCGGAGCACTGAGGGGTGGTGGGGCAGTAGGGGATGCCAGTCAACAATCCTACTGGTGCTGGTGTCATTCATGTCACGCAAGTGCAGGGGTGGGTGGCACAATGAAGTGCAAGGGGAAGTGGCGGCTGGAAGTGCTGTACAAGGTAAGTAGGACTTAACGTCAAGGGCAGATGGTGTTAGGCGCAGACAAGTGCTGGGGGGGTGGCATATAGGGGTACAGAGACAATCATGCAGTGCTGTGGGCTCGGAGGGGACAGGGGAGGTACACACTGCATCTGGCTCGGCAAGGTCCTTGCAGATTTCTATGTGTCCTGCAGAGTTGTCACATGCCGCAGATATGTGCCCTTGGATTGGGGATCTCATCTTGGTGAAAAGGGTGAGGCGCTATTGCCTTTGGAGCATGTGGCAGGCCAGTTTGCCAGAGGATGAGCATGATGCAGGACATTCCCTCTCTGCCACCCGGCACCTGTGGTCTGGGTTCACAAGATCCGAGTCATGCCAGGACTCTGCATTGGCATGGGGCTTCAGACAGGTGGTCATGACCGTGGCAAAGACATCCAGTGTACCTGACATAGAGTGGAGCATGGAGTGGGCCCTGTCAGAATGGGAGTGAGCCTAAGGGGGAGCTGGATGGGGGGGAGATTTTGGCAGCATGAGCCTCGACTGACGCACACTTCATGGGTTGGAATACCAAGAAGGTGTGTGACAGTGGTGAGGGTGGCTTTGCCTGTGGGGTGGTGAGGGTGAGCTGGGAGGAGAGGAGAATGTGATCACTCCAGGAGAGAGGAGTGCAGAGATGGACGGAGAGGGGAAAGTCAGATGAGATCAGAGCATCAAGAGTGTGCCCTGCAGAATGAGTAGGGACAGACGGGAGTCTAGAGGGTGAGAGGGAGTTGCTGAGGTCACAGAAAGGTCACGTGGGGGGGTCAACAAGCATGCAGGTGGATGCGTACAGCAACAAGGAAGAGGATTTCTGTGTCTGGGGACATGAGTGAGGAGGAGAGGTGAGGACACTCAGAAAGGAAGTAGTACATTTGACCAGTTTTCCCAGACACAGTACGCACAGTTTGTGAATGTCAAGGTGTGGTAGAGAGAGACGTCACACAAGCCATTCCAGAGTGGAGTAGGTCTAAGTAGGAGTGACAGTGGCAGGAATACCCTCAGGGAAGCCAAGGGCACACCCCCCCTGCACAGTAGTGGCGGGCCAAGGAGAGGGTCTCCTGAACATCAGGTAGGAGTGTGTGAAGGATGCAGACAGAGCTGGCCGTCAGACATGTTTCCATGAGACCAAGGATGTCAAGGTGCATAACCTCATGTAAGTGACAGATATCGGAGGAATGCCTGATGCAGCCGCAGTGAAAGGAGTGTAATTGTGGAGGAGGTTGACCGCCTTGGAGGACTTACGGGGAGTGCTAGAGATCAGAGGTGCAGCATGTGTAGGAGTTGGAGTGGGAGGCGGAGAAGGATCATGGGAGGGTGCAGGGAGGCAGTGCAGGATTGATGAGGAGAGAGGAGGGGGGACAGCAGGAGAGGAAAGGAAGTTGATGAGATGTGGGTAGCATTTCTCAAGGAGAATGAGGTTGGCCTAAGGGCCTTGGACTGAGATGCTCCCATTACCATGCACATCAATTGTGGCCTCTGAGGATTGGAAGGAGGCCAGGAGTACACCCCAACGGGTCCCACCATTGATGGTGGAAGAGGAGCAAGGAGAGAGGACAGGGACCATGTGAAGGGTCTATGGGACAGGCAAAGGCATGTATGAGCAGATGTCAGTGAGAGTTGGCTTTGAGTAGGCTCAGATGCACTTGTCAGCAATAGGGTGGGTCGCATTGGAGGGCAGGGTGCCCTCATTTGACTGTTAGCAAGCAGGTGTCGTGAGTAGGGCACGATGGTCTGAACTGTAGAAGTCAGGGAAGATAGACCATGAAGAGCAGCATGGAGTGTGAGGGAATGGGGCTCGAAACCAGACGGTACCAAAGCACACAGGTAGGAGGTGGATGTCAAGGCAACATCCACAGTATGACAGCATGTTGGTTGGCATTTATATACAGAGGACGCATTAGCATGTGGTATCATTGCATGTCAGGCATGTGAAGATGAAACTTGATTGGCTGGGGGAAAGTATAGGAATGGTATGTAAGACATCAGATGAATAGACAGGGGAGTATGAGCAACAATGTAGTGACAAAATGACAATTCAAGGGCAACTTCCATGGTGTAGGGCCATATGTGCACTGTTGCCAGTTGGGATAGTGCTGTGGGCAGATGGTGTTGCACTGAACATACTGGATGAGGCACATGGGTGCCACTATCAACTCTGCCACACACCCCCTTGACAGGCACCCAACATGAATGCTTCACACACACACCATGCACATGGATAATACACACATGCATGTGCACTCACCGGATGATGCCTCGTAATCAGGGAGATCTCCCACACCTTGGAGTTGTCCCTCGGTGACGTAGGATCCAGCTACGGACTCGTGTGGTGTGAGTTCTATTTCCTGTGCTGGGGACCCACCTCCAGTCACCAAGGTTGCGGCATGACTTGAGGCCAGCTTATCCTTTGCCCTGCGCTTAAGGTCATTCCAGCGCTTCTGGCAATCACTAGCTGTGCGCCTCACTACTCCAAGGGCACTTATTCTGTCAGCAATGGTCTGCCAGTGTGCCTGGCGTCTGGCATGTGTGGTCTTGGACCCTGCAACGATGACCATTTCCCTATCATGATCTGACACATACTGAACAAGTGCATTCAGTTCGGCGTCTGTGAAGCTTGGCTTCCTTGATGGGCCGGACTGTGCGGCCGTGCCTGGTGAATCAGCCTGTGCCGGACGTGCACTCTTCCTCTTGCGCTTGGAAGGGGGTGGGGATCCAGAGTGTCCTACGCCGCTGTGGACACTAGGGGCAGGAGCCGTGGTGGACTCAGTACTGGGTGTGTGGGATTGCACACT
Organism: Ambystoma mexicanum; assembly: GCF_040938575.1. Classification (NCBI taxonomy): domain Eukaryota; kingdom Metazoa; phylum Chordata; class Amphibia; order Caudata; family Ambystomatidae; genus Ambystoma; species Ambystoma mexicanum. The sequence goes on from NC_090931.1 coordinate 1,535,130,588, forward strand.
CAGCATGGGAGTAGGTGCAGGCATTGGGGGTAGTGGGATGGGGTCAGGCCTGATCTGAGGTGCATGAACTAGGACCGACACAGTCTTGGCAGGGTGTATGAGAGGTGGGGTGGATGGAGCCACACCCTGGCTACGGGGGCCAGCAGATGACCTATCTGGCATAGATGCGCGTGCCCTGATGACACCAATGTGCACCGGTGCACGTGCAGTGGACCTGCTGACCTGGATGTCAGCGATGGGATCAGCCTCGGACAGGTCTGCTGCCACAATGGGCTGGTCCGACGAGGGCTGATCAGGGTTGGTATCAGCCACATGACCCTCAACTGGGGGGGGGGGGCATGGGTGTCCCTGACTGGTCCTCCAGACTGGGGGGGACAGGGGCACCCTGCAAGTCACAACCACGTCCCCTAGTGGATCCTCCACGGCCACCACGTGTGGCTCGGCCACCTTTGCCACCCTTACGGCTTGCACGCCTCCCAACCATGGCACTGATGTTATTGTGCGTATGGGAGTCGGTGTGCACAATTGTCCTGGGCAATTGGGTGTCAAAGGGGTTGGGTACCAGATGGTATTCGTACCCTAGTGCAGTGGCAAGGCTATATGACACCCCTGGGGAAAGATGACGGGTCACGCAACGCACAGGCACCCCAGAAAAGTTAAGGAACGTGCACAATACCCCTCCTAGACCACGTGTGCTGATGGAAAACCCTGCACTACGCTGTGGCATCCAGTAACACAATGAACGTATGCGTGTCACACGCAGCCTAGAATGACCTCTGAAGGGGTAGGCTACACACGGGGCAAGCACAGAAGTTAGATACGTGCGTGACTCACCGTCTGCCAGGTAAAAGAGCGTGAAAAATGAGCGCGTTTGGTTGGCAACACCCCCGCCAAAAGAAGATGTGTACGCTGTCTGAGGAGACAGGACAACAGTAGAAGGGGACACTGTTTGAGGGAACAGGCCCAGGTAAACCAGTACAAGAGGAAAAAGAGAAAAAGCTGTCAGAGGTAACAGGGAGTACGAACTGGAAACGCCGTGAAGTAAATCGCGTGTGAAACGACAAGAAGTACAGAATTCACCCACTCGCTCTCCACGAAAAGCACGTACAAGGAAATGGTGTTCTACACTACCTTATATACAGGCCCACACGTACAGCGTCACCTACGGCGTGTACGTGCTTGGCCCATGTTCACCAATCACACGCTTTGTCACTTCTGCGTGTGGATCCTTTTTCACCAATCACACGCTTTGACACTCCTGCGTGTAGCTCACTTTTCACCAATCACACGCTTTGTCACTCCTGCGTGTAGATCCATTTTCACCAATCACACGCTTTGTCACTCCTGCGTGTAGATCCATTTTCACCAATCACACGCTTTGACACTGCACGTGCAGGTAACTATAGACGCACATATGCTGGTGACGGGTTTTCCCGCGATTCGCTGAGTGTGGGGTTTTCACGTGCAAAATCACTCCCTATCAGGCTGTCCACGCGTTCAAACACGAAAGACCACGCTCCTGGCCAGGAGGCCAAATTACAGTCCCCCAGAGCCCTGAGCACGCTCCCACCTGCCATCTGCTGCTGCCTGACTGCCTGCTGGCCACGTGCCCCACAGTGCTGGTGGGTGGGGGTGGTGGGAGACATGGGTGGGGGCCTGGTGGAGGGTGCCCCTGGTGGATGGGGGTGGGGGTGGTGGGAGACATGGGTGGGGGCCTGATGGCAGGTGCCCCTGCACTGCTGGGGGGTGGGGGTGGTGGGAGACATGGGTGGGGGCCTGGTGGAGGGTGCCCCTGGTGGATGGGAGTGCAGGGGGACATGATCAGGTGTGCAGGGTAGTCCCCTGTTTTGTGGGCTGCCTGCAGGGGCCGTGGAGGGTGTACAGGGTACACCTGTGAGGGCCCACCCAGCCTATTCGCGTGTGATAATTCCCACGCACCCCTGTAATACACGTACCCTGGCCAATCGCGTGTTGAACTTCCCGCTACCCCTGTAATACACGCACCCTGGCTGTTCGCGTGTGATAATTCCCGCGTACCCCTGTGATACACGTTCCCTGGCCTATCGCGTGTTCTACTTCACGCGTACCCCTGTAATACACGTTCCCTGGCCAATCGCGTGTTGAACTTCCCGCTACCCCTGTAATACACGCACCCTGGCTGTTCGCGTGTGATAATTCCCGCGTACCCCTGTAATACACGTTCCCTGCCCTATCGCGTGTTCTACTTCACGCGTACCCCTGTAATACACGTTCCCTGGCCTATCGCGTGTTCTACTTCACGCGTACCCCTGTAATACGCGTTCCCTGGCTGTTCGCGTGTGATAATTCCCGCGTACCCCTGTAATTCACGTTCCCTGCCTAGTCGCGTGTAGAACTTCCCGCGTACTCCTGATTTGAAGATTGCCCGCTTTGCTTTCCTTGTTTGCCTGCCCTGTGAAGTGGTCCAGGGTTAGCGCAGCCCTTAGCGATGATTTGGCGATTTTGATGGCTTTTCCTTGCGCGAGGGCGTTCTTGGGGGCGTTACTGGCGCTGCTGCAGGCTCGCTGCGATTCTCTGCGCCACGGCTGGTTTGGGAGCATGAAATCCATGAATACGCTGTGCGCGGAAATCAGTTTTAGCGCACGTGCCTGGCGCAGACTATCGCAGGCGCACGCTGTGCGCCAGCCGCGTGCGCTACTTGTGCGCTGGATTCTATGAATTACCCTGAAAATTGTTTGACAGATGCTGGTCTAATCTATTCTCTCCCAGTATGTTTTATGTGTTTGTCTCTTTGTGTGCCCTGATGCCTGTGGGCTACGGCGCATGGTAAATAAATAAATGAAGAATGGAATTGGAGACGAATTAAAGAGCAGTTTCAGGTGAGCAGCCTGACCTAAAATCAGATGATTGAGGAGGGAGAAGGTTGTGAGAATTACGATAGAGTAAAAGTTGAGAATTAACACATTTTTCAAGATATTTAGACAAAAAAGGTAAAATAGAAAAGGGCCACCCATTAACTGTATTAGAAGAATCAAGAGGGTTTGTTTTGTTTCTTTTTGCTGTGACTAGTTTCTTCCTTATCTTCCTGATCACCTGTGCAATTATGGGAACAGGAGGGAATGCATATCCCATGGTTTTGGGCCATTCCATCGACAGTGCATCCACTCTTCATGCCTACTGTGTCGTGAATCTGGAGCAGAACCAGGGCTTTGCAAGGGGAAGCAAACTGGTCTAGTCACAGATTCCCAATTCTCTTGCAGATTTCTCTGAACACTGTTCATTGGAGAGACATCTCTCGTGACACTGGGAAAACCCTTCTGAGTTTGTCTGCTGCTACATTGTACACGGATAGCCTGCAGGGAGTGTAGATGAGCCTCTGGCAATGACCATTTGTCATTGTCTCCAGTAATAATGGTCAGAGAGGCCGGCGAAAAGCTCACTCCTTTGAGGAATGAAATCCCAAACACTCTCAGGAGCAGCACCCTTCCATCTGGGGACTTCAGTCACTGATGCTACCTCTATCCTGCTCATTCGCTTAAAATCTTCTTTTGGAGTAGACGGCAGAGCTTTCCTGTTACCCCCCCCCCCCCACCCTAGTAGTACTGTCCTCAACTTCTCCAATGTTCTCCTTAACACAGTCTTCTCTTTGCCATGTGAAGAATCCTGTGGCGTCCTCACAAAGACCCTACCTAAAGTCTCCTTCTAGGCAGGTTGTGGAAGGCAGCCGCTACCTGATCCTAAGCCTGGGGGTGGTATTCTCTGGGAGGATCACCTGGGAGGAGAAGGGCCGCAAGTAAATAGGAGGACTCCATTGGGAGAGACACAGTATTTGTCTTCAGAGGAAGAGATGGTAGTGATGCCAGAATATGTAATGGCTTGCTGTCGGAGTGAGGTTTCCCTTCCCAGACCTATCCATTTTGTTGGTCTGTAAACTGTCATAATCAACATAGGAAACAGAACATTAATAATCTGGCTTCATAGGAATCTGATTCTCCCTTAAATCTGAATCAGTCATTTATCAATAGTAAGACTTCCCAACACAAAGTTAGCCACATTTATGATAGTGTAAACTCTTGTAATCAACAGGAGAATGATGGATGTGGACATCGGAACATTAATATCAAGTCCCCCAATGCCCAAAGTACTGGGATGAGGAAGAGGGACTCGGAGACATTAGACTGCAATGTGCAGTTTAGTGGTTCTAATGACCCACACCTTAGTAGGTCTTTTCAATATATAAGACCCCCTCAGGTACAGGCCATTAAAAGTAGGGAGAGCAGAGGTTGCAGAGACTCCACATTGCAGTGGCAGCAGAAGAAGGGAAATGGAGCCACCAGAGTTGCTGCTATCTTCAGATCGAATGATGGTCCAGAGGGGTTGCCAACATTGATGGCCTTGAATGCAGAGGTTGCGCGGCAGGAAACATTATTGCTAAAAGCTTTCCCCCTGGAGAGAGAGGCTCGCCTTATTGTAAGCTGGGCTGCAGTGGCAGGAGAGCACCAGAGTGTTTCAGGAGCAATGACCGCTCCGTTTCCGAATGTCATTGGCCGTGGGAAATGAACCGTAGGAGTTTACCGTGCAGGAGGCGGCAGAGGAAGCAGAAGGCACTGTGGCAGCTGTGCGAAACCAGAAGGTGTCTCACACACTAGTCCCTGCGGACCTGTCATCCAGCTGGCCAGGACACAGCCATCGCTTTTGGGTCCAGCTCCTGGGGATGGTACAGAGCGGGAGGATCACCTGGGTGAGGGGTCTTTGGTGAGTGGGACACTGGATGGTGAGACACGGTATCCCCTTCCCTGTAACACCTTTATCCCATCCTGCCAGGTAGGATATTTAGGAACTCTACCCCCCATTTTTGTAACACATACTCTCTTTCCTTACTAACTGCTCTTCCCAAGTCATCCTGGGCCCCTGCTCCTCTCCTACTTCCCTCTCCACTTGGTCAAGCGCACATGCACACAGCTTAGAGGGAACCTTGTAAAAACCCTTCTGAGTTTGTCTGCTGCTACATTGTCCACGGATGTCCTGCATGAAGTGTAGATGAGCCTCTGCCCAGTGACCAGTTTGTTTATTTATAGCGCGCGCCAGACCCGAATGTATCCGGGCGCGTGTTCAAGAATACTTTAAGCTTACATGTTACAGTTACACATTCCAAGTAGTTACAGGGTGCATTGACAACAAAAGGATGACAATATATACACCCACACATGGTTATATACACAGGTAATTGTAAACAGAGGTGTATACACAGTATACATTGAAAGTCAAGGAGCAAGGTGGAGTAAGCGGGGGAGATAAACATGGAGGTATGCGTTCAGCTGCAGATTAACAGGCGGGTCAGACGTGAGTAGTCCTAGTGCCGTCAGTTATAGGTCATTTTCTTTGAACCATTTAATACAATTAAGTCTGAAGTGTGGATAGGATTGGTCAGACCTTAAAGAAGATGGGAGGGAGTTCCACAACTGGGCCGCTTTGACAGGGAAGCTGATGGCTCCGGCTGTGCTCAATTTAAACTGGGGCACAGCTAGCTGGTTGGTATATGCTTCTCTGGTAGGTCTATTAGAAGTTCCTCTTTTGAATCTTTCTGTTAGGTATTTGGGGGCTAGGTCATTAATACTTTTGAAAGTTAGTGATGCAGTTTTAAGTTTAATTTTGTCAGCTGTAGAGAGCCAGCTAGATTGTCTTCTGACATCTGAGATATGCTCTCTTCCTGGGATTCCTAGGGCGGCTCTAAGGGCATTGTTCTTCAGGGTTTGGATTTTTTGCAGCGTGTGTTTATTAGACCCTATGTATAGTGCATTGCAATAGTCAAATTTCGATAATACCAGAGCTCTTGATAGAGTGAGGCAGCTGGCGGTGGACAAGTATGGTTTAGCTGCTCTAATCAGCTTACAGGTGTATGCGGTGCTAGAGGCCATCACACTTACCTGCTTTGTTAGAGAGAGGCAAGAGTTGAGGTAAAAACCTAGTGTTTTTACCTCTTTTGCTACTTTAATGGTGTTGCCATCTATAACAAATGATGAATAGTCATTGTTCAGTCTTTTGATATTTTGTGTCTTCCCCAGTATGATGAGTTCCGTTTTGTCATCATTCAGGCATAGACCATGACGGGCCATCCATGCCTGGATGATGAGGTATAAGGCCAAATCCTGTTAATAATCCCCTGAAAGTGGGATGAGAATCTGAGTATCATCTGCATATTTTGTGTAGGTGACACCCAGAAGGTCCAGATCATCAAACGGGGGCTTCGTGAAAATGTTATACATGGTCGGAGAGACACAGGATCCCTGGGGAACGCCACATGCGATATGTACTGGGTCAGCCGCTACAGACGTAGAGAAAACCCTCATGGTTCTGCCACTTAAGAACAACTTGATCCATGTAATGGCATGTGTGGAGAAGTGGGCCGCGGTTTCCAAGTGGGTAGAGAGCACATCATGATCCAGCAAGTCAAATGCCGCAAAGAGGTCCAGTAGGAGGAGTAGGGAAGTTTTTCCAAGATCTCTCAGCTCATCGACTTGGGTTTTGAGATCGATAAGCGCAGTGTCGGTACCATGTTGAGTGCTGAAGCCTGACTGTCTGGTACCTAATAGTTGATGCAGCTCCAAATATTTTTGGATCTGTAGGTAAGCCACACTTGACTAGTATTTTTAGCAGAAATGGTACCGTAGTGATTGGCTTGTAATTAGTCGGGATGGAGGGGTCCAAGGTTTGCGTTTTAAGGAGGGGGAGGACCCATGATTGTTTAAGGTTGTCTGGTATTGTGCCTGATGCAAAGGAAGCATTAATAAGTTTGGAGATAAATGGGGATAGGTCTCTGGCTGCGTTATATCAGTTGGGCTGGGCATATGTCACCTCAACAGTTGGTTGGTTTGAGCGGAGTATTATTTTTTCAATCTCTAAAATGGTTACTTTGGTAAAGTTGAATTTATGTTCTGGTTTGGTAGAAGTAGGTGGTTTACCACTTTGATTGGTTGAAGGAAGTATATTTTGTTTCTTTTTCTCAATTTTGGTTTGGAGTGAGGCAATTTTGTCGTTTAGAGCTTTTTGGATGTTAGAGCACCACCTTTTATTTTTGTCACAGTTGTCCGGAACAGGGATAGGGTTTTCCAGTTCCTTTAGTATAATAAATAGCTCTTTGGTTCCAGATTTAGCCTGTAGTATTCTGTTGTTAAAGTTCTCTTTTCAAGCTCTCCTTATTTCATTTTCGTAGATCTTAGAGGCATTGATGAGAGCTACTTTATTAGTCTCAGATGGAGTTAGTCACCAGGCGGATTCACATTTGCGTTTTTCAATCCTTAGGGACTTGAGGTGAGGGGGGAACCAGGTGTTTAAGTGTGCTCTGGGCTTGCTTTTTCTCATTTTCAAAGGGGCGCTAGTGTCCAGGGCTATGGCCATGGTTGACTTGAATTAGTTCACTAGGGCTGTTGGGTTTAGTGATTCAGATAAGGAATTTAGAGTTGGGAGGATAAGTGGTAGAAGTTTGTCCGTAGTTATGTTTTTTTTTAAATTTCTGGTTGGTAAGGGGGAGGGGCAATATATTTTCTTTGGGTTGGGTGGTGTTTTCATTGATGAGGAAGGTTATTAGCGCATGAACTGTCCAGATTTGTGGGCAGACATCAGTAATTGTTACATTACAGTTGTGGTTGGCTACCTAGTCGAGGGTTTGACCTTTTTCGTGGGTGGGTTGTGAAATTCTTTGGGTAAATCCAAGTTCTGTAATGACATTAATATGTCATAAGAATGGTCCGAGAGGCTGGCGAAAAGCTCACTCATTTGAGGGATGAAATCCTAAACTCTCTAAGGAGCACCACCCTGCTACTTGGGCACTTTAGTCACTGACGCTACCTCCACCCTGTTCATTTGCTTAAAATCTTTCTTTGGCATAGACGGCAGAGCTTTCCTCTCTGTTCCCCCCTCACTAGTAGTACTCCTCCAACTTGCTCCTTAATGCAGTCTTCCCTTTCCCATCACAAAGACCCTACCTAAAGTCTCCTCCCAGGTGTCCAGGGGAAGGCAGCCGATGCCTGATCCTAATCCTGGGGGTGGTATTATCCGGGAGGAGAAGCTGGAAGGAGAAGGGCACCAAGGAAATAGGAAGGCTCTCTTGTGAGAGACACAATATTTATCTTACTCGGAGGAAGAGATGGCAGTGATGCCAGAATATCTAATGGCTTGTTGTCGGAGTGAGCTTTCCCTTCCCAAAGCTATCCAGCTCCTGGGGGTGGACCAGTGCGGGAGGATCACCTGGGTGAGGGGTCTTCGGGGAGAGGGAGTGGGACACTCGACGGTGAGACACGGTATCCCCTTCCCTGTAACAACTTTACCCCATTCTACCAGGTAGGATGTTTAGGAACTCTACCTTACCCCAGCCCCTTTTTACAACACAAACCCCCTTTATTCACGAACTGCTCTTCCTAAGTCATCCTGGGCCCCTTCTCCTCTCCTACCTCCCTCTCCACCTGTAGTGTCCCCTAGGGCTCTATACTCTCCCCCTGGCACTTTAATATCGACCTTGCACGCCTCCTCTTTCTCCTCCAACTTCCAGTGTTAGGCAGACAGCACACAGTTCTTTTTCAAACTCCCTGCTGACCCTCCATCATCCCTGACTGCTTATCTGCCATCCAGTCCTGGTGTGCCTCCAACGATCTCTGCCTCAACGCCTGTAAACTGAGATCCTTCCCATCAGGACCCCTGCTCCCTCCTTCTTCCCCTCACTCTGGTCTTCCTCCTTGGGCTCTCCCCCTGTGCCTTCAACTGAAGCCACAAACCTTGGAGTCCTCTTCGACTCCTCTCTCTCCTTCCTCCCTCACACTTGGGACATTGCCAAGAAGTCCCACTTTAGCTCTTCTTTCTCAAATGAATTTTACCTTTTCTCTCTTTCCCTCAGAGGCTCAATGTGACCCAACCCTGGTTCTCTTTAGGCTTGACTACTACAACAGCCTCCTCCTGAATCTACCCTCTTCCACTCTGCAACCCTTCCAGCTAATCCAGAATAGGGCAGCGAGACTTGGCCTTAGCCCAGGGGCCGCATCTCTCCTGCACTAAACAGTCTCCACCGGCTCCCGGTTGCTGCACAGATTCAATTCAGATCTCTCTGCATCATCCACAAGGCTGTCTGGGCCCGGGGACCACACTGTCTTACACTTTATCTCATAAACACTCTCCCTCTAGACCACTACGTTCCTATGGCACCAACTGTTTGTGTGTAAAGCCTTTTGCTAAACAGAGGGCAGAGGGTCGTTTGCTTTCCTCTGCGGGCTGCCTCCTATGGATTGCCCTCCCCACCCCCCCTGCGCCTTGAGCAGGATTTTCTCAAATTCCGGAAGCTCCTTAAGACTTTCCTCTTTTCCTCCTCCTTTCCTTCTTCTCTCCTCTGCTAATCCCAAAGTTGCTACGAACGGTGTCCTGGGCCCTTATGTATCCTTTGGGCCCTGACCTCCCACACCAATTCTGCCCAGCTCCTGTCTTTCCACAGCACTTGCATCTGCACACCTTCCGCCCTGGAGGCTCGCACTTACGTCCCAGTCTGTGTAGTACTCAACATTCCTAGCACTTCATCTGTGGCTCACCCACAAGCTGGGACTCCCCAGCACTTACCCCTCTTCCCTGCTGCACTTGGGCGTTCTGAATACTCCCAAGGCATAGTAGGTTCATCCGTCTCCTTCTCCGCCGCCCACTGCTCTTAAATATTGTGTTTTTAATTTGTTTCCCACTCTTGCTCCCTCCCTGCGCTGTGGGTGCTTTGAAACAGTATTTTCTTATTGTATAAGTGCCTAACAAGCAAACAATAAATAAATAAAAAACATTCACACAGACAGCCTGCTATGAGAGAAAACAGACTAACTCCTGAGCATTACACCTGACGTGTCCTATTACAATAGTCACGGGAAGTCGGGCAATTACTGGCCATCACACACACACACACACTTGACTTCCATTAAGCTTCCCCACACGGATAAAGGCGGAGCACAATGGCACACTCTGAGCGAGGCAAAGTACACGAGGAAACAGCAGTTAAGAGACGCCAGCTGAACGAGAGAAGAAAGATGGCAAAACAGAAGGGGATTGCAATCAGGAATTTCCTTTGACCTTTTGGACAAGGACCCGTTACTTTCCAGAAACATTGAGAATGGATTGCGTAAGAATCGGAAACCTGACTGAATCCTGCGTTGTGTTTCAGAGATACCGGGGGCCCTCTGCGTCAATAATCAAGGCAGGGAGAAAGAGCAGCCACTCTGGAACCGTCCTTGGCTCCAAGAATAAAGCAGCGTCGGTGAATCAACACAGCCGGTGATTGATTGATTTATTTATAGAGCGCCTTACACCAAGGCGCTGTACAATGGAACAACTTAATACAAAATAACAACAGATACCATTGGGAGAAAAAATTACATCTTGAATCATTCAACAACAAAAACAGTGCAAAGAGCAATTAACTGAGGGGGGGAAATGGCATGGGAATAGGATTGGTGAGGGGGGCAGGAGAAGGATAGAATGAGCGTAAATGGAAGGGGGAGAGAGGAATTAGATGAGGGAAAGAAGGGGGGGAGAAGAGAGGGCAGGGGGTCTTTCAAGGTGGAGAATGGAGGAGGAAGGATTTGAGGGAAGTGCGAAATGAGGGGAAGGCCGTGGAAGAGCGGATTGAGAGGGGGAGAGAGTTCCAGTGCAGAGGAGCAAGGAGTTGGAAGGAGCGGAACCGGGTGGAAGCGCAGGGGGAAGGAGGTACAGTGAGAAGGAAATGGTCAGCGGAACGAAGGGAACGAGAGGGGGAGTAAAAGGAGAGAAAGGAGGAGAGATGAGGAGGAGCAAGACCATGTAGGGATTTGAAAACAAGGCAGAGAAAGCAGAATTTTAGCTGTAAGTGGAAAGGTAGCCAGCAAAGGTGAGGGAGCAAGGAGGAGATGGAGTCACGGGAGGTAAGGAGACAAAGAGTACGAGCAGCGGAGTGGTATATGGATTTAAGGGGGGCAAGCTGAGATGTGGGAAATCCGAAGAATAGAGAGGAGCAGTAGAAGAGTCGGGAAAAGATGAGAGAGGAAATTAGGAGTTTGGTGGCATGGAATGTGAGGGAGGGATGGATTTTGCTAATATTGTAGAGGTGGTAACGGCAGGTGAGTGAAATGTGTTGTGAGAAGGTGAGAGAGGAGTCAAATAGAACGCCTAGATTACGAGTATGGGTGGAGATAGGGAGATTGGAGGGAGGAAAGTGGATGAAAGGGGGAGGAGAGGGAGGAGGAAGAGTATTCGAAGGGAAGAAAAGGACTTCAGTTTTATCAGTGTTAAGAGAGAGAAAGCGGGAGGACATTCAGTTCTTGATGGCTGTGAGACCAGAAGAGAGTTTAAGGTGGTCAGGTGTGAAGGAGGAGAAGGAGAGAAAGAGTTGAGTATCATCCGCATAGAAGTGATGGGAGATGCCAAAGGAGGAGATAACAGGAGCAATGAGGGAGGTGTAGAGAGAGAAGAGGAAAGGACCAAGTACAGAGCCTTGAGGAACACCGTAAATAAGAGGAAAGGCAGGAGAGGTCTGGCATCCCCATGAAACAGCAAAGGAACGGGAGGAGAGGTAAGAGGATAGCCATTTCAGAACAGAGCCTTTGAACCCGAAGGAGGAGAGTGTGTGGAGTAGGAGTGGGTGATCAACAGTGTCAAAAGCTGCAGAGAGATCGAGGAGAATAAGGATAGAAGATTGCTTTGCATGCCGAGCAGAGAGGAGAGAGTTGAGAATAGAGGTGAGAGCAGTGTCAGTGGAATGTTTGGGACGGAAGCCAGATTGGAAAGGAGGAAGGAGAGCGGATGAAGAGACGAAGGAAGAGGGTTGAGAGTAGGTAAGGCGCTCAAGGAGTTTAAAAAGGAAAGGCAGAAGAGAGATAGGTCTGTAGTTAGCGGTGAGAAGTGGATCAGCAGAGGGTTTCTTTAGAATAGGAATAATTGTTGCATGTTTGAAAGCAGAGGGAAATGTAGATGAGGAGAGGCAGGAGTTGAAGAAAGTGGTAAGGTAAAGGGATAAGAAAAGGGTAGATCTTGGGGATGAGAACGGAGGGGAGAGGGTCAGAGGGGGCGGACGTGGGGTGGGCTTTGGATAGAAGGGAGGAGACATCAGAAGGAGAAATGGATGAAAAGACAGACATAGAGGGAGGAGAGGGGGGAGGAGGAGAGAGTGAGTCAGAGCGGGAGTTAATTTTTTGGCGGAGTGTGATGATTTTGGAGGAAAAGTTGTTGCAAAGTCAGAGGGAGAAAGTGTGGAATTGGATGAGGGGTCAGGAGTAGGAGGAGAACGAAGGCGGGAAAGAGTTTGAAAAATCTGACAAGGATGAGAGGCTTGAGACTGGAGAAGATTAGAGTAGTAGGAGGACTTGGCCGTTGCAAGGCAAGAGTTATAAAGTGCATGGTAAGAGAAGTAAGAAGTTTGATTAGGAAGCGAGGGAGTTTTGAGCCAGAGTCTCTCTAATCGCCTGAGGAGGCGCCGCATAGAGCGGAGATGGGAGGTAAGCCAGGGTTGAGAAGGTTTCCGAGTAGGGCGAAAGAGAGAAAGGGGGTAAAGTTGGTCAAGGGCAGTGGAGATAGAAGATGAAAGGGAAGAGAGAGCATCTTCAGCAGAAAGTAATGCAAAGTCTTGGTGAGATGGGAGAGAAGAAGAGCAAGTGTCATAGAAGAGGATAGCGTTAAAGTCACGCAGGTCACGACGTGAGTAGATTGGGGGGAGGGATTAGAATTAGTGGGTGGTGAGAGAGGAGAAAGGGAGAAAGAGAGTAAGGCATGGTCAGAGAGATAAACAGGAAGAGAAGAGACAGGGGAGGAGGGATAGGAGGAGTTAAAGATGAGGTCAAGAGTGGAACCAGAGGAGTGCGTAGAGGGTGAAGGAAGGAGGGTGACACAAGACTGGTCTGTGTTGAAGCGAAGGTTGCAAGCAGCAACATTGTATGGGTAGCGCTGGATTGAACATAGTTAAAATGCATATGATAAGAGACGCAAGTAAAGTTGAGCTGCTGATGAGAGATTGAACTTTAAAAGCAAGATAAAATACCTTGGACAGAGTAGTCCAGCACCACGTGGGGGCTCAATCTAAGGTCTCTAAGGTATCCAGCTGAGATGTGGCAAAAGCGAAAGTGAGGAAAAGGTTATATCAAGAAGAAAATGATTAATTGTGAATCAAAGTGGTCCTGAGACGGGTCAAGCCAAATCCTGTGCACAGTCGAAAGTCTTCAATTTTGATGAAGTAGAGAAAGTTTGGAAAAGTAGATACATTTGGTCCGAGCCCAGCAGAGGGAGACCCGGGGTAAACAGTAAATCACCCAAGAAGTTGTACTTGTGAAATTCTAAGAAGAAAGGAACTTGACAGCAAAGAGACTTTGGCACAGAAGGCCCTGATAAGGTTTTGAACTGCATCCTAGTGCTAGAGAAGCCAGATAGTGTGTTAAGCTCGAGTGTACCGCCTTGTGCCGTGCTGAAAACATGGGAAGTGGAAGCCAACAGCTTCAATATCCTGGCATATCATTTCTTGAACACTTTTCTTTTGCATAACAGCAAAATACAAATAGTGTGTTTCCCACACTATTTGTATTTAGAAGTAAGGATTGGCAATAGGTGTATTAGTATAGGCCCTTTTATTTTGCCAGACTCTACTAGAACTGCGTTATTATTATTTGATGGTCGTAGCTTGCTCCCATCTTTAGATTTAGATGGGCATGGTCACTTCTGTATGTCTTACTGTTTGATACCATGCCTTCCTTACACAGCAGAGCAAGAAGACGCGTATGCAGCAACCAGTGACTTCACAACTGTCGGGTAACTACGGTATGCTACGTAATCGCCTGCTGGCCATTAATTATTTTGTATACCGAACCGATATAAAGAAGTTGAAGGGGCATACTTAGAACTCTGTAAACAGACAAGAAAGGCAAGTTTATAATTTTGACTATAAAGTCTAGCGTTATTGCCAAAGCCAATGGAGGGCAATACTGAAGCAAGCTAATTATAACCCTTATTGCCAGAGCGAGAAAGAGGCAATACTTGATTAACACCTCAAAAACCATTGTCTAAGCCAAAGAAGAGCAAGTGTAATAAGGAGCCATTGTCAGTATTTGTTTGATGTAAAAGTCGGAAAACCAGCGTGGCAGGAGAGAAGCCGTCCTGATGGAAAGCATTCAGTAGGAGAGGAGCATAACCTGCATTGCATGTGGCAGTCACAAGAGTTGAACAAATAGCACCAATATGAATCATGCCTTCCCAGAAGAAGCAATACATGTTTGTTGTTGAAAGTCAAAAAAATTCCCAAATGGTTTGAAGTGAACCTCACCACAGAAGTACCTGAAGTAGTATTAAGAGCCTTTTGTCCTGGCAGGCGAGTATATCAGGATAGGGACTTTTTAGTGGTAGCCCTGGCAGGTTAGCGGACCTGTAAGAAGTCAATGAAGTACTGTGTTGTGGTTAACGGTTATGTAGAGGAGGAAGTGGCAAAACCACTAAAGTGTTTTATGAACTATTGTGGAATCATCCTGATAAAATGTTGTTGATACAGATGAATTGTGGAAGTGCTATATTTCTGAAGAAGTTGTGTTGAACACTTTGCCACAAGTGGAGAGAGAAAGACTTGTCGTTGAAGTCAGATGAACTTTATGATTGGAACTTGACTTCAAAACTGAACTTTTCTATTTGAACCTTTAATTTAAAATCTTGCTTTGAATCTGGGAAAGGGGATCCAACCCGGGTCACAAGGATATAAAGTTATTAGGTTTATTTTGGACATACCTGTAATTTCTTTTATATTTGAATTACCATAAATTCCCTTTTGTGACTTTGACATATAATGTGAGGGACAGAATTCTAGAATATTTCCATTATCTTAATTTGGTAGGCAGGGAAATGCTCTTTAGGTTAGGGATAGTGAGGCGTTTTTCAAACCCTTTTGAGCTTTTAAAATGGCATCTTGTGAAAAACCTTTACTAAGTTGTCCGCCTCATATTTCTGACCCCTCGCATCCATCTGATCTCACCTCTGACCTTAATATATTCCCCCACTTCTTCCTTGAAGTCACCTGCGACCTCTCTACTACTCCTTTCATGAACCTCTCTTCTTTTAGCCCCCTTTTGAATCTGCTGACGTACCCTGACGTTCCTCCCTACCCTTTACACTCCTCATCTCTCTTGCTCCACCTTGATCTCCTTCTGCTTTCACCTTCATCTCTGTCCAGAACTCTTTGATTCCAAACAGCAGTACTACTGTCAAAAAGCCCGGAACATATGTAGTGGACTGTCCCTGGCCAGGGTAACATCCTCGCTTAACTGCATTCTGGTAATTCTTTTCCAAGTATGAAACTGCATTCATTAAGCAGTAATGGTTGTGATTTCTTTGTCACCTCTGCGGCGCCCCTTCCAGTAGGCGCTCCATGCTTTTATGAAGGCCAGCCGCCATCTTGGTATTCCACTCAATGGACAGTAGGATCAGGAGTGATGCAATGGGTCTCTGCGTTTTAGGTTTACACGTAGCTTGTGAGAATCTGTGAAATAATGATCTCTTGGTGGTGGTTCCCTACACAAGCTGTTAGCATGTGGTGAGCTGTATTGTCACAGTGGGCCCTGTGTGTTCCAGATTCTGTTATGTCTAATGCACTTTTCTCTTGCAGGCATGACTTGCCATATCCTGTCATAAACCCCAGTGTTCTTCTGTCAGGGTTTAAAAACTGCATGCAAAAACAACATGTAGGAATTGGGAGTCCGCCACCTGCTGTAGGTCACACAAATTGGGGATGGTTGTGCAGAGGATTACTTGAATTTGAGATGTGTTACCAATGCGCGGAGATCCTCTTATGCAGAGGGGAATGCCCATGTTCAGGTTGACCGCCCCTTGCAGATTATCCTCCCTGGCCCACCCTCAGACTCTGCATCATGTAGCAGGTGGCGACATCTCACCCCCGCTGCACCGCATCTTCTTCCCCAAGAGTCGGGCAACACACTTGCGCACAGTCTGAAGTCTGCCCAGTGAGACACGTTCCCCTTGCATCCAGCAAATGGCATTTGGGGGGCATCCCTCCATAAGGGGCAGCCCTCTAGAATGTGACGGACCCCCTGGGATTGAACCCACAACACTGACTTTGGTGATGTAGCCGGACTTCATTTCTAAATGGCAACAAAGATGAGGCCAGAATGGATGCCTTCTCTAACTATGCCCCCAGTATCTGGAAATATATTCAACACTCTTCAGACTCGTCCAAAAACTCGTGAAATTATGGAAGGAACTGAAGGCTCACCTAATCAAAGAAAATCCTGTCCACAGATAATAAAAAGTAATCCGACAGCCGACATGCATCCCAGCCCACAGCCCTGAATGACTCCCCTGTCTATCCACACAATCTCGAATCCCATCCCCATTCTGTCCCTCCCATTACTATGCAACCTTGAAGCGATTCATGATTCTTGTACAGTGCTTCATTGGTCCCTAGTTAGGTTTGTACTTAACAAAACCTAAAAACAGCTGAGTCTATTGCAGGTTTTGATTTAATGTTGTAGTCTGTCGCTGTATCTTTTATTGAAAACAAATTATATGCAGATCTTGTAAAAGAAAGATGAAGGTACAAGGATTGTTGTGTGGAAATGTAGTAACACAGGGGTACCATTAATTTTAAATGACGTGAAAGAAAATTCCAGAGACACTGCGCCACAAATTAAAAATGCCAATTTGCATTTATTGTGCAGAGGTAGTCAGCCTGAATTGCAGCAGTGTCTCTGGAATTATCTTTCATACTGTTAAGTGAATGTGGTGTTTATAGGCAGTATACCCACCCTTCCCAGTGACCCTCAGCCTTTAGTCTTTATCTATATATCCGAGAGTGCAAGCGCTGGGTGACTCTTTGGCTTTCCTGTGCCACTAGTTTCTCCTCTTAATTTTAAATGAATTTACATTGACTGCAGGATTTCACTGAATGGAATTGGTGAATAATTGATGTCACATGTTCTGTTCCAGGTGCAGGCCACCTTCCATGATGCTCCTGCCTGTTTCTCTGAAGAGGAGTGGGAGATTTTGAAGGAATGGCAGAAGGAACTCTACAGGAATGTGATGAAGGAGGTTCACCAAGCTCTGCTCTCTCTGGGTAAAGTTACACCTCTGATCTTTAACACAACGTTTCGTGGTCTATGC
The DNA here is from genome assembly GCF_040938575.1 of Ambystoma mexicanum. Classification (NCBI taxonomy): domain Eukaryota; kingdom Metazoa; phylum Chordata; class Amphibia; order Caudata; family Ambystomatidae; genus Ambystoma; species Ambystoma mexicanum. The sequence continues at coordinate 1,535,147,703 of NC_090931.1, forward strand.
CATGGCTGCTTTGTTCTTTTAGGCCCTCAGAATTGGTTCTGTCTTTGTTTTATGTACCTGAAGCAAATTGTAAGATTATCTCATGCCACTGATATATTGTGTAGGTGAGATGGGAAGCCCTACATAGTAGGAGCATAAGAGGCATAAGGAGAGTGAGCAGTGAAAAGAAACCACTGCACTTAACACAGATGCTGAGACAGCAGACGAAAGGCAACTGTTCTGGGAAAAGGGCAATAGCGTCAGCATTGTGCCCGAGATCGAGCCTAGGAGCAGACGAAAGGCAACTGGGAAAAGGGACAATAGCGTCAGCATGTGCCCCAGATCGAGCCTAGGAGCAGATGAAAGGCAGCTGTTCTGGGAAAAGGGACAATAGTGTCAGCATGTGCCCCAGATCGAGCCTAGGAGCAGATGAAAGGCAACTGTTCTGGGAAAAGGGACAGTAGTGTCAGCATGTGCCCGAGATCGAGCCTAGGAGCAGATGAAAGGCAACTGTTCTGGGAAGAGGGACAGCAGTGTCAGCATGTACCCGAGATTGAGCCTAGGGGCAGACGAAAGGCAACTAACTGATCTGGGAAAAGGGACAGTAGTGTCAGAATGTACCCTAGATCGAGCCTAGGAGCAGATGAAAGGCAGCAAGAAGCAAACTGAAAAGAGTTGCTAACAAGCGCTGGGAAAGTGTAGGTTTAGGATCAGTATTTGCCATAATTATACTACCTGGCCATACCATTGCCAACAGCTGGGAAAATAGTGTTAGCACCTGTGCATACGATGGCAGTGCCTAGTACCTAATACACAGATAAAAACTGTTGGCTTTGCCAATGCTTGTTTATATTAGGATGTCGCTACAAGGAGCAGATACTGCTTATATATCAGAGGCTGAAGGCACACTTGGTTACAACATGTTTATTACCACAGGAGCGTATTTACATGTGCAAACAGTTACCCATCGTGAATGTGGGCTGACCCCAGCTAGTGGGTTGCGGACCGTGGGGACTGTTCTGAACTTTGTGGCCAGTGCCATCCTATGACTAGAGATTATACTTTGTACTCATTAGTGCATCGTGTTCCATCGGGTGTTGACTTCTTCTTCTTGATGCTCGCCCGGGACGCAGAAGTGCTTAGTGCATAGATCTTCCAAATGGCCAACTCTGATTATAATTGGTTATTTATAACACGCTGAATACCCAGAGTTTTCTGAGTGGGGATCAAACCTGGGTTGCTCCGCGCCGTCTTGCTTCCAAGGCGAGCACGTTGCCCCTGAGCTATCCTCCCGAGGTTGGGATGTTCTCGCCCATGTATCCCTGAAACGGGCCTTTGGGGTAATATGAGGGAAAGGGAAGGGGAGCTGGAAGCTCAATGGTCCCTTGGTGAAGGAGAATAGTCTCATGACTTGGATCTGGAAGGAGCTGGACCGATCCATAAGTACGGATACAGTGGCATGCGCACAAGGAATTGGTGCCTGGGAGGATTATTAGTTGTGCTTCCTGTTGGAGGAAAGATCACCATTAAAGGGTCAATAAAATGGAGGCGTCTCATGAAGCCGTTCAAGAGCCCTCTGCATACTCGCCGGCTGAATCGCACCTGGACATTTAGAAAAAGGCACGGTCTGTACTGATGGATGAACTTACAGAAAGATGCAGAAAAGTGATTTACTTTGCAAGGCATACTTTTATGGGTGTGAAAAGAGCAGCAACTATTAGCCAATAGCATTTAATTAACTACTGCAATATTGGTGTATGTCAGTTTGTTTGGAGCTGGTTGTAAAGATTCCTTAATTGTTTCTGCGCTAATATGAAAAACGAATGAATAAGTATGACAGGCCTAGTGTAAATGAGGAAATATGGGGTCTCCTATGTTTTTCCAGGTATGCTATGTTTTCATGATGAATTTCTGATCTGGTGATCTGTTGAGCTGTCTGTGGCTTTCCTCTTGTTGCTCAGCAATTATTTTATGTTGTGTGGTTTGGCGTTCTATGATTGTTTATAGAGGTTCTAATGGTTTGATGATGCATCGAAGGTGATCTTTTGCACTATAGTCAAACAACATTTTGGTATCATTTGTGACCTTTATTTGCAGGCTCCTGACCCACACACAAGTTTTAAAAAAATTAGGCATTAAAGGAAAGAACGAGAAAAGAAAAGCATCACTTTGCTTTGGTGCAGCATTCCTGAGTCCATATACTTTCTGAATCCTTGATATTTGAGTTTGCTATGCCTTCATTTGTCCAGTTCAGTTCAGTTTGGCTGTGTGCCGCATTTTTCACTTTGTGCAATTGTTTGATTTATAAAAATGTTACTATTTAAGGTGTCTGGTGTCTATGCGGGAGGCCCTCACTCCAATACTATTGGCGAATGCTGAGTAAATGCCTGGAAACCCACACATGCAGCCTTACCCTAGACCTACTGGATGATCTCAGTCCAAGCGAAGATGTTGGGATTTGCTATTTCTCATAGGGTTGCGGGTCTCAAGAGTGATTAAAATGGAGCCTGATTTATATGCTATTAGGCTGGATGTAATGATGAAAGCTAAGCATATGCACCTGGCGGATAGTGATGTCTTGAATTGGAAGGTTGTAGGAACTTTGGAGAACAGGAAAGTCTTGAGGAAATCTCATGAGATGAACAGAAGTGTTGATAAAAAAAATCCATAAAACCTATTTCTCTTCTGGTTACAACATGTCGATCATGACCGCGTAGGATGATACTTCTTAGTGCACGTTTCTCCACTGGCCTGGGATGAGGACTAAAAAGCAGAAGGTTACAGAATATTATCCTAGTGATGTAAGTCAGTTGCTTAATATCCCGTTTTTGGAAATCAATGGGCCACCTGCTCACCAGAGGTCTAATGAGCAAGAAATTGCCATGGATGGCAAATGTCCTGCTCCAGGGATATATGTGTGACCTGGATGCTAGTGGCATGATTGAGGGTCTAGGAGTAAGAGACGGACACAAAGGTGGCATGTTGATTGGCAAATACTTATTAGTAGCCAAAATGGGGGAGGGGGAGGGCGTGTTTCTATCTAGCCCTTCTGCTAAAATGGGTTTACCTTCCTTTACAAAACTAGCGAATAAAACTGCCTGTCAGAATGTCCAAAGAAAAGTTTGCCGTCCTGTGTCTCACATGCTAAACTCAACATAGTGTGAAAAGGGAAAAAGTCTTTGACTGCCGACCTGCAACCTGACTTTGCAGTTACAAACCAGTTTTTCAAAAGGGTGTAGAAAACAAAAGCATTTCCCCAGCCCCCACCCCGCCCCACCCAAAAGTCTTTCCAGCTTTATCCAACTTAGTATCTGTGTCTTCAATAGATGAACAAGAGACTTTCTTTCTTTGACAGACCTGACTCCCAGGTCCTGCAGTAGGGAAGAATGGTAGGTAACCTTGGCCAAGCTGGTTCGAGGATCCCATACACTGATCTCCGTACCCCTTGCCATGGCACCCTCTCCTGTTGGGTAGGGTACTCCACATTACTGGTTTCACAGTTCTGTCTCTCAGTATTTTCTTTTACCTAGAACCTTGGTTTATTCTCCTGCCAAGGTCTGTGCGGGTCACTGATGGTTGCCCAGTTCATAATCCCTTTATTTCTGGTCAGGGTATGCTTTCCTTATGTGGGTCCCAGACGCCCGTCACTTCCTTATATACCACATTCTCTTGGCTTGTTTTCCCCTTGATCCACAACCTTGGTTTACTCGCCTGCCAAGGTTGTGTGTGTCATTTATGTTTGTACAGTTTGTGTTCCCCTTAGTTACTGGTAGGGCTAAGCTTTCATTGTATGGGTCCCAGACGCCCTTCAGTGGGTTATTCTGCCTTATTGGATGTGGCATTCTTGCTTTGCTCCGGGCCCCTGTCTGGGTCTCTCCAGCCCTATGACCAGCCACCCATGTACCTGTAGGATGAATGCTGTCACTTTCTAGCTGCTCGCGGGTCTCCCAGCAACTTCCTGGATTCTTGGGACTTCCCTCGGTCTTCTGCATCCCTGCCCCGCATTTCTCTGGCAGATTCGTTTCTTGCCAGCCGCCTCGGTTACCGTCGAGTGTCCTGCTTTCCCTCCAGTCTGCCTTTTGCGTCTCATGCTTTCTGCGAGCGCTTCCGCAAGCATGCTGTCTTCCAGGACACTGTCTGCCACTCTGCACTCTGGGTCTGTGCGTGCCTCGCAGAGTTCTCAGTCCGTGCTGGACCGATGTTGAACATGCTATAAAGAAGGTCCATCTGCAACTCCTCAGCTTCTGGCATATGTGGACTATGACACTGTGACTAGAATAAAGGAAGAACGGATGCTCGGGTGCAGGTTCATAGTCGTCTTTAATACAGGTTCAAAAATACAGACTGGAAGAGCACACAGAGCTTCTGAATTATATAGTCCTTTTCAATGATGTAATGATATGATTTGTGTATAGGCGCTATATAAATAAACTGTTTCAAAGCGCTTCAAGGCAAGGGAGGGACAAGGGAAAATACAATGACATTCTTACAGGCTATGAACAGTAAGGATGTGAAATTAACTATTGTACTCGGCCTGACGACATTTCAGATAGTGCAAGAGCTAAGACATAGATAAGGAAGGGGGGGGAGTGGGAAGGAAATGGAAACAGATAGACGACTACCGTACTAGGCCTGACGACATTCCTGGTAGAGCCGGAGAAAAACAAAAGATGAGGGAGAGGGGGTGCAGAAAGTGAGGAGAGGAACAAAACAAGCGACTATCGTACTAGGCCTGATGACATTTTAGATAGTGCTGGAGGGGCTGGGGGGAGGAAAAACAACAAGTAAGGGGAGGGGGAGGAGACAGATGAGGTTGCTATCATACTAGGTCCAGGCACAATTCTGATAGAGTAAGTGCATAGAAGAAAGTAAGGGGAGGAGATAGGAAAAGGGAGAAAGGGAGAGGAGGAGAGAACAGAGTAAGCAGTCAAAAAGAGTGGAGAGCGAATACAATTGCAGAAGTCCGTAGTAACACATAATGTTGCAAGCCAGGATACAAGATGAAGATGGGAACAGCATGATTCAGGGCCACCATAAGTACAGGATGCAAAGTAAGTCCAGCATGAGAGTTGAGAAAGGGTGACGCACCGTGAATCCATGAAGTCCATACAAATCAAATCCAGCATTGGCCACAAGACGGTGATGGTGAAACAAGAATGTTTCAGGACAGACTGCTGCAGAAGTAGGCTGGATGGAGGGGGAGCAGGGTAGAAGAATCAAGCAACACAGGCAACACGTGTGCGAGAAGGGAGGGGTGGCACATGGGAACATCACAGGGGGACCAGAGGGGGTGGGGATGGCCTGTGGGGACAGAGGGAGTAAACACATGTTGGTGCATGCTTACCTGCTGTCTGAGCAGGGGTTTGGGCCCTGTGTCTTCCTGGTCCAAACAGGTTCAAACAGGAATTGCCCTTTTCTTAGACAGCCATTTGCTTCGGACGCCCAGGTGAGAGACACCCTTGATCTAAGAGTTAAGAGTAGGAAGGAAGAGGCAGGGCTATGAAGGTGGTTGGTGCTTAGGCCGGGTGACCTAGATCCACTTGCACCTGCTCCCCATCTGCAAAGGAAAAGAGGCTGGAGGGCTCCTTAAGTAGGGAAAAAGAGCAGCAACCAGGAAGGCACCAGGTGGGTGGGGCTTGCGAAGAGGGGAAAGAGTGGCAACCTGGAAGGCGCCAGGTGGGCGGGGCTTAGGCCAGGTGACCTAGATTGTGTTGTTATTGGGCTTGTACCGCACCAAAGCCCGTAGGCATCCAAGTACCGAGAGATAGAAGAGTAGAAAAGGAGAATTTAGACAGTTAATTGAAGAGAATCGTTTTCAGTTGTTTACGGAAAGATGATTCTCAATTTTCCGTAGTTGTAGGGGCAAGGCATTCCATGCCTTGGCCCCTTGAACATGGAAGACGCGACCAAGGCCTCGGGTTCTAGTTACCCATGTGATTCCAATAGGAAGCCTTCAGCGGGTCATGGGTTTCTCTTAGGTTGATAGAGTTTAACCTTATCCTTCAGGTATGCTGGGGCATTACCGAAAATGCACTTATGCCATGTGGCTAACAATTGAAACGGAATTCTAGCTGCCACAGCAACCCAGTGTAATTTTTTCCTAGCCATGGTCGTTGGCTCTGATCTTTTCATCTGGAAGATGATGCGTATGGCTGCATTTTGGATTTTTTGCAGCTGTTGGATTTCGGCCTTATTTGCACCTCCTAAGAGTCCATTACAGTAATCGATAAGTGGGAGGATCACAGCTCTCAAAAGTTTGGTACGATGTTCCAGTGAAATCAGTGGTGCTACCTGCCTAAGCACTTTAAGGTGGTAGTTGGTGCTGATAGTAATAGCAGATATGTGGGCTTCACAATCTAAGTTTGCTTCCTTGTATGTGCCCAACGTTTTCACTTTCTGGGCTACCTTGATTTGGCTGTCGTGTATTGTAAAGTTGGCATATCTTTGGTCCAAATTGGTTTCTATCTGCCGGGGACCAAAGAGCATAAGATCTGTCTTGGCTGCGTTCAAACAGAGCCAGTTAGTGGCCATCCAACATTTTATCATGTGGTAAACCCCATTCAGCATCTGTTGGTCTTTCTCATGGTCACCAGTAATGTCTAACAACAACTGAAAATCGTCAGCAGAATTACAAAAGAATATCTGAAGAGGTTGCCACATAGTGGCAGGATGTAAATATTAAATAGAGGGGGGGGGAGACATGCCCCTTGTGGCACTCAACATGTTATGGTTTGTGAGTCGGACGCACTGTCTTCCCAATGTACACGTGACTGGCGGCCCTCTAGGAAAGATCTAATCCAGGTAATGGCCTCCCCAGAAAGACCTCCAACGGTTGCCATCCGATCTAGTAATATTTTATGATCTAGCAAGTCAAAGGCTGCCGACAGATATAACAACATCAGCAGCCCAGACTTGCTGTGCTCCAACTTGGAGAGTATATATGTCTGTAGGTCCAGGAGTGCACTTGCTGTGCCATGATAACTATCCTGACTGTTTTGCATGCAATATACCAGTTGCCTGGACATAAGTTTGAAATTATATAGTTGCCACTTTATCAACAAGCTTAAGAAAAAACAAAGTATTAGTAATCTGTCTTAAGTTTGCTGCATCAGTGGGTTCTAGCCCTGCTTTCTTTTAACATCGGTGTGACTGCCACACTCTAGATCCACTTGCACCTGCTCCCCATCTGCAAAGGTAAAGAGGCTGGAGGCTCCTTAAGGAGCGAAAAACAGTGGCAACCAGGAAGGCAGCAGGTGGGCGGGGCTTGCTAAGTGTGGAAAAAGAGCAGCAACCTGGAATAGTGCCAGGTGGGCGGGGCTTAGGCCAGGTGACCTAGATCCACTTGCACCTGCTCTCCATCTGCAAAGGAAAAGAGGCCAGAGGGCTCCTTAATTAGGGGAAAAAGAGCAGCAACCAGGGAGGCACCAAGTGGGCGGGGCTTGCTAAGTGGGGAAATACTTAGTAAGTAATACTTTCATGCACATTCAAGATGCATCTCGGCGTATCTGTCACTCAAAGCCCACATGAGTTCAGTATTGGCAACCACTGGTTGACTGTCACATAGACTGATAAGCTTATTTTAGACTCAGCCGAACACAATCGCACATTCTTGAACTCCTGCCAAAAGCAGTCCTTATCTGCTTCTCGAGGTCCAGCCAATGTCTCATACTGTGAAAAAACACATTTAAACTCAATTATGCTTGCCAAGTACCGCAGCTGATCTGTATTAATTGGTACCTTCCCTGCCTTTATCTGATTTGCTTTCAAGTATGTTTGCTTTCTCTGCCAAAATATCTAAATATACCATCCCAGATGTGCTTATCTTTCAGCAAAGTACTTACTGCCAAAGAATATTCACCTTCATCATGATACAGGCTTTTTTGACACCTGCTCCCAAGACGCCATTTTATATTTGACATCCATTTTTATAATCTATCTCGGTCTATTCCACCTTGCTACCAAACAATGAATCAATTTACTTTTGGTCATCACTAGTTTTCTGTCCAGTTTCCAGAATATATTCATGATATATGAATAATACTGTAGACACCCTTCACTTCCTGAGACATTCTGACCCTAAGGAATATGTCGTCCTACATGCACTCTTTACCAAAAAAGCGCTATGATTCTTTTTGCAATACTGGAACCATTGATCAGCATATCATGTTACTGTGCTCAGAACAAGGGGGTCTAGTAACCCTATACAACACCATTGTTCTCTTGCCTCTCCTACTGTCTGGTACAGTGTGAAACATCCTGCCGGAGTGATGCTGGCCCACCAGACCCCCCAAGTCTGCCTGCCCAATAGTCTCTGTACTGAAATAACTACCAAGCTGTCAAATCCAAGGGGAAAGGGGAAGTAGAGAAAATAAAAAAAACTCAGATCTTCTCTGGCACTCTCTGACACCCTCTAGGACTGAACTGGACGACGCTGTGTCTGAAGATCTAAAAGATCATGACGGGGGGACGCTGTTGCGCGCAACGTAAAATGGCCGCCTGAGGGAGAGCTCCGGCTCTAACAAAAATCCTGTCACTCTAAAATCCTTCCAGCGCCATTCCAAATGCTTGGAAAAGACCGAATTTGCTGGCGGAAGACTCCGGGAGCAGGCACCCGAAGAATATTGCGGATATTCTTCTGGGAACCCCTCATAATCGATAAGAAGATTTCCGGCGGTCAGGAGAAGCTGGCGCAGCCGACCGCCGGCTCCACAGAATATTCACTGTGTGCCGGTGGCGTGCCGAGTGAAGCAGGCCACTTTGGGGGCGGGGTGTGGCGGTAGCCTTTGTGCCGCGCCGCCCGTGGTGTGGCTGCTGTCTGTCCGGAGCGAGAAGAGGCTGCCTGAGGGAGGCGCCACCACCCACAGCTGCACTCGGCGGAGGAGCGAGGCGTGCAGCAGGCCGAGAGGCCGAAGGGATTAGAGGCGGCCCCGAGGCCGTGATACGCGGGTGCCGTGTCTGCTGCAGCGGGACAGTCCATCCGTTCCCTGTGGGACAAGAAGGGAAGACGTGGAGGAACAGGGGGGGCTCCGTGTTGTGCCCCCCCATAACAAATAAGTGCAGCGGAGCGGGGGAGCTCTTAACCCCCCCCCCCACCACGACAACGTTGGGGCCACGCCATAACCCTCTGGCAGACCACGGGAGCGAACAGAGACACAACCTGGGAACTTTTGTTGAAATGAACCCTTTTTTAAATCCTATGTAAGAACATAAAGAAAGATAGCGCCCTGGTGAACAGCGCAGGGGGCACGGCGGAGGTCGCTGGGGGATACGGAGGGCTGCTTCCCCCTCCGCCCCACCCCATTCCCTCTCATTGGCACCTGGCGGGGCCCGCTGACCGAAAACACCATCACCGGTGTGCCATAAAAAAAAGAAAACAAAAACCACTCCCATTGCACGTCAGGACAGCCCTTGATGGGGCCCGCTGATTAAAAAAAAAACAATCAGAGTCGGAGTGGTACGGGGAGGATGCCCTACTGAGAGCCAAGAGGGAGCTCCTACTACAGCTGACTACCAGGGCCTAGCTGGAGAAGATCCTGGTCCCGCTGCAGGCACACACAAATGCTAAAGCCCCCTGGAGGCAAAGGTGTGCAGAAGGCCAATTGTACCCACACCACCCACCTTATTGAGATCCTTGAACTCTTTTACAATAGCATGCAATACGAGGGAGGACACAGTCCACTCTAAGACCGCGCATCATGCAACATGGGACGCACAGAGAGGAAAGGCACAGGAGGGAGAAAAACCGGACCAATGGACTCCTTCGCCAGCTCCAAGCCACAAAGGGCGGCCGACGAGGTGCCACAAGACTACGGGAAGCAAGGGGAAGATCCTTTAGATCGTCTGGCGACACTGGTCCAAAATGGGTTTATGGCAGTAAATGTAAAACTCGATGACATAGTCGCAACAATTGGGTCCTTGAAGGCCCGGGTGGGAAAAGAGAGCACACGAATTACAGAAGCGGAGAACAGGATAAGCACGAGCGAGGACACTATCCTACAACACAGTCGAGACATAGCCCACCTCCAGACAGAGCTGCGCAAAACAGAACACAAATGCGAAGATTTGGAATCAAGATCTCGGAACAACATCCGGATTGTTGGAATCGCGGAAACATCTGGAAAAAGCGACATGGAAAGGCAAGTGGATAACCTGTTGAGGAACATCCTAGGAACAGACTCTTTCTCCGAACATTTCCTGGTGGAGAGGGCCCATCGTACGCTGGCACCAGCACTGAAACCGGGGGCACCTCCCCGCACAATAATAGCTCGCCTTCTCAACTACAGAGACAGAGACTTAATACTTTGACTGTCCAGAGAGAAAGGCACTCTACATTTTGAGGACAACGGGATCCATATAGATCCGGATTTCTCTGTCGGTATACAGGCGCACAGGCGATCCTATGAACCAGTTAAAAAACAGCTGCGAATGTGCAATGTGCCGTACGCCCTCATCTTCCCAGCGAAAATGAGAATACAGCATGGAGGGCGAGCTCATTTTTTCAAAAATCCCACGGAAGCCATGCAATACATAGAAGCCTCCATTCCACTACCTCCTAGAGACCGGATGATTGACCAGAACGCCAGACCACCACTCTGAGAGGAAATGCCAGATGCGTTTGAATGACCAGGGTAAACCGTCTGCTTTAAACACTAATCGGCAGGGGGAAATTTGTTCTCTTTTCTTCTTAGAGGGGTGACCAGCTCCTCACCGCCCAGAGCAGGGAAATTCTACATCATGGACGGACTGGATAAAGACTTAGGATTAATGAGCCAAGAGCCTCCGTCGGGGTAAGCCAGCTGCAAACAACGGGTGACCCTCAGGAAGGCTACACCAGTTTAAGGGGATGAGAAATATAGGGCGGCATTGTCAAGTTGGGGGAGATGTGGGTGGGGGGCTGGAGGATCACAGGATGGTTAGCTCCGTTGAGCAATTTGGGGAGTTGTGGGGGGGTTGGGGGTTTGGGACTCCTTTGGAAGAGTCCTACAAGTTAAAAACCGTGGTGACATTGCAGCGCATGGAACTCTCCTGAGTAACCGCACATTTAGAGACACAACAAGAGTATACTGACATGGTTGATCCTGTTGTGAAGGCCCAAGGGCTTAAACTTAAACTTCTTACATGGAATGTCCAGGGACTGAACAACCGAACTAAGCTGAACAAGGTGGGAGCTTATGTCCCTTGGCACCATCCCCAGATACTCACGTTGCAAGAAACACATGCGCTCCAGAAGGTCAACACGAATTCTTGAAAGGGTGGGGTAAGCAGAGATATTATACTGAATACTCTTCGCAAGCCAGAGGAGTACTTGTCCTAATCCACCCCTCTGTTGGGTTCCAATTGAGGAAAAGTAAAATTGACCCTTTGGGTCGTTACGTAATAGTGTGGAGCAACATTGCTGGGGAAGAATTGATATTATAAACACTTATGGTCCGAATTTAGACGACCCGGACTTTTACACAAATGTAATGCAAGAGGTGGGCTTCTCTGGAAGCGAGCAAATATTGTGGGGGGGGGACTTCAATACCATATTGGACACTGCCCTAGATCGCTCCACATCCACACATCGTAATCCTACAAAAACGGCTGCTATGCTACAACAAATCAATGACACAATCAACACTGGTGGACGCCTGGAGAGCATTGCACCCCCAGCGAAGACAGTACTCCTTTTATTCCTCGGTGCATGATACCGAATCCCATATAGATTACTGGCTGGTCTCTGCGTCCCTCGCAAACCATATTGATAACAGCGAAATACTTCCCTGCACCTTGTCAGATCACTCTCCCATCCTGTTAGATGTGACACTAGGAAGTTTGAAACCCCCGATCAGGAGGTGGAGAATGCCCCCTGGCATTCTCAAAGACCCCGCAGTGGCAGAGAAATTACACACAGAGGTAGAACACTTCTTTGAAATCAATAGGGACTCTGTTGACAGCGCTGCAACATTGTGCGAGACATTTAAGGCATGGGTAAGAGGGATACTGATTTCCAAATCCACGGGGCTGCTGAAGGCGGTTAGAGGGGAATTGGCTGAAGTAGAGAAGCGGTTGGGGATGTTGGAACAGCAATACACAGCCAAGCACGAGGATAGTACCCTTGCAGATATAAATAGTACCCTACAAGAATTTAATAAACTGGCTACCAGAGAGCTTCTATACATGGCTACTCCCGTTAGAGCACGCCGGTATGGCGAAGGAAACGGGGCGGGTCGCACCCTAGCCAACCTATTGAAGGCCGAAAGACACCGCACTACGATTCCCAGTATAGTAGCAGGGGATGGCATGGTAACCACTAGCGAGGAGGGCATAAATGGAGAATTCACCCGATTTTATACAGAACTATATGCCAACCACGATCTGAAAACCCCCGATGACATCAAGGAGTACCTAGATACTATCACACTCCCGACACGGTCATTAGAAAATAGACTACTATTAGACCAGGCCATAACGGTTGATGAAATAAAGGAAGCAATTAAATCACTTGCTAATAGGAAGGCTCCCGGCTCAGATGGGCTGGGAGCTGAGCTGTATAAGGTGCTCCTGGAAGAGCTGGCCCTGACGCTATTGTTGGTGTGGGAGGAGGCCATGGAGACGGGGACACTCCCAACGTCCATGAGAGAGGCCATAATAACAGTACTCCTCAAACCCAGGCGCCGACCAAGCGAGATGTCCTCATACCGACCCCTTTCCCTTATAAACTGCGACGCCAAGATATTTGCTTAAATCCTGGCCACTAGGCTCCTGCCCACCATGCCCGTGCTGGTACACCCGGACCAGTGCGGATCTATCCCCACCAGATCAACGGCACTAAATCTTCGTAGATTGTTTGGTGTCATGGCCCAGATCAGACCAGAAGCTCAGGTGGTTGCGGTATCCCTGGACGCTGAAAAAGCATTTGATTCGGTGTCATGGACATACCTGTTCATGGTGCTTGAGAAATTTGGAATGGGCCCATACTTCCTAAAATGTGTCAGGATACTATACCATGACCCGGGAGTCGGGGTGCTGACCAACCGCACCATGTCAGGGTGGTTTGGGCTGGGCAGGGGTACAAGGCAGGGCTGCCCGTACTCTCCCATTCTATTCGCCCTTACTATGGAAGCGGTTGCAGCAGCGACCAAGGCTGGAGCAAGGGAGACAATGTTGTCCTTGATAATTCTGGAGGAGCAGGAGAGCACCTGTTTGGAAGAGACTTTCATAGAGCAGACTTGTCTAGAAACGTCATCAGGTGTTATGGGAGAAAGAGGATAATAGGAGGGCAGGGGAGATGGGGCGGTAAAGGGGGGGTCAGAGAGCCGCTGAGGGCTAGAGAAGAGCGAGGACAAGATTTCTTGAGTTTTAGAAAAGAATTTAGAGGCTAGGAAAGTGCAGAGGGCCAGGGAAGGCAGAGGTGAAGTGTAGACTGCAGGAGGGTTGGTGAGTGCCTTGCAGATTTTGAAAAAGGTCTTCCATTTTGTTAGTGGCCACAGAAATGCAGGCTTGGATATAGACCCTCTTCTTCGAGCAGACAGAGAGTCTGTATTGACTTTGGTGCAGGCGGCTGGCCGGTTTGTCAGAGGATACGATAGAATCCGGACACTTCGCCTAGCTACTCTGCACTTGTGTTTCAGAATGGCCAGGTCAGAGTCATACCAGGAATTGCACTCGGAGGCAGACTTCATGTGGATGCTGATTATGTATGTCCAGAGTCTTGTAGATGGAGAGCTGAAGGTTAGTAAGGGCTGTGTCAGAGTGAGAGACCGTGAAAGGATGAGAAAGGGTAGTGAAGGTGGTGGCAAAAGCGCCAAATGACACTAGCTTCATAGGCTGAATGACCGAGAAGGAAGCTGCCATTGCGGGCTGGGTCTTAGCCGGGGGACCCAGGAGGTCCAAGTGAGAGGACAGGAGAGAATGATCAGACCAGGAGAGATGAGTAATGAGAGGGATGGAGATAGGGATGTCTGAAGAGAGCATCCAAGGTATGTCTGTCTGAGTGCGTCGGACAGGAGGGTAGAATGGAGAGGGATATGTCACTACAGCACATGGAAGTAATAGATAATGTGGCATAGGAATGGTCTTGTGGGAGGGTCAAGGGGATACTGTGGTCACTGCTCTCAATGGGGTCCTCCCTCCACATGAGATCCTCCTGCTGAGTACGCCCAGGCTGATGACAGGATGAAGGTGTTGCTACGCTCAAGCAGCCATGGCTTCTGCCGATCTCCATATTGCTTGACTTTTATTGGTGGGTGTTTGAAGCTCCGGTCGGCTCTTACCCAAGATGCAGAGCTTTTCTGCCCGGTGATTTTTCTCCCCATAGGTTTTCTTTCCCTGTGAGCTTATTGTCTACTTCCGCTCTGCCACACAGCTGTGCACCCTTTGCCCCGTGCCTGCCACTGCAACACTCGTCCTCTCGCGTCCCTTAACAAAATGATGCTCATCTTTTTCGCCGTCTGCAGCAATAGTGACACCTCTGCTGGCAGTTAGTGTTTTTGGGGAATGCCAGCATCTTCAGGTAACCCCTTTGTGAAATAATGTTGCTGTGATGTCGTTCAGATCAGTTGTCCAGCAAATGCCACATGGTACATAGCAAGCTTGTTTCTGTTACACAAGGGCAAATAGAAGAATTATTAAAGTGTGTATTTCTGTATTCACAGGTCCCCTTATTGTCACCACTGTCTTTAGATTAAGAACTAAAGAAAATCAAGACCTGAATCCCATGGACAGCGAGGAGCCGGAGAGAATTCAAGGTAGGCCTAGTGCATTAGCTGTGACTAGACAGTAATACTTATGCATGACTTCCTGCTGCCAAGAACTGCTACCACGGGTTCTCCCCTCCCTCATCACCTCTGTCCACACTGGTCAAAGGGTGGAAGTGGAATTTGGTCGATGGTTTGGTAATGATCAGAATACTCCACAAAAGACCTAGGCCACTGAGGGCTGCACAACCTACCCACACGTGGCTAGGCACTGGTCATAAACAACACATTAATTTTGGAATAAACATAGTGAAAAATTCTCTACTCATATTTATATGCGAAATAAAGGTGAACGCTTTTTATTGCCAAAAGCGACAGATGCACAAGGCCAATGCATTTCGGGCCCAGTAGTTCCTTCTTCAGGGCGCAGTCTGCGCTTACAAATTAATAACATTTTAAACCAGAAGCAATGTCCTGCAGTGATGGACAATATGACCAGTTGCATAGTGACACAGAAACAATGTCCCACAGAGATGGACAATATGACCACTAGCATAGTGACTCAGGTAGCATAGTGACACAGAAACCATGTCCCACAGTGATGGACAATATGACCAGTAGCATAGTGACACAGGCACACTGCCCCACATTGATGGACAATATGACCAATAGCATAGTGACACAGGCACAATGCCCCACAGTGATGGACAATATGACCAGTAGCATAGTGACACAGACACAATGCCCCACAGTGATGGACAATATGACCAGTAGCGTAGTGACACAGACACAATGTCCCACAGTGATGGGCAATATGACTAGTAGCGTAGTGACACAGACACAATGCCCCACAGTGATGGACAATATGACCAATAGCATAGTGACACAGACACAATGCCCCACCGTGATGGACAATATGACCAGTAGTGTAGCGGCACAGGCACAATGTCCCACAGTGATGGACAATATGACCAGTAGTGTAGTGGCACAGGCACAATGTTCCACAGTGATGGACAATATGACCAGTAGTGTAGTGGCACAGGCACAATGTTCCACAGTGATGGACAATATGACCAGTAGTGTAGTGGCACAGGCACAATGTTCCACAGTGATGGACACAATATGACCAGTAGCATAGTGACACAGGCACACTGCCCCACATTGAAAGACAATATGACCAATAGCATAGTGACACAGGCACAATGCCCCACAGTGATGGACAATATGACCAGTAGCATAGTGACACACACAGTGACACAGAAACAATGTCCCACAGTGATCGACAATATGACTAGTAGCATAGTGACACAGACACAATGCCCCACAGTGATGGACAATATGACCAGTTGCATAGTGACACAGAAACAATGTCCCACAGAGATGGACAATATGACGACTAGCATAGTGACACAGGTAGCATAGTGACACAGAAACCATGTCCCACAGTGATGGACAATATGACCAATAGCATAGTGACATAGGCACACTGCCCCACATTGATGGACAATATGACCAGTAGTGTAGTGGCACAGGCACAATGCCCCACAGTGATGGACAATATGACCAGTAGTGTAGTGGCACAGGCACAATGTTCCACAGTGATGGACAATATGACCAGTAGTGTAGTGGCACAGGCACAATGTTCCACAGTGATGGACAATATGACCAGTAGCATAGTGACACAGGCACACTGCCCCACATTGAAAGACAATATGACCAATAGCATAGTGACACAGGCACAATGCCCCACAGTGATGGACAATATGACTAGTAGCATAGTGACACAGACACAATGACCCACAGTGATGGACAATATGACCAGTTGCATAGTGACACAGAAACAATGTCCCACAGAGATGGACAATATGACCACTAGCATAGTGACTCAGGTAGCATAGTGACACAGAAACCATGTCCCACAGTGATGGACAATATGACCAGTAGCATAATGACACAGGCACACTGCCCCACATTGAAAGACAATATGACCAATAGCATAGTGACACAGGCACAATGCCCCACAGTGATGGACAATATGACCAGTAGCATAGTGACACAGACACAATGCCCCACAGTGATGGACAATATGACCAGTTGCATAGTGACACAGAAACCATGTCCCACAGTGATGGACAATATGACCAGTAGCATAGTGACACAGGCACACTGCCCCACATTGATGGACAATATGACGAATAGCATAGTGACACAGAAACAATGCCCCACAGTGATGGACAATATGACCAGTAGCATGGTGACACAGAAACAATGCCCCACAGTGATGGACAATATGACCAGTAGCGTAGTGACACAGACACAATGTCCCACAGTGATGGGCAATATGACTAGTAGCGTAGTGACACAGGCACAATGCCCCACAGTGATGGACAATATGACCAATAGCATAGTGACACAGACACAATGCCCCACCGTGATGGACAATATGACCAGTAGTGTAGCGGCACAGGCACAATGTCCCACAGTGATGGACAATATGACCAGTAGTGTAGTGGCACAGGCACAATGTTCCACAGTGATGGACAATATGACCAGTAGTGTAGTGGCACAGGCACAATGTTCCACAGTGATGGACACAATATGACCAGTAGCATAGTGACACAGGCACACTGCCCCACATTGAAAGACAATATGACCAATAGCATAGTGACACAGGCACAATGCCCCACAGTGATGGACAATATGACCAGTAGCATAGTGACACACACAGTGACACAGAAACAATGTCCCACAGTGATCGACAATATGACTAGTAGCATAGTGACACAGACACAATGCCCCACAGTGATGGACAATATGACCAGTTGCATAGTGACACAGAAACAATGTCCCACAGAGATGGACAATATGACGACTAGCATAGTGACACAGGTAGCATAGTGACACAGAAACCATGTCCCACAGTGATGGACAATATGACCAATAGCATAGTGACATAGACACAATGCCCCACCGTGATGGACAATATGACCAGTAGTGTAGTGGCACAGGCACAATGCCCCACAGTGATGGACAATATGACCAGTAGTGTAGTGGCACAGGCACAATGTTCCACAGTGATGGACAATATGACCAGTAGTGGCACAGGCACAATGTTCCACAGTGATGGACAATATGACCAGTAGCATAGTGACACAGGCACACTGCCCCACATTGAAAGACAATATGACCAATAGCATAGTGACACAGGCACAATGCCCCACAGTGATGGACAATATGACTAGTAGCATAGTGACACAGACACAATGACCCACAGTGATGGACAATATGACCAGTTGCATAGTGACACAGAAACAATGTCCCACAGAGATGGACAATATGACCACTAGCATAGTGACACAGGTAGCATAGTGACACAGAAACCATGTCCCACAGTGATGGACAATATGACCAGTAGCATAGTGACACAGGCACACTGCCCCACATTGATGGACAATATGACCAATAGCATAGTGACACAGAAACAATGCCCTACAGTGATGGACAATATGACCAGTAGCATAGTGACACAGAAACAATGCCCCACAGTGATGGACAATATGACCAGTAGCGTAGTGACACAGACACAATGCCCCACAGTGATGGACAATATGACCAATAGCATAGTGACACAGGCACAATGCCCCACCGTGATGGACAATATGACCAGTAGTGTAGTGGCACAGGCACAATGTCCCACAGTGATGGACAATATGACCAGTAGTGTAGTGGCACAGGCACAATGTTCCACAGTGATGGACAATATGACCAGTAGTGTAGTGGCACAGGCACAATATTCCACAGTGATGGACAATATGACCAGTAGTGTAGTGACACAGACACATTGTCCCACAGTGATGGACAATATGACCAGTAGTGTAGTGACACAGACACATTGTCCCACAGTGATGGACAATATGACCAGTAGTGTAGTGGCACAGGCACAATGTCCCACAGTGATGGACAATATGACCAGTAGCGTAGTGGCACAGGCACAATGTCCCACAGTGATGGACAATATGACCAGTAGTGTAGTGGCACAGGCACAATGTTCCACAGTGATGGACAATATGACCAGTAGTGTAGTGACACAGACACATTGTCCCACAGTGATGGACAATATGACCAGTAGCGTAGTGGCACAGGCACAATGTCCCACAGTGATAAATATCACTAGTAGCATAGTGACACAGAAACAATGTCCCACAATGATGGACAATATGACCAGTAGTGTAGTGGCACAGGCACACTGTTCCACAGTGATGGACAATATGACCAGTAGTGTAGTGGCACAGGCACAATGTTCCACAGTGATGGACAATATCACTAGTAGCATAGTGACACAGAAACAATGTCCCACAGTGATGGACAATATGACCAGTAGTGTAGTGGCACAGGCACAATGTTCCACAGTGATGGACAATATGACCAGTTGCATAGTGACACAGACACAATGCCCCACCGTGATGGACAATATGACCAGTAGTGTAGTGGCACAGGCACAATGTCCCACAGTGATGGACAATATGACCAGTAGTGTAGTGGCACAGGCACAATGTTCCACAGTGATGGACAATATGACCAGTAGTGTAGTGGCACAGGCACAATGTTCCACAGTGATGGACAATATGACTAGTAGCATAGTGACACAGTCACAATGCCCCACAGTGATGGACAATATGACCAATAGCATAGTGACACAGACACAATGCCCCACCGTGATGGACAATATGACCAGTAGTGTAGTGGCACAGGCACAATGTCCCACAGTGATAGACAATATGACCAGTAGCATAGTGACACAGAAACGATGTCCCACAGTGATGGACAATATGACCAGTAGTGTAGTGGCACAGGCACAATGTTCCACAGTGATGGACAATATGACCAGTAGTGTAGTGGCACAGGCACAATGTTCCACAGTGATGGACAATATGACCAGTAGTGTAGTGACACAGACACATTGTCCCACAGTGATGGACAAAATGACCAGTAGTGTAGTGGCACAGGCACAATGTTCCACAGTGATGGACAATATGACCAGTAGTGTAGTGGCACAGGCACAATGTTCCACAGTGATGGACAATATGACCAGTAGTGTAGTGGCACAGGCACAATGTTCCACAGTGATGGACAATATGACTAGTAGCATAGTGACACAGACACAATGCCCCACAGTGATGGACAATATGACCAGTAGTGTAGTGGCACAGGCACAATGTTCCACAGTAATGGACAATATGACCAGTTGCATAGTGACACAGACACAATGCACCACAGTGATGGACAATATGACCAATAGCATAGTTGTTAGGTAAGAATTAGTGCAGTCCAACTGTGGAGGACTACACAAGACTTATCTGCTTGGTGTTCGGTAACCCACCTTTTAATATAGGCCTCTACTACACAAGTTGGTATTGTACAAATGAAATCAGTAAGTACAAGTAGCCAAGTAACACTTTATATAAATATGTATTTATAATCTACACAAGGGTTTAATAAGCATTCTTTAAAAAGTGTTATCTACTAGTAACATTCAATCACAGTTTGGATTCAGTTTGTAAAGGACACTAAATGTTGGTGAATACTTGATGCTAACACATGTTCCAGCGCACGGATGTGACTTCGGTTAGGGTCAGTATTGCACTTCTTGTCAGTTACCAATTCAGTTATTGAGTTTGTAAAGGAAGGAAAGGTTAGAATCAGATTTAGAACATACTTTCCACAGTGTAAAACAATAACAATCTCCTAAAGTGAGGCAGGTCAACATTTATCCCAGCAATAATAGTGTCCACAAGTATACCTTATGAAGGAACAAGTACGGCCAAAGTCAGTAAGGTTAAAAGGGTACCTTTAGGGAACCAGGACAGCCAAAGGTAGTGGACAAAGTCAATCGTTCTGATGCACTTTTTTAGATAAAGTCTTGACAAAGTTAGTAAGTTGAGCAGAAATCACAGTAACTCAAGTGAGCTACTTTGTAGAGAGCACAAGAGGTTTAGGCCAGTGCAGGCGAGTTGGTATCAACTCAAAAGTGGAACAAAAGCACTTTTCAAGATAGGAAGCACAACTTATGGTGAAGGTGAACACCCCAAGCCCCACAGTACCTGTGATTCAAAGAAATAATTTCCAGCTGGATTGCTCCATGCTACAGCTTGGCAGACCCTTGTTCCTGGACCTTGGTCATGGTGAAGAAAGGAAGGACGTCTGCCCGGCTCCTGCGGCAGTAATCAGGAGAGGGACTTCTCAGCTACGGATCTCCTTTGTTTCAGCGCCACTTCAGTGTTTTGGCGCTTTTTCCCCAGCGTCCATGAAGAACTAATATCTCTGGTTGTAAGAAGCTTGCTCCCTCGGCCTAGACTCGGGTGAGGGGACTCTGGATCAAGATTTCCTGTCTCTATAGGGTGCTCGGGATGCCCACAGAGATTTGGCCAGACGTTGTACTTGTCAATGGTCGCACGACCCCTGGCATTGGGCTTCTGCAGCTCTGGTGTGGCACAGCAAGTCGGGGGATGCACCAAATGGAAGCTTGTCTTGAGGCTAGTTGGTCCCACCAGCACAAGGGAGTAAGTGGTACCGTACGCGTCTTCCCAGTCTGTATGAAAACAGGGTCATCATAGCTGCAGGGCTTCCCCGGGCACATTGCGGTCCAGTAGGGTGCTGCTGGCGTCTCGTTGCGTCCTCTTCTACAGATGTTCCTTGCCAGTGGTCGACTCTGCCTCTAGTTCCAAAAACCTCGCTTTTTAATGCGATTTTTACCATTCATTCACAGCCTATGCTGTCGGTCACACAGCAGGGTGGCTATCTTTTCAGGACAGCCAGCCGGCCAATCAAGACTGGTTTCACTCAGGCACACCTAGAGACAAAGGATAGGGAAGTTTCGGGATCCTCTCTCACGTCCTACCTTTCCAGACACACCCGAGCCTGACCGGGTTTCAGGGCTGAAGCCTGCCAAAGGCAAAACACACAAAGGACTTAAACCTGCATCAACTAACAAAGTAATAGCCCAGAAGAATCGAACAAACAGAAAATGCTGAAAAAAGGAAACCGGTGCCATTTCGAGAAAATGGACATCCATGGGTTCTGTACTACAGCCTGCGATAAAAATGCACACTGGTAGTAAAAATCAAACCACTGCCACCAGCCATTTAAAGTAGTGAGGGTAACAAACAATGTCCCGCGGTGATGGACTAAGTGACCAGTAGCATAGTGACATATGGAATGAGCCCCAGTGCAAAGTGAAGTACCAGAGAATGGATTTACATGTTTACAGGTCAACAACTGAAAGAAGGAATTGTGCCCTTGTGAAGGACGGTCCTTGTGCATCGGCCCACTTTTGGCAATAAAAAGCGATCACCTTTATTTTGCATATGAATAGGAGTACAGAAGTATATACTAATGTTTATTTCAAAATGAATGTATTGCTTATAACCAGCACCTAAGCACGTGTGGGTAGGGTGTGCAGGCCTCAGTGGCCTAGGTCTTTTGTGCAGTTTTGGAATCGGGTGTTGAGGGTTTGCACCCCATGAAGTGTTTTTGAACAACTGTTCTCAATTGATTAAGCAGTAATTAAGCAGTGCCCACCCACCTATTGACTGGTAATAATCGGAGCAAGCATAAAAATCACAAAATTAGGAATGTGCCATGAGTGGAAGAAAGTATGGCAGCGATGGAGAGCAATAAAAAGGAAAAGAAGGGTGACTGAGAGCAAAGGATGACTGTAAGAAAGAAAGAACTGATGAATGGAGGTATAGAGAAAGGGCTGAAGCAGTACATGGCAAGGACGTCTGAAAGGAGGGGACAGAGTGGTGCCTACATTATTGAAAGGAGTTACCAGAAATCGGGGATGGGGGAGATGTGTCAGAGAGGGGGATGAAGCATGGATTCTGTCAAAGAATCTGAATCTTGGACGATATTCTAAACTCCCTCAAACTTTTCACTGTGCCCTGCGAGAGCCAGGATATCCTAATCATAATTACAGCCATCAGTGTCAATGGGCCCTGTAGGAGCCAGGATATCCTGATCATCATTGAAGCCATCAAACCTGTCACTGAGCCCTGCGAGAACCAGGATATCCTGATCATTACAGCCATCACGCCAGTCACTGGGCCCTGCAGGAGCCAGGATATCCTGATCATCATTGAAGCCATCAAACCTGTCACTGAGCCCTGCGAGAACCAGGATATCCTGATCATTACAGCCATCACGCCAGTCACTGGGCCCTGCAGGAGCCAGGATATCCTGATCATTATTACAGCCATCAACCTGTCACTAGGCCCTGCAAGAGCCAGGATATCCTAATCATAATTACAGCCATCACGCCAGTCACTGGGCCCTGCAAGAGCCAGGATACCCTGATAATCATTACAGCCATCAAACCTGTCACTGTGCCCTGCAAGAGCCAGGATACCCTGATAATCATTACAGCCATCAAACCTGTCACTGAGCCCTGCGAGAACCAGGATATCCTGATCATTACAGCCATCACGCCAGTCACTGGGCCCTGCAGGAGCCAGGATATCCTGATCATTATTACAGCCATCAACCTGTCACTAGGCCCTGCAAGAGCCAGGATATCCTAATCATAATTACATCCATCAAACCTGTCACTGTGCCCTGCAAGAGCCAGCATACCCTGATAATCATTACAGCCATCAAACCTGTCACTGTGCCCTGCAAGAGCCAGGATACCCTGATAATCATTACAGCCATCAAACCTGTCACTGAGCCCTGCGAGAACCAGGATATCCTGATCATTACAGCCATCACGCCAGTCACTGGGCCCTGCAGGAGCCAGGATATCCTGATCATCATTACATCCATCAAACCTGTCACTGTGCCCTGCAAGAGCCAGCATACCCTGATAATCATTACAGCCATCAAACCTGTCACTGTGCCCTGCAAGAGCCAGGATATCCTAATCATAATTACATCCATCAAACCTGTCACTGTGCCCTGCAAGAGCCAGGATACTCTGATAATCATTACAGCCATCAAACCTGTCACTGAGCCCTGCGAGAACCAGGATATCCCGATCATTACAGCCATCAAACCTATGACTGGGTCCTGCAGGAGCCAGGATATCCTGATCATCATTACAGCCATCAAACCTGTCACTGGGCCCTGCAAGAGCCAGGATATCCTGATCATCATTACAGCCATCAAACCTATCACTGGGCCCTGCAGGAGCCAGGATATCATGATCATCAAAGCCATCAAACCTGTCACTGGGCCCTGCAGGAGCCAGGATATCCTGATCAGCATTACAGCCATCAAACCTATCACTGGGCCCTGCAGGAGCCAGGATATCATGATCATCAAAGCCATCAAACCTGTCACTGGGTCCTGCATGAGCCAGGATATCCTGATCATCATTACAGCCATCAAACCTGTCACTGGGCCCTGCAAGAGCCAGGATATCCTGATCATCATTACATCCATCAAACCTGTCACTGTGCCCTGCAATAGCCAGGATACCCTGATAATCATTACAGCCATCAAACCTGTCACTGAGCCCTGCAGGAACGAGGATATCCTGATCATCATTACAGCCATCAAACCTATGACTGGGTGCTGCAGGAGCCAGGATATCCTCATCATTACAGCCATCAAACCTATCACTGGGCCCTGCAGGAGCCAGGATATCATGATCATCAAAGCCATCAAACCTGTCACTGGGCCCTGCAGGAGCCAGGATATCCTGATCATAATTACATCCACCAAACCTGTCACTGTGCCCTGCAAGAGCCAGGATACCCTGATAATCATTACAGCCATCAAACCTGTCACTGAGCCCTGCAGGAACCAGGATATCCTGATCATCAAATGTTGGAAAAACTCCTTTTACTGTTATTAATAGACTTTTTAATTAATCAATAGTCGTCAAGTCAAGAAGTTATCCTGCTAAGTATTTAGAATCTGCAATTTATATGAGGATATGAACTTCTTTGTGCTCTTTTGCTCGTGACGTTTTTTCTGAGAAAAGTTAACATTCGTTTTATTGTATTTATGGCTGCATTTACATTTTATCTTCAATATCTTTATTTATATATATGTATGCTTAGCATGAGTAGTTCTTGCCAGTGTTTAGATTACAGTTCTCTCGCGTTTAACATTACTAACTTGTTGCGTATCTTTAATTATATTTCTTTGTGTGCGTGTGTATCTCGTAACGGATTACTTTAAAGTAAAGGACCTGCTAACGTAATCTTGCGTGAGTCCTATTTGAGCTCCTTCACTTCCTGGTAGTGACGTATGCATTTCTCTATTGCGTGCTTCGTAGCTTTGTAAACTTTGAAGACGTCGGTATCAGTGTCGTCGTGTTTTCAGTTTTTAGGGAGCGTGGTCTTTCTACAGTATCGCGTGGTCCAGGAGTCATCTCATCTCGGTTCAGAGTGCGCGGTTCATCTTCTATGTGCGCAGTTTCGTGGGCATTGTGAGTTAGTTGTTTCTGTTTTCAATCCAAGAGCACAGTAACATTGTTGAGTATCTTCATCGGAATAGAAGGTACGTGTTACGCTACTTATGGATGGCAAATGTAGCGTCACTTTCAACATTTAAAAGCAAAGTGAACTTTTTTCAATCTAAATATTAAGAGATCTATCTACAGAGAATCGACTACAAAAGGAATACAAATAAGAACTTTTCTGATTCACTTTAGTAATTCATTCAAGAATAAGAAACGCTTTTTAAAATGATTTGAACTGTTCTTCAGACAAGTTAATTCTTTATAACATATTAGAGCTATGAGACTAAGAATTCGAGAAGTTAAGAATGCAGAGAAGAAATATAGTTAAGAAGCTAAATACTAAGAAAATAACATATAATTAAGCCTATCAGCAATCAAGCATAGGCTGCAGGTATTTACATTTCTTTTGATAAAATATATAAATATATTAGCAATTAAAACACAGAAAAGAGTAATATTAATAGTGTATCATTTGTGTTTAGATTTTCACAGACACTGAGGAACACTAATTCCAGCATCCAGTTCCTGATGATTAATCATTTGTCGAGTGATCAACATAGAAAACCAGTGAAGATCTGCTTTTTTGTTCTCCATTCCCCTTTCCCCTTGGGTTTTCCCCTTTCCCCTTGGGTTTGCCAGTTTGATAATTATATCTTTTAGAAGATTGTAGAGCTGGCATACTTGGGAGGGGTTGGGGGGGTGGGGGGTTAGGGGGTGTGTGGGGGGGGGTATCTGGTGGGCCAGCATCACTCCTGCAGGAAGATTCAAGACTGGACCTTGACATTGACGACATCGTTGAAGAAGGCGAAAGCGCCAACGGGCCCGCCGGAAATTTCGGCGGTACCCACGGATCTGTCAGGTCCGACGCCTTCCCCGCATCCGCAGCAGCGCATGACGACTGATTCATCAAACCTGTCACTGGGCCCTGCAGGAGCCAGGATATCCTGATCATCAAACCTGTCACTGGGCCCTGCAGGAGCCAGGATACCCTGATAATCATTACAGCCATCAAACCTGTCACTGAGCCCTGCAGGAACCAGGATATCCTGATCATCAAACCTGTCACTGGGCCCTGCAGGAGCCAGGATACCCTGATAATCATTACAGCCATCAAACCTGTCACTGAGCCCTGCAGGAACCAGGATATCCTGATCATCAAACCTGTCACGGTGCCCTGCAAGAGCCAGGATATCCTGATCATCATTACAGCCATAAACCCCATCACTGGGCCCAGCAGGAGCCAGTATAGCATGACCATCATTACAGCCATCAAACCTGTCACTGGGCCTCACAGGAGCCAGGATATTCTGATCATCATTACAGCCATCAAACCTGTCACGGGGCCCTGCAGGAGCCAGGATATCCTGATCATCATTACAGCCACCAAACCTGTCACTGGGCCCTGCAGGAGCCAGGAAATCATGCTCATCATTACAGTCATCATACCTGTCACTTGTATGAATGAATGAATAACACTTGTGCAAACACCCCGAGCCTGACGTACTAAGTGTCTGGATGCTGGAAATGATATGTTTCTTTTCTTTATGTGGCAGGCACCACAATGACTGATTCTCAGGAGTCGTTCCTCATAAAGGGAGAGGAAGACCTACACCTGATCCACCCTCCAGTCTCAGAAGGAAGCGGGAGAAGGAAAGAGCTCCCCAGCGCAGGCGACGGTATGGTTTCTGCTCTACCCCCCTCCCAGTATCCGAAACAAGACTATACTGTTCGTAGCCAATAATTTAAAAATTCTTGTAACATTAGATATATGCCTGGAAAGTGTTTCGCCATTGTGTAATTTAACTTGATTAAGGAATCTTTTACAAAGCTTGTTTGTGGCCTCTGTTTGAGGGCAGCAACACGTTTCCTGCGTTCTCAGAGAAAGGACTATGCTGTTTTTCAAGGTCTATGGCCTTTGTGCAAATGTTATCACTGACTATGCCTCTGATGATTTCTACCATGAACAAATGCACAATATCCTGAAAGTCATGACGATCGACAAGAAAAATCAGAAATCAAACTTAAGAGCATTATATGCTGAAACCTCAAAGCAATACGTTTCTGTGCTGTTGGAGGGCTCCCAAATGTTTTCATTTGCAGTCTGCAGGCCACTAGGGAAAGTCCCCATGCACAAACGAGTGTTGTGTGTGGGCTGACATGCTGACAAAGTTTGCTTCAGCCTGGCGGCCTAGAGAGTGCAAATGGGGGAGCATGTACGTGGGACTGCAGAGGTAGTAGTGGTGGGTGCGAGGTTGCTTTGAGGAGTGTGAACAGGCATGCATTGGGAATGTAGGGTGCAGAGAGGGACCCCCTGGAAATGGCACCCCGGCAGTTATCAACCATGCAGGGAGCAGCCTTCTAATGGCAGACTTCTGCAACACCGCTCTTCTACCAATGCCAGTTGGACATAGATCTGCTGTTTCATTTTGGCAAGAATGTTTAAGATATTGTTTAGTTTAGTTTATGTTCTTATATTGCGCGCTGAACCCAGGGGTAGCTAGGCCCTAGGTCTTGAGTAAAGGTTACATACATGTGAAGTTACATAATTACAGAAATGTACAGTTACTGTTAGGCAGAATCCTGTGCAGTTCCCTTGGGGACCACTGCAAGAAGATTCAAACGTTTTCAATGTAATAGTCTAGATAAAATTGATGTTAATATTCTTTAAAACATACAAATTTGTGTTATCTGTGTGTACAATGTATACATATTCAACACTTTTTTTTTTTTTTTTTTTTGTGTGTTTATTTCCACGTGTTTATAACGATTTTAGATGAGTTCAGGGGTATCTAAGCACAATTTATTAAAAAAGTTTACTGATGCAATAGATAAACTCATATTAGCTGAGTTTAAACTCATATTAGCTGAGTTTAAAAGGAAAGCCCATCTCAAGGATGACTGAACCGAAGCAACCACACACATTTTTTTTTTCCCGAATATATTGTGTCTGATTGAGCAAAGTGCCGTGCAATCTATTAATAGATGTTTTAAAGTTTCTTTTTGAGACACAACAAGACAGAACCGGCAAAAATTCTCCGACATGGGTATTTGCTTACGCTGAGCTAGGATGTCTGTAGTCAACCATAAATTGAGTCGTATTCGCATAAATGCGTATGTATGGAGATGGTGACTTTAGCAAATATTTTTCTGGACATCTCATGTTTTTATCCGGATAGAGATGCGTATCAAAATGTTTATATTTCAAACATAATTCACGATTCGTCCGCCAATCGTGAATATACACTTTATTTTTTGCACGGACGGGGTTCAGGATCAAGGTTTCAACATCTGCTGCTGCCATTGTTCCATATACATATGTAGTCCATTTCACTGTAAATTTCTGAGGTGAATGAAACGGGTGTTTTGCCAAAACAGCAATTATGGTGTCGGATTCAATGTTCGTTAAGCATTTCCTGAGCAAAGCGCAGAGCTGCCAATAATATCTGGCCCTAAGAGAGATAAGACCAAGTTCGTATCTGATACACGCAATGGCTACAGATTGTGGCAGATTCAAGAGAGTTCTCCAATATTTGGCTTCGATTTTGTCGAGCTCCTTCACATCTGAAATGTCTCGAGATTCCAGGCCATAAAGTATTATTGGTATCACTTTCTGCTGCCAATAATGTAAGATAGACTCCACTGAAAATTTACCGTATTTATGTAGTATCAATTTGGATTGTGATATTGCAGTTGTCACTTTGCTTTGAAGTGATTGAAAATGCTCTCTTGCCACCGAACTGGCTTCAAAATGAGTTCCTAGGTATTTATAGCTCGACACAGTGTCAAGGACGATGTTTTTTACCCTCCACACAAACCTTGTTCTCTGAGATCGTTTCACAACGGAGGCTACAATTTGCGACTTTTTGATATTCATAGATAATTCGTTGTCATCGAAATACATTGAGAGTACATCAATTAGTTTTTGAAGACCTGTCGGTGTCTTAGATATTAGGACTAAGTCATCAGCATACCAAAGCGCTTGGATTGCGGAGCCATTCATTTTTGGTGAATCAGAGGATAGGTTGAGAAAAATTTCTTGTACATCGTGAATGAAAAAAATAAATAGCGCCGATGCCAGAATACACCCTTGTTTTAATCCTCTTGATGTTTTGATGACTGTAGATAACAGGCCAGCAGTAGATAGACGTACTCGTATAGATGTGCATGTGTGAAGAGAAATAATGATATCTACGATGTCTTGCGGGCACTGAGCTTTCCTTAATTTTTGAAAGAGTTTTATACGGGAAACCGAGTCAAATGCAGCATTTAAATCTATAAATGCAAAAAACAATGATGTTTTAGTTTGATGAGCTTGAGCTTTCAATGTGTTAAGAATCATGAGGTTTACAGACGTTCCTAACCCACGTACAAATCCAGTTTGATTGTTATCACGATACTTGTGTTTACATGTCCAGATGTTAAAGGCCGATAGCACTAGGCGATTAAAGATTTTACCTGGAGCATCCAACAGTGCAATCGGGCGATAGTTTGTTGGTGCGCAGCGATCCCCTTTCTTAAAAATTGGCACAATGACCGATGAGCGCCATGAATCGGGAATGTTGCGAGTTTTTAATATACGTTGAAAGATGTTATTTAGGATTTTCGCCCATATCTGAGGATGTTGCTTAAGCATAAAGTTGGTAATACCATCTGGGCGTGCCGCGCGGGAGGAAGACGATTTAAGAATGAGCGCCTCAATTAGGTTTTCAGAACATTCTAAATTCCATGAGCCTGAGGAGTGAGATCCATGGTTATGTGTATGAAGAGCTTTATCCGAATACAGTAGAGCAAAGTGTGAAACCCATAGATTTTCTGGAACTCCATTAAGTTGTGACTTTAAATTATTCAAATTTGAGTTCAGATTGAGTATCTGCCAAATTTGAGCAGAGTTCTTGCTTGCTATAGCTGAAAGAAAGATCTCTCCATCCTGTTGGAATAATTTTCCTCTATACATACGTATCCAAGATCTGTACTGCACTTTTAACCTTTTGCAAGCTTGAAGCCGTTCGGGCCATGAAAGCTGTTTGGCTTGTCTCAAACCTCTATGATACTCTTTTTTTTTTTCTGTGATAATTGTTGATCAAATGTATGCTGATGAGATCGGTTTGAAGGGAGGTAAAAAGTTCTGTATATAGACAAGGTGTCCACATAGGACTGTGATGTCTGAAAATCTTTTTGTTGTATAATACTTTTATTCAATGCAGCAAGTTTAGTCGGAGTCCACCTAAAGCGAGATTTAGCATTATTAATTGATAGATTTTGTGGCATCCATTCCGATTTGGCATGGTCTTGTTGGTTAGCTCCCGACCATGTAAATCTTAACATGTGATGATCACTTTTAGATTGGGTTATTACCTTAAATTCTTTAGATGCCATGAATAACCCAGCAGATAAATATATGTAATCAATGGTACTTGTCGTCTTTCCTCTATACCATGTAACTTGATGAGGTATATCACCCGGGAGTGATCCATTGGCCATTCTCATGTTAAATTGTTTCATAATATGGTTCCACTTGACATATTCAGCTGTTTTACTCTTCGATGCGCTTTTTACCAAATCAATGTTGAGATCGCCAGCCAGAATGATATCTGTTATTCCTGAAGTTTGTGCAATTAGGACAAACATTTTGGACAGATCTTTATAGAATCGGTCATCTGTAATGGCGGCTGGATTTCTGTAAACATTGATTAGTGCCAATTTTTGGACTTCATTCAAAAGTTTAACCAACTGTATAAATTTGTTTGGATTG
Organism: Ambystoma mexicanum; assembly: GCF_040938575.1. Classification (NCBI taxonomy): domain Eukaryota; kingdom Metazoa; phylum Chordata; class Amphibia; order Caudata; family Ambystomatidae; genus Ambystoma; species Ambystoma mexicanum. The sequence continues at coordinate 1,535,178,574 of NC_090931.1, forward strand.
TCCCATGCCTGTAATTTTAATTTAGATCCCAGTTTAGCAGCGACTAATAATCCTGCCATGGGTCGCCCTTTCTGGGCTGTAATCGCTGGGTTGATTAAGATGTCATGATGATCCCATAAGGGAGGCTTACTTAACCAAGTTTCTTGGAGGACTATAATATCTGCATCAACCAGAACGGGATGGACATTGGTGAGTAAATGGGGAAAAACCTCTAGTGTTCCAGCTAGCCAAGGTTACCAAGCCATTTTTTTTGTCGGAAAAATCTGGCGTCAGTGATGGTTCTGACTGTGAGATGGTCAGGATCTCGGGTGTCAAATCAATGCCATTACATTTTGCACAGTGGCATATATTTGATGATAACTTTGTATTTGCGTCTTTTGCAACGATGGATTCATAATTTCTTCTTTCCGGATCTTGGGCAAGTAAAAATCCCATTGCAAAGAGCTTCATTCGAGCCTGCCATAAATAGTTCATTACTAACCCTGATTTCATCCATAATCGGACTATACCCAGGTTGGTGTCACAGATAAATTCTACTTGATTAATATCAAAAGATGTGATATCACCTAGTTCGGGCACATCACTAAAGATGTTTAAAACGCTTGCACGGGACAAATCATATTGAGGATAAGGAGCCGCGCGACATTTCAGGATTAGTGTATGGTAGCTCGCTAATTCTTTTTTTCTTATGAGGTTGCGTGTTTTTTGTTTACTCATTGAACCTTGATTTTGAAGAATTTGATTGCAATTCAAGTTACTGCTTGTTTCTTTCTCTTTTCGGCATAGGTTAATGTCATTAACCTCCTTGACATCATCAGAGAATCTAACTCTTGACAACTTTTCCAATGAGCCTTGTAAAACGGGCACTAAGTCCAAATGAGTTGCCAAATAAGAGTCGACCATTAATTTGATTTTCTCATTTGGAGTATTCCAAAGGTCCTCCCTTTGTGATGCAAGTACTGTCGGAGGACCACCACTACGCCTTGATGGAGTTTGGCTTCTTGGTTCTGAGAAGATCTTAACTTCTTGTTCGACATTGTGTTCAGTGAGATGGGCATTATCCGCGGAGCATTTTACCCCACTATTCTGTGAGCTTTTTTGAACTTCTACGTCGTGGATTTCTGATGCACGTTGAGATACATGTTCTCTAAATTTTTCGCAGGATAGCTTGCCGTGATCAGCAGCCTGTTCAATGTGACGGGCATTATTCACATAGTTTTGCCCCTCATAATTCTGCAGATTTATTTTAGCTGTCGGATCACTTAATTCAGACGTTCGCCGCAGGATATATAAGTCTACTGCTGCTTTGATTTGATCGATTTGAGATCCCACAGGCAGCAACGATGCATGTTCCACACTTTCACTGGCATCAATTGATTGAGCTTTTAAGTTGGTGTCAGGAGTCGTGTTTTTGTTGATTGATAAAAGGTACATTTAATTTCCGTTTTTCCAATACTGCAACGAGTTGGCTTAGAGGTGACTGTATAGAAAGTGTATTTTGTGTATTCAAGGTTGGATTTATTGGATTTGTGACAGGAGACTTATGTCTCAATAAGTCATTTTCGCCTACTTGATCTATGTGCATAGTTGCAGATTTGGTCATATCCACTGTATGTGGTTGCATGATGCGATTATTTGTTTTAGTAGATCGTTTTGTGGATTGGAAAGGTTTAGTTACCAGGTGCCTAGATCGACCCTTATTTCGTTGATGTTTATTAAAAAGTTCATATTGAGCTTTTATCATTTTGACATCTTGATGTTTTAGGAGAACTTTCAACACTTATCCAAGAAGTATTTTTGTGTGAGTTTTCATTGACCGCCTCTTCAATTGGGTATATAATTTCATTGAACATAGGCAGAGTGGTAGACTGGGTTACAGGGATGGTCATGATCTCGATGTCTTGGGACAGATCATTAATAGGTTCAGTAAACTGACACAAGGGCTCCTTTTCTTTCGCTTGAGCTTGAATCCAAGCCGAAATTTGGTCGATTTTTGCAGATTGTAAGGTTATTTTGTTTTCGAGAGTTTCGAATAATTTAAACAAACTCTGAATTGTCGTATTTACTGCCATAAGAGTGACTTTTAATAGACCTGTGTTTGGAGGGACATGTCCTTTTCACGAGAAGATTCACGATGTCTTGGTGTAGGGAGTATATAAGATGCAGATTCCGAAATGGTTGAATCCATGGAGCCACGTTTATAGTAATCAACATTAGATTTGTCTGGAGATATATTTTCAGATCTCTGCATGTTTTGCTTTTGTTCTTTTAGAAAAACATCTTCATTGGTTGCGATGCTTTCCTCCTCTGGGATTTCAGGGATTTGGTCCAGATGTACTTTTGGATCTTTTTTGTGTTCCAACTGGGTAGTTGACTGTATCAAGGTGTTATCGGAGATTGGCAGATTATTTGGATCATCCCCATCGCTGGGCAAGACTTCATTTATCACAGGGTCTGATTGATTTGAGTCTGGTGCAAGAGTCAATATGTTTGAGCTTGTTTCATTGGATTTTTCATGGCAGCAGGGAGACAGGTTTATAACGGTCTCCATTTGTGATAATGAAGCAGCATTAGACAAAATTTGATCATTAAGTTCGTCATTAGATTCTTGTGACGTAACAGGAAAAATATGAGACGAAGAGAGATTTTTAATCGTTGGACAAAACTGTCTTATATCTCTATTTGCCATTTGAGTTTTTTGTCGTGTTTTTGCGCGTGGTGTCAAAGTAATAGAAGTTGTTGACTGAATTTTCATCAGATTGTTGTGTTTGGATCGCGTAGCAATAGCGACCATTGGGCTGTTTGCTGCATCCAGCACAGGAAGTATTACTGACTTGGGTGTAGATGCCATAACGTGCAGTATTCAACTCGCAGGGCAACACAACTCGATATTCAAGTTCCTCAAGTATGACGAGCGATGGAGAAATTTCGATCCTTATGCTGGAATAGATGTATCAAGGGAGTCACTTTACAGCTATTACTTTGCACTTAGATGAATATATAAACCACCCCTCATACTCAGAGGGACTCCGAATATTGGTTAGAAGTAAGAAGTAAGTGTAGGCTTTAACTCACGGTTCGGGATCAAAGAGGGAACACCTCCACAGTCTCCCTTCTGCTAACCGCGCCACCAGCGTACAACAGCCGTATAACAGCCAATAGGCTTATGTCCACCGGGCTTACAGCCACAAGGGCGGTAGCTTCCGGGCTTTAAAGATGCAAGTCGACACGTGATGAAGTCACATGCAGTTAAGGACACGCCTCCTCCAGGAAGCGCGTAGACGATTCGAAATGGCAAGAGCCTCGGACGGCTCGCAGTGCCAAATTAGTTCAATAGGCTGCTGTTGCACAGTTCACAGCCTTGAATGTATTCCACCAGAAAAACGCTTGCACTGAGCAGCCGGCAACCTCTGGGCTTTAAAGATGCAAGTCGGCACGTGATGTAGTCACGTGCAGTTAAGGACACGCCTCCTCCAGGAAGCGCGTAGACGATTCGAAATGGCAAGAGCCTCGGACGGCTCGCAGTGCCAAATTAGTTCAATAGGCTGCTGTTGCACAGTTCACAGCCTTGAATGTATTCCACCAGAAAAACGCTTGCAGTATACAGAGCACACACAATAGGGCCAAAAACACAGTAGAACAAGCAAACACTGACCAGAGCTTTGTATCAAAAGTATATAATTATTTATTTAACACACACTTTAGAAAATACACTAGCACTATATATCAAAGCAAGTTCAAACACACGCAGGAAAAGCATACACACCTCCCTTAATAATTATTAGACAAGTCTAAGTCAAAACAACACTATTTGTCAAAACAGATGTGAGCGCATAACTTACATGGCACTCCAATAATTCTGTTAAAGGCAGAGAAAAAGGTAGGTGATGAAAATAAAACAGTTCCTAACACTTTTATAAAACCACAGCAAGTTAGTGAAGGCAGAGTCTACTCTAGAGCCAAAGGTCATAGGCCAGGCCCACTTTAAATGGAGCAAGCTGAAATGTGCCCAAGATCACACAGTTTAAAAAGCACTCAAGTCTTTGCGAAAATGTTCAAAAGAGGTTGGGTTGAAGCAAAAGGTAAAGTTGGAAGGTCTGGGGGCCAGCCCGGTTGGAAAGCCAAGGATTTAAGGGTCACCTTTAGCAAACCGTAGAAAGGGATGCCAGGTGGAACACAGTACCTTTAAAGTTGAGGAAGCTCCAGCGTTGGCAGTTGTTCCGGGCAGCGGGTGCAGTTCGTTGTTCCGACCAGGGGAAGAGAAGATCTCGTCGAGGAGGAAACTTGGAGTCGTTGCACTGCCCAGGGAAGAGACCAGCCGCGAAATTCGTCGGTTAAAAGGTGCGTTCCTTTTGTTCGCGGTCACAGTGGTGAAGCTTGGCTTTCCGGCCGCCGGGGTGCTTGGCACAGGCGATTCGACCAAGAGACGTCCTGGAAGGCGAAATGGCGAACTGGTTGATCCCATCAGCTCAGAGGGAGAAGACTCTTCCAGCAGAAGATCTCCACTTGTCGTTGGGAAAGTGGTGAGTTTGTTGCAGCAGGGCTTCACCGGTGGTGTTCTCATTGCAGATGGCTCAGCTTCTCCCCTCGTCGGATTTCTTAGGTCCTGTGGTGACTTCTGAAGTTCCAGTCCCAAAAGCCCTGCTTTTATGCAGAAAAACCCCCATTCAACAGCCTAGTTGTCACTCATACACGCTAAGTGGTGAGCCGGGTGGCTCACCACTGGGCCAATCAGAATAGAGTGCGACTTGGGTTGCTAAGGCAACGCAGTCCAGGGTGCCAATTCCCCTCCCCACACAATGTGTGGAACCCAGACAGAGTGGCACCAGTTGGAGGGCTTATGTGGAGAAGCCCGCCAAAAAGTGGAACAAAGGGTCCGACCTTAGTTAGAGTTACAGAGACGGACACAAACGCCATTTTAGAAAAGAGTTCTGGCGAAAAGACCCAACCGGTGATTTAATATTAAATAAATAAACCAGCGGTATCTTTAACATTGCACCAAAAAGTGGTGCGTTTAAAATGAATGGGAAAATCCCATGGGAAATATTCCGGTGGAATATTTCGAGTGATGACCACTGCCACCAGCCAGAAACTCGACAAGGGGGGACTGGACAGTGCCCCCTTGGAAACAGACCCAGGGGCAATCTAATTAACCCCTTCCAGTACTTCCACAATATGATGGTTTGTACTGGTTCTGTTCACAATTTAGGACTAATAAAGCCAATGGTGACTTTACATGCGCTGGGAGACAGTAGTCAGTCCCAGGGTATGGAGTCTATGTTTGGGGGTCACTATGACACCCCTGTGTTACTGCACTGAGGGTGCTGTGTAACACACATACAAAAAAACACATGAAGCCCTATGGAGTAAAAGACCCCATAGCCCATAAGCACATAACAAGTCAAAGACATACCTCAAATCATTCCTAAGAGTGGGAGTAAAAGAGTCTCACTCTTATCAGGAGAAAAAAACAAACCCCAAAAATCCAGCAAAGCTGCTGGGGGACTCACTAGGTTAGGAAATTCGCCTTATCAGAGAATTCTCCCTAACACTTACATAATATACAATATGCAGAGGCGCATAGGTAAGGTTGGTGATGTTGGTTACAGGCAGGATTAGGATGCAGTGTTAACGTCATTTTACAAGATTGAGTAGTAAGAACTTGTATCCCAAGCTGGGATTTGAACAATATACATGTGTGTGTACAAGTTGAAGTGGAAGAACTGGGTATGAAGTTATGTGCAAGAGATTGGGAGAAAAGCCACGCTTTGACTGTGAAGCGCAAGGCGGGGACGTGCTGTTCATCTCTCAGTGATTGTGAACTGCAAAGGGATAAACGCAAAAAAAAATCACAGTTAAAATATTTCATTGCTTGGGGAGGATGATTTTGGGTGAAACAAGTAATCTTTACTTCCTAGAACACAGAACGTTTGTTAACTCGCTCTTTGTGGTTTGTTTGAGGACAGATGAAGACCCGGCTGCATTTTCCGTTGGTCACGGTGGAAAGAAGGTGGGGAGAAGCATCTGGGACCCAGAGACGGGTGAGTTACCAACGGCCCTGAGAACTTCTTTGTGAGAAAGCCGGTTTCCCTTTCACCTAAAGGTGAATCTGGTCCTGGATGGAGTCCTTGCTGGTCTCGCTCAGTTGCCTGACCCCTTCTCACCATGGTGAGGGACCTCCTGGTTTATTGACGTTCTTAAGTTGGCCTGTCACGTCTCACCATGTTACAGAACCAAGTTATTTTGTCTGTTGCCTGCGTTCGGTTGCACAGTTGGTTATCACTTCTCATCTTTCTCTAGACTACTCCATGTCTCAGACCTGATGGTTATCTTTCCTCATTTGGGGAAGGTTTAAAGACTCATAAAGCACCTTCCCGTTTGCACCTTTTGAAGGTCTGATACATTCATAAAGCATTCTCCAGGTGTGCACCTTTACCAAGCATTCTTCAGGTGGGTACATTTACCAAGCCTTCTCCAGATTTCCCCCTTACCAAGACTCCTCCAGGTCCCCACCTTACCAAGCCTTCTCCAGGTTTTCCGCCTTACCAAGCCTTCTCCAGGTTTTCCGCCTTACCAAGCATTATCCAGGTTCCCCTTCTTACCAAGTCTTCTCTGGGTTCCCCTTCTTACCAAGTCTTCTCTGCCCCCCCCCTTACCAAGTCTTCTCTGGTTCCCCCCCCCTTACCAAGTCTTCTCTGGTTCCCCCCCTTACCAAGTCTTCTCTGGTTCCCCCCCTTACCAAGTCTTATCTGGTTCCCCCCCTTACCAAGCCTTGTCTGGGTTTCCCCCCTTACCAAGCCTTCTCTGGGTTTCCCCCCTTACCAAGCCTTCTCTGGGTTTCCCCCCCTTACCAAGCCTTCTCTGGGTTTCCCCCCTTAATAAGCCCTCTCTGGGTTTCCCCCCTTAATAAGCCCTCTCTGGGTTTCCCCCCTTAATAAGCCCTCTCTGGGTTTCCCCCCTTAATAGTTCCCCCCCCTTAATAAGCCCTCTCTGGGTTCCCCCCCCTTAATAAGCCCTCTCTGGGTTCCCCCCCTTAATAAGCCCTCTCTGGGTTTCCCCCCCTTAATAAGCCCTCTCTGGGTTTCCCCCCTTAATAAGCCCTCTCTGGGTTTCCCCCCTTAATAAGCCCTCTCTGGGTTTCCCCCCTTAATAAGCCCTCTCTGGGTTTCCCCCCTTAATAAGCCCTCTCTGGGTTTCCCCCCATAATAAGCCCTCTCTGGGTTCCCCCCATAATAAGCCCTCTCTGGGTTTCACCCCATAATAAGCCTTCTCCGGCCCCCCCCCCCCTTACCAAGCCTTCTCTGGGCTTCCCCCCTCACCAAGCATTCCCCAGGTTGGATTCCATTTATAAAGTGTTCTCCAGGTTTCCCCACTTACCAAGTATTCTCCAGGTTTCCGCACTTACCAAGCATTCTCCAGAGATATTAAACGAAAACCTTGCATCTACCAGCCTGCATGTGTGAAAAAGCCAAATTCGGCAGTGTAATAAAAAAACGCAATCCCAAACTGTCGACATGAAGGGAATTCAGGGTTGGCGCGGGTGTCCCACAGCTTCTTTAAAAAAGAAAAGTGGGGGACGAAGAAGGATATTCTGGAGAAAAAAAACAGACCCTGCAGCAGAAGTACCGCCCCTCAAAGGGGAGGCGGAACTCGCATCACAGGGTCAGAGCTGTGGTCGTCCAGATGAAACAAAGTTAAGTGAGGAGCGGGAGGTACGTTTTTAAGGGTAGTGGGGCTGGGGGTTAGCGGGCGGGGGGTCATGTACATGATTTTGTTCGTATACAAAATAATCACATACATCCTTCTCCAGATGTCCCCCTTACCAAGCATTCTTCAGGTCGCATCCCAATTATAAAGCACCCTCCAGGTTTGATATCTTTAACAAGCATTCTCCAGGTTTGATGCCCCAAGGAGGTACCCTCCAGGTGTAATAGCCTAATGAAGCTTGTCCAGGTTTTATGCCTTAATGATGCACCCTCACCCTCCAGATTTGATGCCCCAAGGAGGTACCCTCCAGGTGTAATAGCCTAATGAAGCTTGTCCAGGTTTTATGCCTTAATGATGCACCCTCACCCTCCAGATCTGATGGCCCTAAGGAGGCGCCCTCCAGGTCTGATGGCCCTAAGGAGGCGCCCTCCAGGTCTGATGGCCCTAAGGAGGTACCCTCCAGGTGTAATAGCCTAATGAAGCTTGTCCAGGTTTTATGCCTTAATGATGCACCCTCACCCTCCAGATTTGATTCCCCAAGGAGGTACCCTCCAGGTGTAATAGCCTAATGAAGCTTGTCCAGGTTTTATGCCTTAATGATGCACCCTCACCCTCCAGATCTGATGGCCCTAAGGAGGCGCCCTCCAGGTCTGATGGCCCTAAGGAGGCGCCCTCCAGGTCTGATGGCCCTAAGGAGGTACCCTCCAGGTGTAATAGCCTAATGAAGCTTGTCCAGGTTTTATGCCTTAATGATGCACCCTCACCCTCCAGATCTGATGGCCCTAAGGAGGCGCCCTCCAGGTCTGATGGCCCTAAGGAGGCGCCCTCCAGGTCTGATGGCCCTAAGGAGGCGCCCTCCAGGTCTGGTGGCCCTAAGGAGGCGCCCTCCAGGTCTGGTGGCCCTAAGGAGGCGCCCTCCAGGTCTGGTGGCCCTAAGGAGGCGCCCTCCAGGTCTGGTGGCCCTAAGGAGGCGCCCTCCAGGTCTGGTGGCCCTAAGGAGGCGCCCTCCAGGTCTGGTGGCCCTAAGGAGGCGCCCTCCAGGTCTGGTGGCCCTAAGGAGGCGCCCTCCAGGTCTGGTGGCCCTAAGGAGGCGCCCTCCAGGTCTGGTGGCCCTAAGGAGGCGCCCTCCAGGTCTGGTGGCCCTAAGGAGGCGCCCTCCAGGTCTGGTGGCCCTAAGGAGGCGCCCTCCAGGTTTGGTGGCCCTAAGGAGGCGCCCTCCAGGTTTGGTGGCCCTAAGGAGGCGCCCTCCAGGTTTGGTGGCCCTAAGGAGGCGCCCTCCAGGTTTGGTGGCCCTAAGGAGGCGCCCTCCAGGTGTGATTCCTTAATGAAGCACCCTCCAGGTGTGATTCCCTAATGAAGCACCCTCCAGGTTTGATGCTCTAATGAAGCACCCTCCAGGTGTGATTCCCTAATGAAGCGCCCTCCAGCTGTGATGCTCTAATGAAGCGCCCTCCAGGTGTGATGCTCTAATGAAGCAGCCTCCAGGTGCGATTCCCTAATGAAGCAGCCTCCAGGTGCGATGCTCTAATGAAGCACCCTCCAGGTGCCATGCTCTAATGAAGCATCCTCCAGGTGAGATTACCTAATGAAGTACCTTCCAGGTGTGATTCCCCAATGAAGCATCCTCCAGGTGTGATTCCCTAATAAGTCACCCTCCAGGTTTGGGACCTTTAGCAAGCATTCTCCAGGTCGCATCCCATTTATAAAGCACTCTCCAGGTTTGATGCCCTAATGAAGCACCCTCCAGGTTTGCCTCACACAGGACCGGCGGTCCAAGGAACAGGCTTCTAAGTACTTTGAGGTGGCCTCATCCGTGGGTGCCCAAGACAAGGCCAAGCACTGCAAGTCCGGTTCCATGGTGGCCACGATGGACAGGGCGTGATTGACATCACCATCCACCTCAATTGCCAGCCAGCGATCGAGCTCCTCCTCGAAAGGAAATCGTCCAAGTCGGCTAAACTGTGGGAGAAGCCCAAGAAGCCAGGACTGGAGGAGCAGACGACCAAACTGCCCAAGCGGCTCAGGAGAAGTCTTCGCCGGCGATGGAGCTGGTGGCGGAGGCTCTCATGAAGGTGAAAGGGGCTGACCCCGTAAAGGTAACCCCCACAGCGCAGAAGGAGTCTCTGCCACCGAGGCGAGAAACCGCTGCAGTGACTTTGGTGCAGTCTGCTGGCACGCCGGAGAAGAGGATGCTGTCTCTGAGCCCGGCTGTGACCCCTCAGGGTGGAAAAAAGTGGACTGGAGGGCAAGGAAGTCCCAGACCAGCCACCGGCCGTGTCCCAGGCCATAGAAGTTTCGTCCACAGACAATGAGGTCCTGGAGTCCTTATGCACAGTCCACAAGGAGGAGGAGGAGAAGGACAACTGCAACGCTGGCGACGACAGCGTGGGGCCTAGTGTTCTGATCACGCCAGCTCAGCAGAGGGATGTATCTTTGGACGTCCTGTCAACCCTCCACACTTTGGTGTCAGATTCAGAAGCGAATGCCGCAAGGCCCGGTTCCTATGGCATTCCCTGATCAGCCTCCGGCAAAGAAGAGGAAGCATCATCCGATGCTCCCGTTTCTGCATCCACTTCCGCGGTGGACCCGGACACGGGGACAGGGACAGATATGGCGAAGACTACTATATCATTGTAGCGGGCTGCGGGTCCCCACCAGATGAGGTGGGATATTCCATTCCATGGTCGCCTTAGCTTCCAAGCTTTCTTGGCTTGTGCCAGAGGAAACCAAGGAGGGGTTCTTGTACAAGAGGAAGACCATCATGGCAGTGCCCCTTCTGGAAGAAGTGTGGGAGGAGGGCCTGGCCCTCTTGAAGTACCCTTGCACGGCTCTGGCCAAACAGGATAGGCTGGAGAAGAAGTACCGGGCACCGGAATCTGCAATCAAGTGCCTGAGCGACATAGCTTCACCTTACCCATGGCCACGCTACTACCCCACTCTAATAAAGTTAAGCCTACCACCTTTCCTACCGCAACTAAACCAAACCATCACCAAACCTAAAAATTCAACCTTACCTACGCATAGCAATGCCAAATTACCTACTCCTGAGCAATGAAAACATTGGGCTTTCACCTTGATTCGGCCTTGAGTGAACTCCCTAGCATCTTCTACAGCCTACACGTGCAAGCTCATTAGGGCAAGTAGAGCCTTCCTCACACAAGCCAGCTGCATCATCATCGCTAATGCCCTAATACTCTCCAAACTGGACTATTGCAATGGCTTGTATCTGGGAGCCAACAAATACATCACTGACAAACTTCAAACATTGCAAAACAATGCCCTTAGAACGGCCCTCAACCTACCCTCCAAAGAACACATCTCCAATAAAAGAAGAGAGTACAAATGGCTCAAAATCTGTGACAGGATATCACTCAAAGCGGCTTCACTCAACTTCAAATGTCTCAACAATGCAGCCCCCCCCCCACTACCTGGCAGCAAGAATAGTGAGAAAAACCTTGATCCGCCCCACCAGAACCATCAACTCCTACTGCCTTCAGATAACCTTAATTTAGACTTAAAAAAACAGGCGGCAGCAGCTTCCCAGTTAAGGCAGCCCAATACTGGAATGCTCTCCCGCTTAACATTAGAACTGACCAATCCTAATGCAGCTTTAGGAGGAATATTCTCACATGGCTACGCTCTAACGGCCATCAAGATTAACCATGCCTCCACTCACACCAACAGATCCCACTCTATCTGACTGTATATACGTATATTCTTTTAACTGAATTGTCGAGATGTAATGCTTTATATTTAAATTGTGCCTTACCCTGTAACTAGCTTTTAAGTATTCATGTTTTTCTGTTCTCTTTTGCGCCCAGTTACCTTTTGGGTTTGCCGCGCCATACAAATTCAATAAACAAACAAACAAACAATGGTTAAAATTATACGCATCCAGACCTATACCTAATCAACCATGCCCTACTACTACTAAAAGCCTTAGACTAGGATATAGATTCACCTCAGACAGCCACTCGGCTACCAAAAGGTCTCATAAAGCCAGCAAAAGAACCTTAACAACAGTGCAGAAACCAGTTAACATAACTAACAAGCCACCAGACAAAATGGCTCACTCAGGCAAAAAAAACAGCTCTAGTGAGCATAACCTCAATCAAAGGGGGATTAATCAATGCCAGATCGCTAACAGCCCATGCCTTGGACGTTAATGACCTCATAACCACTAACGACCTAGGCTTCTTAGCCATCACTGAGATGTGGCTCGAAACCACATCCGGACCAATACCACTTCCAGCGTTGCGAGCCTTGGAAGGCTCATCTCTTCAGGTGCGCCGCAGGAGCAGCGCACCCAACCCTCCCCCCGCACATTGATGACACAAGGTAAGCCCAATCGGAGCATTTGCAGCACGCGTAGTGCTCGCCGCACCTTGGCGGCGATCCAGGGCTAACCCCTTCCACAAGTCAATATAATTAATGTGCCTAGCTTTGACTAAAAAGCCCACCTTCATTTGTGCAGTCTTTGTATATTCCTGCCCCAACGTTTCATTTTGCCGAAGAAAAAGATCAGCATAAGATGGCCGCCGCCATGTTGTGACCACGGCACAGCTCCAGCTCAGTTCCGTTTGCCCAATCAGCTGGCTGAGCCCTTATCCTCCTATAGGGTAGACTGGCAGGCGCAAGCCGGCACCCCCACCGAAGGCACCTCACTAAAGGCGCCTGTCCTGGGCCTGTCCAGGGACGGCCAGTCGGCATCGACACAAATCTATGCCAAAATTCCATCCTGCAGCACCGGATCGGATGACAAACCAAACTTATTCTGAACATTGCAGCCAGTACCCACTCTGTCCGGGATGAGATGCTCGATCAGCATCCCCCCAATGCCGCTCCTCCACCGTTAAATGTTATATTCCTGCATTGCATGTCCATGGTGGTATTCATTGTTTCCTCAGTACTTTAACCAGGTGCCATCTTCATTGCTATGTACCTCATATGTCTCCAGTGTGCATCCTAGCAGCCAGCACTGTTGAACATACTCCTGTTGTGCATGTTAATTATACTGGGCGCTTTTTGTAACATGTCCAAACAACCATCAGATAACTGTTCAGATTTTCGTATTGTTATGCCCTCAGTACTCCATAGAACTACTTCCTAAATGCAGATGCTCATTTTGCTTAGAAACACGCTCGTTATACTTGTCTTAACCTAGATTGTTCCTTTTTACCAAATTGTATGTTACTGCTTACATTGTCTGCACACTCCTTACCCTCAGTCCACACACTAGCACACTATTGTTACCATTAGCCACAAACCCAGACCATTACTCGCCGCACAAGCGCTGCGTCCGTACCGCATCTCATGCTCCCCACTAGAGCATCTGTTCCAATACAAACTCACGCCTCTCCTAGTGACCGTGCAAGCACCTCTCACTCCAAGGAGCCTCCCAGCATCAGGTTTGGGCACACACTTGCTAGAGGCCCTACCCTAAAGTACCCAACTCTCACCCTCTTCACCTGTCTTGATGCTCCACAGTAATTCATAACATCAAGCTCTCACCACTAGAATCAACACCAGCTTTTACAAAACCATACCGTTTCTCCCAGAAACCATAACCACCTACAACACAGTCTGCACTAGGGGCTCATTCATCCATTTTAACACAGGCCTTGCCCGGTTACACTGCCCCAGACATCACCCACGCTTTGCCCCACACCATTCCTCCCCAGCACAACAGCCTTCCCAATCACACCTCACCCCTTCATCCAAACTCTGCCTCTAGTAGGCAGAGAATGCCGATTACGCCTCATCTAGAACCTTTCACAACACCACCCTATCGAAACCCTTCATTGCCTCCACAAGGAACGCCAGACTCTCAGCACGCACCCATCACCAGCACCCTCACACCAAAGACCAGCATACCAACCCACTATTGATTATGACAGTAATGATTAAACCCCAAACGACTCAGGCTAAGCATGACACCAACATCCAGCGGATCACCACCCCCAAGGACACCCTGCAAAAAACACCAAACATTAGAGCGATCCACCACCAGGCCAACTCTACTCCTACCCCGAATCCTCCTCAAACCAGTCAGCCCCTCGCAGGAGCTCCACTAAATGTAGGATCCCTTGGCGCCCATGCCAGTGTCATTCATGATAGTATATTAGAACTCAAACTAGATTTCTTAGTACTTGGAGAAACATGGCTACACACAGCCTCAGGCCCACAGATTTCACTAGCCATCCCTCCAGAGTATATCCTAATCAGAGATGATCGACAAGATGTCATAGGTGGTGGGGTGGGGTCTTTTTACCAGTGTATGATCATAATGATGTATTATGGAATAACAATGGAAGTTATTTCCTGTGGATGGAAATCATGTCTTTTTGGTCTCATACCACAGGTGATGGGATCAGTGAACGAGACGAGTTATTCAGCATAAAAGTAGAAGAAAACATACACTTGACGAGTCCTTGGACAACGGAAGGAAGAGAGAGCAATGACCCTCTCAGTGCAGGTGAAGAAGAATGTGGTGTGATATTTGCATTTTCTGATTTTCAAATGTTTAAACATTTCTACCCCAGCTCCAAAACTCCCAACAGGTTTTATTTGTTGAATAGGAAAGACCCAGCACGTTGCGTTAAAATGGTGGAAGCCTCAGGATAATAGCAATTTTGGGTTGTATAAATGGTCAGGACTGTGCAGGTATTTCAGCTTCCCTTAGCGAAATCACGTTGCTGTCATTTTTATTGGCACTTGGAGCTCAATGGGCCCAAATGTTTTTCTATTTTTAAGGGCCACCTGAAGCACAACTCTAGATAGGCACCTAGTTCTGTGCTGCCTGAGAATGTGCTCTATAAATTCAAAGCCTTTTAAAGTTCTTTGGCCAACTTAAAAATATAAAAAGTTTTGGACGTTAGCTTTCAATACTACGGGGTGCGTTGTAGAGAAATGATTGCTAAACACACGTGACTCCCACTTATCTCTTGTAGAGCTATGTTCTCAAGGATCCCAAGTGGAGATCTGGACACCGTACAGTACCATCTTTCCTTCAAACCATACTGAGCCATGACGCACAGAAAACAGGGCAGCGATATCTGAAAGTTTTTAACACTTATACTATACACCCAAGATTCGGAACCCATACAATTAAAAAACACCTACCCCATACCCTACACTAACTTCACCCCACCTCAACTAATAGTGGTCATCAAGTTAGGCCTCATTGACACTGAGCCATACAGGCTAGACACTCATTCTACAATAACAAGTCTCCACTTTAGGCCCCGTCATTGACCTTCTCTGTAGTGCCTCACTTGGAAAGGCAGCCCTTTTAGACAAACAGAAAAAAGAGGGAAAAGTGGGAGTTATAAACCCAGGGCAAGAGGCATCCTTCGGAACATATGCTGACCCCTTGCAATACCTCAGAAGGCATGGGAGTAGAATGTGGAGTCCAGTACAGGAGGGAGAATCCGTGACCCCTTCCAGTACCCCAGAAGGCACATGAGTAGAAGGTGGAGCCCAGTCCAGGTGGGAGAGTCACTGGCCCCTTCCAGTACCCCAGAAGGCACAGGGATTAGAATGTGGAGTCCACTCCAGGAGGGAGTGTCCCTGATCCTTGAGGCCCCTGCAGCCCTGGAAACCCCTGGTGCTCTGGTAAGTAAGACCTTTATGTATGTACCTGTGGAGTCACAACCCTCCTTAATAAAGAAATCCAGGGAGAACTTGCTGTTTCCCTGGGAGAAATGCTAGTGACTTGTTATTAAAGGTATGAAGAAAGATCTGTTTAACAAATGAAAGAAATTGGATGCCCGGACCCCAGCAGGCTGTGGGCCCGCTGCCGTGGGTGCCCGTAAAGCCAAGAACTCTATTGTGGAAAATTGGTGTCAGAACTAGACGTTTTGCAGCAGCTATTTGTTCTGTGTGTCTACGTAAACCCTTGTTCGTGACACATCCCTTCTACCCATTTTCTTTTTTATTATTAATTTCACAGGGCAGGGAATGATTCCTTTCTCCATCAAAGAAGAAGCAGCAACCTCTTGCAATGATGAACAGGACAGTGAGAGAAGACAAAGGGGCAGCAATGCCACGGGTGAGTAGCAGTGCTTAATTACTGGGACTCATGGGAGTTAGGTGTGTAAAAGAACACATTTCATCTGATGGCGGAAGCACAAACATGTCTACTTGGCTATTAAGTACAATGGAGTAGAGCGCGTGCCATTGTGCCTATATCTCTGCTCAGTGCACCTCAAAGTGCTGTGTTTCCAGGCTTACGAGCAAGGGGGAACAGACCATGCACTCGCTGGTTACAAAGTTCCATTTAGGGTTTATGCTAGAGTTTGCGTCATCCTGTAGAGATGGCTTTGTCCCAAAACAATGAGGTGACGGCGTCGGGGAAGTACCTGGGCAAGACTGTACCCTCCCTTGCCCTTGGGGTTATTTGCACCTTCCGCACATGTAAGTATCCCCCCACCCTCACCCCCGCCTCCCGCCATGTGTAATTCTGGGCAGAATATATTAGACCTCTGCCTGGGTCTGTTCCCAGTTAGCAAGCTTCTCATATTCGGGCTGATGACCTAGTTCTTCCACCAGTGCTTAGAGGTGTATAGCTCACAGCTAGCTTCTTGCACTTGGCTACTTCTCTTGACTGTCATGCCTGCATCTTCAAGGGTTTCTTGGCTGCATGTCCCTGAGCCAATACACGCAGCTTGCTGAACTCTGGTTCTAGTTTTCCTCCAGTTATTGCTCCACTGGTCTAGTGGCCCCCTTCTCTACCACTAGCTTTCACAAAAGGGTTCCTAAGGACATATTAGCACTGCTCTCCCCAGCTCTGGCTGCAATGCTGCTTTGCCCTCAATCTCGCTCCATGCACTCTTTGGTCTTCACTCTCCTCAATACTCTCCCAATTTTGAGCTTCCTGCACACCTTTATAGAGGCCTAAATTGGCCAAGCTTACTGGTGTTCCATTTGGAGAGTCTGTTTGCCTGATTTGGTTGCTATTAATAATTAGTCCTTATATGTAAGGACCACCTTCTTCCCAGGTGTGCCTGTCTTCCTGGAGACTATTTTCTTGGGTGTCACATAGCCTTGAGCCAAGGACTTAAGAAAGTTGTCCACCATCTTGAAGTCAGGCAGAATCAAGATGTCGCCTTTGGAGCTCTGCAGTAGCTCTCCTAGTCTCCCTACTGTGTGTGGATGTTTGCATGCGGTTTACAAAGTCTCTTCACGAGCAGTCACATGATTCGGTCTGAAGACCCCTTGCTCCAAGTTCAGACCAATATTCTATTCAATGGCTAGTCATGGTCTTGGCCTACAAGGCGTCAACCCTCCCTTATTCCCTCTGCCTGGGATATTCCTCGGTAGAGATAGCTAGCTGCCTGCCACATGGGTTGCATACCCTGCCACAACCCCCTGACTCCTGGGCCACCCTCCAGGAAGAGCTGGGACAGCTCTGTGGTATACACCATTAACTAATGGCTGCTTAGCAGGTGACCTTGTCACACAAGCCATCGGGTCAGTGAGACATGGGCAAGTAATCCCGACCAGAGACTGGCCAATACCATGGTGGTTTGACCACATACATAAGGCATCCTGCCCTACAGCTCTGCTGTACTAAAGGTGCCTTCATATGACTTTTACCTGTGGATGTGGGTTATTCTACCATCTCTGTGCCACCTAAGGCGTTAGGACACTCAATTCTCACAATAAACAATTAAAGCAGTGCACTGTTTCGAAAACAACTGCCTAACAATATTTCCGACATCCCATTTCCTCTCGATGGGATGTGCTGAAATATTTCACCAGGGAAATACATTACCAGGGAATGAGGGGAGAGTGAGCAGCCCCCTGCCAGCCCAGGACACTAAGGCAACAACTCCAGGAACCCTGCAGCATAAGATGTTTTTAAGGCGATTGTAGGACCCACAGACGGAGCTGAATGGTGGCCCCTATGACCTAAATCTTTTATCAAGGTTCCCTTTAGAAGAGCTTTCCTCCAAAAAACCTAGCAACTCCGGTTTATACGCAAAATTAAACTTAAATCTTTTTTTTGATATTTTAGCCACACAAGAATAAGAATCCTCAGACCATAATTATTTGAAGTACTTAGAACTCTGATGTAAAAGCAATCTCGTACCACCGCTACCACATTCCCCTATAGGTGTATTTCATGGAGCTGTTCTACAAGACCTCAAGAAATTGTCATACAAAGGGCTCAAGTGCTACATCCTTAGTGAAAAAAGAACTGTTTTCTATCAGAAACGTATGAGGATGAGAACCTAACCATTCACCCACTGATAAAGGGGGTGCATTGGTAATTATCAGCAGTAAAGGTTATAGAGAAGAATGCACTAGACAGCGTAATGTTGGACACTGTTTCGTTTGTTCCCGCCGGTGAAGGCTCCAGCCCCTCTGTGGGGACTCAATACAGTGCTGACTAGGCTCATGGGCCCTCGATTCGAAGCTATGAAGACAGTTCCACTGAAGTTCTTGTTGTGGAAGACAGCGTTTCTCGTGGCCATCACATCTGCACGACGAGTGGGTGAGATTCACGCCCTGTCCTGTAAGCCACCTTATGTGACATTTCACAACACATGGGTGGTGTTGCGGACGCACCCCTCCTTCATGCCCAAGGTGCCGTCGGATGTTCATCTAAATGAGCCCTTGGTGTTGCCTGTGTTTTTTCCGCACCATCGTTGCGGGTCGAGAGGCCTTTGCACTCGCTGGATGTGGCTAGACCGGTGACGTTCTACGTGGACCGCACGAAGAGTTTCTGGAAGACGTCACAGCTTTTCGTGAACTTTGGCCCTGTGAACCAAGGGAAGGCCCTCTCCAAGGCTTCCATCTCCAGGTGTCTCTCCGGCTGCATCACCCATTATCACCGGTTGGCAAACCGACCGTTGCCTGGCCGTCTGAGAGCCCATTCGACCAGAGCTATCGCTGCAACTACAACATTCCTGTCTGGTGCGCCCCTGCTGGACATCTGCAGGGCTGCCACGTGGAGGTCGACACACACATTCACGAGATTCTACTGCGTCGACAGGGATTCCTGTTTGCTTAAAGGTGAGCCTGGTGAGGAGATAAGAGATGCTTATGTTGAGCATTTGCCTCCTCCCATGGTTGTGCATTTGTGTACTGCTATGTATTCTTTATTCATGAGCATGTGAATCCATGCCAGACCCCATGCTGGAGAAGGAACAAGTTACTTGCCTGTAACTGTTGTTCGTATGGATTGTGTCCTCCCACGTATTCCTCATTTTATGAGATATGTATCCTGCCAGCTTCGCTGCTTCGGAAATAAAATTCTCGCCAGACGGCACTGTGCACGCGGTTGTGGCATTGATGTCCCTCGATGGGCTCTGTGCCGTGTCGACATCACCATCAGTATAAATAGCTTGTGGCGCGCCCGTTGGCTTCAGTTCCGTGTTTCCGATTGCTTCGATCTCGAACGGCGCGCTTTGAAATGTTCTTCAGAAAATGTCCTCTTCTTCCACGCCTTCTCCTCCCAAGACGGGGTTCAAAAAATGTATCGACTGCGGATTGAAGATGTCGATTACAGATCCTCACCGCGTTTGCCTTTGGTGCCTAGGTTCAGACCATCGAACCAGCGACTGTGGCTCCTGTCAGTCGATGACGGAGAAGGCCCTTTGTGAGAGGAAAGGTAAACTGGCGGTGGGGCGCGATTCCAAGGACTCCTCGAAGGCCTCGTCAAAAAGACACATAAAGTTGAGCGATTTGAAAGAATCGGATTGTCGTAAACACTCTAAGAAATCTCGATCTCGCAGTAGATCAAGACGCTCTTCATCTTTCTCTTCAAAAAAATTAAGAGGAGAGATAGATCTCTAAGTCGGATTCCCCAAGAAAATGGAAGAATTTAGAAGGAAGATGATGGAGGTCTTTGAGAATGCGGCCTGACCCCCTCAAAGAAGCCTCAAAAGAGCCAGACCCCGGTCTCTCTGTCGGACGACACAGGGAAGTCAGGAACTAGACTCGAGTCGACGTCAAATCGTCAAAGATTCCTCGAGAATAGAGTTTCCCCGACACCGTATAAAAAACAGAAGTCGTTGAAACCCTTGATGACTTTGTCGACGCCATCGGCGCCGATGGCTTCTACATAGAAGCCAAAAGCGTTTTGGACGCCTTTGTCGAAGACCTCATTGGTGTCTTCGAAGACTCCTTCGATACCATCGAAGGTTACTTCGATTCCTTCGACCCAAACTCATGAACAGGAAAGGAGATTTACTCCTTTACCTAAGTCAGACTTTTTAAAGTCTTTGGGCCTCATTAGAAGTGAGGCGGTAAGGGCTTAATGGCGCCGGGAAAGGTGCCGGCGCCGTTAACCTCGTACCGCCTCATTACGAGGTTCCCTCGCGGGACCTGCACTGGGCGTCTGGTCAGACCTTTGCGGGTCCCGCAAGGGGACCAGCATGCTAACGGGCCCGTCATTAACGGGCCCGTTGTTAGAATACTCCCCATTCCCATTAAGCCCTATGGGGGCTCAAATGGGAATGGGGATGGTCCGGGTTTCCTGAATGGGGAAATACTGGGCCCTTCAAAGCCGGAATGGCCCGGTATTTCCCCATTCAGGGACCACGGACCCGAGTTTGGAGGCAGCCATGCCTTACTAAGGGCATGGCTGCCTCCAAACTCGTAATGAGGCCCTTTGTCTTCTATTTCTGAAGAAAGTGGCTCAGAAGAAGAAGTTTTTTCCTTTTGGAGTACAATATGGTACTAGAGAGGCCCCAGAAGAATTAATCGATCCAGAATCGAAAATGAGCGACCTTCACTCTGCTAGTGGCATTAATACGTCACCTGAGCTGGAGTTTGCAAAACCTGACCCTGCAGACCATGCAGATTCATGGTACAGGAGTTTAATGAATAGAGTCGTGGGAATACATGGGTTGGGGTAGAGCCTCACCCACCTTTGATCAGGACGATATGACGGACATACTTGATCGGGGCCCCCAGAAGGATCCAGTTCTCCCCTTCCATAGGGCACTTCAGAGAACAGTGGAAAAGAACTAGGAGGTTCCTGATACAATTGCTGCAGTCAACAATCATTTTCCAAAGAAGTATAGAACTTCTAGTTCTGGTCCTGATTATTTAAGTAGGCATCCCACTCCAGAAAGTCTGGTTATTCAGGCTGCAACTTGCTCAAGACAAACAGCATATCCATCTATCCGCCCGGATAGAGAGGATAAGAAGGTGGATGCTTGGGCCCGTAAGGTCTTTACCTCGGGTAGCATGGCTCTCAAGTCAACTAATGTCACCTGTACCCTGGCCAGATTCATCCATACCCTGTGGGACTGCATTTCGGGGACGGCTGAATATATTCTGGAAGGCGAGGAAAGAGAAGGCTTCCTGAATATTGTCAAAGACGGAAAGGAGGCAATGGGGGAATGTCTCCAGTCCGGACTGGATACTGCTGATAGCATCAGCAGATCCATGGCTGCAAGCAAAGTGCTACGCAGGTTTGCGTGGTTAAGGAAGTCCGGGTGTGCACCAGATGTGCAGGCCAGGCTTCTCAACATGCCCTTTGATGGCTTGAGGCTGTTTGGTAGTAAAGCTGATGAAAGCTTAGAAAAGCTACAGACCTCAAAAGCGGCAGCTAAATCTCTTAGCGCCTCCATGCGACAGCCTCAGAAACCTTATTCAGGCTCATCTTCCTGGAGAGGTTGTTCTTTACGGTACTACTCCTCTTTTGGTAGATGAAGAGGACAGGCCATTCATAGAGGCAACAGAAATGTCACTCGTTGTGGACGAGGAAAAAGTGCAAAACCAGCCTCAGGAACGGCATCTTTGCCCTCATCCGCTCCTGCAGCAGCCTCCAAATCACTCTGAGGCCTTATCACACAAAACCCTGGTGGGAGGCAGAATCTCTCAGCATCTGAAAGAATGGCGGGGCATTACTTCGGATGCTTGGGCACTGGAGACAGTAGCTCAAGGTTAACGCCTTCCCTTCCTAAAAACGCCTCCGGACCATCCACCGGGAACCAACTCTGTCAAAATTCCAGATCCGCTCCTGTTACAGGAAATTTCAACCCTGCTAGAGAAAGGTGCAATTGAACCTTTACCTGTAGCGGAGAGGAACAAGGGTTGGTACTCCCCCCCTACTTTCTCATTCCAAAGAAGGACGGAGGATTGAGACCCATCTTGGACTCAAGAAATTTGAACAAGTTCCTCAGGAAGGACAAGTTGAAGATGGCAACCCTTTCTCAGATCCTTCAGGCTCTCCAACTCCAAGACTGGTTGGTATCATTGGACCATTAGGATGCTTACTTTCATGTGCCAATCCATCTCAAGCACAGAAAGTACCTGAGGTTCGCGATTGGCGGTTCTCACTTTCAGTTTCGGGTTCTGCCATTCGGACTGACCTCCCCCCCCCAAAGGGTTTTCACCAAACTGATGGCAGTTGTGGCAGCTAGTCTCAGGAGAGGGGGGGATTCACGTCTACCCCTACCTGGATGATTGATCAGAGCGCGTTCTCCCGAACAAGCTCAGGAACATCTGTCGATCACCTGTCACTTCCTTCACAAACTGGGCTTCTCCCTCAATTTCAAGAAGTCTCACATGATACCATCCCAAAAGCTCCAGTTTATCGGAGCAGTTTTGGATACTTCCTCGGGTAAAGCCTCGCCTCCCGAGGTGAGAGCTCTCCACATTCTGCAGATGGTAACAAAGTTCCAGAATGGCCAACATCTGCCGGCCTTCGATTTTCTGAGGTTGCTCGGCCTCATGGCATCCTACATTTTTCTGGTGCTACAGGCCAGATTGAGAATGAGATCCCTTCAATGGGCCCTCAGAACTCAGTAGTCCCAGTTCTTGGGGAGTATGTCTGATCTTCTGCAAGTCCCAAGCGCAGTTACTCACGATCTACTATGGTGGGCTTGCAACAACAACATCCTCAAGGGAGAATCTTTTGGCAACCATGGCTGGAGATAACCGTATTGACGGACGCCTCACTCACAGGGTGGGGAGCCCACACCAACGATCTGACAATCAGAGGTTGTTGGTCTCCTTCAGAGTCCAAACTACACATCAACCTATTGGAGCTGAGGGCAATCAGACTAGCGCTGAAGGCCTTCCTGCCCTCTGTACAGGCAAAGAATGTCCTGATAATGATGGACAACACGGTGGCCATGTACTACCTCAACAAGAGAGGAGGCGTAGGGTCACTACCACTGTGTAGAGAGGCAATGCAGCTCTGGTTCTGGGCAATATGAGAAGGAATCTATCGGCAGTTCACCTAGCCGGAGAGCAGAACACGGCGGCAGACACTCTGAGCAGGCAGAGCACAGTCTCCCACGAGTGGAGATCTTCGCCGTTTGGGCAACCCCTCAAGTGGATCTGTTCGCGACACGGTAAACCGGAAGTGCGAACAGTACTGCTCGAGGGAATTTCCTCCGAGAGGAGCTCTAGGAGACGCTTTCGTGGTGGACTGGAAGTTTCCACTTTTGTACGCGTTTCCTCCAGTCCCCGTGATTCCTCAAGTAATCAGGAGGTTGAGAAAGTTCAGGAAAGCCATGATCCTAATTGCCCCGGATTGGGCCATGAGGACGTGGTACCTGGACCTACTGGACATGTCAATCTGCTCTCCAATACGTGTTCCACAAAGAGGTGATCTTCTCTCGCAAGAGGAAGGTCAGGTTCTCCATCCAGAGGTCAAGACACTCAACCTTCACGCATGGTTTTTGAGAGGTTGAGATACAAGGATTGGGATCTTTCAGATGACGTAATGGAGATTTTGCTTTTGGCCAGAAGGCCAGCAACAAAATCTTTGTACCGGTGTCGTTGGAACAAATTCAGTAACTGGTGCAAAGATAAGGATGTGGACCCTTTTCAATGTGGTACCCCAATGGTTCTCTCTTTCCTATTGCATCTAGCCAATCTGGGGCTCCAGATCGGAACAATTAAAGGATATCTAGCTGCGCTGTCCATTTTCAAGCACTCCTCGGAAGAGGTTTCTTATTTCAAAATTCCATTGATAATTCAATTTCTGAAAGGGCTTACTAATGTATACCCTCCAGTCCCTTTTCATGTCCCAACTTGGGATTTAAATCTAGTACTTAAGTTTCTAACTTGTATACCTTTTTGAGCCTCTGTACTCCTGTCCCTTGAGGCTTCTAACATTGAAGACTGTCCTTCTTGTGACCTTAACATCAGCCCGCAGGGTTAATGAACTACAGGCTCTCTCGTGTAAACCTCTATATACTACTTTTTACAAGGACAAAGTGGTTCTTCAGGTTAAACCATCTTTCTTACCAAAAGTAGTTTCTGACTTCCACTTGTCACAAAAAATCATATTACCAACATTCTATCCTCCTACTCCTCATTTGGGCAAAGAAGAGGAGAGACTGCATAGACTGGACCCCAAAAGGGCTCTCAGTTTTTACATTTCAAGAATGTCAAAATTACATCAAGATGACCAAGTTTTTGTGGGTTATACAGGTCATAAATTGGGATTAGCGGTGACAAAACAAACTATATCCCTCTGGATCATTCTGGCTATAATGGAGTGCTACAGATTGGCGGGAAAAGACCCACCGGATGGGCTGCGAGCCCATTCTACTATGAGGATGGCTACTTCTGCGGCTGAAGAGGGGAGTTCCTGCAGCCGATATTAGTTCAGCTGCAACATGGGCATCAATGCATACCTTCATCAAGCATTATTACTTAGATGCCTCTTCCTCCAATTAGGGTTTATTTGCCAAGGCGGTACTTCGTTCCGTCCATGAGAACAATAACTAGTACTCCCACCTCCAAAATTATCACTGCTATAGGAGTCTATCATAAAATGAAGAATACGTGGGAGGACACAATCTATTAGAAGAACAAGTTACTTACCAACTGTAACGTTCTTTCGACTGGATGTTCCACCCACGTATTCCTCATCGCCCCTCCCATCCTACCCCGCAGTACAGTTTACGTTACTTACACTTTCCTCTCACAAAGAGTCTATCAGTCATGAGGCACGTCTGGGTGTTCCTCGAATATTTCCTCGAAAAAACAGAACTGAAACTAACGGGCGCGGCACAAGCCATTTATACTGATGGTGACGTCGACACGGTACGGAGCCCGCCGAGGGAGATCGACGCCACGACTTTGTGCACAGCGACCTCTGCCGAGAAATTCTTTTTCCGAAGCAGCGAAGCTGGCAGGATACGAATATCATAAGATGAGGAATACGTGGGAGGAACATCCAGTTGAAAGAATGTTACAGTTGGTAAGTTACTTGTTCTTCTCCAGCATGGGTCTGGCATGGATTCACATGCGAAACCTCCCGCCTACCCCTCTGCAGCTCTTCTCTTGGTCCTACTGCCACTTTACGTGCTACCAAATCTGAAGATGGCTGCAGAGGAGGGGCTTAGATAGAGGGCAGTCATTGGCTGGGGGCAGTATGACCCAGAGTTCTGTGATTAATTGTTAGGAGAAAGACAGTTCAGAAATTAAACTGAAACTTATATTTTTCTTTACCGAGGATTCCCAGCCTGACAACGGGGAATATTCATGAACATGTGAATCCATGCCAGACCCCATGCTGGAGAACAACAGTTACAGGTAAGTAACTTGTTCCTTATGCATGAATATCAGCAAGAAGCTAAAGCAGAGAGGGCCATTCTGGATGGATAAACAGTATTTCCAAATGATATGAATGAAGAGCTGCGCATGAGTAGTTTTCTGCTCGCCATTATTAGCTCATTTTGATTTCTGATACTTGTGAATCTGTACAATCACATGCTGAGCATATAGTGTGACATCTAGTGGTAATCACGAAGTAGTGCATCTTTTTTTGAAGATTGAAAAGGGACGTCGACCTGGGCATGTCTGTAAATCTATCCCACTGTGATGTGTAGTGTACCCATGAGCCCTCACGCGTCAAGGTACACCAGATTGTTTTTTTTTTTCACCATACAGGTTGGTAGCTTTAATGCAGAGCTTGTGTTGATGACATTTATTGCTTTATTCGTCGCGTCTTCGATGCATTCTTTCGATTATTTCATAGACGGCCATTTCCCATCCTGCGAATATCCGATTTAATTCTTGACGGCTGGCGACGGCTCTCACCATCAAGCTTCCGCCTTTACAGTAGGGATAGTGGGGATCCTTATTCTCAACATTACTCTTTAGAGAATGCTTTTTCCTTTCTTACCCCTCTTCTTCTTTCCCTTGTCTGACTGCTCTTTTTCCACATAATAATGGAAAGAACTCCATTTAAATGTTGCCCTTCCTGTAATAGAAAGTTTCAGTGGAGGGACATTCAGAAGGAGTGTCATAACTGCTTACCTCGTGACCACGACGAGCGGCGTTGCAAGGCCTGTCGACTCTTTAAGCCTAAGGCACTTAAATGTGCATGAAGCGATAGGCAGCCTACGCCATGCAGGCCGAATCCCCCGCCCCCACCCGCGCTGTTGCATTGGACAAGGACTCCTCCAGCAGCCACCGAGGCCGAAGACATCGTTGTGGAGTCGATCGACTCCCGCATGCCCGTCCCCAGCCCCACTAGGCCTGTTGAATGCACTGCTATGCGGAGACCACCCACTGGTGACAGAGGCACACATTCTCACACCATTAAGACTAAACACACAACCCCTCGGCTTCCTTCGACGATACCGTTGAATAAACCTACGGCACTCGCAGGCCCGGTGAAAGCTTTGGCGGGCCTGGTGAACCTTCTGATTCTTAGCCCTCTGTGCTTCAGCCACCGCCTGTGATGCATAGTACCAAGTCTTCCACTCCAGAGGGTGCCTAAGGTTTCGGCGCCTGTTTCTGACACGTTGAAACACACGTCAAAATGCACTTCCTTAAGTAAAACTCTCCATAAATTAAGGGAAAAGCGCACTAAGGCCCTTCCCCACCGGGTCTCCCATGGTTCTGATCCTCGGGCATCCTCTTTTTTTGCCCAAACAAGGGGGGAAAATCCTGGGAGTGAATCTCTACCGACCTATACCCCAGGTTAGAGTCTCAACCAGAGTCTATAGCTGGTACGACGTCCTTTCATCGCCGGATGTTTTTTCGCTGGGTTTTTACCGTGAATTTTTTCACGAAAAAACCCATTGAAGTTTTTAAGGGGGTTATAAAATTATATATATGGGGTGTGGGTGTTTGGGAATACATACAAAATTAAAAAATGAATGGGGGTTTGGGGGAACCCCCCCATAAATAATTAAAAAAAAATTTGATGGGTTTTTTTGTTAAAAAAAATCACGGTAAAAAACCCAGTGAAAAAACATCCCGCGATGAAATGACATGGAACCCTTTAGCTCACCATCCTTTCACAGAAGAGCAATGTCCACTACATATCAGTCTTTGTCCTTCCCAAGGGCAGTCCAGCACCGAAATGACAGGCAATTCTCTTCTGAACAAGAGTACCAACAGCAACCCCAGACACGTGTTTCGGCCTGGTTGGGCCTTGTCAGTGAGGTGGAGCTGTGCCTCTCTAAGAACAGTGAGCTTTTTTGCCTCCAGGCTATACCCAGGCCTCCTCTCAATTATCAGTCCTTACAAGGTGCAGCTTTCCCACTTCCAGAAACCCCAACTGCCAGCTCCTGGACTAGGGAAAGGTTTGAGTGTATTGACAGTCTATGATTTCATTGTTTTTTCAGCAAGATTTGATGGGATTCTTCACAAAAGATCTAATTCCTTTGAGGAGGACCCTAGGCCCTGCAAGTCGCCTGTGGTCCGCCCTACCTCTCCTGGACTCAAGTTACCTGATCCCTCTGAAGATGATGATGTGTTCTTTTCCCCCGACCATGATGAGTCCCAGGATTCTGTGTCACATGACCCAAACGCATGGCTTAATACAGATGATCAGGGGGCCTGGTCCACTACCCATGCTCATGGGGCAGAGCCTGGCAATATTTTTCTGTATGCCACTCCTGTCACCCAGTCCAGGGAGTCTTCCCCTATTGAAGATCAGCTGCTCTTCAATAACATTCTTAGGAAAGCAGCGGATCACTTCAAAATTGATACTCGATGCAGTGCCTGACTCTGACTTTGTGCAAGACATCTTCAGAGGAGTTTCCAGTCAGCTAGGCTATTCCTCCCTATTCCCCTCCCCAACTCCATTAAGAAGCATATTGCCCCTTCTTTACTTACACCCTCCCTTACTTGGGCAGTGAACCCACGCATTGAAAAGATTTTTTGACACGTGCCCTCTGATCCCCCTCTGTATTCGGGGACACTCCATTCCAGACTCCCTGGTGGGCACTACAACCAGAAAGCGTGCAGGTGTTCCCTTGTCTTCAGCTGAGGCGCCTCCCGGTAAGGACTGTACGAACCTCTACACCTTGGGCAAAATAATCACTTGTTCTGCGCCCTATAGTACCTGCATTGCCAATAACATCACTTTGCTAACTAGCTTCAATGATGTCCAGTGGGGTCTGGTACAAGACAGACTTCAGAATGTTTCTGAACCAGCTAAGTCACAGCTGCTTGCGATTGTGCAGGACGGACGTTTGGTCATGCTGAGTATTCTAAAGAATAAGTTTGATACCACTGAGACGGCTGGCAGAGTGTTAGCAGAAGGGACTCTTTTAAAATGTCATGCTTGGCTAAAGAACTCTGGTTTTAAACCGGAGATGCAAGTCTCACTCGTCGGTAAACCGTTGAAGAATAGTCTCTTTGGAAAGGCAGTGGATGACGCTCTTGAAATGGCAAAGAAAGAACACGAGAAACTAAAATCTTTCAACCAGAGGTCCAGCAGGCTGTAATGTAGCACAGGGTTTTTAATACCGCTTCTACTTTCGCGGGCAATCCTTCTCTAGAACCGCTCAGGGTACCTATGGTACGAGCGGTTCTCCAGCATGGGGTCTGGCATGGATTCACATGCTCATGAAAATTCCCTGTCGTCAGGCTGGGAATCCTTGGTAAAGAAAAAATCAGTATCAGTTTTGTTTCTGATCTGTCTTTCTTATTAGTAACCAATCACTGGTCTCTGGGTCATACTGCCCCCAGCCAATGACTGCCCTCTCCCTAAGCCCCTGCCCTGGCAGCCATCCTCAGATTTTTACCGCACGTTCAAGTGTTGGGAGTCCTCGTGCTATAGCTCTCGAGCTTTTACTACGTTTTCGCGCTTTTTCAAAGAGGATTTTCTAATTTTTCAGTTAAATCGAGCCTCAAGCTCCACCGTTCTACTTCCAATCAATGGGGACCCATTTTGGAATTTTCTACGCCCCTCAAGGGTGAAGTTTTCGTTGAGATACGCTTCTTGGAGGATTCCAGAAGATCTGAGGCCTACCATGGACATGGCCCAGGACAAGGGAAGCTTGTCTCCCGGATCCAAGCTGTTCAGGAACTGCCCTGGATGCGGGTTACAGAATGTTTTCAAGGAGGACGAGTATTCGAGATGTCTCTACTGCCTTCATGAGGACAAGACGCACGTGGAGAAAGGACTGTGCGTTCTGCAAGAATCTGTCGGAACGGACCATGAAGGATCGTTGTTCCCGCCTCGCCAGCTGGCTGTAGAAGGGCCCAGCAGGTGAGAAGAAGAAAAGGTCAGAGCGGTCTTCTAAGTCCTGTGACAGAAGGCAAAGCACTGCAAGTCCGCGGGCACTGGGAGAGCTGAACGGTCGGGCTCTTCGGCTGCCAGGCAGGGCGCACCTTCCCCGGCACCATCAACCACGAGCCAACGCTCTGGTTCGGGGAAGAGGAAATCCGAGAACCCGGGTAAGCTTCTGGAGAGGCCCCGGTCGATCTCGAAGGATTCAGCTGAGGGGGAGCGAGGCGGTGACCCTCCCCCCAATGTGAAGGTCTCAAGTGCGCCCAAGGTGGTGAAGGCCTTGATTCACCCGGCTAAGGCCTCTATCTAGGGAATCGCGGCGGCCCTGGCGAAGCCTGGGGAGGCGACACCAGTGGAGGCGACACCAGTGGAGGTGACCTCGGGGCCCAGAGTTTCCCTGCCACCGCGGAGGGAAATCCTCTTTCCAGCCCATCGACAAGACCCCCGTGAAGACCCCGGTGGAAAAAGAGGGGGGGCGGTGGCCATTACGGACACGGATTCAGCCTCTGAGGAGGAGCTGGTGGAAGCCGTGAAGAACCTCAACTAGAGGTTCGAGAAGGTACGATCCCACGGGAGGGATCCCAAAGAGGTGGTCGAAGAAAGCGACGGTGGCGCCGACGAGGCCCCAGTGGAGGAGCGGCCATCTCTCCCGTCGCAGCCATTGCCCGAGCCTCAGGACAACTCGGCGGCCATTTTGATGGCAATCCAAACCTTATGCACGGAGATAAGGACGAGATTACCACGAACCCCGACGGACGATCCAGAACCGGGCCCGTCGGGAAGCCCTCCGAGCAAGCGGAGGAGAGTTCATCCCCCCCGCCCTTCATGCCCTCACGGCCCGTGGAGCCTTCATCCCCCTCGCCAGATCCCAGGGATGACACGGCAACGGATACGACGACGGGGACGGATGACGATGGTGGTGACGACGGGACAGACCTTCCATCACCACTCCCTCAGGCTTCCCCGACCCGACGATATTGGCTCCTTTCAGGCCATGATCGCCAGGGCATCCGAGCTCTTCCAGCTCTGCCCCGACGAACAGAAGAAGGAAGGTTTCCTCGATCAACGGCGAGAGGCCAAGAGAAAGATGGTCCTCGCGGTACCGTTACTCGACGATATCTTGGACGAGGGACTTGCGATCCTGAAGAACCCGTCCACGACGCCTGCCAAGAGGGACAGGTACGAGAAGAAGTACCGGGTCCCTGACGCAACCCCCTTGTGCCTCAGGGCTCAACCGACACTGGATTTGGTCATCTCAGCGGCAGCCAAGAAGAAGGCAGCGGGGGTGACAGCCTCAACCTCTACTGCCCCACCTGACGGCGAGGGTAAGAAATTGGATGCCATGGGGCGACGGGTCATCTCGTCGGTGGCAACAACAATTAAGGCGGCCAACGCCTTAGCGATTGTGGCCCGTTACGACAGGGAGCTATGGTACAAGATAGCTCCCCTACTGGACTTCCTACCAGACGACAAGAGGGCGGAGGCCCTGGGGATTCTGCAGGAAGGTGAGGTGGCGTCGGACCACGCCATAACGGTGGCAACGGACATTGCCAACACCGGGTTTCGCCAATTAGGCAATGATGTTTGCCTTCGACGACGAGGCTGGCTCAAGGCGACAGACTTCCGTCAGGACGTACAGACAGGGTGTTGGACATACCGTTCGACGGCAACAACCTATTTGGGGAAAATAGTGGATGAGTCGCTGCAGGCCATCAAGGCCGACAGAGACGGCCCGAGCCCTGGGAGTCCTCCAGCAACGACGGTCCATTCGGAGCGCCGGAGGCAGATAGGGGGCCTCCAAGGGATCAGGCGGTGGCTCCTCTACGTACCGCCAGGCGGCCCGCTCCTCGTCCCAGGAGGCCTACAGAGGTCGCGGCAAGCAAGGAATATCTCTGTGTCGTCGCCAAGGAGGCAAGGCTGCCTCCAAGCAAGATTGAACTGGCCGTAGCGTCGGGCCCCCACCGAAGCACCCCGGTGGGAGGCCGGCTGGCAAAGTTCGTCAACGTGTGGGAGTCCACCTCCACCGACCGTTGGGTGCTGGATGCCCTGGGCCACGGGCACACTCTCGAATTCCAAAAGAAGTGTCCCTGCATTCCTCCCGTGGCCAGGAAGGAAAATCACGTCCCTCAACTGCTGTTGGACGTAAAGGCTCAAGAAAGGTGCCATTGAGCTCGTCCCCAAGAGGCTCCGGGGCTCCGGGGCTCCGGAGTGTACTCAAGATACTTCCTCGTCAGAAAGAAGACAGGCGGTTGGCGCCCCATCCTGGGCCTACGTCAGTTGAAGAAATGCATCAAGGCACAGAAGTTCAGGATGGTCACCCTCCAGCACGTGCTGGGACAGCTGGAGGAGGGCATCTTCCTATCCTCGTTGGATTTGGAGGATGCTTACTTTCACATCCCCATCCTAAAAGGACACCGAAAGTTCCTCAGATTCGTAGTCCAAGGACACCACTACCGATTCAGAGCTCTGCCATTTCGGATTGAAGTCGGCACCCAGGGTGTTCACCAAGTGCCTAGCACCAGTGGCGGCGCGGCTGCGCCTGCAGGGGATCCACGTCTACCCCTACCGGGACGACTGGCTCATCTGCGCAAGGACAAGAGAACTCGCCATCGAGCACACGGCGAAAACCTCCCACTTACTCACGGAGCTGGGATTCTCCATCAACTACCCAAAATCCCATTTGGTTCCGTCACAGGTGGCACTGTTTCTGGGAGCGAAGCTCGATACAGTAGAGCGTTTGGCGTCTCTGTTGGAGGAAAGGACGAAGGCCATCTTAGGCAAGCTGCAGCGCCTGCTAGCCACTGACATGGCCAGGGTGAGATCCATCAAGTCCCTCCTCGGAATGATGTCCTCATGCATCCACCTAGTGCTCCTGTGCAGACTACGGATGTGTCCTCTACAGGAGTTCCTCGACGCCCGCTGGATGCAAGCGGCGGGCAACTTCGAAGACAAGATCCCGCTCAACGAGGTTTTCTGTCGGGTGATCCAGTGGTTGGGCACCCGTGCGCACCTCACGGCAGGCACAGACTTTCAGACCCCGGCACATCAGGAGATGGTGACAACGGACGCCTCCCTGGAGGGATGGGGTGCGCACACCAAAGATCTCCACGCCAGAGGCCTTTGGCTCCCGGAGGAGAGGTCTCTCCACATCAACATCTCCGGGCCATGTTCTGGGCGCTCAAGTCGTTCCTCTTGTCCCTCAAGGGCAAGGTTGTGAGGATCTTCACCGACACCACCACCACGATGTTCTACATCCGGAAGCAGGGATGCACCAGATCCCCTGCCCTATCCAAGGAGGCCCAGGATCTGTGGCACTGGGCCGTCGCCCAGGGGGTGTTTCTGGTTCCCTTCCATCTGGCAGGAATACAAAAGGGAGCTGCGCTCGTGTCACGAGTGGGAACTACGCTCAAGTGGATCCGCTCTTCCAACGATGGGGCAAATCCCCGATCGACCTGTTCGCGATGGCGCAAACTCCAAGTAGCAGAGGTTCGCCAGCAGGTTTCCCCAGCCGAGGAGCATGGGCGATGCTTTCTCGTTCCCCTGGGACGGCCTGTTCCTGTATGCGTTCCGTCCCTTGCTGCTCCGACTCATCAACCAACTCAAGAGGTCACAGTGCAGGATGATCCTCGTCGCACCGGCGTGGCCGAGACAGATCTGGTTCCCGGACCTTCTGGACCTCTCAGCGTCCCCACCAGTCAAGCTGTCGACAGACGCAGATCTTCTCTCCAGAGAGGGAGGTGCCATTCTTCATCACCACCCAGTGTCGCTGAACTTGCAGGCCTGGCTCCTGCAGCACTAGAGTTTGGAGGGTACAATATTCCGGCTGACTGCAGAGAGGGTCTTGCAAAGGCCAGGATGTCCTCAACTCTCAAGTGCTACGGACATAAGTGGAAGAGGTTCTCTGTCTGGTGTCGTGCACAGAAGATCAACCCTCCTACGGATTACGGCACCTCAAGTGCTACCATACCTACTGTTGTTGGCCAAAGCGGGACTAGCTCACGCTTCCATCAAGATGCATCTGGCAGCGATCTCCTGATACACCAGAACTACAGGACGGCCATCCTTGTGGTCTCATCGACTGGTGAAGGAATTTATGAAGGGACTGTTCTGATCGTTCCCACCGGTGAAGGCGTCAGCCCCGGTGTGGGAGCTCAACGTGGTGCTGACCAGGCTCATGGGGCCGCCATTCGAGCCTTTGCATTCGGCTCCGTTGAAGTTCCTGTCGTGGAAGACGGCGTTCCCTGTGGCCATCACCTCCGCACGACACGTGGGAGAGTTTCAGGCCCTGTCCTGCAAGCCTCCATACTTGACTTTTCACGATACGAGGGTGGTGCTGAAGACGCATCCCTCCTTCATGCCCAAGGTGCCATCAGACTTCCATCTTAACGAGCCCTTAGTTTTCTTTCCGTCGCCTTCGTCGCTGGCCGAGAGGACTTTGCAATCGCTGGATGTAGCTAGAGCGCTTAAGTTCTACGTGGACCGGACAAAGTTTTCCGAAGACCTCACAGCTGTTTGTGAACTTTGGACCTGTGAACCGAGGGAAGGCTCTCTCGAAGGCTTCCATTTCCAGATGGCTCTCCGGCTGCATCATGCACTGTCATCGGTTGGCTAACCGACCGTTGCCCGGCTGTCCGAGAGCCCATTCGACCAGAGCGATCGCTGCTACCACAGCCTTCTTGTCTGGTGTGCCCCTGCTGGACATCTGCAGGGCTGCTATGTGGAGGTCGACTCACACCTTCACGAGATTCTACTGCGTCGACCGGGATTCCAGGGAGGAGTCCAGGGTCGGCCAAGCAGTGCTGCGCAAACTGTTCGCCTGAAGGTGGGCCTGATGAGGAGGTAAGAGTTGCTTAATGTTGAGTTTATGTAATGCTTAATGTTGAGCCTTTGCCAACTCCCGTGGTTGTGCATGTGTGTACTGCTACGTATTTGTGAATCCATGCCAGACCCCATGCTGGAGAAGGAACAAGTTACTTACCTGTAACTGTTGTTCTCCAGCATGGGTCTGGCATGGATTCACATGCGAACTCTCCCTCCTTCCCCTCTGCGGCTCTTCACCTGGTCATACTGCCACTTTACGTGCTACCAAATCTGAGGATGGCTGCCAGGGCAGGGGCTTACGGAGAGGGCAGTCATTGGCTGGGGGCAGTATGACCCAGAGACCAGTGATTGGTTACTACTAAGAAAGACAGATCAGAAACAAAACTGATACTGATTTTTTTTCTTTACCGAGGATTCCCAGCCTGACGACGGGGAATATTCATGAGCATGTGAATCCATGCCAGACCCATGCTGGAGAACAACAGTTACAGGTAAGTAACTTGTTCCATCACCCTTGTATTCTGGGCAAGGAACATCCAATGCTTATCAGGCCTCTCAACAGCTGGGGTTTGGATGTGGCAAAGGAAGGGGTAGGAATGCAGCCGCCAGAGGCTCCCCTTGCCAGCAAATGATCTCTGGTTTGGGTCACATAACATGCATTTCAGGTAGGAGGTTGGATAACATGCTTCACCCACGCATGGGAGTGGATCACTTCAGACAAGTGGCTGCTCAAGACAGTAGGCAAATGTTATTGCATCAAGTTTCTTCAAACACCTCTCTCCCACCATAGAACAGACGACTGTCTCCAGACCATCTCCTCGTCCTTCAAACAGAAGTGGAGGCCCTGCTGCAAAAGGGAGCGATAGAACTTTTCCCAGATCATCAGGTAAACAAGAGCATCTATTCACTACACTTCCTTGTACCCAAAAGGGATCTAACCATTTGCCCTGTATTAGATCTGCGCCCTGCAAACAAGTATGTCAGGCCTTAGAGGTTCAGGACGCCAACTCTGCAGGAGGTAATTCCACTGCTGAATCACAGGGGTTACATGGCCACCTTGGATATGTCAGGCCTTAGAGGTTCAGGACGGCAACTCTGCAGGAGGTAATTCCACTGCTGAAGCACAGGGGTTACATGGCCACCTTGGATATGTCCGACCTTAGAGGTTCAGGATGGCAACTCTGCAGCAGGTGCTACAGCTTTCATTGCAAATGTTCCTCTAGATTCTATTTCTTATTTATTTCAGTGTTTGGTTTATTTCAAACCTTTCACTTTTTACTTACGCCCATCGCGCTCTTCACAATAGAACGCCTGCAAATACTCCGGTGCCTCTTCAGCACGAACTACGCTGCAAGGGAAAGAACAGCTAGAGCGCTTGCATTTACTCACGCATTTCCAGGCGCTTTATTTCATCTTCCTCAAGAGTCCTGCAAGCAAAAGGGGAGAAAAGCATCATACGAAGTCCTGTTCAATGTTAACGTGCCTTGCACCTAAAGACTCTAAAGACTATAAAGACTAAAAAGGTGTCTGGAAACTCACCGCTCGTGCGATTAACGACGGTAAAGGTCCTCTGAGTCCAAGAGGCCTATGTTTCACCAGTGAAGGAACTGGCAACAGCGCCCTGCATCAGACGCAGATGGAGAGTCCAGCATTCACCTATCTAAGAAACCTCACCCTACGAGTTCGTCACACAGTGCGAAGAGGTTCGACCCCAGAAGCCCATCGAGTCCTGCACATCACCTTTCGAGTCACAGACACCTTCCTGCAACGACCTGCGCCTCCGTGGGAATCAGGTGAGCGTTACAGAACGCGAAGCCCACCGCAAAACTCCTACCCAGGCGCAATGGAAACCTCAGACACTGATCACTTAGGCCAGTTGCTCGGAGAATTAAGAGCAGAAGTACATGCAGCTCGTCAGGAAACAAGCTCTCTAAGAAGAGAACTAATACTTTCCAAGGAGCGAACAGAGGGCCTCGCTGGGCAATTGCTACAAACGCAGGCCGGACAGACACCTCTGCCCGCTCCAGGAGGAAGCTATCCTTCTGCACCATCTGTAAATCCAGTGCAAATCAATCTACCTGGTAATGTGCCCTTGGCTCCGCCCGAACGTTTTTCTGGTGACCCATAGAAATATGCAGTGTTCATCAACCAGTGCCGCTTACATTTCTTATGTCGACCAGCTGCATTCCCAACAGATCAGACCAAAGTGGCTTTCGTGCTTTCTTATCTCAGTGGCAGCGCCGCAGATTGGTTGATTCCTTTAGTCACCCAGGATGATCCGGTTCTGCATGATTTCCAGGCCTTCCAGTCCAGTATGGAGAAACTGTTTGCAAGACATGCACAAGGGCAGGCCTTGGACCATGAACTTCTTTCATTACGACAGGGTAATCAAGACCTCTTGACCTATATAGCCTCATTCAACAGACTCATAGTGGAAACGCTTTTCTACAGAGGCCTGCGTGGAGAGCTCAAGGATGTGTTAGCTCAAGTTGTGAACCCTCCACAAGAATGTTCAGACTATATTGGCTTAGTCGTCCAATTGGACCACAGATTACAGAACAGGAAGGCTGATCGTTCCAAATTTGATACCCGAGTTTTCTAAACCACAAACTTCTACTAAGGGAGCTGACGCTGTGGAACCCATGCAAATAGGGGGGATAAAAGGTCCTTTAAGCCAAAAGGAGCGGGAAAGAAGAAGACAGCTGCAATTATGCCTCTATTGCGGGAACTCAGGGCACTTTCTTCGAGACTGTCCAGTGAAACCAGCTAAGAAGGCTGTAGGAGCCGCAGACACCAGTGCCACAAGTTCTAAGCAGGGAAACGACCTAGCCCGGCAAGTGTAGAGGTCCTCTTGCCGAGCGTTAAGATCTGTCCCGTGACCTCGCATTTCGTGGTGCCCATGGTCCTCATTAGTCGAGCACGTCCGGATCGTTTGCATGCAATTGAAGCTTACATCGACAGCGGAGCAATCGGCAATTATGTGGACCGTGAAATGGCATCAAGGATGAATCTACCCCTTGTCCCTAAGGCAGTAAAGGACGTCATTACTACAGTGGATGGCACGGAGATAGCCTCCAGACCAGTAACGCACGCCACCCAAGAAGTGACGCTAGTGAGCCAAGATGGACACCGGGAGAAAATTGTGTTCGATGTGATCAAGGCCCCTCAGTTCCAGATCATTCTGGGAATCCCTTGGTTAGAGAAACACAATCCTCAGATCGACTGGCGAGCAAAGACGGTTCAGTTTCCAGAATGTTTTACCACTTGTTATCCTCGGCCTGAAGTTTCAGTGGCGGCAATTTCTTCTGAGGTTCCTACATTACCTCCCGACTACCAGGAATTCCAAGATGTCTTTCGGAAGGATCAAGCTAACACCCTGCCTCCTCATAGGTCTTACGACTGTCAAATAGACTTAATACCTGGAACAACTCCTCCTTGCAGTAGGATTTATGCCCTCACCGAGCCAGAGAATCTTCACCTCAGATAATATCTGGACCAATACCTAGCTAACGGGTTTATCCGTCCTTCTAAGTCTCCAGCTTCCTCGGCTTTGTTCTTCGTTCCGAAAAAGTAAGGAGACCTTAGGACTTGTATAGATTACCGCGCCCTGAATCAAATCACAGTTAAAAACAGATACCCGTTACCTTTGATCCCTGAACTCCTGGACCAAGTCAAAGAAGCATGTATATATACAAAATTGGATCTCAGAGGAGCCTACCACTTGGTACGAATAAAAGAAGGCGATGAATGGAAGACGGCCTTCCGCACCAAGTATGGGCTATTTGAATATCAAGTGATGCCCTTTGGACTTTGTAACGCTCCTGCCGCTTTTCAGTATTTTATGAACGATGTCCTTAGAGAACTCATAGATGTGTGTGTTGTTGTCTACATTGATGACATCCTTGTCTATTCATCATCTGAAGAGGAACATCAGAGACACGTTAAAAAGGTTCTCGGGAGACTGCGTCAACATAACCTTTTTGCCAAGCTTGAAAAATGCGTTTTCAACGTAACTGAAGTTGAGTTCCTGGGATTCATATTGTCACCTAATGGGGTTCATATGGATTCGAAGAAGGTCGATGCAATCATCAAGTGGCCATCACCAACCTCGGTAAAAGGAGTTCAAAGCATGTTGGGATTCGCTAACTTTTACCGCAGATTCATTCCTGAATTTTCCCGGATAGTCAAGCCCATCACCGCTCTGTTAAAAAAGAACAAACGTTTTGAATGGTCTACTGAAGCAGAACAAGCTTTTCAGGACTTAAAAGCTAAATTCATTTCTGCACCTGTTCTGAAACATCCTCGCCCAGAATTCCCTACATTGTGGAAACAGATGCTTCTAGTCTTGCTATGGGGGCAGTTTTATCACAAAGAGATCCGGTCACACACCAATTACATCCTGTAGCCTTTTGGTCCCGCAAATTCTCGGCTCCCGAGATCAACTATTCCATTACAGACAAGGAACTTTTAGCTATCAGATCGGCCTTTAAAGCCTGGCGACATTATCTTTTGGGAGCCAGACACACAGTCACCTTAATGACTGATCACCGCAATCTACAATATCTGAAGACGGCCAAAGCTCAGTCTTCCAGACAGCTTCGCTGGGCTCTGTTTCTGGCTGAGTTTGACTTTATAATTACTTATCGACCCGGCAGTAAAAACGGAAAAGCAGATGCCCTCTCTCGGATGGGAGTAGATGAATATTTGACCAATCCAGAACCAATACCCATAATCCCAGAACAAAGGATTTTGGGGTTAGTCTACACTCAATCCTTTGAAGACATCAAGACTGCAGTCAAGTCACTCCTAACTCCGGCCGATTTGCAGGACTGGCAATTAAAGGGAAAAGAATTCTCAGTGGATCAAGACCTACCATATTTCCAAGGACGATTGTACTTGCCCTGTGAGAAAATACAAAAACAAGTAATCTCCGGTTATCCCGACTCTCTGATGGAGGGTCACCCTGGCATTACCAAAACCATGGAAAAGATGAAGAGACATTTCTGGTGGCCATCATGGAAGAAGGATATTAGAGACTTTGTAATCTCCTGCGGTGTGTGTGCCCAGAATAAAAGTCAGAAGGAGAAACCAGCCGGCCTTTTACACCCTCTGGATATTCCTCCCTGTCCATGGCATACCCTGTCCATGGATTTCATCACGGACTTACCTCCATGCTCAGGGTATAATACCATTTTAGTAGTCGTGGATCTATTCTCCAAGATGGCTCATTTCATTCCCCTGAAGGGCCTACCTTCGGCTTCGGTATTGGCCCGAGAATTCTTAGAAAACATCATTCGGTTACACGGTTTTCCCTCGGTTTTAATCTCCGATAGGGGAAGTCAATTCATCTCCCACTTTTGGCGAAGTTGCTGTCGTCTAGCCAAAATTGATGTAAGATTTTCAACCAGTCACCATCCCCAAACTGACGGACAAACCGAGAGGACAAATCAGACTCTAGAGCAATATCTGCGTTGCATGCTCCAACAAACTGAAAACCCTTGGAAGGATATTCTGTGGATCGCTGAATACGCTTACAACAATTCGACTCATTCTGGAACCGGGAAGACTCCCTTCTTCCTATTATACGGACATCATCCTAGAACCTCTAATTTGGATCCTCCCCAAGAATTCGAAACACCAGCTGTGGATCATTTACACTCTGAGATTACCCGTGCTTTTAAGGAAGCCACTGCCCATCTGCAAAGAGCTAAAGCTCAAGTCAAAAAGGGAGCAGATCGACACCGTAAAGAGGCCCCTCACTACGCAGTAGAAGACCAGGTCTGGTTAGCCACTAAGCACCTGCCTCTAAAAGGATCCCGCACCTTCAACCCGAGATACCTTGGACCCTACACCATCTCTACCATAATTAATCCGGTGGCGGTCAAATTGGAATTACCTACGCATATGAAAATACATCCAGTATTCCATGTCTCCTTATTAAAACCAGTACAACCAGAAACTCGATTGACTGAACTCCCAGAACCTGTTTTGGTAGACGGAGAACTCGAATTCGAAGTAAAGAACATCCTAGACTCCAAAATCTCCAAATCTAAATTATACTATCTGGTTGATTGGAAAGGATACGGTCCCCAGGAAAGGTCTTGGGAACCCTCAGAATATGTCCACGCACCTCGTCTGGTCAAGAGATTCCATCTGAATCACCCCGACAAGCCAAAACCCCTGGAGAAGACACGCTTAGGAGGGGCCTTGAGGGGGGGTACTGTCATGATCACTGCTTCCAAGGAGCCAGGACCAGCCCAACGTCCTTGGAAGCAGGCCCCTAACCCTAATCCTAGGCA
This sequence comes from Ambystoma mexicanum, assembly GCF_040938575.1. Lineage (NCBI taxonomy): Eukaryota > Metazoa > Chordata > Amphibia > Caudata > Ambystomatidae > Ambystoma > Ambystoma mexicanum. Next base: position 1,535,218,855 of record NC_090931.1, read on the forward strand.
CCAGCCGGTCCCCACGGGGACCTTTTGGACCTTGTCCTGGCGCCGGTGGCACCAGGCTCATCAGAATCATCGGTCCCGGCACTGGAAGCGCCGGGCTCATAATATGTGTGCAGATGTTTGGGTGGACTTACCTGCAGCAGACCATGCTGCTTACTTACCAGCCACTTAGAAGTCCTCTGTAAACAGGAACTACTTTCTTACCTGGGTGGGGCAGATCCATTCCCTGGATTCAGCATGGGGAAAGCTTCTGGAACTGGAACTCTTTTCTTACCTAGGCGGGGCCGTGGAGGAAGACGCCTCATCACTCCAAGGCTATTTAAACCACACCCGATGGATGAAACGTGCTTCGTGTTATTCTGCATCTGCAGCAGAACGCTCACTGAGTCTGTTCCAGCCTTTCTTCCTCAATCTGCAAGAATCATACTCACCATTCCTGTATCCAGTCGACAGCAGCATCTGCAGAGACAAGAAACAGCAGGTTAGCAAGGCAGTCTTAACTCGCAGTGCTTACTCACCTGATCCATCGGCTGCTGTCATTTCGGCACGCTGTACTTTCGCCTGTGAAGACAAAAGCATTGTCATTACTTACCGGCACTCCGTGAACCCTGGAATTCTTCACGCTGCATCGCCACCTGCGGAGATAAAAGCATCGTATTTACTTACGGGCCTTCCGCGGACTCCGGCGCTGCAAACAAGCTTCTGAAAGACAAAAGAAGAGACATTAGACGGGTATTTACTTACGCCCATCGCGCTCTTCACAATAGAACGCCTGCAAATACTCCGGTGCCTCTTCAGCACGAACTACTCTGCAAGGGAAAGAACAGCTAGAGCGCTTGCATTTACTCACGCATTTCCAGGCGCTTTATTTCATCTTCCTCAAGAGTCCTGCAAGCAAAAGGGGAGAAAAGCATCATACGAAGTCCTGTTCAATGTTAACGTGCCTTGCACCTAAAGACTCTAAAGACTATAAAGACTAAAAAGGTGTCTTGAAACTCACCGCTCGTGCGATTAACGACGGTAAAGGTCCTCTGAGTCCAAGAGGCCTATGTTTCACCAGTGAAGGAACTGGCAACAGCGCCCTGCATCAGACGCAGATGGAGAGTCCAGCATTCACCTATCTAAGAAACCTCACCCTACGAGTTCGTCACACAGTGCGAAGAGGTTCGACCCCAGAAGCCCATCGAGTCCTGCACATCACCTTTCGAGTCACAGACACCTTCCTGCCACGACCTGCGCCTCCGTGGGAATCAGGTGAGCGTTACAACCACTGACTGGAGAGTTAATATTCTGGTTGTATTTGCATTGATCACTGGTCCATTTTCTACCACACAGGCCTACAGTAGTTTTCAGCATCGATGTAACCGAATAGGGGTTTGATCGATTAGAACTAAATTGTCAGCGTAAAGCATGCAAGCCACTTTCTTACCATTGATCTTTGGGTCCAAAGTCATGTTCAACTCCGATAAAAATAGGTTGAATACGGCTGGGGCCAATGGGCACCCCTGTTTAAGAACTCTGCATTCCAATTTCCTTCAACAGGAGACCTCGAATTTAATCTGATCTGAACAATAGTATTGAAGTGCCATAATCGGCTGAACGATATCCAGAGGGCAGTCCCAAGATCTTAATTTCCACCATAGGAGTTCTCGGGCAACAGTATCGAAAGCTTGAGCCAAATCAATAAATGCTTCTTCTATTTTGGCTCCACTTGGAATAGTTTTCAACTTTGAGACGTTCAATAGAAACAGGATTAAGCTGGTTCCTGCTCCCTTAACACACACTGTCTGCCGGGGGGTTGTAACGCCCTGCTCTTACCACTCATTTCGTTAAGTGCCCCAAAATCAACGAGGCAAAAAACATGCCCAAAGTCCAAAAGGGCACTAGGGCGGTCATTTTACGGGTCCTCCCTATTGCCCTTTTCTATTACTGCTGACTTGCAGGATTGTGGCACATCCCTAGCCTTCAGAATGTAAGCAGCCCATTCTGCTGGGGCCTGCTTAATCATGCTATTAGTAAGACAAGGCGCCGGGACCAGCTGCTCTGCAGGAAGTAGCCCTTTTAATAAGGGTTTCCATAGCACCAATATCAAATCTAATCCACCAATCCCGCACTAGCCCAATTTGCTGTGTCTTCTGGCGGCTTTTCATTGGCGCCAGCAGATGTCCAAAGCCATGAACCCACCGCTTCTCTGGGGCAGCATCAGGCTGGGGTGCTTCTACAGGCCATTAGCTGCCCTATCTGCTGCCATATTCGGGGTGTATTTTTATTGCAAATGGCTTTTAGCTTCAGTTCCGCCTCCTGTTGTATCATTTCGTTTTCATCTGTACATTGTAAATCCCTGTGCCGTGTTGCTAGAATGCTTTGCATATGGGGCCCTTCTAGAGCCCACCAGCTCTGTTACTATTTACTTTAGTCCCAGGTTGCGTTTGCGGATACATGATCTGTATAGCTAACATGTGAAGCTGCAACATGTAAATCTTTGCACACGTTCGCTGTGTTGCTTTACATACTCTGCTTGCATGTATCGTAGCAATTTCACTGAACGCACCCGCCTCGCCACATTTCACCACAGAAATACGATGTGTTCTTAGATGAATAACTTTTACAGTCCGATGCACCCATACGTTGCAATCCTAATCTGTAATGCACCGTCTCCAGTAGCCTCTTTGCTTTTACTCTTATGAAATGGCTATTTAACTTGGCACACCGCTTTCCTTTTTCTGATCTCGCATAAGAAGGCAAACCTGGGCCTTCCACCATTCCTTTTCCAGTGCAAGCATTTCAGAGGCCCTCATTAGACGCGTTAAGCTTGATTTTCTCTCTCAATACACTTCATGCATGTCTTGGTTTACTTTTTTACGTAATCATAGTCGTCTACTATATTGCCAGAACAACTATAGTGTATCCAGCAGGACCTGCGTGATGACGTTATCGCGTTCGGATATATATATATATATATATGTGTGTGTTAAAGGGGCCTGCGGTAGTGGCCCTGTAGTTATGAATAAGTTGCACAACCAATAAGAAGAGCAATTTATGGGCAGTTTATAACATTGGCACTGTTCGATGAATTGGGAGAAAACTCTGTAAAGAAAGTATTTGTTTGTTTGTTGTTTTATTATTTGTAATGTGTGCCTAACCCGGAGGTAGCAGGGCGCAAGGGCATCAAGAGGATTGTAGAGCTTGGTTACATAAGGCGCAGCAAATAAAGTACAGCTATGGTTACAATGCTGGACCCATCATCAACATTAGTAAGAAATACAATAATACATATTTACATACAATAATTAAAATGTACATGTTTCATGCTATAGCGGAATGTATAAGTTGAAGCATAGGAGATCATAGAGATATAAGTTATTTGTCATGATCCTTGATCAGTGGATGAGGTTGGATCTGAATTGTAAGTAAGGAAGGTCTTCCCTTAAGGAGGGAGGGAGTTCCAATGTTGTGCTGTTTTGATGGGAAAGCTGCTCCCACCAGCCATAGTGCGTTTAAATCTGGGCACCAGTAGAAGGTTGGAGTTGGCCATTCTCGAAGGGCGGCAAGATGCTTGTCTAGTGAATCTCGCCATGAGGTATTGAGGGGCGGATTGATGGAGACATTTGTGAGTCAAAGAAAATGATTTAAGGAAGATCTTGTCTTTCGTGGAGAGCCAGTTGATGGATCTTCTGATATCTGAGATGTGGGCTTTCTTCGGGAGACTTAAGGCTGCTCTTAAGGCATTGTTTTGCAGGATTTGAATCTTGTTCGTGATGTGTTTGTTACTCCCTACGTAGAGAGCATTACAATAGTCCAGCTTGGACAAGATCAGGGCTCTAGCTAGGGTAATGCAGTTGTTGGGTGAGAGGAAAGGTTTGGCTGCTCTGATTAATTTACAAGTGTAGGAGGTAGCAGAAGCCATAGCATTTACTTGTTTTGTAAAGGTTAGTGTGGAATCTAGATGAAAGCCAACGGTTTTAACCTCCTTAGCCATAGCAATGATATTATCATCAATTTTGAACGAGGGATAGTTCTGGCCTAGTTTGTTAAGATTAGAAGTAGTGCCTAGTATGAGGAGTTCCGTTTTGTCATCATTCAGGCATAGACCGTGTGAGGCCATCCATGCCTGGATGATGAGGTACACTCGATTTACAAAGGCCAAATCCTTGTCATAATCCCCCGTCAGCGGGATGAGGGTCTGTGTATCATCAGCATAATTTGTGTAGGTGATACCCAGGCCATCAAGATCATCGAAAAAGGGGCTTTGTGAAAATGTTGTACAGGGTTGGAGAAACACAGGAGCCCTGGGGCACACCACAAGTGATGGGCATAGGGTCAGCGGCTGCTAACGAGGAGAAGACTTGCATTGTTCTGTTATTGAGAAAGAACTGAATCCAGTCAGAGTGGTTACAGAGTATCTTATGGTCAACCAGATCAAATGCTGCTGAGAGATCAAGGAGCAGCAGTAGTGCAGTCTTACCCTCATCTCTCAGCGCATCTATTTGTGCCTTAAGGTCTATGAGCGCACTCTCAGTTCCATGTTGGGGTCTGAAGCCTGACTGACGGACACCTAGAAGAGGGTTATGTTCGAGCTAATGGGCCTCATTACGACCCAGGCACTCAACCATGGCGCTATTAGCGCCATGGTTAATGCTGGTATTTTACCGATTCCGCAATGGTGAATTGCGGAATTACCACCCCATTCCAAGCTTGACGGGGCGGTAATTCCCCATTCACCATTGGCCCTTCCCCATTCCCATTTTTGCCCCCATAGGGCTCAATGGGAATGGGGAAGGCGGTAATTAAGGTACCGCAAATTGTGGTACCGTAATTACCTCCAAGGTCCCTTTGCAGGTTCCATCCTTAACGGCTGGTAAAACCAGCCGTTATGGTAGGGACCCGCAAAGGGACCTCGTAATTGGGCGGTAAGGGATTACCAGCACCAGTGACCGTACCGGTACCGGTAATCCCTTACCACCCGGGTCGTAATGAGGCCCAATGTTGGATTTGTAGGTATGCTATTTTGTCAAGGATATTAAGTAGGAATGGCACTGTGGTGATGGGACGGTAATTAGTAAAGATGGAAGGATCTGGATTTAGTTTTTTTAAGGAGTGGGAGGACCCAGGATTGTTTCAGGTTGTTTGGTATTGTGCCTGAGGTAAAAGATGCGTTTATGAGTTTGCTAATAAAAGGGAGGAGTTCACGGGCAGTGTCTTTCATGATTTGTGCTGGGCATAGGTCACCGTGGCAGTTCAAAGGTTTGAGAGTGAGGATAACTTTTTCAACCGCTTTGGTGGATACTTTGTGAAAGTTAAAGTGGGGAATGGGCGAGTGGGGTGGAGTCAGGGTGCTTTGAGGCACTGGCACATTGGTATTACTAGGCTTAGAAGCAGTGAAGAGGGTGTATTTTGTGTTGTTGATCTTGGACTGAAGGGTTATAATTTTATTGGCCAGAGCGTTTTGTATACCCGTGCACCAATTTTCGTCCTTGAGGCAAGAATCTGGGGTTTGAATAGGGGATTCTACCTCTTTCAGGATTGCGAACAGCTCTTTGGTATTAGACTTGGCTTGAGAAATTCGGAGGTTGTAAGAGGTTTGTTTGGCTAATATGATTCTTTTTTGTAGAGGGAAGCTAGTTTACTCAAGTTGTTCTTGTTATACTCTGATGGATCTAGCCTCCAAGTTTTTTCACTTTGGCATTTCTCTTGTCTAATTGCTTTCAGATGAGGAGAGAACCAAGTATTCACATGTTTTCGGGGTTTGCTCTTTCTGATTTTCAATGGTGCTATGGAATCAAGGGATGATAACATCACTTTGTTGTACATGTCTACCATAGTGAATGGGTCTGTGTGGTCCGAGATTGAATTCAAAGTAGGTAGAATCAAAGGGATGAGATTTTCAGGGGTAATGTTTCTTTTATTCCTGGTGGGGACAGCTGGTGCTATGCTATCGATATGCAGGGGAGGTGAGGCCTCTAGTGAAAACGAGATCAGATAGTGGTCAGACCAAGGCTGAGGCATTATAGAGGTGACGGTTATTGGGCAATTGTGCTCGGAAGGGTTCTGCCTTTGATGTGGGTGACACCTGTGATCTTTTGGGTGAATCCTAATTCCTCTATGGAATTATTAATCAGAATGGCATTTGAGTCTAAAGGGTCTCTAAAGCCAGGGTTGAAATCTCCTAGAATGAGGTTCTGAGAAGAGTTCTTAAGGTTATTGGAGAGGATATTCGTTAGGTCCTCTTCAAAGGATCCTAGAGGGCCTGACGGCCGGTATATGAGGTGGATGGAGACAAACTGGGTATTAGAGATGGTTAATTTAGCGGTGAGGGATTCACATAAATCTGTGTTATGGGGCGGAGAGAGTCTGAGTTAGGTTGCTTTTAACAATTATAGCAAGACCTCCACCTCGAGAGGTAGTACGATCAAGTCTTAAGGGGGTGTAATCATCTGGGATGGCTAGCATAATTGCTGGACCAGCTGCAGGGTGGAGCCAAGATTCAGTGATGGCTAGGAAGTCTACATTTTCGCTTTGTAGTAGGTCTGCTATTTCTGTTGCGTGGGCCACCATAGAGCGGGCATTTATAAGTGCACCTTTTATCCTGGTCTGTATCGGTTGAGCCACTGATAACTGTACCTTGTGATGGCATTTCAGAGTAGTGATGGGCTCTCGGAAGAGTCTGCTATTAAGCTGAAGTGGATGTTGGGAGTGGCTGGTTTTGCAAGAAGAGGTAGTAGCATGGCGCGGCGCTGTTTTAGTTAAAGGGTCATACAATCTTGGAAGTCTAGCACGTAATTTAAGGTTTCTCTGTAGTAGAGTGCAAGGTCTAGAGATCATGTCAAACTGCTTAGGGAGTTCATGCACAGGTGCTTGTGGGGGTAGGGGTTGGGGCACGATAAGGTCTTGTAAGGTAATTATGTGGAGGAGGGTTCTTAGTAGAACAGTGTAGAGCGGTGGAAGATGCATATCGTACGTGTGGCTATTGTCGAAACCGTATGTGTGGATAGGTTTTAGTACACAGGTCTAAGATTAGGCATGTAATCCTATAGGTCCAGGGGAGTATAATTGGGCAACTAAGCATATAGCACACACATTATAGTGATACAGAGTAGAGGCTGCAGTGTATAGGCTTGCATGGCGTATTAAGTCTAACAAATCGAACATGGTACAGATAGTACAGGTGTGTGTGAACATATGGCTATGCAATAGTAAAGATACACATGGGTGTATCATTGGCAGAACATATGGCTATATAATAGTAAAGATTCACATGGGCAGTGAACAAGCAGGCATGGAGAGAGTATACTAGGTAACATGTCAAATGGCAAGCATTCTCTTGGCAACGTTATAATAGATCATACCAATCAGGTTGCAGTGCAACTTAAATGATGCTAAAAAGGTAATTGGCATTGTTTGAGGGCACGAGGGAATCGAGGCAGCGGTCTCACAAAGGTGTTGCGCTAATGCACGACTAAACATGAACAGCAAATCTAGTTCAAAAGGGTTATAGCAACAATGCGTTTATGGAGCGTGTCGGGTAAATGCAGGTTAAGTCATTAGTCAAGTCTGTGCAAGTTTGCTTTGATCAGATGGGCAGGATAGGATAGAGTTACCTTAGCGAAAGTTGGCGATTCGGTTCTGTGTGGCTTGCAGGCAGGGTGAAAATAACTTGCAGCGTAACACGCTGACGCGCCTGGTCACGCTCGGTAAGCTCAGTTAGGGCATGGCCGTCTTTCCTTGGCCGGCGATGCCTGCCGGCGATTGGGTGGGTTTGTTTATTTATATGGCGCCCCAGACCAGAAGGTATGAGGGCGCAGGCATTACAAGTATATTCTCAGCTTAGTTACAGTGCTGTACATTATTTACATTATTATACAAGGACGCAGTGAGGAAATGCAGTTACAGGGAGACAGTAGAGGATAATTATGGAAAAGTTACAGGTTGAAGGAGATTTGCAGTAGTTACAAAGTCGGTCATTGGTCTTTGCTCTTTAGCCACTGGATATAGTTATGCCTAAATTGATGGTAGGTTTGTGGGGCTCTAATGGAGGAGGGTAGTGTGTTCCAGTGTTGGGCTGCTTTCACCTGGAAGCTGTTGCCACCCATATTCATTCGCTTGAATCTGGGAACAGCGAGCAGGTTAGCGTTGCTGTTTCTGGTGTGTCTGTTGGGCGTGTATCTAGTTATTCTGTCAGCTAGATAGCGGAGGGCTGCATTGTTAAGGCATTTGTGGGTGAGGGAGGCTACCTTAAGCAGGATCGTGTCCGAGGTGGTGAGCCAGTTGTGGGTTCTCCTGATATGTGAGATGTGTTCTCTTTTAGGGAAGCTAAGCGCTGCTCTCAGAGCATTGTTCTGTAGGATCTGGATTTTATTGGTAACCTGTTTGTTAGCACCTACATAGAGGGAGTTACAATAGTCCAGTTTTGATAGTATGAGGGCTCTGGCTAGTGTAATGCAGCTTTGGGTGGAGAGGAAGGGTTTGGCTGAGTGTGTAAGCTTGCATGTGTAGGCTGTGGTGGAGGCCAGGGAGCTGACCTGTTTATGGAAGGAAAGGGTGGTATCGAGGTAGATGCCGAGGGTTTTCACTTCCTTAGCTAGTAAATAGTAGTAAATATTGGTGAGCAGCCAATCAGCGGTGCAGGGGGACAGGCTCACTGCAGGACAGAGTCAAGCAGCAGTGGGTTTCAGGGCGGCGGCCATCTTGATGCACCTCCTGAATTATTATGTAAAGTTTCCTGAGGTTTCATCAAGGAGGGCCTAGTTCTAGGTGGTGGTCCCAAAACCTTTGAAATCCGGGTAGACTTGATTGGGAAAAAAAAAGTTGCCTGCAGCTACAGCCCAAGCTGCTAGACGGATTTGCGGCAAACTTGCGTGAGGAACAGCGACCTGGTCCCGAAGGATTGCTTTTGCAAATTTGATGTCCCTCCATCCAATAGATTTCTTTTTAAATGCCTGAATTGTAGCCCCAAGAAATGAGTGATATCTACGGTTTATGGACTCACTTCCTCGTAATTATAACTATAGGCCCAACTTTGAATGTTTTTGCAACGTTTGGTGCCGCTTCAGCAAGAGGGGGAAAAATTGGAGGAGGGTGCAACATTTTTTGAATGGCTTATACATTTGGTGCTGTTTGATGCATCTGCATACACATTTGCCAAAAGATTACAGACGCAACTTTGAATGGTTTTGAAAGTTTGGTGGGATTTTGTCAAGAGGTGCAAAATGATACATGGCTTATAACTTTGGTGCTGTTTGACGAATCTGCACAAAAGTTTGCTAAAAGATTATATACCCAACTTTGAATGTTTGCGTAAAGAGGTTCTGAAAAGTGGGGGCAAAATTGTAGGGGCTGGGGGTGTCCCAACATTTTCAAAATCTGGATAGTCTTGAATGGGGAAACAGCTACAGCCCAACGTGCTGGACGGATTTATAGCAAACTTGTGTGAGGGGAATTGCCAGGGACCCGAATACATGCTTTTACAAATCTGTGTTTCATTTTTTGAAGTGTCAAAATGTAGGTATAAAAAATAGTCCTATAACTTTGGTGACTGCCCTGGACAATCTGGCTACGGCCACCAGGGAATGGCCATGGGGTTAAACTAGTCATGCCCCCCAGGGATCAGCTGTGTGGTAAACGTTTCAAAATGGGCATACGCTCATGCCCTAAGCAATTCAACCATGACTTGCATCCCCAGCATGCGCTGCTGCTAACGACACACATCATTATGCGCTGCAAAGAATGTTTTTTAAAGTAGATGTATAGTCCTTTCAGATATGTTAAGAGGAATTGTTAATAACTCATATACAGTGCTGTAACATCATGAAACCTTTTCACTTATTAAAAAAAATGGTAATTCAGTCAACACTTTGTTAAAGGGACATTCTGGTTAAGTTGCACTAACAAAAACTTGAAATTCAGTGAAAAAACTTTAGTTGCGGTTGCAAGGTAAAATCGAAAAACCCAAGGAATTCCTCAGTTATGGTAAGCTGTGCAGCCATAACTCGTACTACCACCGGGCACTGCTAAGACTAACACCTAGAACATCAAAGATGACATCACACATGGCATCAATTTTGATGGAAAGTACTTACAAGGGGTTCTGTTTAGAATGTTGCTAGCAACATATGGAAGGCTTCTCATGAACTACTCCATGTATCACAAAATGTACTTATTGAAACAGAAGTGTTCTATTGAAGTACTGTTAATACCGCAATCTAATAGTACATACACATAAGCAATGGCTGCAGCATGGACCATAGAATTAGAGTAGTTTTAATCTGCTATATTTGGCCCATAGATGCTTAATTCCAAGCCTCTGAGGATCTTGACTAATCTTACCTTTGTGATTAACAGCAGAAAGGATGGCAGCCCAAAAACCGGTGGATAGAAGGAATCCCAAAGACAAAATATTCAGTGCACCTCGTTGCAAGGGGACAACAAGGTTTATTACATGCAAAAGGGGTCTGACGGTCCCGTAGAACCAAACTGACACAGAGCTCCTATAGCGGCTAGACCGCAAATTAACAATACTATTGCATAATGATGAGTACAGCATAATCCCACCACCCTCATTGGCTACCACCTATAGGACATGCTAATCCGCCTTAAAGTCCCTGGACCGATTGGCCACATCTACGCTACCCCTATTGCCCTAGCAACGTGGTCCCGTACATCATCACTATAGAACCCAGGTATATAATTGGTGGGTTCCTATCAATAGGTTTGTAAATTTGGGACCGTCGCATGATGTGCACCCTCCTATCCCAGACGTGATCAAAATAACTTGACGAGGCCTAAACTGCTTTGATTGGACAATATGCTTCCTCATTAACTCAGACGCCATGGCGCACACAAGCTGCACCCCCGACCTTGTACTAAATTTATTGGCATCACCTCTGCTCCTTCTGTCCCTAATCACAAGATTTTCCAGACATGGCTCCCCCCTTATCTCCTCCTAACCAGGTGCCCAGGCATGACGTGACAAGGGCACTGCTCTCGAGTCTGAATTTCGAGGATTTATTTGCTTAAGTTGTGTGTCTAGGAGTAATTCATATGGGGTGCTCACCCCAGGGTGAGTGCCGTATTGTCCTAAATCCTTTCATGCTCTTTGGCATCACAGAGCCTTGTGCCCATTCACATGAATGTGTCCTTCAAATGGTGCATCTCTTTCTGCTCTTCTACCAACTAACATTCAGTTCACACCATGTTCAGCCCCGGCAGCTGGATAAAATGAGTGCTTACCTGCACACAATGGGTGCCTCTGACCTTGAACTTTCTCCTAGGGAACGGTGAAAGCTCTTTTGTTTTTGGAGCTGAACTAACAGAGTTGCAGCTCCACACCAAGGCCTGTGTTCTTTTCTGTTGATCTTGTGCTCGGTCTTAACATCCAAATGCCCTTCTGCCAAGTTAATACACCAAGCTTGCTTCTACCGCACTGCCTTGCTGACTCTATCTTCCGCTTATTTCAATCCTTCCCGCACATCACACCATCCTACGTCACTACAATACATCAACTAAACACTGCCCTAACTATGACCTCTGCAATCACAACTTTAATACATGTGTTGATCTTTCTCTGTTGCTATATGGGAGTATGTAATATGTATCAGACCTAATTAAGACAATGTATGCGTGTCTGTGGCGCAAACTTTACTCTGCTCCCATGATGTTGCACTCTAATAGGTATTCATCAACCTGAACCTTTTTGCCTGGTTGGGATGCTGTACGTGCATCCCAACTCAGCTAACAATAACAGAAGTAGGAAATGTAGTTTGTATTTTATTGATATTTATATAGCGCTTTATTTCCATTTTGTCTGCAATGAGAGTTTCTTTAGCTATAGATACTATTGCCCCAAAGTAATTCAACCTGCTGGGGGTCCGCTTTAATTGGGATAAAATGTGGAGACGGGGAGTATTGTCTGTCAAAGGAAATATTCCCGACTTGCTGTAATTTACCGCATATCCAGAGTATGTGCCAATCCGGTTTATGTCCTGCATTATTGGATCCAAATTATATTGTGGGTCTCTAACATATAATAATACGGCATCTGCATAGAGTGAAATAAGTTCCGGAGTGCTTATTATTCGAATACATCTGTTACGGTGGGTGGGAGGAACGGATCAGATCAGCCATGGGTTCTATAGCCTAGGCGAGCAACAAGGGTGATAGGGGACAGCCCTGTCGGATTCCCCTACCAAGTTCAAATGAAGCAGATTGGGAGGCATTCGTGGGAACAGCTGCCATTGGTTTTGTGTACAGTAATTTAAAATAACTTACAAAGTTGGCCTACAGCCCACATTTCTCCAGAACTGCGAATAGGAAAGGCCATGAAACCATATCAAATGCCATTTGAGCATCTATGGCTACGGCTACCGCATTTGCTTTTGTGGACATTTGTGCCATAACGCTAAATCGATGTCGTAAGTTAAGCAGTGTTTGTCTGCCCGGGATAAACAACGCCTGGTGTTGATGGATCAGAGCAGGCATTAAGGGGAGCAATCTATTAGCTAGGGCTTTAGCATAGATTTTAGTGTCAACATTCATTAATGAAAGCGGCCAATAAAAGCTGCATTCACAATTTGCCTTTACGGTTTTGAGTAAGACTATTACTACGGCTTGCGTAATGATAAAGGTAACTGGCCAGTGCAATCGGATTCTTCCCAAAGTTTCAATAGTGAAGGGACCAGTAAAGCGCTGTATTCCCTGTAGAATGTCGGTAAGCCCATACGGTCCCGGTGATTTGTATCTGGGTAGGTCTCTAATCACCCGCATAAGTTCTGTACCTGTTATCGGGACATTCAGTTGTATTCTCCCCTCAGGGGACAGCAGGGACAGAGGGCTATCATTTAATAGGTCACCCAATTCGTGTTCGTCTAACTGTCCTTGTGTATGGTACAATGAGGTATAGAATCAACACACATTAATGCCTTGCTCTGTATGAACCATCCGCTGATTCTCATCGTTTACCCATTTCACCCCCCCCCTCCTCACTTCTCACAAGGTTGGCCAACATTTTCCCAGGTCGGTCACCTTCTCCATATTTCATGCCATAAGCCGGTTTGGCAAAGTACTGTATCTCCCTATCCGCCAGTTTCAAGTGGCTCCTGGATAGTTGCTAGGGTGTTTCAATTGGGCCTTGCAGCATACTGCCGCTCCAGTGCCTGGAATATTTCTTCACACTTGACCAAGCCCCTATGTATAGTGCATAATACTTCAATTTCTCGTGACATTGCCATTCCTCTTATACATACTTTGAATGCTTGCAACAAGATGGCTTGCATGACTGTTCCGTTATCGTTGGTTAGAAGGTATGTACTGATATCCTCTTCAAGATTTGTTCTAAAGACTCTATCCTGTAGTGCCAGTGATTTGAAAAAACAACCCCCTCCCCCCCGGTCCACCATGGCATTACCCCACTTGAGGGGCATTGTGATTGGAGAATGGTCAGATTAAGTTTGTGGATATATATATCCCCGTCCGTCACTTGTCCCAATAGGTGGTCTGATGTGAGAAACATATCTATTCCCGATGACATGTTGTGTATTGTGGAGTAATAAGTATATCGCCTCTCCCCTGGATGAATTGAATTGATATTTTATTTCTATCGCGCTCGTACACAAGTGTATCAGAGCACGACAAAGTAAGGGAGGGGAACAGGGGAGAACAAAACAAGGATGTTACTAGGCCCAGTGACATTGAGAACGCACAAGTGCATGGGAGAGGGGGAGGGGAAAAGTGCATGGAAGGGAGCAGAAGTGTAAAGTGCGGAGCAAAGGAGAAACAGATAAATAATTATAAATAATAAAGGCAACAAACAGTGGTAGTGCAGCCAGCAAGTGGCAAGTGCTGGGTTTAAGGCAGCAGATAAGGTAGGTCTGATATGTGCAGGAAGAAAAGCGGCAGGGGGAGACTGTATGGGGACAGATACAGACCCCAGTGCATGGGTGGCCCGGAGGCAGTGTAGGAGGGTGGCAAGGTGAGCAGGTACCTGGGCCCGGAGGACAGAGGGTGGCCAGGTGCATGGTGCCAAGAGAGAACAGATCAGCAGGGGGTAGGGGGAGCGAAAGCAGAATGCAACGTACTTCATATGTCATGTAGATTTAGTCTCAAGTATTGTGGCTATACAGTTGGCAGCCTTCGACAGCTGTCTGGTGCTGGATCCAGTGCAGGCAATAGTGAAGTCTAATATAGTATTTATGTCTCCCCCACCAGATCACTGCAGCCGGCATATATGGCAACACCAGATCCATTATCGTGGAGTAGAAGCCAAGGTCGTCAACATTATGCCCATATGTATTCACCGGGAGTACCTCTTTATTAAGTAGTTTACCGTACTCTATAACGTATCGACCCTCCAAATCTATATGCATGTGTAAGTGTGTGAAGTTGGCACCCCCTAGATTGTGTTGAGTACTCGGTGTAATACCTATTTGGGCCCCATGTTGCAGCAAAAGACTTATTGTCCCTGTCATTTGAAGCACTTTTGTTTTTCAAGTGTGTGCCATGGTCGATATGGACATGATTTGTGCCATATTCACTCTTTGTCCTAGTATTGTTCAAACATGGCCGCAGAAGAATCAATTCCACAAGTACTTCTACTGCAGCCTGATGCTGCTGCGTGATTGGCCCTTCGGCACCTAAAGATGGCCAATCCGAAGCCGGCAGGCGAACCCCAGCCCCCTCTACAGGGCCCACTATCTAAGCCCCTGTCTGCTCCCTGTTCGCTGCCTGGCCAGGACTGAGGGCCCACTCCCAACCCCTCCCCCATTTGTGCACACTGAGGTCAAGGCATTCTTTATCCCACTCTTGGGACCCATTGATGAACTTTCTGAAGCTTCGATCATCTACACAGGTCGGCTCCCCCACTATCATCTGCATACCCTCTCAGACCGGAACCATGCCTACTTTCACCCCCCATATCTTGACTCTCCCGGTGCAAAAGTGAACTTAAATGCTGCCCATCTGTTTCATTTGACGCACCGTCGTAATACACTTTTCGCTGTGCCCTGCTGCTTATGTTGCACCATGCTAGTCTAATGCTGATTTATGGCTGTCCAACTGCCTCGCATAGCTTGACCCGAGTATGCCAGATCGCTTCATGTGCTGCACCTTATCCTCCTATCCCTCTCTACCTCTTTCCTTCAACTGTTCTCCCCCTCCACTCCAACTCTACCCCACCCTCATTTCCATCACTCTTCTATCATATAGTACTTTCAATGCATTGTCCTCCTCCTCGTCTCTACCCCCCTCTAGCATCCCTTTCCTTATACCTTAAAATCTCCTTATCTTAGAACTTAGTACTACCCTCCTACTCTCTCGTCCCTCCCCCCAAACCTCTTAACACCCCTGCATAGTTTTGTCACGCCACTATATAACTGTAATATTATTTCTGATGTTTGTTAATCTGCTTAGAATCACATGCTGTGCATAGTCCGACATCCAGTGGTCACTGCAGAGTAATGCATTCTGTTTTTCGTAGTCAAAAAGGGGACGTCGACACGGCGTGTCTGTAACACTATCCCTATAGTGACGTGCGTTGTACCCACAATCCCTCACGCGTCGAGGTCCCTCAGATTGTTTTTTTTCCACCCAGCTATTGGTCGCCTCTATGCGGAGCTCCTCGAGAGACATTGCGAAATCATTTCTTCGACCCTTGGTCGTTTATTATTATTAATATCTAACATGTAGATCCCTCCCTCGACGAAGCTGCAAGCTGTTTCTCCGCCGAACAAGATCTTCGACGGAAGGACGAGCAGAGGAGAACCTTCGGCGTCGCCGAACACGTGGCCTGGCCTCGCCGGCCTTACACAGTAGGGAGAGTGGGCTTGTGTGGTCTTTTCTTTTATCTCAGAGAATGCCTTTCTCTTTCCCCTCCCTCTCTTTCGAAGTCGTAATCACGCTTCTTGCCCTCAGCTATGGAGAGGACGCCCTTTAGGTTTTGCCCACTTTGCAAAGGCAAATATACCTGGAAGGACAAGCACAAACGGTGCAACCGTTGCTTGCCCCTCGATCACAAGGAGGACGGCTGTGCGGCCTGTAAGTTACTTAAGCCCAAAACGATAAAGGACCGTAGGGTTAAAAGGTGGGCGGCCTACGCCATGTCTAGGTCAGATTCCTCGCCCGCTGCCTCCGCCGCCGAATGTGACGAGGACAGTGATTACACGGCCTCCGTAACGGAGGTTGTAGACCTCTCGAGGGAACGTCCGCGCTCCTCTTCGTCCGTCCCCGACAAGCACAAGCCCGGCTCATGCCCAGCTTATGGGGATGAACACCCCGGCGACAAGGACGCACACAAGAAATCTCAAAAACACATACCCCACGGCACACATTTGTCGAAGACGAAGGCAGCCAGAGCGCCAACGGAGGCGCCAGGCCCACCGGCGTCTTCCGCCGACTGCAGGGGTCGACAGCCCTCCCCGCCACTGCTCCCGTGACAGGCGACTGGGCACTCTGCAAATAAGGGTGCTAACCCCAAACCCTCAGGGTGCGATGCGCCTCGTAAGAGTGCGCACGTTGCCAGTAAACAGTCGACGGTACCTAGCGCGCACGTTGCCAGTAAAGACTCGACGGTACCTAGCGCGACGGCGAACGATCCCTCGGCAGACAGAATGATCGCCGAAAGCCTCGCACGTATATCTTCGAAGGACGGCCAGAGACGGACGTCAAGTGACACGCCGAAAACCGCGCACAAGGCCAAAGAAACGCTGAAGGTGCCGGAAAGTAGGCTGGGACAGCTACCGCCGTCGACGGAAAGCCCTAGCCTGCCAGAACACTTCTCAGAAGGCGAAGGCACCTTATCTTCAACGCTATGGGACAGATCTAGACGAATACAAGAAGAGACTCCTTTTTCACTCCCAGACAGCTCTGGCCTACCTAAGTGGACCTTAGAGAAGTTCCAATCCTGTATGGACAAGTTAGACAGATTCATGGCCATTCCAGAAAATAGGACACCTGAAAGACCTAGGGAGGTACTCCTAGAAAGTCCAAGGGCTAAATACCCGAAGTTCTTCTATAACCCCTTCCAGGAGGATATGAACTCTTACGACCTCACTGAAGAGGACACTCCCTTCCAGGAGGAGTTCATTAATGATGAAAACCAACAAGAGGGAGAAGGCTTCCATGAGGACTCTAACATAAGTGAGGAAGGGTACGAAGAAGACCCGGGTGAGGGTGACCCAAATCCCTGGCATTCACCATCAGGGTCTACAGAGCCAGACGTTATAGACATCAGGTCTCCTCAAACCACACCAGTCAGGAACCCTTCGCCTGTTGACGACCAGCCCACCTTTAATGCGCTGCTGAGGAAAGCAGCAGCACATTTTGAGGTCGAAACTGGGGAGGTCACCCCGGACACTGACTTCGTGGAGAGGATTATCAAAGAAAAACCCCCCACCAGCCAAACAATTCCAATGCTCGCCTCTGTTAAGAGACGAATCAACCCTTCACTGGCTACCCCTGCACTAGTAAGAGGGGTTAATCCAAGAATCGAAAAATTGTTCTCACCCTCTCAATCAGACCCACTATATATTAAGGGTCACTCAATCCCGGACTCCTTAGTGGTGACTAACACTAGGAAAAGGGCTTGGGTTCCACTGTCTACCAGCGAGGCACCCCCGGATAAAGAGGGGAAAAAAGCTTTATGCCTTAGCCAAAAGAATTACCACCTCGGCAGCGTTCTCAACTAGAATTGCCAATAATAACACATTGCTGGCAAGCTATGCTGATGCGCAATGGGGAAAGCTTAAGCAAGACATCGAGGAAATTCCTGAACCCCTAAAAACTAGATTGCTGGCTACAGTTAATGAAGGGTCTCTGGTCAACCAATGCATCGTTAAAAATGCCCTTGATGCAGCGGAAACAGCTGGCCGCTCTTTGGTACAGGGAATTCTGCTGAAGCACCACGTCTGGCTTCGCAATTCCGGGTTTAAGGCGGAAACGCAAGCGACGATCATTAACAAGCCTATTGAAGAGTCTAACCTCTTTGGAAAGGCAGTGGACGACGCACTGGAAAATGCGAAAAAAGAATTTGATGCCCTAAAGACCTTGGACCAAATCTCAAAGCCCCCTAACGGGCGGGGATTTGGCAACAAGCGTTCTTTTCGTGGCCAACGCCAGCAACAGAATCAACAACTTCAATATTCTGCCAACAACTACCAAAGTAATAGTGGCCAGTACAATCAGAGAGGTCAACGCCGTGGCAAGGGGAGAGGCCGGGGTTCCACCCCTAGAGGCTCCCAGGCCACCAACAACACCAAGTGACGCGAAGATTCGGGTCCCCTTCCATGCATCGCCGGTCGGGGGCCGGTTAACATCCTTTCTTCCAGCATGGGAGGGAATAACATCAGACCGCTGGGTACTATCCACCGTAGCCCGCGACTACTGTATAGAGTTCAACAGTTCCCCGAGGGGACGACGCATGACACCAGAACACCTCGCCATCCTTCTCCAAGAAGTGGACCAGCTACTGGAAAAAGGAGCTATAGAGGTCGTGCCTCTATCTCAGTTAACGGAAGGTATTTATTCAGTGTACTTCCTTGTACCCAAAAAGGATCTAACCATGCGCCCTGTATTAGATCTGCGCCCAGCGAACAAATTTGTCAAACCCCAAAAGTTTCGTATGGTGACCTTACAGGAAGTAATCCCACTGCTATCACAGGGAGATTACATGACAACACTGGACATGAAAGATGCATACTTTTATATTTTAATGTTGCCAGCGCACAGAAAATACATCAGGTTCATGATAGAGGGCAAACACTACCAGTTCAGAGTGCTACCCTTCGGCATAGCATCTGCACCAAGGGTATTCACGAAAGTACTGGCAGTGGCAGCGGCCCACCTGCGCAGGTTATCCATCCCAGTATACCCTTACCTCGACGACTGGCTCATAACAGGGGATTCTTACGAGACATGCTTCTCAAACACCCAAAAGACTGTAGACCTTTTGTTCCAACTGGGCTTCTCCATCAACGAGAAGAAGTCCAGCTTAGACCCCAGCCAAGTCAAACAATTCCTAGGGGCTCTAATTCGAACAAAGGACGGCCTCGTCTTCCCCTCCAACGAGAGGGTCCAAAACATGCTGTTTCAGATCCCCCAATATGTGGCAGGTCGGGAGGTGACGGTGCGCAAAGCGATGCGCTTGCTAGGAATGAGGCCGTCATGTATTTATTTGGTACCTCGCGCGCGCCTGCGCATGCGCCCAATGCAAGAGTGGCTCAACAGCCAGTGGTGTCAGGCCAGCGGACAATGGGACGATCTAGTGGTGGTCTCGCAGGCCTTGGTTCTCTCGCTATGGTGGTGGACAAAGGAAAACCTGGTAAGAGGGAAAGCCTTTGCCACACCCGCAGTGGAAGCCACTCTAACCACAGACGCATCCCTCACAGGATGGGGGGGGCTCACCTATCCCATCAGACTGCTCACGGAGTGTGGACTCGGAGCGTAGCATCCAAGCTCATAAACCTACTGGAGCTACTGGCCGTGTTCAAGGCACTAAAAGCCTTCCAGGAACACCTACAAGGGAAGACCGTGATGGTCCTTACAGACAGCACCACAGCTATGTACTACCTCAACAAGCAAGGGGGCACCCACTCTCCAGGATTGTCCAAGCTGGCCCAGAATATCTGGAAGTGGGCTCTCAAACACAACATGTTCCTACTGTCGCAACATGTACCAGGGGAACTCAATC
This sequence comes from Ambystoma mexicanum, assembly GCF_040938575.1. Lineage (NCBI taxonomy): Eukaryota > Metazoa > Chordata > Amphibia > Caudata > Ambystomatidae > Ambystoma > Ambystoma mexicanum. Next base: position 1,535,238,524 of record NC_090931.1, read on the forward strand.
TGCTTGCAGACGAACTCAGCAGAGACTTCCCTCTGCCCTCAGTACGAATGGCAGTTGCACGAAGACATCGTCTTCGTCTTCACACAATGGGGATTCCCAGAAATAGACCTGTTCGCAACTCTGGAGAACTCGCAATGCCAAGATTACGCCTCCAGGTACCCCCAGAACCAATCCAAGGGGTACCTGGGTACCTAGCAATTCCATGGTCAGGGAAATTTGCTTACGCCTTTCCCCCCGACTCCCCTTCTCAACAAGATTGTGCACAAGATGCACCAGGAACAAGTTACCATGAAACTATTGGCCCCTATGTGGGCCCGGCAGCCATGGTTCGCTCACTTGATGGAGATGTCCCTATCCCCTCCAGTGAAACTTCCCTGCCCGCACAACATGCTGTCACAGGACAAGGGCAGGACACTGCATCCATGCCCTCAGACCATGAACTTAGCAACCTGGCTCCTGAGATCATAGAATTTGGACATTTACAACTCCCGCAGAGATGCATGGACATCCTCAGGGAGGCTAGAAAGCCTAACACTTGTCACTGTTATTCTAGCAAATGGAAGAGATTTGTCATCTGGTGTAGAGGAAGAAGCATCAGCCCGGTTGACTGCTCCCCCACGCACATTGTCCTGTACCTGACCCATTTGCTGGACTCAGGTCTAGTGTTCAATTCCATTAAAGTCCACCTAGCGGCACTTTCTACATACACCACTTCCCATCTTAAAGTGTCGTGGTGGAAAGTCCCAGTTATCAAACCCTTCATGGAGGGAGTAAAGAGAATACACCCTCCGATAGCAAACCCAGCTCCCGGCTGGGACCTGAATGTGGTACTTACCAGACTCATGGGCTCACCCTTTGAACCCATGCACAAAGCAACTCTTAAAGACCTCACTCTTAAGACCGCTTTCCTAATAGCTATCACCTCCATTAGGAGAGTAAGTGAACTACAGGCTCTTTCTGTTTTAGACCCGTTTGTAGCAGTTCACAAAGATAAAGTGGTTCTACGCACGCACCCAAGGTTTGCACCGAAATTCATCTCAAAATTCCATGTAAACTAGTCAATAGAACTACCAACGTTCTTTCAAAACCCTTCCAGTTCGGGAGAAAAAAGTCTGCACACAGTTGATGTGCGCAGAGCTGTCATGTTCTACATGGAAAGAACCAGACCACTGAGAAAGACTAATCAGTTCTTTGTCTCGGTGGCAGCAGGAAGAAAAGGAGATGCAGTATCAAAGTCCACTATATCTAGATGGATTGTTCAATGCATCACTCTCTGTTACGCTCTTGCTAAGAGAGAACTACCCTTCAAGCCAAGAGCACACTCTACTTGATGCAATGGGGTTTCCATAGCATTCATTGCAAATGTTCCCCCTTGAGTCCATCTGCAAAGCGGCAACCTGGAGTTCTGTACACACCTTTACAAAACACTATTGCCTAGACACTCATTCTAGGTCTGATTCTCAGGTGGGACAAGCAGTACTAAGACATCTTTTCTCTACTGTTCCTTCTCATGACCCACCGCCAACTCCGGGTACTGCTCGGTAGTCTATGCACAGCATGTGATTCTAAGCAGATTAACAAACATCAGAAGACAATGCATTACTTACAGTAAAAGCATTTCTGATGGTTGTATCTGCTTAGATTCACATGCGCCCACCCTTCCTCCCCGCTTGGATGGAAGGAACATAGACACCTTTCTACATCTCTCTCTCTTTTCTGTACTCACTCACGTATAGAAGGCTCCCTCAGGGCAGAAAAAATACAAACAGAGGGACCTCGACGCGTGAGGGATTGTGGGTACAACGCACGTCACTATAGGGATAGTGTTACAGACACGCCTTGTCGACGTCCCCTTTTCGACTAAGAAAAACAGAATGCAATACTCCGCAGTGACCACTGGATGTCGGATTATGCACAGCATGTGAATCTAAGCAGATACAACCATCAGAAATGCTTTTACGGTAAGTAATGCATTGTCATAGTGGTTGTCTGTCCTTCCCTGCCTCCCCCCCCCCCAACCTCCCTATTTTACCCCATTTATGTAAGGCACTTGGAAAAACGAAGGACTGTCGTCAGACATGAACAAATTATCTACACTGTTATTTGTATCACATGCACTTCTTGCGGCACTTCCCTGCTCCTGTGCAGGCCTGTATTATGCAGAAAGTCAAGGGCTCTGCATGACTGTTTTGTTTTTCCCACTGCTCCCCCACCCCCTTGTGCGCTTTGAAACACTCTTCTAAGTGCGCTATAGAAATAAAAACTCTTCTGTCTGTAGGTGCTATACAAATAAACAATAAATAAAAATAAAATAAAAAATCATTTGCATGTGCCTCTTGTAGAAACATGACCTGTACGTTATGACGCTTCAAATATGCTGTAATTCTTTTCACCTTGGTATAATTTCCTAACCCTCTGACATTCCAGCTGAGAACTCCAATAGTCTCCAGGGTGACATAGATACATAGTATATACCAGGCAGTGGTATAAGTACCATCCCATTACAACTGGATTGTGCACCTTGATTCTTTGTATGCATGTAGCAGAATATTTTCCCCCCAATTTTACCCCAACTTCTACCCCCCTCCCCACCCGCATCGCCCTCCCAATCAGAGCCATGTGTACCCCCTATCCCCTCCCTCTTTCACCCCCCCACCTCCCAACAACTATGCACTTCCTCAACTTGTACTCTCGTATAATAGCTAAACGGGAAAACCACACCTTGCTTTGGGGGTCTCTGTTTAACCCCCGAACCAAATGAGGTTCCCTGCCGATGTCTGGATGAATACTCTACTTCAAGGGCACCAGCCCTACTCCATATTAACCCTCTAACTTTATAATATAAGCACGTTACTAGGTCAAGTAGTTTACATCATGTTACAGGTAATTGAACCAAAGTACTTAAAAGGTTCCCGCCCATCGCTTTAATAAAATCGTCAATGTACCTCTAGCTTGCTTAGTTCGAAGGCAGAGATGACGCCCCCACATCTTCCTGCCCTGGAGATGATTTCTTATGTTAACCTCTAAATAGTTCACTGCTTCCTCTGGAAGGTTAAGAATACAGCATTTCCCCGATGTAGGATTCGTAGGCAGGCTGGGTATAACATGGCATATGGAATCGCTCTTTCCTGAAGCATACGTTTCACGCCCATAAAGGATCTGCGTTCTTGTTGGACAGCCAAGGAGAAATCCGGGTATAAGTGGATTGTGGCGTTGTCATAGCGCAGTGGTCCTTTTTTTGTAGCGATTCATATTGCTGTGTCACTGTCTCTATGATTAAGAGGAGCACCTGGTTTAGGAAGTGTCGGCGGTGCTCTGTGCACTCTTTCCGCAACAAACATTGGAGAGACGTTTTGCTTGTCAAACGTGTCTGTTAAGAGGTTCTCAACGCTCCCTTCCATTGGGCCTATTAGGCAAGATTTGCTGCAGTACCCTTTGGGTGCACTACAACAACCTTGACCTCCTGGCAATAGTAACCAACCTTTGGTATAAGTCTGTACTACACAGGTTGGTAGCATGGCTGAGCAGCCAGGCTTATCTCAAGAGGGGTCAGTGTGAGCAGTAGGGGAGTTGCACAGAGATTCTCAGTGACAAGTATCCAAACAAACACTTGGACTCAAGGTTTCCTGATTAAACAATTATTAATTTATTTAACAGTCAGTTTGAATAAGCCTTCTTCAGAAGGGAGCAATATAATAGTAACACACAAATGCACTCCAAAATACACACTCTATATCACTGGTATGTTTAGAGCAATATTGGGAGGAATGTCAAAGAAAAGGGTTATAGAATAAAACAAGAGATTATTTATTCTGGAGCAGGTAAGTACTTTTGAACCCCCAATGCAAAGTAAGTTAACCCCTTTCTGGAAGGAAAGGTAAAGCACAATATCAGAGGTAAGAAGAGTTATTCAGGGAGCCAGGCCAGCCAATGTCAATTGGGCAAAAGTCTAGGTGAGCTGAAGCACTTCTTGCAGGTAAGTAAAAGCCTTGCACAATGTTTTAGGAGTCTTTGTAGAAATAGTAGAATCAATGTAGGGTCACAAGCTGGGAGGATTGTGAGAGGTAGAAGATGCAAGCAACTCTACAGAACCAACCAAAACAAGTCTCAACTGAGATCAAGTAAGGCTACAACAGCGAGAGGCAAGTCCTCTCAAACTTTACAGTTCCTTTGGTTTGAGGAAACTGGCTTCTGTTCCTGTGCAGCTCTTCAGATCCTTTTGTTCCTGGACCTCAGTCGTGGGGACAAGAGGGAGGACTCTGGGGACTTCTACACTGCAATGGGTCTATCAGCAGCAGAAAGGACAAACTTCAATTCATCGGCACTTAATGGTTTCAGTTCCTCGCATCTCAGCAAATGGCACCACTGCAGGCTCTCGGGTACCACTCTGGACTTTCCTTGCATCTGGGGTCCAGCACTCTGTTGAGGTGGCTCCGGCTTGGTCAGTCCTGCTTACTGGGAGTCCGGAGGATCTTCCTGGAGCTCGGCTCCAACTTAAAAGTGATGCACTCAATTTGGTGTTCCTCTCCCTGGCACTTCGGTTCCAGCAGCAGTGGAAGTAGAGCCAGCGCCGAGAGGATGTCCAAACGAGTTCACTTTGGAGTTGATTGGTCCCACCAACTCAATGGGAGAAGTCGTCCTTGCAGGGCTTTTCTAGTCGAGGCGATTTCGGGGCTTCAGCACAGCAGCAGGGCTTTACCGGGAAAACCAACGGTCCAGGAGTTGTAGCAGGCGTCACTTCCAAGTTCTTATTCCGATTCCTTCGTCCAGTGGTCTACTCTGCCTTCCAAGCCAAAAAGCCTCGCCTTTTATACAGGTTTCTCCCATTCATTCCAGCCTAGCTGTCAGTCACCCTGCCGGGTGGCTGTCCTTGTCAGACAGCCAGCCGACCAATCACCTAGGAGTGCATTGCTGTCTCCTAGGAGACTAAGCACAGGGAGTTTCTGGCACCTCCCCCACTTCCTGCCCCCGCCAGACACCCTGGAACCAAAGGCGGGCTTCACTCGTGAATCCCACCAAAGACAAAACAAACAAAGGGACCAAACCTGTTTTGGCGCGCAGAGTAAATCTCAAGAAGGACCATGCCACAAAGAAATGGCAAAAAAAAAAGACCGGGCTGTTTTGACAGAAATTGCACCCTTGGGTGCTTTATTGCAGCTGCGAACACAGCCCACGGTAAACGCACACCACGGTAGTTTAAAGTAAACCACTGCCACCAGCCATTCATCCGGGAAAGGGTAACATATAAAATTGTTACATGGGAAACTAGATAAAGGGGACACTAAGTATCTACAATGTGCACCACGAGCTCAGGCCAAACCCTAAGGAAAGTCCCTTAAGGACATGGCACACGGTGAAGGTCTACTTATAGAGCACTGTTGGAGGATGGGCATCATGTTTTCAATGCACTGAGACCAGATCAGGTCCTCTGCTTAACATTCTCATTGCCACTGAACAAAAACAACTACCCCGGATATGTGATGTCATCAATGAAGTCATCAATGATGCCAATCTCCAATCATGTCACAGTATACAAATGTATTGCCAGTTTCATACTATGCCAGGCCTAAAGATTAGAATTTATTTGAACAAATATTGATCTTTTTAGTATTCAACGCATGAGTTTGCTGCATATTTTGTTCAGTGGCAGCCCCTACATTCCTAGAACTTCTGTTTTGCTGATAACACATTTCCGGATGCTGTATTTCTTTACCTCATTTAATTCAATATATATTTTTGTGTGATTACAGGACATGCCATTATCACAAGAATCAACACGTTGTTTGTTTCAGATGACTCAGGCGCCTGTTCAGTGAAGTGCCCTGAATCCGAGATTGGAGACCAAGCCAGGAGTCCTGCAGGTATGTTGAATTAGATATTGTAGAATGCACTGGGGGCCAGCATGTAGGTGGAATCGGAGAATTGATACTCCACATAGACATGCAGCTGGTTAGAATCCGAGATTGGAGACTGCACTGGGGGTCTTGCAGGTGGGAAGGATAAAAGATTGACGAATGGTCCAGGAGTCATGCAGGTGGGTAGAATCAAAGATTGGAGAATGAGCCAGGAGTTGTGCAGGTGGGTAGAATCCGATTCAGAGACTGGGCTCTTGCAGGCGGTTAGAAACGTAGCCTCAAGACTACAGATATGCAGTGTGACGAATCGAGGGCATTCGTCCCTTCTCCAGCATGGGGTCTGGCATGGATTCATATGCTAATGAATATTCCCCGTCGTCAGGCTGGGAATCCTCGGTAAAGAAAAAATCAGTTTCATTTCTGAACTGTCTTTCTCCTAACAACCAATCACTGGTCTCTGGGTCATACTGCCCCCAGCCAATGACTGCCCTCTACCGAAGACCCTCCTCTGGCAGCCATCTTCATATTTTTACTGCACGTTCAAGTGTTGGGAGTACACGTGGTATAGCTCTTGAGCTTTTACTGCGTATTGCGTTTTTTCAGAGAATATTCTCTATTTTTTTCGGTCAATTGAGCCTGTTTTTGGAAGCTTCTACGCCCCTCCAGGGCAAATTTTCATCGAACTTCACTTCTTGGAGGATTCCAGAAGATACTTGAGGCCTACCCCGTGTGGAGATGGCCGAAGACAAAGGAGACTTGACGCCTCTGTTTAGGATCTGCCCAGGATATGTGGACTACAGAACGTCTTCAAGGAGGATGGGCACTCCCGATGCCTCTGCTGCCTGCACTCAGACAAATCGTACGTGGAGGAGGCCTGTGCGTTCTGCATGGACATGTCCTCCCGCACCATGAAGGACCGTCACAAACGGCTCACTGAGTGGCTGGAGACAAAGAACCCAGTGGCAGGTCTGCCCCGGCAACATTGTTCTCCCAAGAGAAAATCTGAGCGGTCTTCTAAGACCTTTGAGGGCGCTTCGGCGTCGGGAGCCCAACAATAACAAAAGGCAAAGCACTGCAAGTCCGCGGGCAACGGGAACGCCGTGGGTACAGGCTCCTCGGCAGCCAGGCTGGGCGCAGCTTCGCTGACGCCATCAACCACGAGCCAACGCTCCGGCTCAGTGAAGAAAAGGAAGTCGGAGCAGCCGGGTAAGCTTCAGGAGAAGGCCCGATCTTCTCCGACAGAGAAAGCCAAGTGGGAGCGAGGTGCTGACCCTCCCCCCACAGTGAAGGGCTCAGACGCCCCTAGGGTTGTGAAGGCCCAGGTTCACCAGGCCAAACAGTCTATTGTGGGAGTGGTGGCATCTCTGGTGAAGGCCGCGGATGCGGGTTCCCAGGAGGCAGCCACCAAAACAAGAGTTTCCCTGCCCGCCCAGAGGGAATCTTCATTTGTGCCCCTTGAAAAGACTCCTGTGAAGATGCCTATCATCTCCCCGAGACCGTTGCCCCTGGCCAAGAAGAAGGGAGGGGGGTGGGAGGGCGGCAGTGCAGTGGTCCATCTGGACTCGGAGATTTCTTCTGAGGAAGAGCTTTCCAGCCTGACAGTGCCTGAGAAGGGGGCCATCTAGGCCAGGCCCTACGGGAAGGATCCCGACGAGGCGGATGAGGAGAGCGACGAGGGAACCGACGAACAACGGCAAGGGGGGGCCAGACCCCAGACCACTCCCGTCGCAACCGCTTCCACCACCGACAGACAGGCCGGAGGTCATCCTGCAAGCACTGCACATCCTGTGCACGGAGATAAGGACAAGGCTGCCCATGGCAACGGGCGATCCAACGCCTGGACAGCCGGGAGAGCCTCCAGCTAAGAGGAGACAAGTCCATCCTCCTCCACCGTACCAGCCCTCCCTCCATCCCCTCCATCGAGGGGCGAGACAGAGCCGGATACAGCGACGACGGATATGGACGACGATGGCGACGACGACAGAACGGATCTCCCGTCGCCAGTACCCAGGGCTTCTCCCCCCGATGAGATCGGATCCTTTAACGCCATGATCTCCAGGGCTTCAGAGCTGTTCCAGCTCAAACCCGAGTAGAAGGAGGGCTTCCTTTATCAGCGACGAGAGGCCAGGAGGAAGATCGTACTCGTGGTCCCACTGTTGGACGACATCTGGGATGAAGGGCTGTCCCTCCTGAAGAACCCAGCCTTTACCCTGGTGAAGAGAGACCGGGACGAGAAGTAGTACTGAGTTCCAGCCTCTACACTGATGTGCCTCAGAGCGCAGCCGTCCCCAGACTCGTTGGTCGCTGCGGCGGCCAGGAAGAAATCTGCAGGGTCTGCGGCATCTACTTCCACTTCCCCACCGGACGGCGAGGGCAAGAAGCTGGACGCCATGGCACGACGGGTCATCTTGTCAGCGGTGATGACCATTAAGGCGCCCAACGCTCTCGTGGCTCACTACGATAGGGAGCTGTGTTTTAAAATCGCCCCCCTCCTGGATTTACGCATGGACGACCAAAGGGCTGAGGCCCTTGAGATGCTCCAAGAAGGCGAGGTGACTTCGGATCACGCCATCACGGTGGCCACGGACATCGCAGACACCGGTTTCTGCCAGATGGGCAACAGCGTTTGCCTTTGCCAGCGTGCTTGGCTCAAGGCCACCAACTTCCGTCAGGACGTCCAGACGAGGGTATTGGGCATGCCTTTTGACGGGGACAACTTGTTTGGCAAGGCGGTGGACAAGTCGCTGCAGGCCATCAAGGCAGACACCGAGACGGCACGTGCCTTGGGCACACTCCAACAGCAGCAACGACGGCCGTCCTTTCGGACTTCCGGAGGCAAGTCAGGTGCCTCCAAAGGATTCGGCTTCTCCTCATACCATCAAGCAGCCCAGTCTTTGTCCCAGGAGGCCTACAGAGGACGCAGCAAGGCCGGAAGTAACCGTCGTCGCCAAGGGGCCCAAGGTGGGGCGGCCTCGGCGAAGCAGGATTGAACCGGCCGGGACGTCGGGCCCCCACCCGAGCACACCGGTGGGAGGCCGGGTGGCGAACTTCTTCGACGTGTGGAAGTCCATCTCCACTGACCGTTGGGTGCTGGATGCCCTGGCCTGGAGTTCCAAGGGAAGTATCCCCGGTTTCCAAATGTGGCCAGGCAAGAAAACCACATTCCACAGCTACTTCTAGAGGTACGAGCGATGCTGAAAAAGGGCGCGATAGAGCTCGTCCCGAAGAGACTCCGGGGCTCCGAAGTATACTCGCGGTATTTCCTTGTCTGAAAGAAGATAGGCAGTTGGCGACCCATTCTAGATCTCTGCCGCCTCAACAGATACATCAAGTCACAGAAGTTCTGGATGGTCACCCTCCAGCACGTGCTGGGACAGCTGGAGGAAGGAGACTTTCTGTTGTCGCTGGACTTGGAGGATGCATACTTCCACATCTCCATACACATGGGGCATCGAAAGTTCCTGCACTTTGTGGTCCAAGGACAGCACTATCAGTTCAAGGCCCTACCCTTCGGTCTGAAGTCGGCGCCAAGGGTCTTCACAAATTGGCTGGCCCCAGTGGCGGCGTGGCTGCGCCTGCAGGGGGCCCACATCTAACCCCACCCTGGACGATTGGCTCATCTGAGCAAAGTCCAGGCAACTCGCCGTCGAGCACACAGCGTGGACCGTCTGCCTGCTCACGTAACTGGGGTTCTCGATAAACTATGCAAAGTCTTGCTTGGTGCCATCGCATGACGCTCAGTTCCTGGGAGCCAGACTCAACACGGTGGCGCGACTGGCTTCACCGTTGGAGGAGAGGATAAAAGCCATCCTGGGCAAGGTACAACGGCTGTTGACCATGGGAGTTGCCAGGGTGAGGTCCATCAAGTCCCTGCTCGGCATGATGTCATCATGCATCTACCTCGTTCGGCTGTGCAGGTTGCGGATGCGGCCGCTGCAGGAGTTCCTCGACACCCGCTGGATACAAGTGTCGGGAAGTTTCGAGGACAAGATCGCCCTCAACGAGACATTCCATCAAGCGATCCGGTGGTGGACTTTCAGACCCCAGCACATCAGTAGACGGTGACGACAGACGCCTCCCTGGAGGGATGGGGCGCGCACACCGGAAATCTCCACGCAAGATTCCTTTGACTCCCGGAGTAGTCGTTGCCTGTAGTAGTCCAGGAGCTCCGGCCCGTGTTTTGGGCCCTCAGCTCCTTCCTTCCGTCCCTCAAGGGCATGGTGGTGCGGGTCTTCACCGACAACACCACCACGATGTTCTACATCCGGAAACATGGGGGCACCAGATCCCCAGCTCTATCCAAAGAAGCGCAGAATCTATGGTACTGGGCCGTCGCCCAGGGGATGTTCCTGGTACCCTTTCATCTAGCAGGAGTGAAGAACACCGTCACCGACTCACTCAGCAGGGAGCTGCGCTCTTGCTATGAGTGGGGGCTTCGGCAGGATCAAGTGGATCTTCTATTCCGACGATGGGGCAATCCCCAGATCGATCTGTTTGCGACGGAGACAAACACCAAGTGCCGGAGGTTCGCCAGCAGGTTTCCCCAGCTGGGGAGCATGGGGGATGCATTCTCCTTCCCCTTGGACGGCCTGTTCCTCTATGCATTCCCGCCTTTGCCATTGCTTCTGCGACTCATCAGTCAACTCAGACGGCCCCGGTGCAGGATGATCCTCGTCGCACCGGCATGGCCGAGGCAGATATGGTACCCGGACCTTCTGGACATGTCAGCATCCCCTCCAGTCAAGCTTCTGGCGGACGCAGATGTTCTCGCCAGGGAAGGAGGCGCAATCCTACACCACGACCCAGGGTCGCTGAGCCTGCAGGCCTGGCTCCTGCAGCTCTAGAGTTTGGAGGGTGCGAGATCCCAGCGGATTGCAAGGAGGTGCTTGCCAAGGCCAGGGCTTCTTCGAATCTTAAGTGCTATGACATAAATAGAAGAGGTTCACCGTCTGGTGCCGTGCACAGAAGATACGCCCTCTACGGATTGCGGCCCCTCAAGTGCTGCCGTACTTGCTGTCGCTGGCCAAGGCGGGGCTGTCGCACGCCTCCATCAAAATTCATCTGGCGGCTATCTCCCGCTATACCAGAACTCCGGGGCGTTCGTCGCTGTGGTCTCATCGCCTGGTTAAGGAGTTCATGAAAGGACTTTTCCGCTCGTTCCCGCCGGTGAAGGCTCCAGCCCTGGCGTGGGAGCTCAATGTGGTGCTGACTAGGCTCATGGGTCCTCCGTTCGAGCCTCTGCATTCGGCACCTCTGAAATTCCTATCGTGGAAGACGGCATTTCTTGTGGCCATCACCTCCGCACGATGAGTGGGAGAGATCCAGGCCCTCTCATGTAAGCCTCCGTACTTGACATTCCACGAGACGAGGGTCGTGCTGAAGACTCATCCCTCGTTCATGCCCAAGGTACCGTCGGACTTCCATCTCAACGAGCCCTTGGTGTTGCCTGTTTTCTTCCCGTCACCTTCGTCGCCGGCTGAGGGGACTTTGCACTCGCTGGATGTGGCTAGAGCGCTGAAGTTCTACGTGGACCACACAGAGTTTTCGGAGGACATCACAACTGTTTGTGAACTTTGGCCCTGTGAACCAAGGGAAGACCCTCTCCAAGGCTTCCATTTCCAGATGGCTCTCCGGCGGCATCACCCATCACCAACACAAACAACAAACAGACGACTGACGCAATAACCCCCTACATCACCAAAGCAAGAAGAACTTCCAATCAACAACCTCAACTCCCGGAAGACGAACCCGATGAAAACCCAAAAAACCCAATGCAAAACCTAGAAGAACTCTTCGAAGACGTTGACACCCCGAATCCCACAACCCAACAAGTGACTGACCAGGAAGGAAACCTCAACACCGAGCAGAAGACGACTGCGACAAAGCCCAAACCAAACAACACCTCCAAACTTCACTGCAATCTAATAAACTCGAGATCCATGTCAAAACACTCAACAGAGATCTTCGACCTACTCGACGACAATGGCTTTGACATCCTGTTCATCACAGAAACATGGCTGGACGACAACTACAAAATCACACTCCAAAACTGCCTTCCGACCGACTTCAAATGCCTACAAATAAACAGAAAAAACAAAGGAGGAGGCATCACTATAGCATTCAAAGAACACCTGAAAATAAAAACTGACGAACCACTCAACATCCTCAACTGTGAAACCATGGTAATGCACCTAACAGCGAGCCCAAAAACCAACATCACATTCATCCTGGTATACAGACCGCCAACATGTGATGCAACATTCGTCGATAACTTTATAGAAGCCATCACCAACTTAGCCATCAACCACGAACACCTAATCATCCTGGGGGACATCAACATCTGGTTTGAAGACAGCCACACCAACTCCCAAAACTCACTTATTGAATAACTCAGCACAATGAAACTACGACAACTAGTCAAAGGAGCAACGCATTCGGCAGGACACACCCTAGACGCAATTTTTGCCAAAGAAAAACTCATCACCATGGCACCTCCGATACAAATACTGTGGAGCGACCATCTCATCCCATTCATGATCACTCTGCCTACCCAAGCCTACATCCAACATCCGAAAATCACAACCACCACCAAAAGAAACTGGAAACACGTCAAAGAAAGCAACCTATTTGAACAACTGGAATTAACGAAACCCTCAACTAAAGAACTGGAACTAGCTGACCTTGACGGGAAAGCAGAGATACTACACAAATGGATCGCAGATACAATAGACCAGATCGCCCCAGAAAAACCGTTCACCCCATCAAAAAAAGAACAATGGCAAAATGATTCACCCCACTATTAAACGACATGAAAAAGGAAAACAAAAAGATGGAATTGGAATGGAGGAAATAATACAACCCAGGGAAAAAAAATACTGTACCAGAAACAAATCTGCGCATACAAGAAGGAAATTCAAAAGGCAAAGGGAAGACATTACGATGACGGAATCAATTATGCCACCAACACACAAAAAGAAATGTTTAGCATCATTGAAGAAATGAGAAACCCACCAGGCTGCGATAACGCCCCAAACCCCTCAGAAAAACTATGCAACGACCTGGCAGACCACTTAAAAAAAAAAAATCAATGACATCCGACAAACCATACAAAAGCGACCAACCAACCACAACATACAACCCAACGAACCTAACACGGAACCACAGCACAAACTCCAATGCTTTCCTGAAATATCAGCAGAGGCATTCGCAATGCTGGTAAAACGAAGCAAGAAAGCGGGATCACCCATGGACCCCTGTCCCCTAGACATCTACAAATCCATCCTCGCGCAAGGATCGCCAGCAGAACACTACAGAAACCTTCTAAATCTATCAACATGGACTGTACTGAAGATCTTCAAATTGGCATACATCAAGCCACTCTTGAAAAACACAAGTGGTGACGTAGATGACCTTTCCAACTATAGGCCGATCTCTAACATCCCCTACCCAGCAAAAATTCTAGAAACCTACGTATATAAACTAACCCAAGAACACGTAGACAAACGCCACCTGCTGGACCAAGCTCAAATCGGTTTCAGACCAGCGAGAGGAACGGAAACGGCACTACTATCCATCTGGGACGACCTCAAAACTAATGCAGACTCAAACACTACCTCAGCCCTTATTCTGCTTGACCTCTCCGCAGCCTTTGACACAGCCATGACACCCTGACCAAAAGATTAGAAGACATAGGCATAACAGACACAGCACTACGCTGGACCAAATCATTCCTAGCAGACAGGACAGAAACCGTATGGATCAAACCTTTCAAATCCACTCCACGAGTTAACGACTCTGGAGTGCCGCAAGGATCCTCACTATCTCCTCTATATTTCAACATCTACCAGACTCCGGTCATCAGAATCTTCAAAAAATACAACATTACATGTTACAACTACGTAGATGACACTCAAATCATCTACAAAATCAAAGACACCGATGCCGACCATTCAACCCTAACCGACTGTCTAAACGAAGTCTTCAACGGGATAGATGCCAACAACCTGAAAATCAACCCAGGAAAGACTGAAATCATAATTGTATCCAAACACCAAGTTAACGGAACTACCATCCCATGGCCTATGGAAATGGGAAACGCACCAACACCATCGAAGGTAGTAAAAAATCTGGGAGTCCTAATGGACAACTCCCTAACCCTGGAACCACAAATAAATGCAACAGTGAAGAAATGCTTTTCCCTCCTCCACACGGCAAGAAGAATTCTACATTTCCTCTCCTTCACGCACAAAACACACACTATCGTCGCCCTCATCATGTCAAAAATCGACTATGCAAACAGCCTCTACCTCGGAATACCAGAATACCTCCTGAAGAAACTGCAACGGATCCAAAATGCAGCAGCAAGACTACTCCTCAAACTATCCAGAAGAGACCACATCACTCCAGCCCTAAAAACACTAAACTGGCTCCCAGTAAAACATCGCATCACCTTCAAAACCATGTGCATAACGCACAGGGCAATCGGCGGACAAGAAACAGAATTCCTACAAAAGAAAATTACAGTCTACAAACCAACAAGACCCCTCCGATCAAGCAACGAAATCTGCCTGGAACTCAAACCATACCTTAAGAAAAAACTTGGAGGCACCTCCTTCTACCACTTAGCCGCAAAAACCTGGTACAACATCCCAGAAGAAATAAGAAACACTGAAGATCACCTAAAATTCAGGAAATCGCTAAAAACCTGGCTCTTCAATACCACAGACTAAATCTGAAAACCAAACCAGAAAGAGGAGGACTAAACCGGAAAGGACACGGACATCCCCGACCCGAGAGGGTAACTCCCATGGCACCTGGACGGGTGACACCGGATAGACTGGAACACAGGCGGCACGCACGGAGACTGAGTCAACTACCCCAGACAATCCCACCAACACTTTCCCCCACCACTTAGTTACCGCCAGGTATCACAGTGGTGTGGAATTGTCGAGATATTGGCAATCACCACACTACCTGAAAGGTTGACATTGGCAGGTGCACTGGCCATAGGAGTATGAAGAGAGGATAAGGGGAGCTATAAGAGAACATGTTAGAGGTGCGGGCCAGAGGAGTAAGGAACCTGTATGCCAGTTGGAACCAGATCAGGACAGAGCCGCATCAGGGGAGACTACGCAAGCCGAGCGCCTCAATTCAGGATAGAGCCGCAAACTAACCAACCCTACTAACAATTTCCCTTTCTGCATACACCTCTCACACTCCAAACCAAACACAACCAAAACCTACAGCACAACAAACCGCACAAACTTCACTACATTGCAACAACAAAACAAAAACACACATAGTCTTGCACAACAGTACACAACGACTACCGGCCGCAAACACCCCAGGCCCAGCCAACGGAACCACCGGGCTGAGGCCACCAACAGCACATCACTGCTCTCTTGCACTTTTCCTGCTTCCTTCCACTAACTCAACCTCCCCTCCTCTTTCAGAGCTGCCAGAGTGCCAGGGGACCACTCCGGTGGTGATAGTGCGCGGTACAAATGTCCTTTAACATTGTCATCGGTTGGCGTACCGACCGTTGCCCGGCCGTCCGAGAGCCCATTTGACCAGAGCGATCGCTGCAACTGCTTCGTCCTGTCTGGTGTGCCCCTGCTGAACATCTGCAGGGCTGCTACGTGGAGGTCGACGCACACCTTCACGAGATTCTACTGCGTCGACCGGGATTCCAGGGAGGAGTCCAGAGTCGGGCAAGCAGTGCTGCACAACTTGTTTGCTTGAAGGTAAGCCTGGTAAGGAGTTAAGAGATGCTTAATGTTGAGATGTTGAAATGCTTAATGTTGAGCTTTGCCACCTCCCGTGGTTGTGCATGTGTGTACTGCTATGTATTCTTTTTTCATGAGCATGTGAATCCATGCCAGACCCCATGCTGGAGAAGGAACACATTACTTACCTGTAACTGTTGTTCTCCAGCACGGGTCTGGCA
This sequence comes from Ambystoma mexicanum, assembly GCF_040938575.1. NCBI lineage: Eukaryota > Metazoa > Chordata > Amphibia > Caudata > Ambystomatidae > Ambystoma > Ambystoma mexicanum. The sequence goes on from NC_090931.1 coordinate 1,535,254,325, forward strand.
TGGATTCACATGCGAACCCTCCCGCCTACCCCTCTGCGGCTCTTCTCTTGGTCCTACTGCCACTTTACGTGCTACCAAATCTGAAGATGGTTGCCAGAGGAGGGGCTTAGGTAGAGGGCAGTCATTGGCTAGGGCAGTATGGCCCAGAGCAGTATGGCCCAGAGACCAGTGATTGGTTGTTAGGAGTAAGACAGTTCAGAAATGAAACTGAAACTGATTTTTTCTTTAACGAGGATTCCCAGCCTGACGATGGGGAATATTCATGAGCATGTGAATCCATGCTGGAGAACAACAGTTACAGGTAAGTAACTTGTTACTTCTCACAAAGGGGGAGCCCCCTCACAGGGGTACCTGTGAGGCTAGGGGGGTATGCCTGCTCCGCAATAACCTCCTTAGAGGTAGAGGCAAGTAGGTCCTTACTGGGTGAATCCTAGGTCCCCCTTTGGGAAAAAGGATTCACGTTCCCGGGAAGAACTCCCTGAACCTGTACATATGGTGGCATACCTGGGATGCGCTCAATCATCTGAAACTCTTTTTCAGCACAACTGGGATGAAGAGAAACTACAGGGATGTCATGATGTTACTGAAAAGGAAGATGTCCCTTTAATGACAGATAGCCAGGCTATTGAGATGAGTATGTTCATTAACGTAGCTTTGACAACACACACGCAGAGAGAAAAGCAGACATCGGCCCAGAGAGGACCTGAGCCACGCCACACCTGCAGGAAGCCAGAGCCTGAAAGCCTGCAAATTTCAAACTCTCTCACTGGCATAAAGCAGCAACCCTAGAATCCAGGCAAGCAAAAGCCCAGCAGTAAGTGGTGGCGAGACCACGGTCGAGGGCCCGTGATCCAACGAACTTCGCTGATACCATTGCGAATGGGAAGCACGAAGCAGCCCGGTATCACATGTGAGCATCAGAGAACTGACAAGAGGCCAGAGAGAGGAGACGCCACGAGGAAGCAGACGAGGGAACGGCCAAAGCCAATAAAGGATGAGTCCGATGAACCTGACTCCGGAAGACTTAGTCCACTCGAGAAGAGATATGATTACGGTGAGTAATGTATGTCATTCTCAAGAATATTTCATATACACAGGACACTCTTGCACTGTTGGGTGTCTTAGGCCTCATGGATACACCAAACCATTATCCTAAATGATTTTATTATTGGAGTATTTTTTTAGTGCGGACCTAGCTTTCGGGAAGCAACAGAGCTCTTTTCAATCAAAGGTGGAAGAACAAGGTTAGTGAGCAGAGAAACAAAGGATTGGGGATTTAACAACCGTGGATGGCGGGCAATAGTCCACAGTTGCTACAGCGTTGTTTGAAGATGGACCAGTGAAGATGTGTTTGTGAGAAGCTCCGTGGGAGCCACGTACATCCTGATCATTATTCTGTTTTATTGCCTGAGATTTGTACTGCAACTTCGCTGTTCGTAAAACGTAGATGTGGGCGTATCTGCGACTCTCTTATGGTTGCTGAAGCGATAATCGCTGATTTACGGAGACTAAAGGTAGGCCTGAATCGGCCGCCATTTTGCTCTGAGCATGTGTGGGCTGCCTCGGAAGTGCGACCCTCCGTATATTAGACGCTTCCTTCAGATGTGGACTGGGCAGGGCACACCATACTACAGCCTAGACTGGTGAACCCGCTGGTCCGAGATTCTAACGATATTGACCGTAAAGCTGGAACGCTGTGGGATGCTGCGCTGACGCCCCCACATGCGATTGCAGAGCTCCAATCAAGGAGAAGGGCAAACTGGCTTGGCAGGGTCTATATAACACAAGCCCGGTAGGAGCATGGTTGAGGACTTAACAGCACATACTATATAGCGGCCTTAGACTGAGGAACCTGCCAGCCCTCGATCTTGATGGTACCGAAAGAAGAGCTGGGACATGGCGAGACGCCGCTCTGACACTCCCTGTATGTGACTTCGGAGTGGCCGCTGGGTAAGAGGGACATACCGGCCGACAGAACTATACGGCGTAGACCTGGCGAGAGCGGGACTCCACTGCAACGTGGGACCACCGAATGTCCCAACGTTCTATCGCACTGAGAGAGAGGCGATATCTGGGGGTTCTATAACCTTAAGGTAAGGAGCGAATGCTGCTGGTCGGCTCAGTAGTATACGGTCCGCAACACTGATGCAGACCATTTTAATAATGACGCTCCCCAATGCCCATGAAAGGAACACGCTCCTGATCTTCCAGCCTCAGCGGGATACCTCGACCTGCTACTGCGCTCTCCTCAACCCGACCAAGTACTATAATCCCGGCTTCATTGAATCGCGAACCACGCCATCCAACGCATAGACTGCCACTGACATACGCAGTGCATGCCTGGGCCGATCATCTTCCTTGGCCTGGTCCACAAGACTCAAGGTTTGTCAGCATAGGACCCACTATTACCCGACTGCTGCCACCACTGCATGGAACTAAAGCACCAACACAGCAGGATCACAGCGATGCAGACCCACTGAACCTATGACCAGCGTTGTGTCGCGAGACCCTCTAGCACCTGGGCACTCTACCTTGCCGGAGAGGAGACGGGACCTAGGGGGTTGAGGATATTGAAAAGTCTTGTGGCTTCTACTATGAGGCTATTCTGAAACGTATGAATTGCAGCATGCACACAACCAAACTGAATAATGGACATAGCCTGTTGATCGGAGGAGGACAGTGACCCTAACCTTACAGCCTATTGAACACACTCTCGCCCGACACCACGCTTCACTTACCCTCGCCATACAGTGAAGCCCTAGCTTTTATGCGCTGGGAAACCAAGAAGCCTTAAGCACAACTTAACACTGTGCACGCCAAAGTGCACGGGAAACAGCCTGAAATGCCCCACTGCTGACTTGGTCTACGTATCCCATGTGGCTTACTTCCAAAGGGCATACTAGCAACAGTCTATTGGTGCAAATACTGGGGTGCTTATACCCACATTGTATCTGGGTTCTGTGGTCCTCTGACCCATTCACACATCATGGTCAAGGAAAAACCAAAAGTCGCCTACTCAAAGCAAAATGGAACAATATGCGATGAGTGTTGTTAGTGCCCCTGCTGATCAAGCAACACAATCTGATACTCCTATAACGGATGAGCCCCTCTCCCTGAAGTACGTGATGTCCGCCATAGCCAAATCCCGCTCCTCCACGGAGAAGAAAATGGATAGCATCACTGCGGACGTGTCGTACCTCCGACACGACATACAGAAGCTATCCTCCCACACAGGAGACCTGGACCACTGCATCTCCTGGGCAGAAGACAGACTTAGGAATGTGGACCAACAATTTTCTAGAGTGATGACACGACTTAAAGCAATTTAGGCCTGCATTGATGGAGAGGGCAGATCACGCAGTAACAATGTACGTATCCGGGGGCTCCCCGAGAAAGTGGAGGGGCCTAGTATGGAACTCTTCAATGAGCAATGGTTGGTGGACATCTTTGCGCCCAATACCTTTTCAAACTTCTTTTCTGTGGAGAGGGTTCATTGCATGCCATCAGGAAGACCTAACCGAGGTGCACCACCGCGCACAGTGATTGCCAAACTATTGAACTATAGAGACAGGGATGCGCTGCTCCATATGTCCCGTGCAGAGGGATCAATCACGTGCAACGGATCTCAGATCGCCTTCTTTCCAGACTACACTTGGGAAGTGCAATATGCCAGACAATCCTTTGATCAACTAAAGCGATGCTTATACTCCATGAACATGAATATGGTCTACTATTTCCAGCACAACTGAAGATCTACCATAAAGGCACTGCAGTGCATTTTACTGACCCCCGAGAAGCTTGGAGATGGGCCAAACAACACCTGGATGGTGACTGGGGACCAGAAACAAAAGGTGTAAATGGCAAAGCAGGCAACCGCCCCAACGAGCCCCTCTGGGGCAGATACCAAACCTGCAGGAATCGGATATGGCCGAAACCCACAGAAAATACTTGAAGGCGGTAATCCGAATATGTAGGAAGAAGACGAGACAGTGGCAACCTAATATTGACCGATGAACGTTCTGAGGTTCTCTGGTTCTCGTCAATAGACAGGAAACGGGGATAAGGCAGGTAAGATACGGGGCTGGCTCGAAAGACGGGATGACACCATCATGTTAGGGAAATAAAGAAGGCACAGAACGTGGTGGTTCAGACGGATTCTGAGATTGCAGAGGCCTTTGCAGAATGTTAGACAGCATTATATAAAGGTCTGGATCACCTGGTAAACAACGCTATACACAGACACGTGACCCTCCCCTGTCTGTCCGAAGCGCCACGCACCCAGCTGGATGTGGATGTCACAGAATTGTAAATTGCGGAAGCTATCATCCAACTACACTCCCCCAAGACACCGGGTCCCAATGGACTCCCCATTGAAACGTGGAAAAAAACTGGGAGGGGAGAAAATGGCAACCCCTCTTCATAAAATGTTCCTCCTTTGTAGAGAACAAGGGTATCTTCTCAGCTGATTTGCGCAGGGACAGTATCGTGGTCATTCCCAAGCCCAGGAAGCCTCCAAATTACGTAGCTCTTATAGATCTCCCTGATAATGGGCAAACAAAAATCCTTGCCAAAGTGCTTGCAACCAGACTACAGACAGTGGTCGCCTCCCTAATCCACCCAGACCAGTGTGGCTTTATGCCGAATAAATCGACACGCACGAGCATACAGCGCTTACACTTGCTGCTAGAGCGAGCAGCTGTCCTTCGAGAACCCCTTGCTTTATTAGCTATTGATTTCGAGAAGGCTTAAGATTCAGTCTTATGGGAGAGTCTCTGGGGAATCATGCAGAGATTGGGCTGAGCTAGACTACTATATGAAGCCTCGCAGGCAGAAGTTCGGGTTAATGGTTGGCCCTCCAAGATCTTTTCATCGGGTAGAGGAACGCGCCAAGGATGTCTCCCATCTCCTTTTCTGTTTGCAGTTGCCATTGAGCCCCTAGCCTAGCTACTCCACCAAATGGGGACATGGACGGTATTCCAATGGCCTTACGGCGGAGAGGACAAACTCTCCCTCTACGCGGATGATCTCTTGATATATTTGAGTGATCCGACTCCATCTTGCCCAATTGTCACACAAATATTAGAACACTATGGGGGCGTTTAGTGGATTGTGAGTGAACTCGGGTAGATCCGTCCTCTTACCAATCAAGGGTGGGGAAACACACGATCCTGCTAGACTACCCATGTCATATCGAACAGGACCCCTTCCATTACTTGGGGATTCAGATCTTGGTGGATCTCGGAGTATCTCACCCGCAACTTACACCTGATTATTGAACGGCTGTCTACTGATGTCTGACAATGGACACTACTCCCACTGACCTTACTGGGAAGAGTACGGACCCCCGGATCATCATAGGATTGGTGGTGTTCTTAGAAATCTTCTATGGGGAGGGGGAACACCCACAAATCACCCTCTGCACGCTACAATGCTTACTCTGGGAAGGGGGAATAGGGCTACCACACCTTCAATCATACTACTGGGCAAGCCAGATGATGGTCATTAGCGATATGCTCCATGGGGAACAGCAATTACTGCACTTCCGAGCAGAGATGCTAGGACTACAGGATCTGTTGCCACTTATGAAGCTCTATCAACCCCTGTCTAGAGCTTCCCCACAGGTGAGGGCGACACACTCTGCAGTAATATGGAAGGAGGCACACAAATAAATTGGTTGGGACAAAAGGGTGACCCCACGGTACAACCCTTATGGAAAATTAGTAACCTCGCCGAAGTGGACAAACTACCAATGTGGCAGGAATGGGTGCAGGGCCGGATCATGGTGGTGGGAGACATTCTCATGGAAGGGAAGATCATTCCTTTCAAGGAGTTGAGACGCAGGTCTGGACTCCCGAATACGGAACAATACCACCATCTACAGCTTACCCATGCACTGCACAGGCATCAACATTCCACAATATACTGGAACATACAATTCACTTCTACAATCTACAACGCTATAACTGCGTGTGCAACACCGGAACTGTCCAGCCTTAAAGCGAAATGGGAGGCAGATGTGGGCACTATTGAACCGGAGGACTGGGTAGTGGCACTGATGTACCCCACAGGAGGTGGCAATTGCTTCTACGCTCCGTCTAATACAGCTCAAGATTTTACATCGGGTGCACTATCCCAGGGTTGTTTTATACCGATGGAACCGAGCCAGCAACCCAAATTGTTTGCGCTGTCAGGAGTGGCAGGGAACATTTATTCCCATTCTATGGGAATGCCCTCAAATTCGAAACTTCTAGCAAAAATGCGGTGATAAATTGGCTGGTATGTTGCTATGGGAGGTACCGATGGACCACAAGATGCTGCTGCTGGGCATTGGGGAGGGACGGTGTCCTCTGCCGATATGAAAAACTGTTTCTGTCCACAACGATTGGATTGATCAAATGGAACATAGCTCAGCGATGGGGATGTCTGTTAGGATTTGTTGTCTGTAAAACCACTAAATGTTATATTAAATAAAATAAAAAAATAGTCTGCAGTGGATCTATAACTAACCAGCTGAGGAAACAGTGGAGATCAGATCACTCAGTCTCCGGTAGGGTGGAGAGTGGATGGTGTATGAACCTAGGTGTTGGGATAAGAATATTGCTTTCCCTAGCGTACAAATAGTCACGACAGCCAGATCTTTCTATAATGGCATCCATTGTGTGGAAGCAAAAACATCCAAAACACTTCTCAAGGTAACAATGGGTGACCGTCTCTTTATTACTTTTGTAGCTGCAGGGAAACTATCAGAGTATCCGCGTCCCTCACTTTTTCTAGAGTTTTGGACAATGGACATCATACATTGTTGTGATGCATTCAACGATTTACATTTGAGCATCACACTTCCTCATGGAACACCTTTTAACCTAAAGCACTACATTAGCTGAGCCACATCTCTTGTGTATTCATCTCTGCCTATCCTGACCACATGAAATACTCTGTTTGCTTCAGTTGAGTCGCACCACCATACGTAAGCATTGGCTGCCTGGTAACCACCAACCCACGCAATATTCCTGCAATTCTTAGCACGAGGCTGAGCCTCGTTTTAATGCCTGATGTACTGTTATCCATACAGTGGCATATCCTGTTCTGAACAGTGCCTGGCTTCACAGCGCCACAGCCTTATGGTCTGTGTCACTTCTGTGCTAACCTGGGTTATGTGTATCAACCATACTCCCATATCGATGACAGTAGCAGATATGTACAAACAGTGACGGAAAGCGTCTCTCAGTGTATATCCATTCATGTACTTTGGGGGATATACAGCAAAAGAGTAACTTAAAGGTTCCATGGGAAACTGCAATATGGACATTTCACATCTATAAATGGACAATTTATCAGGAGAAATCTTAAAAGTTGACTTTCTGCACAATAGACAGATATTCTCCTCAACTTTATATGAGGAGTGATGGCAAACATCTGCCCACAACAACCCAACCAACATTGAACTTCAACAATATATGTGTCCTAATTGAAAAGGGAAGAATACATCCTATTTGAAGACCTTTTTAGTATGCATCATTTCAAATGGATTGTGTCCTCCCACGTATTCCTTATCTTTGATATTTCCGTATCCAGCTTGTTGCTTCGGAATGTTTATTTCAGTAGAGGGGGCTGCGCGTCGATGACTGTCGAGTCGATGTCCCTTGAAGGCCTCCATCTCGATGTAGACGTCATCAGTGGTATAAATGATCGTGCCCAGCATCCGTTGCTCAGTTCCATTTTTCTGCGCTTCATGAGCTTCGGGAACGTGATGCTTGGTTCTGTGAAGAGAACGAATTCCTAGAGTTTTTGTCAAGAAAACCTTTGATTCCTCGATACGAGATGGCCTCTTCTTCGGCTCCATCTACGCCCCGATTCAGCTTCAAAAAGTGTTGAGATTGTGGGGCAAAAATGTCCTCGACAGACCCCCACAGGGTCTGTCTATGGTGCCTCGGGGCAGAGCATCCCTGTTCTGAGTGCGAAGAGTGCCTATCGATGACGGCGAAAGCCTTAAGGGAGCGCTGAGGGAAGCCGGAGAGAGGTAGACCTAAAAAATCCATTACCCCTACCCAATTTTCCTCAGACAAGTCGACCGCCGTCTCCTCAACAAAAAAAACCCCTCCCGATCTAGATCTTGGAGCGGATTGCATCACTTATCCACTTCGAAGCACAGCAAAAAAAGACGTCACAGATCACCTTCTACATCATCTTCCAGTTCACCAGAGAGCGTAACATGCCCCACCAAAAATAGCTCCCCGGCTCAGTGGGAGGAATTCCGTAAAAAAATGATGGTGGTGTTCGAGACCGTGGCCTTGCCCCCCTCGGAGACACCCAGAGGCGATACCCCGGGAGAAAAACCTGGTAGAAACAAAAGCTGTAAGTCATCGACCTCGGCAAGACATACTCCTTGAGCATGTGAAAAACCCTCAAGTCTGAACCCGGGGAACATGCTGAGAGTAACTATAGGCCACTCATGGACAGAGTTATGGAATATATGGGGTGGTCTAGGCCTGCACCCGTATATGAACAAGATGACCTCATGGACATTCTTGATAGAGGACCACAAGAAGATCCTATGCTACCCTTTCACAAGGCTTTGCAGAAAAAAGTGTCCAGCAATTGGGAAATGCCAGAGGTTAATCCTGCAGTCAGTGAGAAACTGTCAACAAAATATAGAGCTTTATCTGCAGACCCTCCACACTTGTCTAACCATCCATCCCCAGAAAGCTTGGTTGTTCAAGCTGCAACTTGGTCAGGAAGACAAACTGCATATCCTACAATCCTGCAGGATCGTGATGATAAAAAGGTTGACGCCATGGACAAGAAAGTTTTCTCGGCATGCAGCATGGCGCTAAAATCTGCAAACGCCACATGCACGCTGGCAAGATTCAGCCACACCGTTTGGGAATGTGCTTCAATGGCGGCTGACCGTCTCCCAGAAGGGGAGGAATGAGACAGTTTCTTGAATATTATCAAGGACGGGAAGGATGCGATGTGTGAATCCCTCCAAACTGGTCTCGACTCTGTTGACAGCATCAGCAGAGCCATGGCGGCTAGTACAACAATCTGCAGATTTGCGTGGTTGCGGAAGTCGAGATTTGCCCCAATTGTACAGTCCAGGCTTCCGAATATGCCCTTTAACGTCATTCCTCTATTTGGTAAAAAAGCTGATGACAGTTTGGAGAAGTTGCAAACTTCTAAAGCAGCAGCCAAATCCCTTGGGTCTGCAATTAGACAAACTCCAAACCGCCCCACAGGTACGCCATAGAGGGGTAGGTCCTTTCACTATTACTCCACATTCGGAAAAGGCAGAGGACAGCCAGAAATGATTAACCTGTGGTGGACGGGGCAAGGGTCGAAGTCTGCATCTGCAGGTGCTGCTTTACCCTCAGTATCTGCTTCAGCCGCCCCAAAACCCCTCTGAGGTCTTGCATCAGTAGGAGGCTGGTTAACTCAACATCTGACCGAATGGCAGGCTATTACTTCAGATGCTTGGGCATTGGAAACGGTTGCCCAAGGTTACTGCTTGCGTTTCCTACACACACCTCAGAGTCATCCTCCGGGGAACAACTCTTTGTTTCCAGACCCGCTCCTTATGCAGAACATTTTGGACCTGCTAGAGAAAAGTGCTATAGAACTGGTACCTGTGACGGAGAGGAACAAGGGTTGGTACTCGCCATATTTTCTAATTCCGAAAAAGGACCGAGGAATGAGACCCATCTTGGACTTGAGAGAATTGAACAAGTTCCTAAGGAAAGACAAGTTCAAGATGGTTACACTTTCTCAGATCCCTCAGGCCCTCCAACTCCAGGATTGGTTGGTATCTCTGGACCTTCAGGATGCTTACTTTCATGTGCCAATCCATCCCAAGCACAGAAAGTACCTGAGGTTCACCATTGGCAGCTCTCACTATCAGTTTTAGGTTCTGCCATTTGGGCTAACCTCCCCCTGAGGGTCTTCACCAAGCCAATGGCGGTTGTGGCAGCGAGTCTCAGGGGAGGGGGGGATTCACGTGTACCCCTACCTGGATGATTGGTTAATCAGAGCAAGTTCCCCATAACAAGCTCAGAATCATCTAGATATTGTTTGCCCCTCCCTCCACAGGCTGGGCTTCTCCCTCAACTTCAAGAAGTCCCATATGATACCATCTCAGAAACTCCAGTTTATTGGAGTAATCCTGGACACATCCCTGGGAAAAGCCTTGCCGCCAGAAGTGAGGGCTCAAAGACATTTTACAGATGGTGACAAAGTTCCAAAATGCCCAATATCTTCCAGCCTTCGATTTTCTGAGGTTGCTTGGCCTGATGTCATCCTGCATCTTTTTAGTGCCTCAGACCCGCCTGAGAATGAGATCCCTCCAGTGGGCTCTCAGGACCCAGTGGTCACAATTCTCAGGAAAAATTTCAGATCTCCTTCAAATATCGAACAGAGTTGCTCTGGACCTTCAATGGTGGGCTTCTTGAGAAAACATCTTGAAGGGAGATCCCTTTTGGCAACCATGGCCGGAGATAACGGTAGTGACGGATGCCTCACTCACGGGGTGGGGAGCCCATACCAACGATTTGACCATCAGTGGTCGTTGGTCTCCATCGGAGTCCAAACTGCACATCAACCTTTTACAGCTGAGGGCAATCAGATTAACGCTCAAGGCCTTTTTGCACTCTGTACGGGGAAAGAATTTCCTGATAATGATGGACGACACACTGGCCATGTACTACCTCAACAAAAGAGGGGGTGTAGGGTCACTACCATTGTGCAGAGAGGAAATGCAGCTCTGGCTTTGGGCAACACAAGAAGGAATCTCTGTCGGCAGTCCACTAGCTCAGGAAGTCCTTCAAGAGATCTTCGCCCTTTGGGGAACCCCTCAAGTGGATCTGTCCGCAATGAGTGCCAACAGGAAGTGCAAGCTGTACTGCTCCAGGGAATTTCCCCCGAGAGGAGCTCTAGGGGACGCGTTTGTGGTGGACTGGGAATATCCACTCCTTTACGCATTTCCTCCAGTCCCCATCATTCCTCATGTAATAAGGAGGTTGAGAAGGTTCAGGAAAACCATGATCCTAATTGCCCCGTATTGGGCCAGGAGAACGTGGTACCCGTACCTTCCAGACATGTTCATCTGTCCTATCTTCTCTCGCGAGAGAAGGGTCAGGTTCTCCATCCGGATATCGGGACTCTCAGCCTTCATGCATGGTTTCTGAAAGGCTGAGGTACAAGGATTGGGACCTCCCGGACGACGTAATGGAGGTGTTGCTTTCGGCCAGAAGGCCAGCAACCATATCACTATACCGCTGCCGCTGGAACAAGTTCTGCAGCTGGTGTGTAGATAACAATGTTGACCTTTTTTCATGCAATACACCAACAGTGTTCCCTTTCCTTTTATACCTAGCAAATTTAGGACTCCAGATCGGCACAGTCAATGGTTACCTAGCAGCGCTGTCCATTTTCAAACGCACTGCTGAGGAACCCTCATATTTCAAAATGCCCTTGGTTATTCAATTTATGAAGGGGGTTGACCAATGTTTACTCCCCAGCCCCCAACTTCTTTTCAAGTTCCCCTGTGGGACCTATATTTAGTCTTAACATTTCTAATGGCTATTCCTTTCAAACCCCTTCATTCGTGCCCATTGAGATTCCTTACCTTCAAAACTGTCTTTCTGCTAGCAATAACTTCTGCACAGAGGGTGAGCGAGTTACATGCTTTATCCTGCAAGCCCCCTTATGCTGTCTTTCATAAAGATAAAGTTGTTCTGCAAGTAAAGCCTAATTTCCTCCCAAAGGTTGTGTCGGAGTTTCATATTACTCAGAAAATAACCTTGCCTTCATTTTACCCTCCTCCTCATCCGGGGAAAGAGGAAGAAAGGCTACACAGACTTGACCCAAAGCATGCTTAGAGTTTTCTATATTAGCACACTGGCAAAGTTAAGACAAACTGACCAATTATTTGTGGGATATACAAGTCACAAGCTAGGCCTAGCCATCACCAAGCAAACAATTTCAAAGTGGATCATTCTAACTATTATGGGATGTTACAAATTGGCAGGAAAAGATCCTCCAGACCATGTGAGGGCTCATTCAACCAGGGGTATAGCAGCTTTGTCAGCTCTCCAAAGGGGATTTCCAGTAAAAGACATTTGTGCAGCTGCCACATGGTCGTCTGCACACACCTTTGAGATTCTATAGTTTGGATTCCTCCACTAGCCAGGAAACTAAATTTCGAAAGGCAGTATTGCATTCTGTGCATACTTAAAAAATGGACTCGCCCCCCCCCGACCTTTATACTTTATAAGTTACTTACCCATGGTAATGTTCTGTCGACTGGATGTTCCTCCCACGTATTCCTTATTGTCCCTCCCATCCTTCCCCGCAGTAAAACTTCCCTTGTAATTGCAGTCTGCGCTCCCTCAAGGGTAGCAGCTGTCTCATCTTACACAATACCTAAATCTTCAAAACGTAACTGAGCAACGGACGCTGCGCCTGATGATTTATACCACTGATGATGTCGACATCGAGACAGAGGCCTTCGAGGGACATCGACTCGACAGCCATCGAAGCGCAACACCCTCTACTGAAAATAAAATTCAGAAGCAGCAAGCTGGATATGGAAATATCAAAGATAAGGAATACGTGGTAGGACCATCCAGTCAAAAGAACGTTACCATTGGTAAGTAACTTGTTCATTGTTATAATCAGAGTCCCAGGAGAGAAGGAACACCTAAGAGCGTGCATGTAAAGTAACGTCTCTTCACAAATATATGATTTATCAAAGGGCCGTAGCATCAGCAAGGTGTAAAATTATTATGGTATATGAGTGTTGGAATGGATTTCTAAACTCTGCTCTGGTTAACTGATGTTTAGGAGGCCACCCTTGTTAGATGACCAGGGGACACTTCACGGAAGATAGCCAGACCAATTCACGGTAGCCTGGAGAGCAGTCAAGGCTAAGTCACAGGAAGAGTGGGGGTGGTCAGAGGTCTTTAATGAGCGCACACAGTGAAACACCGTGAATTACCACAAACATATACAATTTATTAGGTCCAAGAATAAACGCAAATGAATAATGAAAATAATTAGCAAAATACCACACAAGCAACACACTATATGTAAAATAGTCACTGGAGTCAATGTGATAATGTTAGAAACTCAACCAATACCTGTAAGGAAAAGAGCAGACAATCGTAAGAGCATTGACAAGCTTCAGAAATGGAAAACCCTAGCTTTATAAGTCCAACTCTACGATGAATGGAGCCTTGTGTGTGTGTGAATGTTCAATGCACACGTAAAAGCACTCGCTTGTGCGTAAAAGCCACAAAGTTCCTTTCTAAGATGTTGGCAAAATTAGGGACAGGATTCTGAAGGGTGAAAACAAGTTCCATGAGTGAGGGGACGATCTGCTGCGATAAACAAAGCTATTCCCAACTTTGGAGGACTTTAGGAAGCTGAAGCTACCCAAGCCATGGAGAGGACCACTAGGAATCCCCTCTGCGTAAAATGTAATGGATGAACAAGGGGCCATTGGTAAGTGGTTTCAGTACTCGCCGACCTTAACTCGGTTTTGGTCCAAACTTGGCAGTCCTGGAGGGGTTGTCGGAGGTTCGGCTTCCTGCCCTCGGTTCGGCGCTGCGGGTACAGATGCGGATTCCGGTTTGCAACAGGAGCTGTATCTCTCGATTCGGTTGATGAAGAAAGAAAACACTGATGTAACTGGTCTCGGGACACAAGAAGGAATGCAGGAAAACTGCCTTCAGCGACCGTCACTGTCGCACAGGGACGCAGGGGCACCCAACTCTTGCAATCTGACGCAACCTTCTCTATGGCAGCCCTAAATGACTGGGATGCCGGCATTCGATGGAAAGGTGCTGTCCAGTGCAAATTAGGATACCCCAATGTTTAGAGGCAAAACTCGATGCAGCGACGCTCCTGCACGGGTACCAAGGTTTGAGCTGGACAGTCTACTGGCTGGCCCAGGAACACTATCGAAAAATGCTCTTTGGCAGGGCATCCAGAAGGCGTCGATGGTGATTATTCCAACCACTCCAAAGGTTTGAAGCACCTTTTGCAGGTCGTCTTATATTGCGCGCAAAGCAGGGCTCTACCGGGATAACAGCGGGCCCAGGGTGCCAACCTTCTTCAGCGTGTCTCTGGATAGTCATTTGTTCTGCTCGGCTCTTCAGGATACTTGGCTCCGTCCACCGGTCGATTCAGACCTGTTGTCGATCTGCGTGTCTGCATGCAGGACCCCATCTCATCTCCACAGGTCTGGTGAGTGCTCTCACCCGGCCGGCCAATGAGAAGATCTGCCCACCGATGCACGCCATTAGTGGTCCAATCGGTGACCACTGCTGCTTTCGTGTCATCGTCCAACTTGACATTCTGACACCAGCCGTGTTAATTGGGACCAGACAGTCCCAACCGACTTCCTGGGTACCCACACACGTGACCTTTCGCGGGCAACTGCATGCCCAAATAAGGAATTCCTGCACCAGGAAGGCCAAAGGACCAGATGGACAAAGGAACAGACAAAGACCTCGGGCAACAGCCATGACGGATGCTAGCCACATTCATGAGTCAATTGCAGTAAGCGCGGTATGGCTTGGTAAAATGTTATAACATTACATGAAAAAGCTTCTGCTGCCACCTGTTCACTCCTAGGCACATCGCACAATCACCAAATAATCCTTAGTGGATAACTAGGGCCAAAAAATACAAGGGCCCTATTGCGCAGTAGAGTTATGTAGTTTGCGCAATGATAAAATGTTATCAAAGTGGCAACAAAGTCGAAAGACTAAGAGAAACAAAGTTTCTCAGTACTGACAGCCTGAAGGACGTGTCAGTTTCCCCGTAACAATGAGCGAAAGCCCGGGGGAGTGCAGCTGTGGGCAGTTTTCCACTGTCAAAAGTCAGATCAGGATGCTGTAACAAAAGCCAAAAGTTTGGGGGGGTCCACAAATATAGAGGGGAAAGTTGCCTTTAGAGAAATATTCCCTAACAATGAGTTCCGGAGACCAATGATGGGTGTTACATTCCAGACTTCCCTCTCACTGCAGTAGCTTGTGTAGAATCTCGGGTTGTCTTATAGATCCTTCCCTTAGTGTTCCACAGGAGTTGATTCTATGATTGCGGAATCTGCTGTCGTGATCGTTTTTAGGCAAGCTATGCATGATGGAGTATTATCCTGCAGTATTGGATCTAAAGCATATATTGTCTCATATGGTAGGGATGCCAGTTCTTCCTCTGGTTGTTCCATCAGCGTGTGTTACAAACATTGTAGATGGCTCTATTAGTCCAATCTAGGCCCTTTCAGAGCTCATGTCTGAATTCCAGGAAAGCTTTCCTCGTAAGCATTGTTTCTATGAATAAAATCAGCTGAGATGTAAATTCTTCGACCTTGATATAGAAGTGGAGCTTTTCTCTTATTTTTCTGTAAAAGGGGACTTGCATGTTGATTTCCAACGGTGCTGTAAAGCTGTAGAAGGGAGTCTAATGAGGAGGCGTCCTGTTTTGGTTTATAGACTTTTACTCAAAACCATAAACACCTAACTGTCACCATCTCTGAGTGGTTTCCCTGCCCCGACCTCGGTACCTAAGGAACTGTCATAATGTCTGTAAAATAATGTCCGTCATTGTCCAAAATCCCCACTTCTATCCCTTACAGTCAAACCTAAGAATGCTAAATTAAGTAAAGTTGTTCCTCCAGCAGAATGCCTCCCTTCTGGCAAACTCAGAAAGTTCAAAACAAAAAACCAAGTCTTTTCAACAGGAAAATGTCCCCCTTCTCCTGGTTTGCCCCTCTTCACGAAGAGCTAGGCCTTTCTTGGTTTGACCTGCTTTTGGATATTTTCTCGGTGGGGGGGGAGGTGGCTCCCTGGGTATAGTTCTTGGAACTTAGATCAGTGGCCCTATGACTGCCACTGCAACAATGAAGTTTTCCTCGGATGCTTGGCTCGATTCTGTGAGAGTGCTCAACCATCCTCTTGTGGTAAGCGAGTTTATGGTTGCCACTGTGATTAAAGATATTCTCCTCTGTGTTTGCTTTGATTCTGTTGGGGTCCCCCCCTACTCTTGTAGTCAATGGGCTTATTGCTGGCACTGCAGCAAGGAAGTCCTCCTTGGATGCTTCCTTAGATTTGACTAGGATCCCAGACCCATCTGTGGTAGTCAGTGAGCTTATTGCTGTAACAAGGACGTTCTCTGATGCTTGCTTCGATTTGGTGGGGGTCCCTGACTTTTCTCTGGTGGTCAGTGGGCTTATTGCTACCACTGCGGTGAGGCCAATAGAGAGTCACTTGAGCCTGTCTCTTCCACCCCTGTGTCCCCTCCAGGTCTCTCGTTCCTCCCGTTACCTTCATTGGGCTCTCGGTATGCCACTGCGACTTCCTGGGACTGGGGTCGGTCTCTCCTCTGCTTTTGCAGCTATGAAGCGTTCGATCATGCTGCTTGGCCCTCTCCCTCAGCCTTGTGTTCGCTCCAGCTGAGCCCACAGAGAACTCCCTCAGCGACTCTGGTCTGCCAACAGGATTTGAAACTCCAGCTCTGGATGGTTTCCACACCTGTTGACTCTTGTGGCTGGGCTTGACAGTTTGAGAAGTCCATCGTCGCTTTTTATACAAAGTTGCCAGTCCCTCCCTGGATGAATTGTCATTGCCCTTTGTTCCTTTCTGAGGCTTGATTGTTGTGTCTCCTCTGTGCCACCTGATCCTTGAACTTGTACCTGAGATACTCTTCATGTTCCTGAAGATCTTCATCGCAGTACTATCACCTTCAGATACAGTTAAGGTATTGGCATAATACATACGTATGTTGTCGCAAGTATTGTTAGGAAGGGGAAATGGGGCAAGGGATTTCCTGGGTGTGACTGGTTGGTGGAGGCTGTGACCTAGGTGGACATCCTTGTCCCCAGGAGAGGAGTTCCCTCATATGAAGTCCTCCCACATGTTACCATCCCTTGGGAGGACTAACGGTAGCAGCCTCACCTCCATAGCCTCAAAGGAGAGGGCTCCCTGTGCGCAGAAGTGACGACACCTAGAGAATCATCGCACTGCATATTAACAACAGTCTGGAGCTAGTAAGTTTAGTGTCCTCTCTAGGTCGGACTCTGTGAACCCAATCCAGTTCCAGAGGAGGTATCAAGAGATTCCGTATCCACACCACCATACAGGTCACCACATTGGTGGCTTCTACATTCTGTTTGACATGACGAAATAATATAGGACAAGGACGTGGTGTTGAGCGACGCAGGTATTTGGTGGCGAAGGGGATGTGGCGTAGACAGTGAGTGCAGACGACTCACCCTCCTGTCTGCGGCCGCCAGGTAAGAAGTTGCAGTGAGAGTTTAGCCTGTTTTACTCCACGTGACCCCCCTAACCTGGATCTCCTTCTCACTCTTGCACTCGCATTGTTGTTGCCTCCCTGACCTACCCTCTTCCCCACCCCTCTCCGCCCCTGCTCACTTTACACCCTGCAAACCCCTTGCAAGTGTTTGTGCCCACTTGCAACCCAGGCTGCGTGTGCTGCCCCTCATATTAGGCCGTGTACGTTCCCTTGCAATCTTAGATTGTGTGATTGCTTGTGCTCCCTCATGTCTTAGCCTGCGTGCGTTCCCTCGCTTTCCTAGATTGCGTGTGCTCCCTTGCAACTCTCAGCATTCTTCTCCACTCGGCCGCGAGCCCTTTAAATCCTGTGCGCTCCCACGCGTCCTGGGCTGCGTGTGTTCCCTCACAATCTTGATTGCGTGCAATCCCTCGCAACACTAGGCCTCCTTCACCACTCAGCTGCACGCCCTCTGCATCCCCTGTGGGCCCCTCCTCCCCCCCCCTTCCCAACCCCTTCACCTGTCCTATTATGTACCTCTCCGATTGTGTTCTCCATGGATGTTGCATTCTTTTCCTCTAGGTTCCCTTGGTAGTTGTTCTGCCTTTGTTGTTTACTATCCATGGTTTCTTGCTTACATCATTCATTCTTTTTTCTAGGTTACCTGGTTGATTGATCTGTTCTATTTCAGCGTTTTTGTTTCTCTTGTTTGTTGCTTACATTGCTTTGCCGACATCCCTGCTGTGTCCATTCTTTACTATTTGATTCCACTGACAACTGACTTCCCTCTCCATGCCTATGGGCCCCTCCCCCTATGGTCTCTGTCCTTTCTCCTTTTTCCTCTTCACTCCTGGCCCCTTCCGCTCTTCCAAGACCATTATAATGTTTCCCTAACCGGCACTGTCTTGGTCCAAGGCCCTCGGCCCAACTTCCTCCTTTTTGATAGACGCTTCCTGTGCCTTATTTATTATTTTTTTTTTGTGTTGGTTTTACAAAACATTTACCAAAACACGAAAAGTTGAAAACATGAAGTTCAATCATAACATTAAACCACTTATGCTGTCCTATACACCAACAGCATAGCAATATCTGTGGTCAATTTATCTATAAACATTTCGGTAGACCTTAATCATACCTTATGGTATTTTGGTTACTAAATATGCTATCTTTCTGGTCCTCACTCATGATCTTCTTTTCAAGGGCCATAATCAGAAAGATTTTAAGGTCTAGTGAATAAATCCACATTTTAGAAATTCAACCACAGAGAAAGTCGGGAGAGTTTCGTGACCGGAAATGATTCTGTTCCAGAAAAATTCAGAGATCAACCGTTCATTATTTCTTAGAAATTTCCTGAAAAGAGACCGTCTCGGCTTCCATGTACCTTCACAATCCATTAGCAGGTGCCTCAGTGTTTGATTTGAGGGATTCTCACATACTTCGCATAGTTTCTGTGAGTCTTCCTCTTGTCTTCTCTGTACAAACACTTCCCCAACAGGTAGTAGGTTTAGCCTTATCCTAAGGAAGTTGTTTCTCTCCTGTCTTGACTGGAAATTTGATCAGGTATTTTGCTAGGAACAGATTTTGATCCACAGATTAGAAGGCGTTAGGCCTGCTCGCATTTAGAACCTTTGCAATTGTTTTAATTCAGTGCTCTCTCACCAAAAGTTTTGATATTCTGGGGGTTGTTGATCAAAGTCTGAAGCTTTATGTCATGTTCTAACAAGAAGTCTTTGACTTTTGTTTCCAAACGACTTAAATGTTCTGATCTCTAGCATTCCAGATGACCTTTAACATCCCCATACAGTGAGTTACGTTCTGCTGTGATTATCTGGCGACAGAGTGAGACTAACTTCCAACTTGCTAAGGAGTCTAGAGAGTTCAGGCCTAATTCGAATCTCAAAATCCAGGATGGTGTGCTCGTTTCCAGACCAAAACTGTTTTCCAGACAAGTGATTACAACTTATCTCAGTTTGTATTTCAAAGCAACGGCTTTAAGCTCTATGGCTCTAAGCCATAGAGGATGATTGGTATCACCTTTGCCCTAAAATACCTAATTAGGGGCAGAATTGAAAACCTACATTATTTGGTATAAATCTTCTTCATCTGGGGGATGAGTTGGAGAGTCTTCCTCTTGTGAATTGCTTGGGAAGCATATAGTCTATCCAGCAGGACTATATCGTTTGCGTAGGCCAGCCAGTGGATCTTCCTTCCATTCATCACAGGGCTGGCCAACGCAGCCGGTTCCAGGGAGTCACCATGTCTGCCAAAAACAGATTTTAAAAAGTAGATGCACCCAGACACCCCTGCCAAACTCCTCTCTCCACTTTAGTTGGAGCCGAGAGTTGCCCTTGTTCATCTAGGCGCACTCTCAACGAGGTATCTCCGTAAAACTCAATTAACATTGCCTGGAGCGACTCCGAGATCCCCCATCTCTTCTGTTTTCTCCACAAGTGCGCTCTGTCGACTTGGTCGAAAGCTTTCGACAGATCTACCAAGGCGCCATAAGAGTGGCAATTCTCCCTTGACCATTGTTCGCTCACTCACCAGATTTAAGGTGAGAGAATGTGTGCAGTGTCTACCCATTTAGTAAGTTCCCTCAGTAACAATTTCATGAACATTTTACTGTCTATATCTAGGAGGGCGATGGTGCGATAGTTCGACGGGTATAGTCTATCGCCCTCCTTGAAAAAAGCTATGACTATTGCAGTCTTCCATGAGGGAGGAAGTTGAAGCTGCCGATTTCCTTAAAGAGATGGTACAAAAGTCTGGACCATAGTACTGGTTTGTTTTTGAGTACCTGGTATGTCAGGCCATTCGGGTCTGCCGCCCTGCAGGCTAGGGACTTGGATATGATGTCCATAATGTCATATTCCTCGAACGGTAGGTTCCATGGCACGTTTGGTTGGACAGTAACCGGCAGTGGTCCTGGATTCTTAAATATTTTGGATAAATAGTCCACCCATTTAGGTTCAGGGACTAGATTACAGAGAGTACTACTGCGGTTGGTCTCCAGCTGGCCAATCACAGACCAAACGTTTCTAGTGTTACTTTCACTTACCAGCCGTGTACTCCGTTGTTAGGGAGAATTCTCTGTTTAGGCTGAATTTCCCTACCTAGTGAGTCCCCCAGCAGCTTTGCTGGATTTCTGGGGTTTAATTTTTTTTCTCCTGCCAAGAGTGAGACTCTTTTACCCTCACTCTTGGACATGTTGAAGTGTGTTTTCTTGGTTAAACCTTGTGTTGAATGGGCTATGGGGTCTTTTACTCCATAGGGCCTCATGTATTTTTGTGATGTGGGTCACACAGCACCCTCTGTGCCGTGACCCAGGGGTGTCCTAGGGACTCCCCAACATAGACTCCATACCCTGGGACTGACTACTGTCTCCCAGGGCATGTAAAGTCACCAAAGACTTTGCTAGTCTTGAATCCTGAACAGAACCAGTACAAACCATCATATTGTGGACGTACTGGCTGGGGCAATTCGATTGCCCCAGGGTCTGTTAGTCGAGGGGGCACGTCTCCGTCCCCCCTGATCGAGTTTTGGCTGGTGGCAGTGGAAACTACTTTTTATATTCGACCGCGAATATTTCCCTATGGGATTTCCCATTGTTTTAGGCTAACACATTTAATTATTTATTTACGGTAGCCTTAAACATACCGCCGGTTTATATATTTATTTTTATAACTCCGGTTGGGACTTTTTGCCAAAACTTGATTCTAAAATGGCGTTGGTGTTCGCCTCTGTAACTCTGACCCAAAGTGGAGCCCTTTGTTCCACTTTTGGCGGGCTTCTCCACAGAAGCCCTCCAAAGTGGTGCCACTCTGTCTGGGGTACTTAGGAGGGGTGGAGGGGGATTTAGGCACCCTGGACTGCGTTACCTTGGTAACTCAAGTCGCACTCCGTCCTGATTGGCCCAAGTGGTGAGCCGCCCGGCTCACCACTTAGCATGTTTGAGTGACAGCTAGGCTGGGTGAATGGGGGTTTGCTGCATAAAAGCAGGGCTTTGGGGACTGGGACTTCAGAAGTCGCCACAGGACCAAGAATCCGACGAGGGAAGAGCTGAGCCGACCTGCTTCGACGACACCACCCGGTGGAGCCCTGCTGAACCGTCTCACCACTTTTTCCCGACGACCGAGGAGAACTCTTAACGGAGTGGCTCCTTCCCTTGACTGGTGGGGACAACCAGTTTTCGCCTTCTTTCCGTTCTTTGAGGTATCTCGTGGCCGCCTTGCCTGTGCCAAGCACCCCGGCAACCGGAATACCACACTTTACCCCCATACCGCGAAAGTCGGTACCAACCCTTTAACCGGAGGACTCCGCGGCTGGTTTCTTCCCGGGCAGTGCAACGACCCTCTTCTTCTGCTCTTCAGCGAGAACTTCTTCTCCTCTGACCGACGTCGAGCCCTGCTGCCACTGCCTGGAACAACTGCCACCGCTGGAGGATCCTTTCCGCTTAAGGTACTGTGTTCCGCCTGGCTTCCCTTGCTACCGACTGTACGGGGTAGATTTAGTCCCCGGCTTTCGAACCTGGGAGTGCCTGGGACACTTTGGCTAAACTTTCTGAGCCACTCTAAACTCTTTTTGACTCTTTGCAAGACTTTGAATCTCTAACTAACAGTGTGATCTTGGGCACATTTTCGCTCCGGCTACTCTAAGAGTGGGCCCTGCCTAGTGACTTTTGCTCACCTGTGACTTTATTCTTCTTTAAGCCTATTGCAAGTGTTCTGGACCTTAGAGTGGTGTGTCTAACCTATTTCTGCTTTTTCTCTCCCTTTCTTGGAAACTACTAGAGTGTCATCTAACGTTAAGCACTCACCTCTGTTTTAATTAAGTGGTGTTTACCTAGAGTTGTCTAGATAGGAGAAAGGATTGAATCTACTTTCATTATAACTGTGTTGAAGTGCTTTTACTATATTTTTGCTAGAGTGTTTTTAACTTATGTGTATTTTAAATAAATAACTATATACTTTTGAAACCAAGCTCTGGTCAGTGGTTGCTTGTGCTATTGTGTTTTGGTACATATTGTGTATACTTTGCATACTGCCTAACTCTTCTTGAGGGAAGTCTGACTGCTCAGCCACAGCTACCAGGTAAATCTGGGTGGTACAGACTGCTACCAAAGGGGTTTACTGCTCTACCTGTAGTCTTAAATCTTTTGCAGTGTTCCCCAAGGGAACTGCACAGGTTTCTGCCTAACACTGGTGTACAGCGGTGGGATTTGTATTGAGTATACATTTTATTGTGCTTTAGATACCTTAGTGCAACTAACCACAAAGCTTAGCACTGAAAAAGTAAAACCTCTAACATGTCAGTTATAGAAAGCTATAGTCAAGAGTCCCTTGCAGCCAAAACTGCTGATTGTTTAAGAGTGCTCTGTAAACATAAGGATCTCCTGACTAAGGGCAAGAAAATGGAGCTGATTGAAAGATTGTTAGCTAACCAAAGTCTGGGTGATGGTTCAGAGGAACCTACCACTCCAGCAACTGTAGATGACAGTGTTGAAGTTAACATGGAGCAAAATGTTGATGTTTCTGAGGAAGAGTCAGAAGAGGAGGGTGAGGCTGTTGTAACTGTCCCCCCTAGGCCTCTGCCTGCTCTACCTGCTGTGCCTACTGGACCTTTACCAGGTCCCACATTTAGTCCTCAGTACTTTGAACTAGAGAAAATGAAGCTAGAATTGGAGTATAAGAAACTTAATGCTCAAACTGACAAAGAACTAAGGCTAAGGGAAATGGAGCTCAAGTATGACTTAGAAATGAAGAAATTATCGGTTGAGAATGTTTCTCTCTCTGGCTCCTCTAGAAGTTCCAGTCCTAAAAGACCCCGGATGCCTAAAGAATTGGTTGGTATGTATGAGCCTAAGTTGGATGTGTTGGATTGGTTGTCTCTGTTTGAATATAATCATGGGCTCCAGAACATCACAGGAAATGACTTACTCACCTGGTTGTTCTCTAGGCTTCCCCCTGTTGCAACTGATGTGGTAATGGAGATGGGGGAGGAGGATAGAAAGGACTATGAATGTGTGAAACTAGCTTTGATAGCTAGGTTTGGGAAGACCCCTTCCCAGTATCTTAAGAGGTTTAGGAGCCTCAAAAAGCATGATGGTACCCCTTGGGCTACCTGGGTGAATGAATGTTTGAAAAACTTAGAGGGATGGATTAAGGGTTACAAGGTGAACACTTATGAAGGTATGAAGAATTTGTTTATGTTGGAGACTATTTATGATGCCTGCTCTCCTGAGCTCAGACAACACTTGGCTGATTCCAGGGAATTAGATTCCCGGAAGCTAGCTAAGGCTGCTGACTTGTGGGTTGCCAACAGGGCCACTCACAAGGATTCTGGGGTAACTCAGAAGAAGGATGGGGAAAAACAGTCTAAGAAGGACTCCAAAGAGAATTCTAATACTACAAATTCCAAAGAGGGCCCCAAACAAAACTATAAGGGTAAGCCACAAGGGAAACCAAATCAGGCTAGTGTACCTTCTGGTCCCAGACCAGAAGGAGGTCAGAACAAGCCTCCATTCCAGCGAGCCTTTGGCTCATGCTTTGTTTGTAAGGCTACTGACCATGTGAAAGGAGATCCCAGATGTAAGGGTAAACCTTCAGGGGTCCAGCTTGCCTCCTTAGCCTTCGCTCCAGAAGAGGAAGTACCTATGGCAAGTGGAAACTTTCTATTACTAGCTGATGAACCCACTGGAGTCTCAGCTAGTGTTTCTTTAGTCTCTCTGGGGTTGTGGGAGCAACAGAATTTAGATGTCTATAACTCTATCCCAGATAATACTAAAGAGTATTATAAGGACAGTGTCCAGGTGAATGGTCAGGAGACTCCTGCCATTAGGGACACTGGAGCCAGCATAACTGTGGTGGATGAATCATTTTTCAAGGCAGAGGATGTTGCTAAGGCACCCAAATGCCTCACCAAGTTAGCTGGTGGGCCTGTGCAGATGTGTCCCCAGTTACCAGTTCTCATCCAATGTAATGATATGGCTGTAAAAATACCTGTCAGTGTACAATGTGAAGTGCCAGGTAGGGTTCTGTTGGGTAATGACCTCAAAGCTCTTGGAGTTGTATCTCATACCCCCAGACCTCCTAGCAAAAGGTTTCAGGAACTCACAAAACCTGCAAGGGAGAAAACCCTGAGAGGGTTATCTCAGGAGATGATGACAGAAATCACTCCTCTACCACTGGAGCAACTTACTGCAGTAACTACCAGATCAGGGGCAAAGGGGCAACCCAAGACTCCTAGGAAAAAGCCAGCAGCAAGCACTCCAGTGCTTCCAACAAGGACTTCCCCTAGGTTGTCCAAAGTTACACCTGTAACTCCACCTCCAGCTGAGGCTGAGAGGGAGGTACAACCCTGTGTGGTTGAGCTAGACTCTGAGGAAGAGCTAGAAGGAGGCCCCAACCTTATTGGAGATTTGGACCCTGAGGACCATCCTGAGCTGCAGTCTTTACTGGCAGAAGGTGGGCCTAGCAGGGCAGCTTTTCGTAAGGGGCAAAGAGAATGTCCAACTCTGGAGGGTCTCCGCCACCAGGCAGCTTCTCAAGCTGATGGGCAAGAGCCTGGGAAGTATAGGTTGCACTGGGAAGATGGCCTCTTCTACAGTGAACCCACTGAGTCTGAACCTGGAGACTACAAACGCCTTGTAGTCCCACAAGAAAACAGACAACAGTTCTTACAACTAGCCCATGAGATACCTTTGGCTGGCCACTTGAGTTTCAAGAAGACCAAGGAAAGGCTCTCACTCTACTTTTATTGGCCAAAGATGGGGGCCGAAGTAGATAGATATTGTAAGAGCTGCCATACCTGCCAGACTTCTGGTAAGGTTGGTTCCAAGAATGTGGCACCTTTAGTGCCTCTCCCAGTTGTGGGAGTCCCATTTGAGAGGGTAGGGATTGACATTGTTGGTCCCCTTGATCCTCCAACCTCCTCAGGCAACAGGTTTATCCTTGTTGTAGTAGACCATGCTACTAGGTACCCTGAGGCCATTCCTATGAGGACTGTTACAGCTCCGGCTGTGGCTAAGGCCCTCCTTGGTATTTTTACCAGGGTTGGGTTTCCTAAGGAGGTAATCTCTGACAGGGGGTCAAACTTTATGTCCCACTACATGAAGGCCATGTGGAAAACCTGTGGAGTTACCTACAAGTTCTCAACCGCCTACCACCCTCAGACAAACGGGTTGGTTGAAAGGTTTAACAGAACCATGAAGAGCATGATAGGTGCTTTGGAAGAACCCCTTAAGAAAAAGTGGGACCTTCTACTGCCATGCCTTCTCTTTGCTTATAGAGAAGTCCCTCAGGAGGGAGTAGGTTATTCTCCCTTTGAGCTTCTCTATGGCCATCCAGTCAGAGGTCCATTGGCCCTGATTAAGGAGGGGTTGGAAGGTGCTCCTCCCCTCAAGCCAGTCAGAGTGACTGACTATGTGATAGGTCTCCGGAGGAGAATGTCACACATGATGGCAGAAGCAAGTGACAACTTGAAAGCTGGTCAAGCCCTGGTCAAACATTGGCACGACCAGAAGGCTAACATGGTTGAGTTTACTCAAGACCAGCTAGTTCTAGTTATGCTCCCAACAAGGCAGAGGGCCTTGCAAGACAAATGGATGGGACCCTTCAAGGTTGTGGGAAAACTTGGAGAGGTCAACTATCTGGTGGATCTGGGCAGACCCAGGGAAGCTCCTAGAGTCTTCCACACCAACCGACTAAAAGCCTACATCTCCAGACCTGATGTAGGAGCCTTGCTCCTAGCTTCAGCTGCAGAGGAGGAAGAGAGTGAATCTCTCCCTGATCTCCTCAGAGGTGTACCTTTAGATGAAAAAGTTGAAGGAGTCAATCTCTCTTCAGACCTGACACCTGAGCAACAAGAGGAGTGCAAATCTATGTTAAATCAGTTTGCCTCCCTGTTCTCACTGTCACCAGGCTTGACCCCTTGGGGCCAGCATGAGATACTCACTGGTGACTGTCTGCCAGTCAAAAGCAGAGGATACAGAATGTCAGAACATATCAGAGCCCACATCAAAGGAGAGGTCAAGAAGATGCTTGATCTCGGGGTAATAGAACCCTCTACTAGTCCATGGTCTAGCCCAGTTGTGTTAGTACCAAAGGCAGGATCCAAAGACTTGAGATTCTGTGTGGACTATAGAGCTCTAAATGCAGTCACCAAGACTGATGCCCACCCTTTGCCCAGGACAGATGAGTTGGTGGATAAACTTGGTGCAGCCAAGTACCTCAGCACATTTGACCTGACGTCAGGCTATTGGCAAATAGCCCTGACAGACCATGCCAAGGAGAAAACTGCATTTTCAACCCCAGTTGGCTTGTACCAGTTTAAGGTCATGCCTTTTGGACTGAAAAATGCACCTGCCACATTCCAAAGGATGGTGAACCAAGTTCTGGCTGGGATGGAAGATTTCTGCATGGCATACTTGGATGACATTGCAGTCTTCAGCCACTCCTGGGAAGAACATGTGAACCACCTAGGACATGTGTTGCAGGCTCTGAAACAGGCCCATTTGACAATCAAAGCCAGTAAGTGCCAGATTGGTCAAAGTAAAGTGGTCTACCTTGGACATGAGGTAGGAGGTGGAGAAATAAGGCCTTTGCCCAGCAAGATTGAAGCTGTGCAAAATTGGACAACACCAACTACTCAAACCCAAGTGAGAGCTTTTCTAGGCCTCACTGGGTATTACAGGAATTTCATTGAGAACTATGGGACCATAGCTTCTCCACTGAATGTAATCTCCTCGCCCAAATTCCCTAAAAAGGTAAAATGGAATGAGGAGTGCAATCAGGCCTTTGAAAAACTGAAGAGAGCTCTTTGCCAGGCTCCAGTATTGAGAGCTCCTGACTACCACCAACCTTTCATTGTACAAACTGATGCTTCCAATGTAGGTATAGGTGCAGTTCTAAGCCAACTGGATGAGAAGGGTAGGGAGCACCCCATTTGCTTCATCAGTAGGAAACTGAAGGATCCTGAGACAAGGTGGGCAACTATCGAAAGAGAATGCTTTGCTATTGTGTGGGCACTGAAGAAGTTTAGGCCATACTTGTATGGTTCTACTTTTGTTATTCAGACTGACCACCAACCCTTGAGATGGTTAATGCAAATGAAAGGGGAAAATCCAAAACTATTGAGATGGTCAATCTGCCTGCAAGGGTTTGATTTCACCATTGAGCACAGGTCAGGGTGTCACCATCAAAATGCTGATGGACTCTCTAGGATGTATATCATCGACTAGAGGTATGAGGTTCATCCAGGAGTGGATTAAATCCTCCTGTCCCTTAGTCTGGGGGGGGCGAGTGTTAGGGAGAATTCTCTGTTTAGGCTGAATTTCCCTACCTAGTGAGTCCCCCAGCAGCTTTGCTGGATTTCTGGGGTTTAATTTTTTTTCTCCTGCCAAGAGTGAGACTCTTTTACCCTCACTCTTGGACATGTTGAAGTGTGTTTTCTTGGTTAAACCTTGTGTTGAATGGGCTATGGGGTCTTTTACTCCATAGGGCCTCATGTATTTTTGTGATGTGGGTCACACAGCACCCTCTGTGCCGTGACCCAGGGGTGTCCTAGGGACTCCCCAACATAGACTCCATACCCTGGGACTGACTACTGTCTCCCAGGGCATGTAAAGTCACCAAAGACTTTGCTAGTCTTGAATCCTGAACAGAACCAGTACAAACCATCATATTGTGGACGTACTGGCTGGGGCAATTCGATTGCCCCAGGGTCTGTTAGTCGAGGGGGCACGTCTCCGTCCCCCCTGATCGAGTTTTGGCTGGTGGCAGTGGAAACTACTTTTTATATTCGACCGCGAATATTTCCCTATGGGATTTCCCATTGTTTTAGGCTAACACATTTAATTATTTATTTACGGTAGCCTTAAACATACCGCCGGTTTATATATTTATTTTTATAACTCCGGTTGGGACTTTTTGCCAAAACTTGATTCTAAAATGGCGTTGGTGTTCGCCTCTGTAACTCTGACCCAAAGTGGAGCCCTTTGTTCCACTTTTGGCGGGCTTCTCCACAGAAGCCCTCCAAAGTGGTGCCACTCTGTCTGGGGTACTTAGGAGGGGTGGAGGGGGATTTAGGCACCCTGGACTGCGTTACCTTGGTAACTCAAGTCGCACTCCGTCCTGATTGGCCCAAGTGGTGAGCCGCCCGGCTCACCACTTAGCATGTTTGAGTGACAGCTAGGCTGGGTGAATGGGGGTTTGCTGCATAAAAGCAGGGCTTTGGGGACTGGGACTTCAGAAGTCGCCACAGGACCAAGAATCCGACGAGGGAAGAGCTGAGCCGACCTGCTTCGACGACACCACCCGGTGGAGCCCTGCTGAACCGTCTCACCACTTTTTCCCGACGACCGAGGAGAACTCTTAACGGAGTGGCTCCTTCCCTTGACTGGTGGGGACAACCAGTTTTCGCCTTCTTTCCGTTCTTTGAGGTATCTCGTGGCCGCCTTGCCTGTGCCAAGCACCCCGGCAACCGGAATACCACACTTTACCCCCATACCGCGAAAGTCGGTACCAACCCTTTAACCGGAGGACTCCGCGGCTGGTTTCTTCCCGGGCAGTGCAACGACCCTCTTCTTCTGCTCTTCAGCGAGAACTTCTTCTCCTCTGACCGACGTCGAGCCCTGCTGCCACTGCCTGGAACAACTGCCACCGCTGGAGGATCCTTTCCGCTTAAGGTACTGTGTTCCGCCTGGCTTCCCTTGCTACCGACTGTACGGGGTAGATTTAGTCCCCGGCTTTCGAACCTGGGAGTGCCTGGGACACTTTGGCTAAACTTTCTGAGCCACTCTAAACTCTTTTTGACTCTTTGCAAGACTTTGAATCTCTAACTAACAGTGTGATCTTGGGCACATTTTCGCTCCGGCTACTCTAAGAGTGGGCCCTGCCTAGTGACTTTTGCTCACCTGTGACTTTATTCTTCTTTAAGCCTATTGCAAGTGTTCTGGACCTTAGAGTGGTGTGTCTAACCTATTTCTGCTTTTTCTCTCCCTTTCTTGGAAACTACTAGAGTGTCATCTAACGTTAAGCACTCACCTCTGTTTTAATTAAGTGGTGTTTACCTAGAGTTGTCTAGATAGGAGAAAGGATTGAATCTACTTTCATTATAACTGTGTTGAAGTGCTTTTACTATATTTTTGCTAGAGTGTTTTTAACTTATGTGTATTTTAAATAAATAACTATATACTTTTGAAACCAAGCTCTGGTCAGTGGTTGCTTGTGCTATTGTGTTTTGGTACATATTGTGTATACTTTGCATACTGCCTAACTCTTCTTGAGGGAAGTCTGACTGCTCAGCCACAGCTACCAGGTAAATCTGGGTGGTACAGACTGCTACCAAAGGGGTTTACTGCTCTACCTGTAGTCTTAAATCTTTTGCAGTGTTCCCCAAGGGAACTGCACAGGTTTCTGCCTAACATCCGTCTTGATGCATCCGAATCATTCTTTGGTTTTTAGACCAGTTTGTATAGGCTTGCCGTGCTTTTTTAACTTCCGAACTATATTGATATATGCTACAATACAATGTTTTTAGGGTTCAGATCTAAGGGCCCTCTTCCTTTCCCGAGTTGCTTCGTCAAAACAATGTACATGATATGATATGATAGTTTATTTATATAGCGCCTATACACAATGTGTTTCAAAGTGCTTCAAGGCAGGGGAGGGAACAAGGGAAAATACAATTACATTCGTACAGTACAGTAAGGATGTGAAATTAACTATCGTACTCAGCCTGACGACATTTCAGATAGTGCAAGAGCTAAGACATAGATAAGGAAGGGAGGCGGAGAGTGGGAAGGAAATTAAAACAGACAGGCGACTATCGTACTAGGCCTGGTGACATTTCTGGTAGAGCCGGAGAAAAACAAGAGGTGAGAGAGAGGGGTGCAGAAAGATAGGGGAGGAACAAAACAAGCGACTAACATACTAGGCCTGACGACATTTCAGATAGTGCTGGAGGGGGGGTGGGGAGGAAAAAACCAGTAAGGAGGAGACCGATGAGGTTGCTCTCATACTAGGTCCAGGGACAATTCTGATAGAGTAAGTGCATAGAAGAAAGTAAGGGGAGGAGATAGGAAAAGAGAGAAAGGAAAGGAGGAGAGAACAGAGAGTTAGCAGTCAAGAGTGGAGAAGCAAGAGGGGAGAGTGAATACAAATGCAGAAGTCAGTAGTAACACATAGGGCCTCATTACGAGTCCAGCAGTAACTGCGGCGGTAAAACCGCCTGGTTACCGCCGGACTCATATTACCATTCCGCCTCCGTGGCTCACGGAATTACCAGGGCATTACAGCCCAGGTGTCCAAGGAGTCACGGAGGCAGAATGGTGTAAATCCCCATTCCCATTGAGTCCCATAGGGCTCAATGGGAATGGGGAAGTGGAAACACAGGCACCATCTCGTGATGGTGCTGGTGTTTCCACGTCCGCCTGCAGGTGGGAGGTGTTCAACCCGCCAGGTCAGACCTGGCGGGAAGATCACATCCTGCCTGCAGGACTCGGGATCGGGCGGTCCGGAATTAACAGTGGCGGCGGGTTTACCGCCACTGTTAATTCCGGACCGCCTGACGCGTAATGAGGCCCATAATGTTGCAAGCCAGGATTTTTTTTTTTTTTTATTTTTTTTTTTTTATTTTACAAGATTTTATACAAGATGAAGGTGCGAACAGCATGAGTACATTGTTTACCTGTCTCTGGTTTACTTGGGGGGGGGGGGGGGGGGGGGAGGACTGACCATATTGATTTAACAAAATTGGCCGGAAGGCAGTAGTCTAATAGGGTGGATTCTGGTATTTCTTTTAACCTATTATTTAGTTTTTTTCCTTCTTGCCTATAATTAACCAGATGCATTTTGCCTGAGTTTAGTGCCTATTATTTCTTGAGGAAGAAGATCTGTAGCTAACACTGACAAATCAGGAAAGAGTAGCTCTAAACGTGGGTGGTGACTTCTACGTTCCATCGTCCTGTTTAATAACAAGAGAGGACCGCCTGAGAGGAGGCAAGGCGAGACAAAGATGTAATCTAATATGGATTTTCGGCATGGCATCTAGATCTCCCTCTGTTGACATATTCAGCATTTTCAGCCCCAAAGGGTCCTGGAAATCAAGAAATCTCTTGCAAGAATTATGTTGGCACCAGCATGATCCAGCTTACTTGTCTCCAGTAATGAAGACAGAGTTGCCAGAAAGGCCTGAAGTTAGGAACAGGCGGGGTTCCAGTAGATACTGATAGTAATTAGAATGGGGTCTGGCATGAGACAATTTAGATGGACTTTACATGCCTGGATTCCTAATGCGTTGTTAAAGATAGGGACTATAGTTTTAAATGAGAGGTTTTTATAAGCCGTCAAAGGCCCCCTGATGGTCTGCCCAATGCTTGGTGTGATGCAGAAAGGCAGTGAGATGTATATCCCTCTATTTCAACATGATTTACCAGCCACATTTCCTGGAGCAAAATTATATAATTTAGAGTAAACACGCTCTCTCGCTCATGGTTCTAGATTTAAAAATGCTGGGACCCTGCGTGTTCCAACATACTACTCTAATGGTGTCCTGACTAAAGTGACTGTACTCCCACCCCCAGTTTCTGCAAAACTTGGGAAAGTAGATCTGGAAGAAGTGCCAAAACATTTTCCTGTGCAGATCCTCCAATAGCCGACTTCCTGGTATCTGGACCAATTCTCTCCAAGTTTGATCTTTCCCATGCGCAGGGTTCTTTTGACATTCCCGATTTTGAGACTTGCTTTCTTTCACCTCCGCTGGGATGTCAGCAAAGACTTTCTGTCCATATTTCTCCAGATTTCTTGATGCATTGAAGATGCCAACCATCGCTTTCCTTGATGCAAGACAAACTTCTGCCAGGAAGTAATTGCAGGCGTGTGGAAATGTCACAACCTCGATATCTTCTGATGCTAGAAGATAAAGGCTTGGCACTTTTTTTGAGCTGTGTCAGGATCACATTTCGAATGAGTGATTTATGGTTGGCAGTGTTGACCAGTAAATACAGCCAAACCTTCAGGATTGCAAAGTCCGAAGTAGCCTCCTTAGCATTTATTTCAGTGCTCAGGATTCACTCCTGGACTGGGTCGGCAGTGCTCTTTTTCTCAGGTACTTCCTTTAACTCCATTGAGTTCCCAACTCCATTCCAAATTTTTGGACTGTCGCAGGGTTTCCCTTGAGTTGAGTCTTGCTCCACCAGTGCCCTAGATGGAACTTGCGCTAATATATTATTATTATTTATTCAGATTTGTAGAGTGCACGCCAGCCTGGGGGCATCGTGGCGCTTGTTACAGACAATATCTTGGTTACATAGGATACAGTAATTACATACAATACAGAATTTACAATGGACATGTATACATTAGTGACGCAGTATATTTACAGGATTCCTGAAAGTTTCCTACTTATTTTGCAAGGACCGAGGTTTTCAGTTTCCTGCGAAAAATAGGGAGCGAGTTTTCCGCTCTGTCTGCAGGGAGAGCGTTCCATGTCTTGGCTGCAATGTAGGGGAAACTTAAACCTCCGGCTTTGGCTTTTCTGATGCGTGGGATGCAGATTAGGTTGGAGTATTGTGTCAAGGTGGGACAGGAGGAGGAGGGTTTCAGGATGGTTTCAGATAGATAGGACGGGGCAGAGAGAGGCAGGCATTTGTGAGTGAGGGTGAGGATTTTGAGAGTGATCTGTTCTTTGACCGGGAGCCATTGTGCTGAGTGCCTGGCTTGGGTGATATGCTCTCTTCTTGGGATGCTAAGAGTGGCCCGGAGAGCATTGTTCTGCGTGACTTGTAGTCTGTTTGTTTTTGGCTGATGTGCCTGCTAGGAGTGCATTGCAGTAGTCCAACTTGGCTCCAATGGTTGCCCTCGCTATAGAGAGGCAGTTGGGTTTAGAGAGGTAGGGTTTGATGGCGTTTATGAGTTTGGTGGTGTGTGCAGATGCGGAAGTGATAGCGCTGACTTGTCTAGTCATAGATAGTGAAGAGTCAACGTATACTCCCAGTGTCTTTACGGCTGTGGATATGGGGATGATGGAGTTGTCAATGGAGAAGTTGGCTTACAGTTTGTCAAGTTTGTCTAGGGTGTTCTGCTGACCTAATATCACAATTTCAGTCTTGTCACCATTGAGGCAGAGGCCATTAACTGCCATCCATGCCTTGATGACGGAGTAGATTGTGTGGAGTGCCTTGGCATCTTCGTTGTATGATCCTGCGAGTGGTAGGAGTACTTTTGTGTCATCCGCGTAGTTCGTGTATGTGATGCCGTATGAGTCAAGTTTGTCAAAGAGGGGCTTGGTGAACAAGTTAGAGTGTGGGTGCAGTGCAGGATCCTTGAGGGACCCCGCAGTGGATTGTCGTGGGTGTGGCGTTGGCGATGTCTGAGAAGACTTTCATGGCTCTACCCTCTAGGAAGGAAGTGATCCAGAGGGCTGCTTCTTTGGAGAAGTTGGCTGAGTGTGTGAGATGTGAAGTGAGAGTCTTGTGATCAACCAGATCGAAGGCGGCTGAGAGATCTAAAAGGAGCAGGAGAGCAGGCTTGCCTTTGTCCATGATTTGGGAGATATGACTCTTCAGATCTACTAGGGCTGTTTCTGTGCCATGTCCTTTCCGGAAGCCTGACTGCCTAGTTCCGAGGATGGAGTGAGTTTCCAGAAAGTGTTGGTTTTGGCAGTGTGCGGCTTTGTCCAGTAGTTTCAGCAGGAATGGCACTGCGGTTATTGGTCTGTAGTTGTTGGGTTGTAGGGGGTCGAGAGTAGGTTTTTTTAGGAGAGGCCGGACCCAAGCCACTTTGAGGTTGGTTGGGAGGATGCCCGTTTTAAAGGACGCATTAATGAATGCTGTGAAGAGCGGCGCAAAGCAGTCTGCGCAGTCTTTGACAAGTTTTGGTGGGCAAATATCGCCTTTACAGGGGGAGGGTTTGAGATTTTTTAGTATGTTAATAACGTCTGATTCAGTGACGTCTCTGAAGGAGAAGTTAGGTATGGTGGGCTTGGACGAGGTGGGTGGGGTGTTGGTAGGTTTAGTTCCTGTCTGTTTAGGTAGTGCTTTGCAGTGGTCTTTGATTTTCAGTTGTAGAAGGTCAATTTTGTGTTGCATGGCAGCTTGAATGCTGGTACACCAGGCTTCGTCTTTGATTATTTCGTCCGGTGTATTAGGGGGGGGAGATGAGCTCATTAAAAATGGCAAAGATCTCCTTGGAGTGAGATTTGGCATTGGAGATTCGTGTGTTGAAGGCGTTGGCTTTGGCATTGGTGATAGCCATCTTGTATCGGTGGGAGCTTAAATTGAATTTGTTTTTGGTACTGGTACAGGGGTCAGATTGACAATTTTTTAGTGCTGCTCTTTTGTGGGATCGCATTGAGTGCAGTTCTCCGGCATGGGGTCTGGCATGGATTCACATGCTCATGAATATTGCCCGTCGTCAGGCCGGGAATACTCGGTAAAGAAAAAATCAGTATCAGTTTCGTTTCTGATCTGTCTTTCTTAGTAGTAACCAATCACTGATCTCTGGGTCATACTGACCCCAGTCAATGACTGCCCTCTACCTAAGCCAATCCCCTGGCAGCCAACCTCAGATTTTTACCGCATGTTCAAGTGTTGGGAGTCCTCGTGTTTTAGCTCTCGAGCTTTTACTGCGTTTTCGCGCTTTTTCAGGAGATTTTTCGGTTAATCGAGCATCAAGCTCCACCGTTTCTACTTCCGATAACGGGGACCCATTTCGGAATTCTTCTACGCCCCTCAAGGGTGAAGTTTTCATCGAGGTACGCTTCTTGGAGGATTCCCGAAGATCTGTGGCCTACCTCAACGGACATGGCCCAGGACAAGGGAAGCTCGACGCCCAAATCCAAGCTGTTCAGGAGCTGCCCAGGATGCGGATTGCAAAATGTTTTCAAGGAGGACGAGCATTCGAGATGTCTCCACTGCCTTCATGAGGACAAGAGGCACATGGAGAAGGACTGTGCGTTCTGCAAGAACCTGTCGGAACGGACCAAGCAAGATCGTCGTTCCCGCCTCGCCGCCTGGCTGGAGAAGGGCACAGCAGGTGAGAAGGCGAAGAAAAAGTCTGAGCGGTCTTCTAAGTCCTGTGAGGGTGCCCCGGCGACGGGTGCCCAACAGAAGGCCAAGCACCGCGGGCACCGGGAGCGCTGAAAGGTCGGGCTCCTCGGGTGGCAGGCAGGGCACGACTTCCCCGGCACGATCAACCACGAGCCAGCGCTCTGGTTCGGGGAAGAGGAAGTCCGAGGACCCGGGTAAGTTTCTGGCGATGCCCCGGTCGATCTCGAAGGGAGCCGAGGGGGAGCGAGGCGATGACCCTCCCCCCAAAGCGAAGGACCAGGACGAACCTAAGGTGGTGAGGGCCTTGATCCACCCGGCAAAGGCCTCTATCGAGGTTGTTGCAGCGGCCCTGGAGAAACAGGCAGAGGCTACGCCAGTGGAGGCGGCCTCGGGGCCCAGAGTTTCCCTGCCTCCGCGGAGGGAATCCTCTTTCCAGACCATCGTTAAGACCCCCGTGAAGACCCCGGCGGAAAAAGAGGGGGGGCGGTGGCCATTACGGACTCGGATTCAGCCTCCGAGGAGGATTCGGTGGAAGCCGTGAAAGCCCTCAACGTGAGGTTCATAGGCCTCAACGAGAGGTTCAAGAAGGTTCGATCCTAGGGGATGGTTCCCGCTGATGTGATTGAAGATAGCGACGACGAGGGCCCAGTGGAGCAGCCACCCCGTCCGTCGCAGCCATTACCCGAGCCCCAGGATAGCTCGGCGGCCATTTTGTTGGCGATCCAATACTTATGTACTGAGATAAGGAAGAGGTTACCATGGACCCCGACGGAGGATCCAGAACCAGGCCCATCGGGAAGCCCTCCGAACAAGCGGAGGAGAGTCCACCGCGCTCCGCCTTTCGTGCCCGCGAGGCCTGTGGACCCCTCATCCCCCTCGCCGGACCCTTGGGAGGATACGGCGACGGATACGGGGACGGACGACGACGGCGGGGATGACACAATGGACATCCCGTCATCACCGCCCCCCCCTCGGGCCTCTCCGCCTGACGAAATTGGCTCTTTTCACGCCATGATAGCCAGGGCATCCGAGCTCTTCCAGCTCTGCCCTGAGGAACAGAAAAAGGAAGGTTTTCTTTACCAACGTCGAGAGGCCAAGAGAAAAACGGTCCTTGCGGTGCCGTTGCTCGACATCTGGGACGAGGGGCTGGCTATCCTCAAGAACCCTTCCACGACACCCGCGAAGAGGGACAGGTACAAGAAGTAGTACCGGGTCCCCGATGCCGCCCCCTTGTGCCTCAGGGCCCAGCCCACGCCGGACTCTGTTGTCTCGGCAGCGGCCAAGAAGAAAGCAGCGGGTGCGGCGGCTTCAACTTCCACTTCCCCGCCGGACAGCGAGGGCAAGAAGTTGGACTCCATGGGACGAGTCATCTCGTCGGCGGCGACGACAATTAAGGCGGCCAGTGCCTTAGCGATTGTGGCCCGTTACGACAGGGAGCTTAAGATAGCTCCTCTGCTAGACTTCCTACCAGACGACAAGAGGGCAGAGGCCCTACAGATTCTGCAGGAAGGGGAGGTGGCGTCGGATCACGCCTTAACGGTGGCAACGGACATTGCTGATACCGGATTTTGCCAACTGGGCAACAGGGTTTGCCTCAGACGACGAGGATGGCTCAAGGCGACGGACTTTCGCCAGGACGTCCAGACCAGAGTGTTGGACATGCCGTTCGACAGCAACAACCTGTTTGGAAAGACGGTGGATGAGTCCCTCCAGCCTATCAAAACAGACACAGAAACAGCCTGTGCCCTAGGAGTCCTTCAGCAACGGCAGCCCTTTCGGAACTCTGGAGGCAGACAGGGAGCCTCCAAGGGATCCAGCGGCGGCTCTTCTACTTACCGCCAGGCGGCCCGCTCCTCGTCCCAGGAGGCCTATAGAGGCCGCGGCAAGCAAGGAGGGTCTTGCCGCCGTCGGCAAGGAGGCCAAGGCGGCAAGGCCTCTTCCAAGCAGGACTGAACCGGCCGTAGCATCGGGCCCCCACAGAAGCACCCCGGTGGGAGGCCGGCTGACGAAGTTCGTCAGCGTGTGGGAGTCATCTCCACCGACCGTTGGGTGCTGGACACCCTGGCCCGTGGACACTCGCTGGAATGTCAAAGGAAGTGTCCTTGCATTCCTCCTGTGGCCAGGAAGGAGAATCATGTCCCTCAACTGCTGTTGGAGGTAAGGGCGATGCTCAAGAAGGGTGCCATCAAGCTCGTCCCCAAGAGGCTCCGGGGCTCCGGAGTATACTCAAGATACTTCCTCGTCAGAAAGATAGGCGGTTGACGCCCCATCCTGGACCTGCGTCGGTTGAACAGGTACATCAAGGCACAGAAATTCAGGATGGTCACCCTCCAGCACGTGCTGGGACAGCTGGAGGAGGGCGACTTCTATCGTCACTGGACCTGGAGGATGCTTACTTCCACATCCCCATTCTAAAAGGACACAAAGTTCCTCATATTCGTAGTCCAGGGGCATCACTACCAATTCAGAGCCCTGCCGTTCGGATTAAAGTCGGCACCCAGGGTGGTCACCTGTGGTGGTGCGGCTGCGCCTGCAAGGGATCCACGTCTACCCCTACCTGGACGACTGGCTAATCCATGTAAGGTCAAGAGAACTCGCCGTCCAACACACATCGAGGACCGTCCACCTGCTCACGGAGCTGGGATTCGCCATCAACTACCCCAAATCCTATCTGGTCCTGTCGCAGGTGGCACTGTTTCTGGGAGCAAAGCTCGATACAGTGAAGCGGCTGGTATCTCCGTCGGAAGAAAGGACGAAGGCCGTTTTGGGCAAGGTGCAGCGCCTGTTAGCCACGGATGTGGCCAGAGTGAGGTCCATCCAGTCCCTCCTCGGGATGATGTCCTCATGCATCTACCTTGTGCCCCTTTGCAGACTTCGGATGCGTCCGCTACAAGAGTGCCTCGACGCCCGCTGGATTCAAGCGGCGGGCAGCTTCGAAGACAGGATTCCGCTCGATGAGGAGTTCCGTATTCTATGGTGGAGTGCCCGGGCGCACCTCGCGGCAGGCATGGACTTTCAGGCCCCGGCGTATCAGGAGACAGTAACGACTGACGCCTCCCTGGAGGGATGGGGGGGCCCACACCGGAGATCTCCACGCAAGAGGCCTCTGGCTCCCAGAGGAGAGGTCTCTTCACATCAACATCCTGGAGCTACGAGCCGTGTTCTGGGCGCTCAAATCGTTCCTTCCGTCCCTCAAGGACAAAGTGGCGAGGATCTTCACCGACAACACCACCATGATGTTCTACATCCGGAAGCAGGGAGGCACCAGATCCCCAGCCCTATCCAAGGAGGCCCAGGATCTGTGGCACTGGGCCATCGCCCAGGGGATGTTTCTGGTTCCCTTCCACCTGGCAGGAATAAAAAACACCATTGCTGACTCACTCAGCAGGGCGCTCCGCTCGTGCCACGAGTGGGAACTACGCCAGGACCAGGTGGATCGGCTCTTTCAATGGTGGGGCAAACCCCAGATCGACCTGTTCGCGACGGCGACGATCTCCAAGTGCCAGAGGTTCGCCAGCAGGTTCGCACAACCGAGGAGCCTGGGCGATGCTTTCTCGTTCTCTTGGGACGGCCTGTTCCTGTACGCGTTCCCTCAGCAGCCGTTGCTGCTCCGTCTCATCAACCAGCTCAAGAGGTCCAGGTGCAGGATGATCCTCGTCGCACCGGCGTGGCCGAGACAGATCTGGTTCCCGGACCTTCTGGACTTGTCAGCGTCCCCCACCTATCAAGCTGGCGACGGACGCAGATCTTTTCTCCAGAGAAGGAGACGCCATTCTCCATCAGGACCCGGAGTTGCTGAACTTGCAGGCTTGGCTCCTGCAGCACTAGAGTTTGGAGGATACAATATCCTGGCTGACTGCAGAGAGGTTCTTGCAAAAGCCAAGGCGTCCTCAACTCTCAAATGCTATGGACATAAGTGGAAGAGGTTCTCTGTCTGGTGCCGTGCACAGAAGATTAACCCTCTACGGATTACGGCCCCTCAAGTATTGCCGTACCTATTGTCGCTGGCCAAAGCTGGACTGGCTCACACCTCCATCAAGATACATCTGGCTGCCATTTCCCGATACACCAGAACTACAGGACGGGTCGTCCTTGTGGTCTCATTGCCTGGTGAAGGAATTTATGAAGGGATTATTCCGATCGTTCCCGCCGGTGAAGGCCCCTGCCCCGGCCTGGGAGCTCAACGTGGTGCTGACCAGGCTCATGGGGGGGGGCCCCATTCGAGCCTATGCATTCGGCGCTGTTGAAGTTCCTGTCGTGGAAGACAGCATTCCTTGTGGCCATCACCTCCGCACGACGAGTGGGATAGATCCAGGCCCTATCTTGCAAGCCTCCATACTTGACTTTTCACGACACAAGGGTGGTGCTGAGGATGCACCCCTCCTTTATGCCCAAGGTGCCGTCAGACTTCCACCTCAACGAGCCCTTGGTGTTACCAGTTTTCTTCCCGTTGCCTTCGTCTCCGGCCGAGAGGACTTTGCACTCGCTGGATGTGGACCGCACAAAGAGTTTTTGGAAGACATCACAGCTGTTTGTGAACTTTGGAACTGTGAATCAAGGGAAGGCTCTCCCAAAGGCTTCCATTTCCAGATGGCTCTCCGGCTGCATCATGCACTGTCACCGGTTGGCAAACCGACCGCTGCCCGGCCGTCCGAGAGCGCATTCGACCAGAGCGATCGCTGCTACCACGGCGTTCCTGTCTGGTGTGGCCCTGCTGGACATCTGCAGGGCTGCTACGTGGAGGTCGACGCACACCTTCACACGATTCTACTCTGTCGATCGGGACTCCAGGGAGGAGTCCAGGGTCGGCCAAGCAGTGCTGCACAACCTGTTCGCTTAAAGTGAGCCTGGTGAGGAGGTAAGAGATGCTTAATGTTGAGTTGTTGTATTGCTTAATGTTGAGCCTGTTGCCACCTCCCGTGGTTGTGTATGTGTATACTGCTATGTATTCTTATATTCATGAGCATCTGAATCCATGCCAGACCCCATGCTGGAGAAGGAACAAGTTACTTACCTGTAACTGTTGTTCTCCAGCATGGGTCTGGCATGGATTCACATGCAAACCCTAACTCCTTCCCCTCTGCGGTTCTTCACTTGGTCATACTGCCACTTTACGTGCTACCAAATCTGAGGATGGCTGCCAGGGGAGGGGCTTAGGTAGGGGGCAGTCATTGGCTGGGGGCAGTATGACCCAGAGATCAGTGATTGGTTACTACTAAGAAAGACAGATCAGAAACAAAACTGATACTGATTTTTTCTTTACCGAGGATTCCCGGCCTGACGACAGGGAATATTCATGAGCATGTGAATCTATGCCAGACCCATGCTGGAGAACAACAGTTACAGGTAAGTAACTTGTTCCTTCTTCAGTAAACCATGAGTTGGTGTGTAGGGATTTTTTTTCTTTTTTCCATTCGAGTGGTGCTATTTCATTGATAGCTTTGGTGATGACCTCTTTGTAGATGTCTGCTGGGATATTGGGGTCATTAGCGAATGGGGGAGCTAGCTCGGGGGTATTGAGGTATGGGCGCAGGTTATCTTCTATGAGTTTTTTAGAGCTTCTGACTTGTGTGGCGCTAGCAGGGGTCAGAGTTTTGTGGTTTTTGGTGATAGGAAGAGAATTCTATGCAGTTGTGGTCAGTCCAGGGCATTGTGGTGTTAGAGGTGATAGTGGAGAGGCAGTTACAGTCCAGTCAAGAATGCGTCCTTTGGTGTGAGTAGGACTTTTTGGGTGAAGCCCAGGTCATTGAGTTCCTTGGTGAGAGTGGCTGCGGATTTGACCTTGGTATCATTGAAGCCGAGATTGAGGTCTCCTAGTAGAAGGGTTTTGGTGGAGCTTTTGATATTATTGCTGAGGATGTGAATGATGTTTTCCTGGGAGTCTGGAGTGTTGCCTGGGGGGCGGTATAGTAGGTGAATGTTGATGGTGCTGTTGGGTGACAGTGTGAGTTTGGCCGATAAGAGGTCGGAGTTGTTGGTCGAGGGGTGACTGACAGGTCGGAGCTGGAGGTTCTCTTTGTAGATGAGGGCTACTCCGCCTCCTGTTCGTTCAGGTCTGTCTTGTCTGAGTATGGTGAAGCCTGGTGGTAGTGCAAGTGCAACGGCGGGGCCTGATGCGTCATGAAACCATGTCTCAGTGATGGCCAATAGGTCAATGTTATTGTTAGTTATGAGGTCATGAATATCAGATGCATGAGCTGGGAGTGATCGGACATTGAGGAGGGCACATTTAATGTGCGGTGTGTGTGGTTTATTTGTGGAAGTGCGAGAGGTGGTCGTATCTGATAAGTTGAGTGAGGTGGTGTAGGGGGGTGTGGCGAGGTTGGTGGGTGGTGGGCTGTGAGAGTGGGTATCCCATGTGGGTGCAGCGTTTGGAGATGGAGCGGGAACTCAGTCTATAGTTCCTGTATTCTGTGGGAAGGGGTAGTGTGCTAAGTTCTGTGGTCTGAGTGCGAGCTCTAAGTCTTTCTAGTCTATGCATAGTTACAACACCGGGTGTGCGGTGTGGCATGGTTAGTGTGGTATCTGGGGTAGCGAGAAGCTTATGGTGGGCGAGTGGGCTTAGAGGTGTGGGTCTGAGGGGGTGGATGCGAGTATAGTGTTTGAAAGCGGTGAGTGTGGTGAGGAGAGTGAGTAGCGTGAGTAGCGTGGTGGTGGCAGCGGTGAGCTTGCAGGACGCTATGGGCATGATTGTAAGGTGGGCGGGGCTGTGTGTGGAGGAGGACACAGTCAGATTGGGTGGACCTAGTCTGGGTATCAGTTCAGAGTGGGCTGAAAAGCATCCTAGGTCCTAGGAGGTAACAGTGTGGCTATGTGCAGCAGGAGGCACTGGCCGGATTGCAAATGAGCGACTATAAGGCACAACACAATTCAAATGAGGTCTGAAAGTAACCATAAGGCACACCACAATTCAAAGGAGGTCTGAAGGCGACCATAAGGCACAACACAATTCGAATGAGGTCTGGAAGCGACCATAAGGCACAACACTATTCGAATGAGGTCTGAAAGCGACCATAAGGCACAACACAATTCAAATGAGGTCTGAAAGCGACCATAAGGCACAACACAATTCAAATGAGGTCTGAAAGCGACCATAAGGCACAACACAACACAATTCAATGAGGTCTGAAAGCGACCATAAGGCAAAACACAGTTCAAATGAGGTCTGAAAGCGACCATAAGGCAAAACACAGTTCAAATGAGGTCTGAAAGCGACCATAAGGCAAAACACAGTTCAAATGAGGTCTGAAAGCGACCGTAAGGCAAAACACAGTTCAAATGAGGTCTGAAAGCGACCATAAGGCAAAACACAGTTCAAATGAGGTCTGAAAGCGACCGTAAGGCAAAACACAGTTCAAATGAGGTCTGAAAGCGACCATAAGGCACAACACTGAGTACTTTAAGAGAGGCAGCCTCAGTGGACAATAAAGGAGCTTGCTGGATTCTGGCTGGATTTTGCCGAGAAATGGCACTTTCAGGCGGATTGTGGTAGAAGTCGGGGTCAGGAATAAAAAGCAGAGTTGGTGTGTAGTTTGTGCGGAAATGCGAGAGCTTAAAGAAGGATCTAACAAGCCCAGGGGGCCTACCTTGAGATGTGCGGGAAGCTCCTGCTTCGCTTCGCGATGGCACGCTGCGCCTGCAGAGGCGGCGACGCTCCAGTTCCTTCGGTGTCTGTGTGAGCAGTTTGGATGCCCGTGCTCAGCTGGTCTGAATGGTTCGGTCGATATCACAGGCAATATAATGGCAAAGGTGTTTTTTGCGGTTGCTTTATGAATATAGGTGCCAATTTGAGATCTTTTTTCACAGTGGCACCTTGAGATGCATCCTCACAGTTGTTCATCTTTAGGGCAGACTGACTTTTCTGTAGAAATATTGGGTCCCATGGAATGCTCCCTATTCCCTTTCCTTTTTGGGGCTGTGCTTTTACATCTCCTTGTTGAACCGTATCTGGCTCTTTTGAGGAAGTCTTTACGGTCTGGTTGTCCGCTTCACCTGGACCATTTGATGATTTCACATAGAGGTCTGTCTGAAGGCCCACATTTACATTTATAATCTCTGGGGCTTCTTCTAGTTGATCTTTCTGACTTTTCTGTGCTTGATTTTTTAAATGTTCTTGTTTGAACGGATTCGGCAGTTGTTGAAAGTCGAGCTGGACTGAAGTCCACAACTATCTCTTCTCCACTATTTTCTTGACTCTTCTCTATTATATCATTGCTAGTGGGGAGCAAAATGTTTTTGATAAAGATTTACCCCTGAGGTTTTTGTTCCCATATTTTTCTTATTTTTTTGATTTTTTTAAAAACATTTAAACATTTTTTTTTTTTAACATCTCCCAGAGGAGGTATTTGTTCTTTTTCCCCTTGTTTCTCTTTTTTTTTGTCTTTCTTCTTCCTCTCTAGTTCTGGTGACTCGCAGGGGTCCATTCCTCCCGTGTCTTTTCTGTGTTCTGTATTGATTCCCTGGTTTGGATCAAGGAGGGATCGTTGTTTGTCTCCACTGTCCCTTCGACAACATTAGCCAGGCGCCTAAACTCTTCTAGGGTAGAGTCTGATAGTGGGGAATCGTCAAAAGGCTGGTTCATTCCATCTTCTTTTCTCCCTCAGTGGCTACGGGCCG
The DNA here is from genome assembly GCF_040938575.1 of Ambystoma mexicanum. Lineage (NCBI taxonomy): Eukaryota > Metazoa > Chordata > Amphibia > Caudata > Ambystomatidae > Ambystoma > Ambystoma mexicanum. The sequence continues at coordinate 1,535,298,273 of NC_090931.1, forward strand.
GTACTCTAGCTGTTGTGAGAGCCCATGTAACAGATGGAAACGGTTTCTTCTTCTTTTCTAGTTGAGGACACAACAGCTTGGATTGATGCAATGCCCATGCATTGTTTTGCTACTTCTAAGTTAATGACATTGATTATCCACACCACTGCTATGTCACAGTTAGTCATTTCATTAGTTAGCTCAAGGAGTTTTCCAGCTTGTGCGTGGAACTCCGCCTTGAGAAGCTCAAAGGCAGAGAACCCAGCACAAAATTCATGGCAGAAAGGGTTCCTTCGTTAGTGTGGAGACTAACCTCGTTTATTTTTGTGTCATTTTCCATGTCATTTAGGCTTTTGTTTCTCTTTTTACAGAAATGGGCTTTAATTCTTTTCTGAAATCTTTGGTGGTTAGTGTATATTCCAAGCCCCTTCTCCAATGATGTAATGATGCTAATTGCATCTCTTTGGCTACTTCCCTCCCTCCTTGAGTACTTGTGGGGTCTTGGGAATGCACTTGTGCCTGGGTTGTCATAATGGCTGTTTGTGCTATTGGAGTAGTGCTGGCTACCATTTCTGTAGATCTAGTGGTTAACGCGGGATCTAAATACGAGTCGGCCCATTCCGGTGCCATTAAGTAATCTACTAGCGTTGTGCTCCCTAGTTTCATCCTGTTCAACCTTTTCGTGGGACTCCAAGAAGTTTCAAGTGTTTCTAAATGTCAGCCCTCGAAAAAGCATGATGTGCAAATGGATATTTCCCATCTGTGAAAGGTACAGTGAGCAAAAAGCATGTGCTGCAAACTCATCTCAGAACAGGTTTTCATGTCATGTTCTTTCTGGAGAGGAGCGCCAGCTACCTTTTTTGAAATATTTGCAAGGCACTTGGGGTTGGTCACCCTGAGTTACCTGGGGGCAACCAGACGTGGACTCCCTGCTCACTGTGCTCAGAGAGGCACAGCTTCACCTCACTCACTGATGAGGCCCAACAAGGCTGAAACATGTGTATGGGGTTGCTGTTGGTACTCATATTCAGAGAGGAATTGCCATAGCATTTCGGTGCTGGACTGCCCATGTGTGCGGGACAAAGACTGATATGCAAATGGATATTTCCCATCTGTGAAAGGTACAGTGAGCAAAAAGCGTGTGCTGCACACTTTCATCTCAGAACAGGTTATCATGCCATGTTCTTTCTGGAGAGGAGCGCATGCTACCTTTTTTAAAATACAGGGGTGGTACTGTGTTCGCACCGCTCTTTCATGCCGAAGGTTCCGTCGAAATTCCACCTCAACGAGGTATTGGTGTTACCTGTTTTCTGCACGAAACCTTCAAAGGCCGGCAGAAAGGGCCTTACACTCGGTGGGCATTGCTCGTTCCCTGAAGTTATCCGTGACACGCACGAAGAGTTTTCGTAAGACTTCACAACTGTTTGCGAACTTTGGTCCTGTGAACCATGGGAAGGCCTTTTCCAAGGCTTCCATTTCAAGGTGGCTCTCCGGCTGCATCACGCACTGTCATCGGTTGGCGAACCGACTGCTTCCCGGCCGTCAGAGATCCCACTCCACCAGAGCTATCGCTGCGATGACAGCGTTCCTTTCTGGTGTGCACCTGCTGGACATCTGCAGGGCTGCTACATGGGGGTCCATGCACACCTTCACGAGATTCTACTGCGCCAACAGAGTTTCCAGAGAGGAGTCCAGAGTCGGCCAAGCAGTGCTACGCAACCCGTTTTCTTGAAGTGAGTCTGTTCCAGAGGTAAGAGTTAATTGTTTCTGTTGAGCTTTGCCACCTCCTAAGGTTATGTAATGTTGTACTGCTGTGTATTCGTTATTCATGAGCATGTGAATCCATGCCAGACCCCATGCTGGAGAAGGTTTAAGTTACTTAACCTGTAACTATTGTTCTCCAGCATGGGTCTGGCAAGTATTCCCTCCCACCTACCCCTCTGCGGCTCTTCTTGGTCATACTGCCACTTTACGTGCTTACCAAATCTGAAGATAGCTGCCAGGGAAGGGGTTTAGGAAGAGGACTGTCATTGGATGGGGCAGTATGACCCAGAGGACAGTGATTGGTTTAGAGGAGAAATACAGTTTTAGAGTGAAAGTGAAACTGTATTTTCTTTTACTGAGGTTTCCCAGCCTGACAACAGGGACTATTCATGAGCCCGTGCAGGAGAACAATAGTTACAGGTAAGTAACTTAGACCATCTGGGTTCCGTCCCGTACATGGAACTGAGACTGCAGTGCTTGCATTATGGGACGATGTTCTGAAAAAGTCCTGATGAAGGAGCACTGACTCTATGAATCACCTTGGACCTCTCTGCTGCAGCCTTTGGTACGCAGTATTTCGATATCGTTTCTGTCTAGACTCACCACAGTGGTGGGTGTCTCTGACCATGCAATGGCTTGGTTTCAGGCTTTTCTAACCGAGTCAAGCGCTACTTGTTATTTCTATATTATTGCAACCTAGATACAATTGAGCGCAGAAACGAGGGAAGACCAGTATAAGACTCCACCTTCCTAAAGAAACATACCTTTTGACAGAAGTGTAACTTTAGCATTTCATTAAAAAAAATTCAGCATTGAATGTTCTGTTATGAAGACAACCAAAACAAATAATGAAATCAGGAGTCATACGCAGGTAACTCCTGTTCATCCCGCAATGCAATGCAATGCAGTGCAGAGCAGGGACTGTACACATTGGATGGGGTTATGGGTCATAATGATATTCATAAATAATTGTAAAAATGTCCCAGCAAGAATGTTTTGTTTGTTCGTACTTCTGATGGGTTGACGCTGTACATGAGATTGAAAATGAGTGGACAAAACCCTTGCAGGGGCTTAACAAAATGAGTAGGTGATTTTTAATTATAAAATGATGCTGGTGGTTCAGCTTCTGAAAGTGAGATCTGCTAACAAGACCTCATGCACATAATGCTTGATGCCAAAAAGCATGGTGCACACGTGTAACTATGCGGGTCTGAAACACTCGGCAGTAGCGGCAACATGAGGTGTCCAGTGATAGTCGCATGGGAAATGGCCGTGAGGGGTTACATTTCCCAGAAAATGCACCCTCAATAAAAATCAAACGCTTTACTCACATATTCTAGGATTGGAGTTTATAATATAAAATGATACCCCACCTAAATATTTGTGGAAAGTAATTTAGGGGTCAGAATATGGTGAGAATTTCAAGGTGACATTATCACATGGAAACCAACACATGACGGGGTCATGGTCAGATGTGCATGTCTGTGAGTAGCTGCTGTTTTGGTAAACACCAAGTAAGTGCTGATGGACGGTTGCTTTTAACTGAGTGACATTGATTAAAAATTATATAATTGCGTGTTCTCAGAACTCTGGTTTTAGATTGTAAATGATAAATATAATCCAGGTCTGTTGGTGTCTGATAGGATTGCACAATTAGGCAGCCACAAGAAAAGGATGTGACCCAATCAAGGCACGGCCTGGTGGCAGTGGCGTGTATTTAGTTGTTTGGGCTGGTTCACCCAAAACCGCTATATGCGTCCAACCCAAGAAAAACCCTCTTTAGTCCCTCCAAGAAGACATGTCATCTACAGGGCACAGGAACTCTCCCCTGGCGGTTACATGAGAACCAGTGCTTCAAAGGCAGCCCTGTCGATACAATGGGGCCCTCTCATCAGGATGCTGATTAGTGGAGACTATTTCATGTAGGCACAGAAAGGGGGTGGAATTAAAATGGTACAGGCGAGAACTACAGTTCAGAGGAGTACCAGAGGATATTGCTATGGCTCCCAAACCTCCTGCCCCTTCCCAATTCCTTCCGACAGAGCTCTCGTCGCATCAGAAGGCAAAGGAATCTGCACACAGCTGCCTAGAATAGAGCCCCCACAGAAGGCTAGAAGAGAACAACTCGGCTGTGTTTTTTTTGCCTATGTAAAAGCCCTTGGAATACGTAGACTCTATACAACTACTCACCAGAATCGCTCAACCTCACCTCCTAATTGTCGGGTTCTGCCCCAATATAGCATTGAGGCTGCCATCATCCAGTTGGTGGACGATGACCTCCAAATCATGGATACGGGCGACTCATGCCTCCTTGTCCCCTTGATCTCGCAGCTGCATTTGACATGGTCAACTACTGAATCCTCCTCTCCCTCCTTGCCAACAGGATGCAATTCTGTAGCACGATCCTGAATTTGTTTACCTCCTACCTCGCGGGCAGACACCAGGCCACGCAGATTAACACATTGGGCCTCATTATGGGTCTGGCGGTAACCATGCCGGTGCCACCGGCGGGTTGCTGCCAGACCTGTAAAAAATATCCAGCGCCTGACTTCCCGGTGCCACTGGGCTATTCCAAGTCCAGCGGCCGGGAAAACGGGCCCTGGCGAATTCATTAATCCCCATTCCCAGAGAGTCCCATAGGATGTGAAATAGGGACACGGAAGCACTGCCGCCATTGTTAACGGTGCTGGTGCTTCCATGACAGCTTTGCCTGCTGTGACTTCTGTGCCCAGCAGGGTCATACCTGTTGGGCACAGCGGCTGCGACAGGCAAACCTGTAGTTTTCCATTCTGGAAACAACTGTGCCGGTAAGCTTATCGGCACTGTTGTTTCTGGACCGGCAAACCTAGAATGAGGCCCATTGTGCTCTAACTAACTCAGTCTCCTGTTATGTCCCCCAAGAATCCATTCTCTCACCAGTCCTTTTTAACCTTTACATATAGAGCCTCTGGGCACACTCCTCAAAAATCCTGATATAGCCATCCACCAAAACACAGGCGATGCTCCGTTGTACATGAGTAAAAGGCTCACAGGACATCAATCGTCTCTGCCCTTACATAGCCACCTTTCAGTCCTGGATGTCACCTGCCTACCTTAAACTTAACCCATCCTAGACTGAATTTGTCCTCCTGTTAAACAAAAACTTGTCCAACAATAGTTCAATGATATGCACCCAGAAGGATTTGGTCCACAATTCTCGGATTCAGCGTAATCCTTATGCTTCACCATTGACAGCAGCCTGTCCCTCCAGAAACACACAGCCTAAAAGACCCAAACGGCGTAACTCCTAATCACCACCCTTTGCAAAATCAAACCCTTCATCCAACCAGAGGACTTTTTGGCTGTAGTGCAGGTCCTTTTGGTGTCACACATGGATGGGGGAAATGCTCTTCTGACGGAACTTCTAGCTGCTCACAACGATGCAGCACGTCTTATTAGGAGTGTGTGGAAATGTGAAAGGATTACCCACATCCTACGTGAACTACAATGGCTTCCTCTCCATGGCAGGATCCTATTCAAGACTGCATGTATCATCTACAACTCAGTCACGGGTAGCACGCCAGCGTATCTGGCGGTTGAGCTCCATATATCAAGTGCCACATGCTCTTTGTGCAGCAATCGGCCAGCCTGCTTGAATCGCATCTTATCTGCTGTGAGAAACCTGAGGATATTCTCCCAGGTAGACCTTGGAAATCCCTTATTCAGGTGGCCAGAGAAGGGCTGCCACTCTCAGATCCCAACCCTGGGGTTGGATGAGCGAGGGAGTGTCACCTGGGTAGGGGATGTCAGGGGTATGTTTGGGGAAATACCCCAGGTGAGATGCGGTATAGTACTGAAGAAGGAGGGGAGGACGAGATACCTAAGACCTTTGTAGGCTGTAATACATACACCCCCTTCCTGTCGTCAAAATCCCCTAGAATCCCGAACCCAGTTAAATCCAGAAACCACCTCTCTCAGAATTCCTGCTTTTCCTTGTTCTACCCGAATACTCCTAGTTATTCTTTCCCATCCCTCTGATGATCATTTCCTGCATTCCCAACCTGCTCAGACAAAACATTACCGTTCCCACGAAACCACTTTTTTATTTCATGATAATAATCCCAATCCCTCCCGTTTTCTTCACAAACCCTACCAATCTCTTTATTCCGAAATTGTCCAAACCCCTAGGACAAGAACCATAATCCTCTACAACACCTCCATCTCTATACCCCTTAGGATACCCGAACACTCTAACCCCCCTTTCTGCCACGAACACCTTCGCACAACACAAAAGACAACTGACTAATTCCAGAGCTGTTCACTTGACATGTCCCAACCTAAAGGTCAGGCAATGGACCAGAATCACACACACCTGACGGCCCTTTCCCTTCACCACTGGGATAAAAGGTGGAGCACAAGACGAGCAAGGCGGACCGCACGACATGAGAGCTAACTCAGTACGGCAGTTCAAGAGGAGGCGAAAGATGGCGAATACTGAGAGGGTGACAAGGAGAGAAGTGACCTTGCCCTTTCCAATCAAGTCCTGTGAAAACTCTGCAGACGAAAACATAAAACCGCGGACAAAGGCCAGCGTATGTTGCAGCAGATGTCAATGGTACACAAGACCCTCCTCTGCTGATTAACCAAGCTGGGGAGAGAAACCTAAAGAAACCTGTCTACGTGGTACCAGCCTTGACTCGAAGGAGAAGAAAGCCAATCGATTCATCACAGCCGGTGAGTCGAGGGGAGAGTCCATAAGAAACCGAACTCTGTTGAACAAAAAGTAGCAGGCTGCTAATTTGAACATTGAAAGATATAAACAATTGATGAAAGATGGGGAAAACCACAGCAAAAGAGGCGTCCGGCACCACATGGGTGTACCGTAACCAGAAGGCCTTGGGAAGAGGCGAAGAAAGGTCAAAGTGGTCATACAGGGGTCTAGTGAAATGTTCTGTACCATCGAATGTCTTTGACCGACAGATGATTGTGAAGCTGAGGAAAACAAATCCTGCATGGTGAAATCAGTATATGAACAGTGTGTTTCGTAAAAGTTGGCAAGAGTGAACCCGGCGCAGGGATGCTAACAAAAGGGGCAAAGTCCTGAAGTACAGTGAACAGTTTGTAGAAGTTGGCGAATGTGAACTCAGCAGAGGGAAGCCGACAACCAGAATAATGTGTTGAGCGAAGTGAACCTTACCAAGGGGTATTCACAGTGAAGTGTCTGTAAAGGTTGGTGAGAGTGAACCCGGTAGAGGGAAGCCGACAATCGGGGACAAAGCCGGAAGAACTGTTTAAAAAAAAAAAAAGACACCAAAGACTTGTGAAAGTAAGAAGTACTGGAAGACCAGGGGAAGTGAATTGTCCCTGTTGTCAAGTGGGTGAAAACTCAAAACCCAAGTCCATTGAGAAAGGAACTGTTCAATTGATTTGTTGAATACGATTCGTGAGGGGTCCGGGCCTAGAAGAGGGGGACCCAGGGATGAAGCCATCACCCAATGTGTATGCGCAAAATAACTTTTTTATTGTTTGCTGAATACATCAGGCCCTTGAAGCAAGAGACATTTATTGAAAATCAACGTAACCATCGAAGAACCTGATAGCTGGAACGGAACTGTCGGCTCGTGCTGGGAAAGCTTGAGCGTGTGCTGTGCTTCAAGGTTCCACCTTGTCCCATGCGGAAAACGTGTGGAAGGGAGACCCCTGGCAAACACATCTTGTCTTATTGGGAACACTTCTTTCTTTATTGAAACCCTATCCCACACTTTCTGTAAATGCTTGTAAGGAATTGGCAATAGGTTTTTCTTTAGTATTGGCCCTTTTATTTTGACACAACGCCGCAAGGACTGCGTTATTTTTCATTTGATGGTCAAGACTTACTCCCATCTTAGATTTAGGTTTAAAATGGGTGTTTTTCCACCCTGCATTTACAGTTTAATAAACACCCTTGAACTGTGATCAGTTGTGTCTGCCTTTACTGTTGCCACCCTGAGTTTCTTACACCGCCCATACCCATAAGCATTCCTTCCCTTGTCACTCACCCACCCTCTGGAACTCGACCCGGTACTCCGCTCGGAATGCCCACACAATTTTCCAATTCCGCAATTCTCTCAAAACGTTGTTTTTCCAACAACACCTGACCAAAAACGAATCGCAATGGATACACAAACGGCAACTCTCAGTGCTGCGCTACTAAGATACCAGCCCAAACAATGGCTACCCATACTCTGACAGTGCTGCTCTTGAGCTAAGTCCCTTTAAACAATAAAATAATTTAAGGGAGGAGATCCCTACCCTTAGTTGATACATCTTTGAAATCTTGAATTAGGATTCTCTTGGGCTGTGGTTTATAGTCTGCTCCAAACTCCTTGGCCAGAGTGCTGAAGACCAAAGACTTCAAAGAAGGAAGCAAGCTCTGTCCCTCAACCATTCCAGAGGAACATTTGGCATGATGCTGCTGTGGACCAAGGCCTATCTGCTGCCTGAACACTGGAACCAGTATCATGTTCCCTGTAGGTAAAGGACCCCTTCGGTTGCTCTGAGGCAACCTCCCTACAGCGAAGACCTCTCCTTGTCCCTGGAGAGCATGGACTGGGGTCTCCCAGTGACACGGAAATCCATGAGCAGCCTAGAGTCCTGTCTCCCACCTCCAGTAGGCTTTTTGGGTCGGCTGAACAATGCTCGACTCACTTTCAGTTGATACAGGAACTGTTGTGATGCATTGGCACTTTGATTTGCTTATCTGTATTTTTGAGCAGGCTCAATGCTAACTCAACCCTCTGACGCTAATCATCTTGACTCCACCACCCATTTGGCCGGGAGGATAGCTCAGGGGCAACACCTTTGTCCTGGCAGCAATGCAATGCATAGCAACACCGTTTTGGATCCTAGGCTCACACTTAGAAACTGGTCTCCGGTATTAAGCAGGTTATAAAAGAACAATTATAATTCGATCCGTAGAAGCAGCTCACTCACTTCATCTTGACCACTGATTCAGTCCAGTGAAAGCAATGTCTCAACTAGTCTTGAATGCTGATTGGACCCCGCAGGAGGCAATCGTCTTGCCCTGTCTTGAATGCCAACTGGATGCACTGGGAGCCCTTGTCTCGAATGGTCTCAATGTCAACTAGCCATTGGAAAGACTTTATCAACACCGTCTCAAACTACCGTAAAACACCTAGAAACCTGGCTTGCTGCTGCCATGCCCCAAGGCAAAGTATTTGAGGTTGTCCTTTCACCCTAGCCTGGCTTAAAGTGATGCGACTCTCAACCTTTTTGAGACATTCTTCATCAAGCTTGAGCATTTACTGCTGACATTCTTGCCTGCTGCCGTGGGTTAGTAGTGTTTATATTAGTTTTGCATTTATTGAATTTAAATAAAATCTATTTCTATATATGCTTGAATGGTCGTTCATCTTATTTCGGTTTTGCAGTGCTATTGTTTGAGTTGCTACTGTGCCGGCTCACACCCTACTTAGGAGTATAGCCTGCCCTCGTCTCACGTTACCAGAAGAGCCGAAGATGAGAGACCATTTATGTTGTGCCTTGTGATCGGGATTGTTGCTGGTTTAGTTGTATTTTGGCACATTCCTCACTACTCATCCCTGTTGTCCTGCATAGCAGAATTTGTTTCATCACACAACTCTATTCTTCACATTGAGTGCAGCGCTATGCATATGGCTTCAATACAGGGGATGGTGGGTGGTAGGAGGGGGGGAGGACCTGACTGTAGGTGTCTGGTGCCTCTTCCCTGGATAGGAGCAGCATTGCTGGGCAGTTTCCAGGCCCATGGGAGAGGTTATGTTTGGCAGTATGGCTGCAGGAAAGAGAGGGGACAGAAGCTGAAGGCAGTGAAGAAAGGGGACTGCCTGATTTAAATTGAGCTTTAGATCTGAGGGTTTGGGGAGGGGAATACAGGGAGATAGGTTTGGCCAGGGGCTAGGTCCCTTCCATGCATAGTGGGTAGATGTGGGAGAGGGCCATGGGAGGTTGTAGATTGTGTGAATTGCCAGTTGAGAATGTTATTGAGTAGGATTAAAGGGGTACAGAGGAAGGTTCAGGGGGAGGCTCGAGCAGTAGCCAAGGCAGGTGAAGACAACATAGAGATGAAGGTTCTAGTGGAACGGTACGTGAGGAGATGGTGCATTTTGTGACTTTTCATAGGGGTTACCCTGCAAGCTGTTGCAGTGGGAGTAACACATTGCTGGAGATGTAGTTTGTTCTCAAAGACAAACCAAGATTGTGAGCCCTTGGAAGAGAGTTGCTGAAAGGATGATTGGGAGGGGAGAAGAGCTGGGGAGTCGAGAGCTTAGCTGTTGATGTATACTCCCAGGATCACACAGTTTGTTACTGGGCAACAGGAGCTCTAATTCGGAACTCGGTGCTAGTAATATTTGTTGTACCTTGTGTGATGAAGTCCCCTGCCTTACCTTTGGTGACTGGCAGTGGGGTGGTCAAAGGTGAGAAGGGCTGGTTGCCTGAGCTTGTGGCTGCTGGTCCATGTGGGGATATGGCAGGGATCCCTGCATATATAATGTTGTGCTTGACACATGTAAAGAATTAAATGAAGCATATGCGTGTTGTTCCTCATGTAATAGACAAAAAGAAACACTGTTCTCCCACTCCGGCTAACATCACAGAGATTACAGAATTGCAGTTGCTCTATAACCGAAGAGATCCATTCACAGAACAGGTGCAATTCATAACCCTAAGTACCACCGACGACGAGGAAAGACAGACTGTAAAAATATCTGGCTTATTCAAAAACAATGCCCTTTTAGAGAAGAAGCAGAAGGAAGGTGTTTGGGGGAGATTGATAAGTTAGAGTGATTTTGAGAGGAGAGCTGGAGGAGTTTACAGTGGAGAAAGAGACTGATCACTATCTGCGGGCAGAGTATTGAGGCGGTTGGAAGGAGAAGGTTTACCATCTGAGTATGGAATTATTAAGATGGGCAAAGAAGATTACTAACATGCGGAGGGAGAATATCGAGGAGTTGGGGGGGGGGGGGGGGTACTGAGGAGGTCTGAGGTCAGATTTGTTAAGGTCTGGAGGGAGAATATCAAGGAAGATGAAAGTAAAATTGTTACAATCTGGAAAGAGAATTGTTGAGGAAAATCTAAAATGTGTTACCATCTAGTGAGAGAGTATGGAAGAAATTGGATTGGGGCTGTTATCATTTGGAGAGAGAGTGGGTTGAGGGGAGGGTTATCCGAAGAGGAATCATCAAGGAGGGTGAGGGAGAAAAGAATCGCTACCATTTAGGGTGGAGGATGGAGGGAGAGTTGCGAAGTCTGAGAAGGTGTGGGGAGGTAAGATATCCATACTAGCCGGAGAGATCAGGAAGGTTCCAGAAGACCAGCTCAGTCCATCGAACACATCAGAGCTGATTCGGGGTACGAGATTGTACAATCGAATTGAAGAACTTGGAGGTTAAGACAGGGGATCTGGACCCTAGAACAGGGTGGTGATCCGGTGACGGCAGACCCCTAAGCATGGCCCGGAAATATTGGGAGAATGGATCAGTGTTGAGAGAGATTAATCTATGTCTCATAAGATAGTGCAACACTTTGCCAAGCCCATGATTTGTTGGCCTCGGAAAGCCCGTACCACAGGCTCTAAAGAAGCGGATTAGGGACACTTGGAAACTTGAAACCCGAAGACAAAAATCAGGGTGCTCCACAGGACAGTGTAGCAGGGCTGGTGGCCCTAACCATCACCCTTGTGACAGACATTCTCTTGGACCCTGAAGACACAGATCAGGGTGCTCCACTGGACAGTGTGGCAGGGCCACATTGGGCCCTAACCAGCACCCCTGTGACAGACATTGTTTTGGAACCTGAAGACACAGATCAGGGTGCTCCACTGGACAATGTGGCAGGGCCACAGTGGGCCCTAACCAGCACCCTAGTGACAGGCATTCTCTTGGCGTATTTACCATTTCTGATTTCACATTCTGATGTGTACTTTTTGAAGTAGTGAGTGAGATGTATGTTTTGCCAATTTTGTTCTATTTTTTGAGTGCCATCACCTCCTCTCAATTGAATTGTCCTCTCTGGCTGGTAGTGAACGTCCAAGTGAACATGGACTCTACTGAACACATGCTCACCTATGTTCAACAACATGATTATTTGTTTTTCTATTAAAGCACTTTGGGCCTCATTCCGAGTTTGGCAGTAATTTGGTTGTAATTCTGATGAATTACCGGCAGAATTGGTTATTGATATCACAACTTGGTTCCATAGGTTTACCACGTGATTGCAAGTGGTAGTAGGGCAGTGTTGGTGCCCATTTATGGAGTCCATAAGACTCCATGGGGGGTAATTCCACAGATATTTGTCCTTAAAGTGGATGATTTACTTCCAGCATTTTGCTGGAGGTAAATCCTCCACTTCAACACCAAACGCAGGATTTGGTGGAGCAGTAAAAATAGCTGAAGTTCCGTTACCACCAAAAAAAGGGTGTAACAGAATCCCCACTTTTGTTTACCACTCTGCCAAACTCAGAATAAGGCCCTATGGATATTCTGAACAACTTGTCTCGTGTTTAGTGCATTCTTGGGTCATTCCATGACACGACCGAAAATAACTCTCTGCTTCTTTTAATAGAAAATGGAGCCATGAGCTGCGACCAACAGTCCCAATTCCTGACACATATAAGGGGCAATGCGAAGAAGAAAGTGCTTACCTGCAGAGTCTGTTGGAAATGCTTCACTAACAGGACCAGTCTAAATATGCACAAGAAATCCCACATAGGCTACAGACTTTACAAGTGCACAGAGTGTAATAAAAGCTTCAATACAGGCTCAAATCTATACAAGCATCAGAGGATCCATACTGGGGGACGACCATACCAGTGTACAGAGTGTGAGAAAAGCTTTGCTCGTCTCTCAGATCTGCAGCAGCATCAGAGGATACATACTGGGGAGAGACCTTACGAGTGCACAGAGTGTGAGAAAAGCTTCACTCAGAGGATTCATCTTTACACCCATCAGAGGATCCATACCAAGAAGCGACCGTACCAGTGCACAGTGTGTGAGAAAACCTTCACTGATAGCTCAGACCTCACCAGACATCAGAGGATCCATACAGGGGAACTAACATACCTGTGTACAGAGTGTGAGAGAACCTTCACTCGGAAGGCAAGTCTGTACCAGCATCAGAGGATCCATACGGGGGTACGACCATACCCATGTACAGAGTGCGAAAAAAGCTTCACTTGGAATTCGGATCTGTACAAACATCAGAAGATCCATACTGGCGAACGACCACACCCGTGCACAGAGTGTGAGAAAAGCTTCACTTGTACCTCCCAATTGTACCAGCATCAGAGAGTCCATACTGGGGAGCGACCATACCAGTGCACGGAGTGTGAGAAAAGCTTCAGTCAGAGGGTTCATCTGTACACCCATCAGAGGACCCATACCAGGGAGCGACCGTACCAGTGCGCAGTGTGTGAGAAAAGCTTTCCTTGGAAGTCCAATCTGTTAGAACATCAGAGGATCCATACAGGGGAGCAACTGTACATGTGCACAGAGTGTGGGGAAACCTACACTGATAGCTCGGACCTCACCAGGCATCAGATGATCCATACAGGGGCGGAACGGTACACGTGTACAGAGTGTGAGAAAACCTTCACTGATAGCTCAGACCTCACCAGGCATCAGAGGATCCATGCAGGGGAACGACCATACCCATGTACAGAGTGCGAGAAAAGCTTCACTTCTATCTCACATCTGTGCCAGCATCAGATGGTCCATACTGGGGAGAGACCATATCAGTGCACGGAGTGCAAGAAAAGCTTCAGTCGGAAGTCGGGTCTGTACCAGCATCAGAGGATCCATACTGGGGAGAAACCCTATCATTGCACAGAGTGCAAGAAAAGCTTCAGTGACCCTTCAGCCAGGAGCAGGCATCAAAGGACTCATACTGCGGAGAAGCCCTATGGGTGCACAGAATGTGGTAAGCACTTTACTCGCCAATCGAACCTCAGAAAACATAAAATATCTCACACGGGAAAACTTGTACCAATGTAGAGCGTGTGGGGAAAACTTCGATCAGAGTTCACATATGTACAGCCATCAGAAGTTTCACAGAGAATAAACCCCTATGACTGTAAGAGTATCCTTTGGGGTCCATACTCGAGAGAAGCCCTATTAATCCACAGAGTGAAAGAAAAGATGCCATGGATCTACCCCTGAGCAGCCATTGCAGGATCCAGACTAGAGAGAAGCCCTATTAATGCACAGAGAGAAAGAAAGGATTCACGCCGGATCAGACTGAGCAGCCCTTGCAGGGTCCTTACTAGAGAGAACCCCTTTTAATCCATAGAGTGCAAGAGAAGATGCCATGGATCTCCCCCTGAGCAGCCATTGCAGGGTCCAGACTAGAGAGAAGCCCTATTAATGCACAGAGAGAAAGAAAGGATTCACGCCGGATCAGACTGAGCAGCCATTGCAGGGTCCATGCTAGAGAGAGGACCTATTAATCCACAGAGTGCAAGAAAAGATGCCCTGATCTCCCCCGGAGCAGCCATTGCAGGGTCCATACTAGAGAGAAGCCCTATGAATCCACAGAGTGCAAGGAAAGATGCCCCGGATCTCCCTCTGAGCAGCCATTGCATGATCCATACTAGAGAGAAGCCCTATTAATCCACAGAGTGAAAGAAAAGATGCCCTGGATCTCCCCCTGAGCAGCGATTGCAGGATCCATACTAGTGACAAGCCCCATTAATCCACTGGGTGCAAGAAAAGCTTTGTTCTGGATCAGCCATTGCAAGACCCATACTATAGAGAAGCCCTATGAATGCTCAGTGTGCAAGAAACATATCTGTGTCCCATCAACTCTGAACTGGCTTCATAGCATCCATACAGGGCAGAACCCCTATGGGTGCACAGAATGTGGTAACTGCATTAATTCAGCATGAGAGAACCCACAGGAGAAAGATTGAACAAATGTAGAGTGGGGGACACGTCATTCAAAGTTGACATCTCTGTAGCTATCGGAAGACCTTGTCTGGGGAAAAGCCTGAGAAGTGCCGCGAGTGCCCGAGAAGTGCAGTGAGTGCCCCAGAAGTGCAGCGAGTGTGGCGAGCTATTTCACCTGGCATCAAACCCGAGAGGACATCAGAGGTCCACCTGAGGTGTTGGTTCTGAGGTGGTTGCAACAGTGCTTAAACTTCATACATGGATAACCTACTTGCTGTGTTGTTAGTTCACTGTATAGCTGGCCAGCAGAGGGGTCGGAATAACTTGCACTGTCTTAGAAGCTGCAGAATCGGGAGCTGTGCACTGGCCCCAGAAGGTTAAAAGAAAGTGAGATGTTCCAACTTCTAGTAAAGAACATTCTCTTTGCCAGCCCTGGCTCGGGTTCCTTACATCACCCGCTGTTTGTACACATTTACCAAAGCAGGAGGCACTGATTATAAGAGGAAAGACACAAGGAGCAAGAAGCAACAGAAGCCGCGAAATCAATTTAGGAAATGGACAGCAAGAAGCAGCACAAGTGTTGTGGACCGTAAGATCAACTAGCACTGAAGCGGCTTCTGATCAGGAATCAACACATGAATGGCAACAGAAAGGGGATCTGGAACCTAGAGATCAAGTTGATCCTAACAGCGCAGGATGGTGGGCCCTGCAAAGGAGAATGCAGATTCATATTCACTTTTTCATCATCAATTGACTCCTGGGATTAGGGGAGCAGCCACTCCTGTTGCTTGGAACGCAGTTGGAATACTGCATTATAAGCAAGCTGTTGGATACTGAGAGTCCCCCTCACGGGTCCCTGCCACTGCCATTCCTAAACTAAACTTGGCTGCTGACATGTCTCCTGTGCTGCTCCACCTCCTCTCCGCCAGTGCTCAAGGGCTCACCGTACATTGATTCCTTTTTTTATAGACTGCTGGCTGTCACGAATGGAATAAAATCCTTCACTAAATAAAATGTGAAAAACGTCTGCATAATAAACAGTCAAGTTTACATGCAAGGGTTATAGTTAAAATGGAGATGTGGTTATATCAAATATAACATTGTAACGTTTACCTGTAACGCCCCAAGTCAAATTCTATATTCATCCCTTTAGGAGATCATGATGATAATTATTTGATCCAAAAGCACTCCTATGTAATATAATTATTTGTATATTTCTTCCTTGTGATGGAATAGTAACAACTTCAGGGGTAACACGCTGGCTTTAGTGTGTTGATGTTTGCAGAAGTGTGTAGCTACTGCTGATTTTAACGTGTGAATTTTGATGTTGGATTTATGTTCCGCCCATTGATTATTATCCCTTCAAGTGGCCATTCCAACATAATGTTGGCCACAAGGGTATATGTGTCCATAAATAGCTTTTGTAGAGTTGCATATAACCAAATCCTTCAAATATATAGGTTTTCCTGCATACTGATATCTCAATGCATCACCCTGGATTAAGGTATGGCATAACAAACAAGGAAATGTTTCCAGTAGCATAATTTAAACAGATGCAGTTCAGGGCAGCAACACTCTACACGTTCAATAGCAAGGACCAACTAATACAGTGATTCAAACAAACACTTACTCAAGGTTTCTTGGTAAAATAATATACATTTATTTACTCAGTCCATTAGAAAACAATACACTAGCATAAGCAGCTCAATATCAAACACTAATAAACCACAAAAATACAACCGGTAAATAAATGAACAAGTTTAGCTCCCCTGAAGTGGGAGAAAAATGGCACTTGATATACTTCATAAAGGGGTAAAAAGACAAGGTTATAAGAATAGACAGCCCAAATACATTCATAGGCAGGGCAAAGGTTTTCAGTTAACTGCAACCAGCAATTCTTCTCATAGGCCTGGGCCAAAGTCAATTCTTCAGAATCTTTGTATAGGATGGCACAGTTCTGGTAGATAACGGTTAAGTCTTTGCCACAGAGTTTAGAAGAATTTGGCTAGGCGAAAAGTTTGACGAATGTTTAAGGAAGGACAAGCCTTCGCAGTTGAGGAAAGGTTCACGCACTTTCTCGATGGCCGAAAAGATTTCCGGACCGTGTTTGCACAGTACCTTGTTAATGAAGAAGAGCTGTAGCTGAGGCAGTTGTTTCTGGTAGTTCGAGCAGATCTCGCTGTTCCTGATCTTCCGTCGTGGGGACATGGTCGCCGGGAGGTTCCTGCACTGCCCAGGGATGAGGCCAAAAGCTATAGCAAGACGTCGGTTTAAGGTGTGAGTGCCTTAAATTCCACAAGCTGGTTTCCTTCCCTCTGGGTATCCGGTTTTCAACAGCACTCTGATGAAAATCCGACCACATGGGTACAGTGTCCAGGTGACTTGCGAGTTGGTTTTTCCCACCAAACTCAAGGGAAGAAGTTAACCTTGAAGGGCTTCTCTGTCGATGGAGTTCCAGGCAATTCGGACCTGCAGCAGGGCTTCACCGGTCATCCAGGAGTTGCCGCAGTCCTCTTCCTTCAGTTTGTCTTCGGTTCTTCCGTTCCAGTGGTTGACTCTGCTTTCCAAGTCCCAGAGACCTGCTTTTAAACAGTTTTCCCCCATTCATTCCAGCCTCGCTGTCACTCACACAGCAGGCTGGCTGTCCTTGCCGGACAGCCACCCGGTAATCACGCCAGAGTGCATACAGGTCTCATAGGAGGCTAAGCACAGGGAGTTTCGGGCACCTCCGCCACATCCTGTCCACCCCAGACACTCAGGCGCCAGAAGAGGGCTTCAGCACTGAAGCCCGCCAAAGGCCAACAAACAAAGTGACCAAACCTGGTTTGGCGCGCAAACACAAGAAGGACTCTTCCTAAAAGAAATGGCGAAAAAAGATGACCGGAGTCTGTTTTTACAGACCGGTCTGGGGCGCCATATTGAAAAACATGGCTGACCCGATTTTTAGCTACCGATTTTAGCAGTCGGGAAAAATCACGGTAGTTTAATAAACTTGACTCCTTATCACCATCTGGTATGAACGAAGATTACTACTTGGGAGCATATCTCTGAAATTGACGAAAGATTTGAGATCCAGACAGTAGATAAATCTATATCATGGACCAATGATAAACAAATGGAGAGACTGCTAATAATGGACCATCAGACAAGAATAGAAACATTATGGACACACGAATTAAGGACCAATGATGATTACATGGAGAGACTTGTAACGTATTGAATTATGTAACAATTTACCATCAGACAAGAATTAAAAACATGTTTTTATTTTTTTTATTATATTGATGTAAGAATTAATGATGGGACTATGTGGGATTGTGACAGAGTGAAAATTTGATAGAACTTTGGGAACTAGGAGGTGCAAATAATGACTAATGAGATACTAACTGCATGAAATCAACCAGCTAAAAAGATGAAGAATACAAATATAGTAAATCATTTATCCATGATTTTTTTTTCTATATATATATATATACATATATATATTTAAGGAAATAAAATTGGTATCCAAAGACCAAAGGAGGCTCTAATTCCCTAAAACACTGTGCACATAAGGAAAACAAAGATGAAGTGTAAGTGAATCTCAGTTACTGTAAAAATAATAATGTTTATAAAATGGAATCCATACACTTTGATAAATTATTACTTTGCAGATCATAGGCAAGAAGAAATTAATTAGTGTGCATATTGACGGTATCATTGAAGAGAGAGGAAGAAAAATAAAACCTTGAAACCCCAAAAATACATAACAATGGAAAAAGAGATAAGCATAACTATGATGCTAAGATTGAGAAAAAAATGAAAGGATTTTTTATATTTTTTGATTATTCAAGCACATCAATCAAGATAATGAGAATGGGGTACTATGGGAAATAACTTAGGTACATTAGACAGGGAAATAAAATATGAGAAATGTCTGTATTTACTACAAGAATCATTGAATTCACAATGTATACGCAGACACTGGAGTATTACTATGATGAAATGAACAAGCTAACACAATGTGATCGCCAAAAGTTATATGATCAACATAAAGAATGTATTCTGATTATGATTAAATGTTTTATGAACATGTTTTTGCAGAAAAAATAACCACTGAAGAAGAGATACTAATCTCGAAACGTGTTTGGTACATTAAACAATATAAATGAAAAAAGTAATAGAATTGGAAATTGGTATTATTTCATATTGGAAGTTATTGAAATATTGAAAAAAGGCTTACTAAGGACTAAGAAACACAACAAATTGCAGGAAAACTATAAAGAAGCCATAAACGGATCTAAAACCCATTTATTTGGGACAATGATACTGTGCAGGGGACGCAAGTTCCCCAACTAGGGAACCCTTTCCTTTTTTTTTAACACTCTACACATTCCCAAAACCACTGAAGTCTCTGAGGGGAGTGGGGTTCGAAGCATCTAAGCACGATTGGTTTCTTCTTGACTCTTGGCAAACATTTTTTAACCCTATGGGTTCAGGTTAGCTTCTTAGGCTTCTTGAATATAAAACCTTCAAAAAGAATTTCTCCCTGTCTGAGTGCTTAACAAGTTGCAGCCACTTTTACCCAATTCCTCCAGGCAAGGGTCTTCCTCCCCCACCCCCCGGACATGTGGTGTGACGAATCTAACAATATCAACACTGATTCTCTGGAGGGAAGCTTCCCTTATGTGGCCAGAGAATGGCAGAAGCTACCTGATTCTGGGGGTGGATCTCTGTGGGAGGACCACACGGGGTGCGGGGAGGGAGAGACCAGCTCCAGAGAGGTAGGAAACCCATATAGCAAAGTAACTTGACAATCTTAATTCCACATGAATCCATAAACCTGTAAAACATACCTGTATGGCTTATTGTAACATAGCGGAAGAAATCCCAGGTTTTTCCAACCAAATACCCTGTTTGTCCTCCTAACCCCATCTAATTACTACGAGGACGAGAGGTGGAGAAATAAAGATGAGTAGAAGCGGTAAGCGAGCACCGCCTTCTAGTCTTTGGACATTTTTGACTTATGCCGGCAAGTTAAAAACTAATAAAACTGATAGCAAGGGAAGTGAGTGGCCAATGCGGTCGGCAACCTGTGTGAACGACAACAAAAACGCCAGAAATCAGAAGATTGTGATCCGCAACGCAGAGACTAAAACGGAAAGCTGCCTGCTTACTGGGAGCTGCAGGAGCCGCTCAGAGCAAGAGAAACCAAAGCAAATATGCACCAGCCGACAGGACCCACACCAAGTGAGTGGACCAAGCTTGAAGCCAAAGAGGAAAAGCAAAGACTGCCAGAGACACCTGATGAGCCCAGGGAGACAGAATGGGTTACCAGGACGCCTAAAAGCGAATGCTGCATTGCTTTGAGAATGTGAGAGAAAGCCATTAAAAGTAGTAGAGGAACTGATGCAAATGAGAATATTGTGAAAGAAGGGTCTGTGACCCACTATTCCAAAGGAGGGCGTAATGTGTATGTGCACATTCTTAAAATTGAGATGAAAGCGCAAAACCTAAAAAGAGGAACTGTTATACATACGGACAGTGTTGAAAAGGGATCAAAGACCAACCCTTGAAAAGGGGAGGCAAAACAAATATTAACTTTATCAGTAAGGGGTTAGTGATCCAACTGTGGAAGGCTGTTGTGACATGAATGAAAGAAAGAGTGAATAAGGAAGGAGAAAGCCCTGGCAGGTTAGTGCATCAGGCAAACAAGGAGTCTGAGACTAATAAGAGGGGGAGATAAGTGAAGTACTGCCCTGGCAGGAGAGTAAACCAGGGCTGAGAAGTGACGTGATTCCCAGGCAAGAGAGTAAACCAGGGGTAAGAAGTGAAGTCCTGGCAACCAGGAGTGAGAAGGTAATAACCTGGCCCAAGAGGAAACCAGGAGTGAGAAGTGAAGTGGTACCCTGGCAAAGGAGTAAATCGGGAAGAAGTGAAATTCCTACACAAGAAGGTAAGCTAAGAAATAAAGTGATGTCCTGGTAATGCCCTGGTAAACCAGGAGTGGGAAATAAAGGGATACCCTGGCAAAGGTGTAAGCCAGGCGTACGAAATGAAGTGAAATCCTGGCAAAGGAATAAAACAGGAGTGAGAAGATAAATTGAGTGATATCTTGGCAAGGGAGCAAAGCAGGAGTGTGGAGGCAGGAAAACCTGAAGTTGTGAACCCAACAGGTAAGATTCAAACAGCTTTCAAGAACCAGAGAGAAAGTCTGAAATACCCTGGCAGGAAAGTATACCAGAGGTCAAAAGAGTAAGGAGTGGGAGAAATTGAACAGACAAAATAACTATGTGATTAAGAAAAATACAGGGCAAGATTCATAATCCTGGAGTAAAGTCGAAATGAGATCAAGAAGAATAAGCAAAGGAACTCGAAGAGAAGATTAATTCCCCTAGTGCTAAGTTGAATGGCGTTATGGGTGCTGAAAGTGCACTTTGTAAAGGAAAATAAGTATTTTCCCTCAAACTGGCGAATTGTAAGTAGTGAAGAACTTCAAGGGAGAAGTCGTCCCCCACCCCTTGAACTGTGAAGGGAAACATTGTGGCAAGGGCAATACGCAGGGAATTAACCATACCCCCATCATCTCCATCTGTGTGTAACATTGACTTTCATCCATAAGTGCTGGATACATTTCTAAATTACTAGAGAAACCATAGGGGAGGACCCCTTTCTATGTCAAAACGTGCATGTCTTTTTCTTACTGTGCACCTTGAAACTTTATGTTGAGAACTTCTGAAACAATCTGCAAGTATATAGCTTACCAGAACATCCCTATACACACTATGTTGAGTTTAGAGTGTGAGGGTCAGATTAGGATTTTGGACACAGGACGGATGATGTTTTTTTATGTAACATCCAGACACAGACGTTCATTTGTTTTGTTGAGGCAGGGAACCCCTCTTAGATGTAGGGTTAGATTGGATTTCCCCAACCATTCTTATTTTCTTATCAATAAAATATCAAAATTGTATCCAAACTGACTACTGTGTCCAAGTCTTACTCTTGACCCCTTACAGTGGCCATACTAGGATTTTGCAGTTCCCTTCTCTGAGTTGTCAGGTACTTGCCTTTTTTCTGGTTCTGTGTTTTCTCCAGGGTTTAGGTATGCGACTCTCCAGGAGGCTTGGGCCATGATCTGGGCATAGCTATAGAAGGCTTTGGGCAAGGTCTTCCCATTAATGACTGAGTCACAGAATTGAGTCAATGCCTCTTCTCCTCTCCTAGCACCCTTTTGCCATTATCCTTCTCTCTCTCTATCTTTCTCTTTCTCTCTCTCTCTCTCTCTCCAGGTTTGGTTTGGTTGTACCATTCCTCTAATAGCCTTGGGCTACAGACTATGTCATGCATGTAATAATGCCTCCTGTCCATGTGTATCATGTTTCGAGGGAATTGGGTCCTCTGACGTATTCCATATCTATGACGGTGATCACCACAGCTGTGCTGCTTCGGAAAATCGTCTGCGTCGATGACGTCGATACGCCGCCCTCAAGGACCTCCTCCGACGGCCGACATCACTGCAACGGCCAACATCACTGGGTGTTATAAGTAGGACGCACGACGCCCGTAGCCTCAGTTCCGTTTTTTCCACGAACGTGTTCGCTTCGGGAATCTCAGCGTGCCTCGACTCTTTGGAGTTTCTGTTGTTTTCTCGGTTCTTCGAACCTGTTTGTGAAATATTCTTTGTGAAGATGTCTACCTCGTCTTCCACACCGCGTCCTGGCTTTAAGAAGTGCGGGGACTGTGGGTCCAAGATGTCGGTCACAGACTCGCACAACGCCTGCCTCTGGTGCCTCGGGGAGGCCCATCCCACGGATGACTGTGTCGACTGCCAATCGCTCACGTCGAAAGCCTTGCGGGAGTGCAAGAAGTTATCGGTAGGTAAGGTGTCCAAGCCCCGGAAGTCGAGGTCTGCGGGGCTTTCGACGGACGACTCGAGGGGCGACTCTACACGTCGTCGTCGGAAGTCCAGTGGGTCTCAGTCCCGGAGTCAGTCTTGCCACTCCTCTGCCTCTTCGAGGCACTCCCGGAAGCGCTGTCATCGGTCGCCTTCACTGTCCTCATCCGAGGACTCCGCCCGTTGGCGGGTCGCTTACCCCACCAAGCATGCGACACCGGAGGAATGGGCTTCCTTCGGGAAGAAATGTTGGCGATTCTTGAATCGCAGGGCACTGGTCCGTCCGCGCCTCCGAGTGGGGTCGGTTGTGATCAGCCGAGGGACGCCGCTCGCATGCCTTCGGGCTTGGGTGGTCGTCACGATTCGCGGGAAAGGTCCCGCTCGGACAAGGGGAATCGTTCTCAGCATGCCCGGACCAGGTCCCGGTCCTCAACTCGCTCGAGACTGTGTGAACCTGTGAAGTCTTCAAGGAAGAAGTCGACACCTGTGGTGCCGAGGTCGTCGACGGACTCGCTCAAGGCCCCGCCTCCGAGGATGTCGTCGACGCCTTTGGCGTCCAGGATGTTGAGGAACATGCTCGGGGCTCCGCCTTCAAGGCCTGTGTCGACGCCGTCGATGCTGTCGGCACCGCGTCTGTCAAAGCCGATTCACTCAACGCCTTTCTGGGCTGTGTCGACGGGGGTACCCCTTGGCTCGGGGGAACCACCTAGAAAGGCTCTGGCCAAGGTCAAGCATGGCTTTGGTTCCAGTTCTGTGCCTTCTTACCGCCATCCGGAGTTCATTTCAGAGATGGATGAGGGCTCTGATGATGGCATGATGTCAGACACGGTGCCTGACGAGATTCTCTCGGGCCATAGCCAGTTTGAGGACCTGAGGTAGTCCCTGCATGATGCTAGTGGGCTGGACACCTCTCCGGAGGTGGAGTTTTGTAGGCCTGAGCCTGGCACTCATGCCGATTCTTCGTACCGGCGTCTTATGTCACTGTTCACCGAGTACTTAGGATGGTCTGCTCCCCCAGGGGACTTTGTTCAGGATGACCTTATGGATATCCTCGACATTGGTCCACTAACTGACCCGGTACTCCTGTTTCATATGGCTCTACAGAGGATGGTGGTGGCGGCTTGGACTGCTCCGGAGAGTCTCCCGGCAGTGAGCAAGTCTTTGCCGCGAAAATACCACCCAGCCAGTAGTAACCCCTGCTACTTGTCCAAGCACCCTACTCTGGAGAGTTTGGTGGTGCAGGCGGCTACGGCCCCGGCAAAGCAGGCATCGTATCCTACCATCCCTCCTGATAGGGACGACAAGCGTTTTGACGGCTCGGTGAAGAAAGTTTTTTCTGCAGGGGGTATGGCGCTTCAGTGGGCCAACTCCATTTGTGCCTTGTCTCATTTCACGCACACTCTGTGGAACTGTGTTTCCTTGGCGGCTGAACATATTCCCGAAGGGGATGAACGGGATGTTTTCCTTGCCATGGTTCAGGATGGCAAGGATGCGATGTGTGAGGCTGCTCAGTCGGGTTTGGACATGGCAGATTGCGTCAGCCAGTCCATGGCGGCGAGCACCGTGATACACAGGTTTGCGTGGTTGCGGAAGTCGGGGTTGGCTCCTGATGTGCAGGCCCGGCTCCTCAACATGCCCTTTGACGGGGAACATCTTTTTGGCAGCAAGGCTGACTAGAGCCTTGAGAGGTTGCAGACCTCAAAAGCTGCAGCAAAGTCGTTGGGCGCTGCAGTTCGACAACCTCTGCCTTTTACTTCACGCACGCCATTACTTCAGATGTGTGGGTTCTGGAAATCATAACCCACGGCTACTGTCTTCCTTTCCGGCAGAGGCCTCAAGACAATCCAGCGGGGAATCTCTCTTTGAGGAGTCCGGATCCGCTCCTTGCGCAGGAAATTCAATCCCTGCTGGAGAAAGGTGCCATACAACTGGTGCCTGCAACGGAGAGGAGCAAGGGATGGTATTCCCCTTATTTTTTGATTTCCAAGAAAGACGGGGGATTGAGACCCATCATGGACTTGCACGGTTTGAACAAACTCCTCAGGAAGGACAAGTTCAAGATGGTTGCTCTTTCTCAAGTCCTCCAGGCCCTTCAACTTCAGGACTGGTTGGTGTCTCTCGACCTCAAGGACGCTTATTTTCATGTGCCGATCCATCCGAAGCACAAGAAGTACCTGAGGTTTGCGGTTGGCGACTCGCTCTTTCAGTTTCGGGTCCTGCCATTCGGACTGACCTCCGCCCCGAGGGTCTTCACCAAGCTCATCGTAGTGGTGGCAGCGCACCTCCGGAAAGGGGGGATTTATGTCTACCCCTACCTGGACGATTGATCAGGGCGCGCTCTCCTGAGCAAGTCCTGGATCATCTGTCGGTCACCTGCCACTCCCTCCACAAGCTGGGCTTCTCCCCCAACTTGAAGTCCCATTTGACACCTACTCAGAGGCTCCAATACATCGGAACAGTGCTAGACACGTCCCTGGGGCAGTGTTTTCCTCCCCAGGTGAGGGCTCATCACATTCAGCAGTTGGTGCACAAGTTTCAACTTGCCCAGACTTTCCCAGCGTTCGAGTTCTTGAGATTGCTCGGTCTCATGGCATCCTGCATTCTTCTGGTGCCAGAGGCCAGGTTGCGGATGGGATCTTTGCAATGGGCACTCAAGCTCCAGTGGTCTCAGTCCTCCGGCAGGATGTCGGACCCTGTTCAGGTGCCGTCTTCGGTCGCCCAGGACCTTCGGTGGTGGGCCGACGAAGGCAATCTGATGAGGGGGGCTCCATTTTGGCTGCCCTGGCCGGAGGTGGCGATCGTGACGGATGCCTCCCTCACGGGATGGGGAGCTCATGCCAACGAGTTGACAGTCAGCGGTCGTTGGTCTCCGTCGGAGTCCAGACTCCATATCAATCTGTTGGAGCTGAGGGCCGTCCGGTTAGCCCTGAAGGCTTTTCTGCCGACTGTGCGAGGAAAAAATGTCCTGATCCTGACGGACAACACGGTGGTCATGCACTACCTCAACAAAAAGGGGGGGGGGGCAAGATCACTTCCCCTGTGCAGGGAGGCGATGCAGCTCTGGTTCTGGGCAATCCAGCAGGAAGTTTCGATCTCGGCACTTCATCTGGCAGGAGGTGAAAACGAGATGGCGGACGCTCTGAGCAGGCAGAGCGCGATCTCTCGCGAGTGGCAGTTGGCTCAGGAGATTCTCCTGGAGATCTTCGCCCTTTGGGGCACCCCTCAAGTGGATCTCTTTGCTCCAGTGTCAACCGGAAGTGCGAGAGGTTCTGCTCGCGGGAATTTCCTCCAAACGGAGCCTTAGGAGACGCGTTCGTGGTGGAGTGGTCATTCCCACTGCTGTATGCGTTTCCTCCAGTCCCCGTCATCCCTCAAGTACTGCGGAGGTTACGGAGGTTCGGTTCCCGGATGATCCTCATTGCTCCGGCGTGGGCCCGGAGGACCTGGTACCCGGACCTTCTCGACTTGTCCATCTGCCCTCCACGTCGTCTTCTCTACTGAGACGATCTGCTCTTACGGGAGGGGGGTCAAGTTCTCCATCCAGAGGTCAGGTCCCTTAACCTTCACGCTTGGTTTCTGAAAGGTTGAGATATAAGGATCGGGACCTCCCTGAAGACGTGATGGAGATGTTGCTTTCGGCCAGTAGTCCCGCAACAAAGTTCCTGTACCGTTGCCGTTGGAGTAAGTTCTGCGACTGGTGCAGAGTTAAGAATGTGGATCCTTTTGCATGAGATATTCCCATGGTTTTGTCTTTTTTGCTTTCTTTGGCCCACAGGGGCCTTCAAGTGGGTACCATTAAAGGTTACCTGCCGGCGCTGTCCATATTTAAGCGCTCGTCTGAAGAGTGTTCCTATTTTAAAATTCCTTTAATTTCTCAGTTTTTGAAAGGGCTCACCAATGTGTTCCCTCCGTCACCTTTCCAGGTGCCCGGTTGGGATTTGAACCTTGTTCTCAAGTTTCTGATAGGTGCTCTGTTTGAGCCATTGCATTCGTGCCCTTTGTGACTGTTAACTCTGAAAACTGTATTTTTAGTTGCGGTCACTTCCGCTCGCAGAGTGAGTGAGTTACAGGCACTTTAAGTTAAACCACCCTTCACTGTGTTTCATAAGGACAGGGTTGTCCTTAGAGTTCATCCTTCTTTTCTTCCGAAGGTGGTGTCGGAATTTCATTTGGGCCAGAAGGTTGTTCTTCCGGCATTTTATCCTCCTCCACATCCTGGTAAGGAAGAGGAGAGGCTCCATAGGCTTGATCCTAGGAGAGCGTTAAGCTTTTATGTTTCACGCATGTCCCGGGTCAGAGTGGAAGATCAGCTCTTTATTGGTTACGCTGGAAAGTGTTTGGGACAGGCTGTGACGAAACAGACTTTGTCTCGCTGGATTATTTTGGCTATCTCTGAGTGTTACCGCTTGGTGGGTAAGGACCCACCGGTCGGCTTATGGGCCCATTCTACCAGGGGTATGGCTGCCTCTACTGCCCTGCAGAGGGGTGTTCCTATTCGCAACATCTGTGATGCAGCCACCTGGGCTTCGGTACATACTTTTGTATGTCACTATTCGCTCGATTCCATCCGGGGGCAGGGTCTGGCCTTTGGCAAGGCGGTCTTTTACTCCGCAATTTGATTGGGCATGCTAAATTTCTGTTTTCTAAATTCTTTTTCCCACCTCCTTGCATTGGTACTGCTTTGGGAGTCTGTCATAGATATGGAATACGTTGGAGGACCCAATCCCCTCGAAGAACAAGTTACTCTCTTACCTGGTAACGTTCTTTCGATGGGATGGTCCGACAAAGGATTCCATATCGCTCCCTTCCTACCTTCCCCGCTACAGAATTTCTTATGCGATTGCAGCTTACTTTTCCGCAAGTCTTTGTGTGTCAGACTGGCAGAAGACTGGTGGCACGCGTTCTGGGAAAAAACTACAACTGGGGCTACGGGCGTCGTGCGTCCTACTTATAACATCCAGTGGCGTTGGCCGTCGGAGGAGGTCCTCGAGGGCGGCGTATCGACGTCATCGACGCAGGACCCAGACACCGAAGATTTTCCAAAGCAGCATAGCTGTGGTGATTACTGTCATAGATACGGAAGACGTCGTTGGACCATCCCATCGAAAGAACTTTACCAGGTAAGAGTAACTTGTTCTTCTTAATCATTTGTGTTATGTGCTGCGTCTTCTCCTTATTCCCATAATTTGACAACCTATTTGACCCAGAAATTCTCACCAGTGGGCTTAAAAAAGGGTTTGCCACCATTCTGCTGTCGGGCAGAAGATTCCTAGCCTCAACCCATTCCCAATCGACTCCACAGGACAGTTTTCATTTTTTTCTGTTGCCCCGACTCCTCTGTGCCCAAATGCGCATGTGGATCACTGCTCTGGCGCTTCCCATCTCCTCCCTGGCTGACAGAAGTTTATGATTTGCAGAATGGGGTGTTCGTGAGCTGCTTCTCAACTCTGCTGTATGTTCTAAGTGAAAATTGCCACACCAGCTGGCTCACGAACTGCCAGATTGCTCATTTATTAAAATGCCTACCTTTCAGTGTTTGCCTACCTCTGTTGTTCATGTTCAGCTGTCACAACAGTGATTATTCTCATTCTGCAATATGAATCTGTCACAACGCATTCAGTGGTTTGTGTAGCACCGCTGGCGCTGAGCTTCTCGTGTGCTCACAAGCTATGCTAGAACGTGCCACCACGTTACTATCAGCTGCGGTCTAGTTGTTTCTAAGATGACCGCCAATGGAAAGAAGGGGATGCTTATAGCCAACAGGGTCCTGACATCAGGTGTGTTGCAGCCCTCTGCTACTGCTTGCCCACGGGTTTCGCGCTAAGCCACTCTTCGTTTCCAGGTAGTGTTCTGCTCTCGGCCGCTTGGCAGCTTTCTTTGCCTCGGATCGGCGCTCTCACCGCATTGTTATTCTTTTCTTTTCCCTTTTCTTGTTTTCCACCGGCGGGTTGTTTCTCTTCCCGCCACTCTCCTCCTTCTTTGCCTGGCATTTTCTGTCTACCGGGTCCGCAGCGCAGCTCTAGGGTGCTTGTGCACCTCTTTGGGGGCTCCTCCTGCATCACGCTGCATATCTCTTTTGTCAGGCCACGGCCCCCTCCCAGCAATTTTTAGGACAGGATATAGGGTATCTTTATAATCCTCATAATATGTCTCTGTGGATATCACCTGCGCCTTTATACGGTTCCGTCTGTTTTGAGCGCGCTACAAATTCCTCAAAATCAAATCAAAATCAATTTCATTGCCGGCCTGCTCCCAGCTCCTCTGGCAGCTTATTTAGCTATTCATTTATCCGGCGCAGTCTTTCTTCGGGCCTACGCTTCAACGCTTATCTTCTTTTTTCTTTATTTCACCCCTTATCTTCCCTTCTTAACCTCTGGCTGTGCTTCTCTCCGCTTCGGACCACTGGATCCTCCACGTCAACAGCCTTGTACTTCCTCTTAACTGGATTCCTCCCAGGGACATCTTGCTGGCCATTACACCGCTTCTCCACTCTGCTGTTCACCTTACCTGGTCTCTCTTCATCTGGAAAACTCCATGCAGAGAGGGTTTTTGTGCCACTGTCCTTTTCCCTCTATCCAGGACACTTCCGCCCCCAAACGCCACAGCAACCTTTCTTTTGTTAACTCAGGAGGTCGCTGAGCGGCTGGAGAGGCTAGGCCCTTTTTCTTCATGGACCGTCTCTGGGATAAGATCAAGGGGAGGAAGAAGGAGAGACACAAGTCTGCACGAAAGGATGACAGATCGGAGTATTCTGAGAGATTCTGCCAAGCCTACGGAATTTTCCCTCCATATTAGGCTGGTGTGCGGAGAGGGGTTGCTTCACTGAGCAGGAGTTCCCCTGGCTTTTATACTCCTTCCCAATTGGTATTTCCTTTCTTTTTTTATTGTTTATTGGCTAAGCATAATTTTTAAAAAATGCTATAAAAAAAAGCTATTCAACCTTAACATTAAAGTAATCTAAGAAGATAATAAAAATGATACAAGAAAAAGATTTAAAAAATAACTGAACAATACATCGATTTTGCTACCTAATTACTCAAAAAAAAAACCTAATGACCTATTCTCCTCTTTCAAGCAAAGCTTCCAAATTTGTACCAAATTCAGAAATTCCATTTTATCTAGATGTTTTGAAAAGAACTTTTGACGCTCCATATCCAGGTTTCCACAATAGACAATTAAATGCTCCAATGATTCAATCGAATCGGTTTCCCCACAAAAACAGGAAATGCAATCGGCATCATCAAGGGTGAAACGCTTCTGTATGTCACGTGTCCTATAGATATTCCACCTAAATCTTACTATGGGCCTCATTACTAGTTTGGAGGCAGCCATCCCCTTAATAAGGGGATGGCTGCCTCCAAACTCTGGTTCGGGTCCGTGGGCCCTGAATGGGGAAATACCCGGCCATTCCGACTTTGGAGGGCCCGTTATTTCCCCATTCAGGGAACCCGGACCATCCCCATTCCCATTTGAGCCCCCGTAGGGCTCAATAGAAATGGGGAGCATGCTAACAATGGGCCTGTTAATGATGGGCCCATTGTTAGCATGCTGGTCCCCTCAAGGGAGGAGCGGGTCCCGTGAGGGGACCTCGTAATGAGGCGTACGGGGTTAACGGTGCCGGCACCTTTACCGGCGCTGTTAACCCCTTACCGCCTCACTTGTAATGAGGCGCTATGTCTTTTCTAGCTTTGGGACAGGAAAATAACCTCGAGTAGGCGGCAACATCCCTAGAGCCTTGTGTCATGACGAAGGTGGCTAATGCTCTTCTGACCATGAAAACTGTTGGTCAGAATGCACCAGTCGAACCTTAACAGGTTGCTCATAACTTTTCCCAGGGTACACTTCAAATCTTCCGTTGTATAGCCAATTTCACCAAAAACCCTCACATTTAAGGTCAAAGTTCCTGACTGAATTCACCTTCTTGGTCATCAAAATTTTGTTCATGATCCTCATAAAGAGAATTAGCACAGCAAAGAAACAATTGATAGAAAAAGGCCAACCACTTCCACCTGACCATGGATCCAAGATCGAATACAATTGCGGTCATAGGGACAGTATTTGGAATTTCCAGTACCCTTCTCCATATCTTACTTTCAATTTGCTGTAAAATTGGCAAAACCCATCCTGGGAAGACCTCAACGCTGTATGTTAATTTTGGAATTGCAGTAGTCATATAATATTTCAAGAGTGGTATCAATGAATATTTGCAATATTTATATTTAATGAATTTCATCTGGTTCAGATCGACGGTTGAGGGAATTAGTTATACTTTTTTTGTTTCGAAACACATAAGATGTAAAACCTTAGGTAAACTAACTCTCCAACTTTCCCTAATTGGTCACCACCCGGTATTTGCCAATTTTCCTTGACTACACAAATTGTTTGCCGAAAGGTCAATAGGTTGCTTTTTTGGTCATTGATTGTCCAGTAATTTTTTCTTGCTTACCCCTCAAAAGCAGAAAGCAGTCTTTGTAAGCCCATGACTGTTGTGTCAAACAAGAGAAAGTCGTCAGCGTACGCAGCCCATGAGGGCCTCAAGTGCCCAAGCTTCGGAGAAGCCAACACTGCACTTTCAATCTCTTCTCCTATGTCTGAGATGTAAAGGGCAAAAAGGCCAAGGGCCAAAATACAGCCCTGCCTTAGGCCTTTTTGCCTGGTATCTTTTTCGTCAGGGCACCTGGGTTGTTCAGTCTAACCTGTACCTGAGTAGATTGGTGGAGTTGGATGATTCGTTTTAAGAGTCCCGAGGGAACAGCCCAATTGTATCATTTCCATGACAGTCGATGACAGCTTGCAAGATCAAAAGCGGCACTTTAGGGGCTGCATAGATTTCTTTTTAGCTGCCTTCCAGCACACAGACCTGGAGGCATCTAAGAAGGAAACCATTCAAAGATGTTGCGTGGCTCCTCCTAAAATTCACTTGCCATTTAAAAAAAAAAAAATGTCCTTGACTCAAGATGTTTTAGCTAAATTGTAGCAAAGATTTTACTGTCTGCGTCTATTATTGACATTGGGTGATAATTCTTAGTGTCGCTGTATACATATCGTTTGTAAATCGGGATTATGTAGTTAAATGCCATGTGGAAGTAAAGTGACCAATCATTTATGAAAGGGTGGCCTCCCGCCCATGCTAGTTGCCTTTGAAAAGTCTATTAGAGAGGTTATTGGGTCCCAGGGCTTTAGAATCACTTGCTTTCGCAGTTGTGCCATACACAGATTGGGGTGGAAATTCTATTGGGTGATTTTGTGTAATTTCCAGGTGCTTTACGTCCGAAAAAACAAAGTGGGATACTGGTTCCTCTGCATAAAGTTGTTCAAAGTGCGTAATCCACTGAAATTCAGACACAGCATTTGTTTGAGAAACCCTGGTTGATATTAGTCAGGTTCACGAGGTTCCAGAAGTTAGCAATTTTTTTAAATTTCCAAAAAAGACAACATGATCTCTGAGTCCTGTTGTCTAAGTCTGGCACCCTGGCAACTAGTCCAATGTGTATGCTTTGTTCGAATCAAGGCTACCATCGCCATTTCTTGGATTTTTGGAATGGCTTGTTTTTTAATAGCCCTAATGCTAGATCTGACTTCCTTCGTTTTTCTGCTAGTGCTGAATCAAATTCATGGTTTTTATTGCCACCAGAGTTCTTCAAACTAACTGGTCGGCCCTCCTTAAGAGGGTTAGCAATGTTTATATCTAAGGTGGATTCAATATTGTCACCTCTAAAACTTAGCATTTTGTGCTCTAAAGATGTTTCATGTAAGTAGGAAAGAGGTTTGTCATTTTACCTGTTAATCTCTCTGTTCCAAGTCAGTCTATTTCCTTTCAGGTTATTTGACAGAACTTCAGGATATAAAGTGGTTGGCACAGGCGCCTGATACAGAAAACAGGACGCCACATGGCAGATAATGGGGGGAAGAGGAGTTAGGGAGAGTTTGTGGACAGGGAAGAGGATTTTATGAACAACTGAAAAAGGGTATGGAACTCCTAAATTGGATGGGAACAGGGAAACACCAGGAAATAGCCCTATCCTATCTAACATGTAAGCACTTAGCAATGCTCTTGGCGCTATTGGTTTTGCCACAACTCGTGTACCCCCCTCCTAGCAGCACACCTTAATACGTGTACCCCCTGCAAGTTACCAGAAAACATATAAGCAAGCAATATGATGAGGACACACTGGATGATTTAGACAATACACATGGCCCTACGGGTGGCGAAAGCCTCACACAACATAAATGATACTTTCCCACTAGTTAACTGCACTAGATTCACAAACATCTCAATGTGACATATCATGTTTACGTTTTGTCCGTGGATCTTCGATTGCACAACAGAGTACTAGAATTATCCCAAATTACAAGGTAACAATATGCAGGATGTAAGGGTAACTTGACACCCACACACAAGCTTCAGTGACTGTGCCACACTTAACTTAGGTCTGGGAGCCCTCGGAACTCCCAGATAGTAAATGACCAGCAGTAATCACTCCCGCTACCCTTCATCAGACATAAATCAACATGCATTGCAAATTACTTGGCTTTGGTCTGGGGAGCCCCATGAGACTTCCCAGACGATGCGCGGAATACGATAAGACTGTCAGCAGCCTCGAGCCTTGCGGCTTCAGACAGCGTCCTTGTCCAGTTTCAGAGTTCGTGCTGACATTGCTCCTCTTCACACATGACCCGCCTGCCTCCAAACACCATCCAAAATAAGGTACACCTGCACCCTGCCGTTGCCTGCTTAAAAGCTGTACTTAATTAAAGACAGCTGGCAGGCCGCGCATGTGCAGAACTATCAGAAAGTCCCAGGAAGTCTATATCACCTTACGAGGCATATTTGAGCACACCACGCCGTTGCCAGCCCGATTCCTGACAAAAGCAGTGATCACTTAGAGAGGTTGGACTAACAAACAGATTACAACTTTTCTCAAAGAGATATGAATCTACAAATATGTAGTCTAGTGTGGACCTACAATTGCCTCTAGCCCATGTGGGATTACCTGAGATATCACCCCTTACTTCCCATCCACCTCACCCCATTTTTATTCTTCAACTGCTGATTTGCAAATTTCATCAATTCATCCAATTTCCCTTGCTCTGTATTTGGACATTGAGAATTTATGTCACCCAATTTATATTACCTTGCATCACTCCACGCAAGACGTGATCGTGTGTATTATGGAGTCAATAGAACTATGCCCCACATGCCAATAAATATTGACCAATAAAGGGGACCTTTCTTTCCCCCCTATAACCATATTAAACTCAGTGGCCAGAAAGCTGTTAGAAGTTTCAGTGATTTTAACATTTTGAATGCCACACCCTTGTTTAAACGCATCACACCACCAGACGGTCGACCCGGTTACCCTTTTTAGCAGTTAAAAAACTTGGAAACCATCTAAACTAGGAGGGGTGGTGAGCCAGTGTTCTTGAATGCAAACAATGTCATGGGAACGTACAAACTCATTCAGTTCCAAGTTAATAAAAAAAAGTACTGTACTATGTCCTCTCAAAATCCATGACCATACTTTAAAAGGAGAGGGGTGGCTTAAGCCTTTTTGAGGGTTTAATACAAGACTCAGTTGTTGAAAGGGCCCCAGCGAGCCAGGACAAGTCCCAATACAAAGATCCACCACCAGTAACACGTGAATGAGAATTATTTGCTGAGTTAGTAGAGAACTACCTGTTCTGAAATCTGACCTTAATTTCTTTCCCCCAGTTGGTAATTTTTGCTATACTTGATTCCAACGGTTCCTGGGCAATAACGGAAAAACCACGTCTGCACAGATTAGGTGAATACATCTGATCACATCTGCTACCAAGTTGGATCCAACGTATATAGTTGCAGCACTAGTGCGAGGTAACTTGTGGAATTCAACACGGTCATTGTCCTTGGAGCTTTTGATGGATACATTTGGAAGTTCAGAAAAGATGGCCAACATGGCAGACCTATTGAGAGCAATTAGGTAATTGTTCTTAAATATGTTGCCTATAATGAATGTATTATAACTCTCTGCATTGAGTGGGTAGTTTCAAGGGACTTAATGTTATTCCTACCTATTGTTCAAATGATCGATTCTCGGGATGAGGGTCTCTACCATGGGCCCCCCTCAATATATTGTAAACTTGAAGCCTTACATTAGAGTCAAAAGAACATTGTTTGGAGATGTGTAATGATAATTGAGACCGTAATTTGTCATGGATTAATGTTTCATTAGGGTCCAGGATAGTTAAGCTTTCAAACATAGAATGGCCTCCGAGGGAGTAGCAGCTGATCCCCACCCTAGCAACTATTTGTAACTTGTTGGTATTAGCTGAAAATGTCTGGAAAGAAGAAAAATGAACCTGTGGACAATCCCCTTTCGAAGAAGCCTAAACAGGTTGCTGAGGATCTTGAGGAAGACACTCCAAGCAGCGCTGACATTTTTAATTTGCTTAAGCAGGTAGCCAACAATATGATTGAGGTGAAAACAACTTTAAGTGACTTGTCTGGGGTAGTCAATGGTCTGGAAACATGCATGAAAGATGTTGAAGTGAGAACTGCTGGTTTGGAAAGGGAAGCCTCGGGTAGCTACAGAGCCTACCAAGAATTGCAGAAAGGGATGGCAGGGCTCCAACTGACAAACATGAACTTGGAAATTCAAACTAGAAATAACAACTTGCGCTTGATTGGCATTAAGGAGCAACCAGAGCCTAATTTATTCACTTTGGTTACCAATATCTTCAAAAAGTGTTTACCGGGAAGTGATGTGCAGCTGAAGGATTTGGATATGGTCTTCGGAGCTGGAAACCTAGAAACTGGAAAACCAAGGCAAATTATTGTGAAATTCGTGAAGACCAGCATGAAGGAAGACATTCTGCGTATTGCAAGGACATAGGTTTCTCTATTTTGGGATGGAGTCTCATTTAGCATTTATCCTGATTTTCCGAGGGAAGTGGTCCTTAAAAGAAAAGCATTTTGGGAGGCAAAATGCATGGCTAAGGAACGCAGACTTAAAACTTCATTGCTGAAGCCAGCTGTTTTAAAACTTTTTCTGCCGGAAGAAGTGAAACTTACAGAGGCTCCTGAACAGGCATGTGCCTGGCTTAGAAATTACCCTTGCCTGACTTCACAAGCAACAAAAACACGATTTTCACCAGTACTGTAGTACTATGTTTTTATTGTCTATTTTAACGTTATTATTATTATTGATATGTTTGGGTCACTGTTACTTCGTTTTCATTAATATTTGTTAATCTCTATTAGTATTTCTCAATATTACTTGTTGTTGCTTGAAAATTCAATTTGTTGTAGTTGAACAGCTATTGCGCGCGAGTTGTTTTCTTCTAGTCACGGTGTACGAGGCGTGTTAGAGTAAGAGACCTGAAATGGGATATGTCATTACGTTGTGTAACATTGCAATACGGCGTAGTGATGGCGTGCTTTTGGATTATCCGGGTTTGTCACTGCACTTGTGTGGGTATGCCCGGATACTCATTTGGCTGCTTGGTAGGTTCTATGCTTGTTTCTTTCTCGCATTTCCCTGGCCTCTACCCCCCGTAACCCATTTCTACCTGGTTTGTGATCACGGTGCCCAGACGCCTTTTGACAGGTCTTGTCTGTCACCCTCCCTTGTTCTTGCATGACCCAGACCCTATAACCCCTCCATGCCAGCTATCATACTCTGTGACGTGGCTCCTCCCGTGTAGCTGTACCATGCCCACTGCTCTCTTACTGCATACTTAATATATATTTTCTTGATTACCAGTTATTGCCAAGTGTTTGTAATTTGTAAGCCTGACGTTCAGCAGGAGAATGCCTGGATCGCACATAGTACGACACCGTCCAGCATGGGAAAACATGGTGCTGTGATTCCATGTTTGCTAGTTGCAAAGCACGGGGGCCAGTATATCAAAATACAAAATAGAAGGAGGTGCACAGCTTATAGTTAATAATTACTTGAATATTAGAAAAATTCTTGACAATGTGTTTTAAAATGGGTTTGACGCTCTTGAGGCACAGAAATGGTATGTCTATGTATATAACGTTTTTCCTCTTGGTAGATCTTAATGCTTGTCCTTGAGCCCGGATTGGGACCAATTGAATCGCTAAATGCATGTTTTTTGTTTCACCCCATGTTTTCCTCACTCCACGCTGTGCATTTTGCGGTTTCCTGTGATGACGCCCAATGGGCAACGGATTGGTCACTGGTTGTGGGCATTATTTTGTGTGCTAAGGTGACTTAACAATGTCCAGGTTTATTGTAGAGAGTGGGTATGTTATAGCTTGTAGGTGCAATGGATGCTTATGATGAGAGATAAAGAATGGAGACAATTTATGCTATGCTTCCAATTAATATGGTTGCTCTATAACTGTGTGGATAGAATTATTGGATTCTTGAATTGTGTTCCTGCAACGGGTAGGGGTTTTATGCAGTTTTGCACCATATGTTCATTGGTGGGAGGTGGATGGGCTTTTTAGAGAATTTATGTGTTCATGGGTGTTACTATTTG
Source organism: Ambystoma mexicanum (assembly GCF_040938575.1). Taxonomy (NCBI): domain Eukaryota; kingdom Metazoa; phylum Chordata; class Amphibia; order Caudata; family Ambystomatidae; genus Ambystoma; species Ambystoma mexicanum. The sequence continues at coordinate 1,535,335,278 of NC_090931.1, forward strand.
GAAACTGCCATAGGCAATGCAAGTATATCTGATGATCCTTATTACAGAATAGGTGGATGATCTCACATGCTTGTCTAGGATGCAGTATATATGTGCAACTGAGTAGGTACACCCAAGATCTTAAGAGTTTGTTTCTGGGCAAACATATTAGCTTTTCTTCCTGGAACTTTGGCTTGAGGGACCAAAATGGTATTTCAGGAGGAATTAGTGTCCAAGATTGGTGATCCAGGTTCTTTGTTTATGAATGTGAATAGGTTGGCCTTGTTACATATGGACGTTGTAGAGTTATGTTTTGGGGTATGCATTGTAAGTAAATTTAGGGTGGGGATGGGAGATTTGGGATTGGTGTCTTATTGAAAGTTTAGTGTTTTTTATGACATTACACTTGCTTGTTGCCTTGCCGCTGCATCTGTACAGTGAGCCATCTACTTGTAACTGTTGCTGGTATATCCTAGTGGTCTAATGCCCTATTGGGGCATGTGCTCTATCTTCTATCTTTTCTTTCTTCTGTTCTTTCTCCCTATCATATTCTTTGACTGTGATTGCATACGTTAAATATTGAATCAAAATAAGAACTGTACCATGGGCACTAAAATTGTGAACCATCTAAATATCATCTCATGGAATGTTAACTGACTCAATAATGTGGTGAAAAGGACTGAAATATTGTCTCATCTACGTTCAAACTCATGCAATATTGCTTTCCTCCAAGAGACGCATTTGGAAGATCCTGAGGCTGAAAAATTGAAGAGAGGATGGGTAGGGGATACTTTCTTTTCTAATCACTCATCCAGCAAAAGAGGCGTTTCAATACTTATTAAAAAAAATCTGCCTTTATCAGTCATTACAAGTAGAGGAGATAAAGTTATTTGTGTATTGGTAAGAATTCAAGGTGTGGACATTCTCCTATGCAATATATATGCACCAAATTTAGATGATCCCATTTTCTTCCACGAGGTGGCTCAGTTTCTTACAAGTTTCAACATGGACTCAATTGTAATAGGAGGTGATTTCAATCAGTCATTACAAGTAGAGGAGATAAAGAGGAAAGAGTTATTTGTGTATTGGTAAGAATTCAAGGTGTGGACATTCTCCTATGCAATATATATGCACCAAATTTAGATGATCCCATTTTCTTCCACGAGGTGGCTCAGTTTCTTACAAGTTTCAACATGGACTCAATTGTAATAGGAGGTGATTTCAATCAGGTGATGGACTCAGCGTTGGACCGATCAAATGGGGATTGTACCAGAACTTCAAATAAATGTAAACGATCCTTGGAGAGTTTAATAAGGGAGTTCAACCTGGCTGACATCTGGAGACTGGAGCACCCGTCAGACAGGGATTATAGCTTCCATTCTCAGCGTCATGATAAATATTCTCGGATTTCTTCTTGACCTCTGGACGGGTGACTTCAAGTTGCTATGATACAGCTATTGGGCTCATTGCCCTGTCGGATCACGCACCTGTGTCTTTGCGATTGCCTTTGCAGCACCCTCTGGTAAAATCCTCAAGGTGGAGAATGAACTCTAATATTCTAAAGAATGACCAGATCAAGAAGGAGGTGGTGGAGGAAATTGATAGCTTCATCCAAATAAATAAAACTGCCGATGTCCAAATCTCGACAGTCTGGGAGGCACTGAAATGCTTTGTTCGTGGAGTGCTGATTTCTAAAACTGGATAAGGGAGACAGTTGAGAACAAAAGAAATCCAGAGAGACTCTTCTGAAGCAAAGGGTCTTGATATTCCATTTGCAGCGATCAAAGATGAAATAACGAAATCTACATTGAGAAAAGCTAAATATGAACTGAACAAACTAATTTCCAGCCAGGTTGAATATGCCCCATTTATGCAAAAGATTAATTACTTTGAGAATGGTGAGAAAGCAGGGAAATTACTTGCCCATAGGCTGAAGGTAGCTGAAAGCGATCGCTTTATTACCGCAATCGGAGATTTGAAGAACACATTAGAGACGCAGCAAAAAGGTATTAACAATTTATTCCGTGGCTTCTATGAGAAACTCTGAATTAGCCCGTGAGAAGGTTGAAATGGAGAATTTCCCTGACTCGCACGTTTTCTCTCGTCTGACAACTGATGAAGCGGCAAGCCTTGAGGGAAAGGTGGAAGTGGATGATATTCAGCACGGGATTTCGAAGTTGACTGTAGGTAAAACGCCTGGCATTGATGGACTACCTAATGAACTCTATAAAGCACCCCCTGATTCTACACTACAGCTTTTGTGTGAAGTTTTTAATGATGCTTTTGAGTCTGGTTCACTACCAGATACAATGAGACATGCATTAATTACGGTATTGAAAAAAAAGGATAGATCTGCTACCAGGTGCCAAAATTATCGGCCGATCAGTCTGATAAACTGCGACTGCAAAATATTTGCTAAAATCCTGGCTGTTCGACTGGAAAAGGTCATTCCATCTCTGATACATGAAAACCAAGTAGGTTTTGTCTCTGGCAGAGCGGTGGCGGACAACATTAGAGACACCTGCTGTTGACCATTGAGAAGGAACGCAATCAGCCTATTGCCACTGGGGTCATCTCACTAGACGCTGAAAAGGCATTTGATCGTGTGTAGTGGGAATTTTTGTTCACGTGCCTGGGAAAAATGAACTTTGGGAAAGATTTCCAATGCTGGGTTAAGCTGTTGTACAACAACCCTTCTGCAAGTGTGCTGACGAATGGACTTGATTTCTGATACTTTTGAACTTCATCTTGGTACAAGGCAGGGCTGCCCGCTCTCGCCTCTCCTGTTCATTTTGTCTTTGGAGCCACTTGCAGTAAGCTTATGGGTGGATATAAACCTTCAACCTATAATTGGAAATGGCTGGAATAACTTGGTTTGGTTATATGCAGACGATTTAATGATCGCCCTTCAGGACCCTGCTATTGGTATTTCTTACTTGATGCAAGATATTCATTCTTTTTCCATGATATCAGGATATAAGATTAATTGGAGTAAATCCGAGATCCTACCGATCAATGATTTGTGTCAACGGCATGCAACTGCTCAATTTCTATTTAGATGGTGTGCTGAAAAGTTGAAATATCTTGGCATATGTATTGGAGCAGATATAGTGAAGTTACCAACCATACATTTTGTATGGATCCTCCCGAATCTCAAATCAGATTTGGAAAGGTGGAATCTTTTGAAGTTGTCAACCTGGGGCAGAATCAACTGCATGAAAATGAACCTGGCACCTCGGATAAATTACATCTTAAGCATGCTCCCTATTAAGATACCAGGAAACATTTTCAAAGAGGTCAATAGAAGTATGCAGAACTTTATTTGGAATGGGAAACCTCCAAGGTTCACAATTTGGAAACTTCAACTCCCATTAAAATTGTGGGGAATGAACTTGCCTAACTTCCTAGACTACCATTTATCATTCTCCACTCGCCACTTGTGCAGAATTGTTGACTCTGACAATGAACAGTCTGAACAATCTGATTTCTTATCATGGGAGTGTGGTGCGGTTTCCCAGGTAGACCACAAAGCCCTGCTAACTACTAAGAGGTGTAAATCAAAAAACATCAGCGCACTCACTTCGTTCTTGCAAGACTGCTGGTGTGAGCTCTCGAGTCGTATGAGTGCTGATCCCTATTTGCACCCAGATGCCTCCATATGGAATAACCCAGCTTTGAAATACCAGGGTAAGACCCTCTTTTGGGCAGAATGGTTTGTGGCTGGTATAAAATACTTTAAAGATTTGTTTGAAGAAGGCATTTGGATACCATACACTCAGCTTGGCCAGATATACGACCTGACAGAATGCTCGTTTGCTGAATATAGGAAATTAAACCTTATTATTTCAGCTTGTGTTGAGGTGCCGCTATTGACTATTCAGAGTACCGCCTGGGCAGCTCTAGCTATGTGCTCGAGTGCATCACACCCTGCTTCTACCATGTATGGAATCATAAAAGCTAATTGAAAAGGAGATCCGAGATTACCAGCAATTTGGGCAGAGGAATTAGGGGAGGATGTGGGCTTTAGATGTTGGCAGAGGTGCTGTGAGAACACTCGTCTGGTGAGTTTGGATTGGGACCTCAGAGCTTCTCAAATGAAATGACTATTTAGGGCCTATTGGACACAAGAGAAGCTATTCAGAAGCCAGCTTTTGGACAAGAATCTCTGCTGGAAGTGTAAGTGCTCTAGATGTTCCCTCAGTCACTTGATTTGGTCTTGTCCCAAAACAATGCAGTCTGGGAAACGGTTTGTGAAAGATTGAGTTTAGTCTTAAACATTGCGATTCCTATGAATGCTTCTTTATTAATTCTGGGCGATATTTCTTTGCTGGATGAAATTGACTTTGGTAAGAAAATCTGGTTACTGCGCGCATGCATGGTTGCTAAAAAAATGCATATTGAGGTCCTGGAAATCAAGTTATTCTTTTAATATTGATGATTGGGTGGAGGAGCTTCTTACTGTTTCAAAGTATGAAAAAGCCATTTACAAACACACAGATGAAATTGACAAATTTTGGGATATTTGGAGCTGTTTTCTTGATGTCTATAGATGAATTGGAACTTTGATTCGGGAACAATACATCCCTAACTTTGATTATTACTGTTATGTACAATTACCTTTCGTTTTATGAAATGGTTTTATAATATTTGTGTGTCTGTTGCATAGCTTATTGAAAAATTAAATTTCCAGTCCTTGGCTCCAGTGTTTTCTTTCTTTTTCCTTTCTTCCTTTTCTTTTCTCCCCTTCATTCACCTCTATTCTTTTTCTTATATATGATATTTAGAACTGGTTTATGATGAATTGTTTACTATGTTTTGACTTTGGTTGACTATGTGCGTGTTTAATGGATTACTGCTATTTTTTGTTCTTGTTATTTTGAAAAATAAAAAAATTCAACCCAAAGAAAAACAACATAGCTGGACTTTCTTTTATCTGAAGAGCTATGTTGTCCAAAGGTCCTTCTCTTCGTAGGTTTGGCTGATCCCTCAAATTTGAGACTCTCAGCGTGACTGGCGTCCAAACCTTTTCCGTCATAAAGGCTCTCACGCGGATGGAATTGGGCAGAATGTGGTTTGGAAGTGGATGGATGGTTTCAATTCACTGTCATTTGAATTAAAAGATCTCCATTCGACAATGGTATGAAATGTCTTTGGAGATGTGGGATGCTGTTCAGATGAAATCGACTCAAGTTATCACTTGAAACTGGAACTGCTTGGACAAAGTCAGAGACATAGTTTCCAGCACCTTCTGTGGTTTCACATATTGTGGAAACTGAGCTAATATCTTTAAGACCCACTTGATTTGTGGCATTAGACAGCAGGGGATTGATCAAAACTCTGTGTGTAGCATATCTGTGAAACATCCGGTAAGTGCACATCTCGCGTTTTTTGCTACAATAATCAGGGTCCTGTTGTGAATGGGCTGTATACTTGTGTTTGCCCATGTCTTTTTAATGTAAGTTGATGATAATAGCTAAAGTGTCTCACTCTGGCCGATCCAGAAGAAACAAAGTCGGGTAGTTTGTTCCTATTTGACCCAGTGTCCCATTTAACAGTGGGGAGGTGACCATCTTGTTTGCTGCAACCAGCTAAAAATGCTGTAGGCTCACACTGAACCTCGACCAATAAAAGGACATTTCTAATGTGGGCAGTGTCTGGCCTACAACTTTATCAAGACAAAGAAGACTTTTGAGTATACAAAATCTTTTGGGAACTCGAGGAGCATACCAATTGCAACAGTAAACAAGTAATTACGTCATTGAATGTCCGTGCGGACTATTGTATGTCGGCAAAACCATCAGAGCTGTCAAAACAAGGATCTCGGAACATCGATCTTGTATTAAAAACAAAGTGCCCGATAAGCGACTTGTCGAACATTACAACAGAAAGCAACAACACGAACATGGACTTGAACTGGTTCGTTCTGCAGAAGTTATCCGCACAAAGAAGAGGTGGTGACATCGACAAAGCGCTGACCCAAATCGAACAAAAATGGGTACACAGGGTCAACACTGTAAAAGAAGGACTCAGTGTGACAATTGAATGGAAAGACTTCCTAGTGAGCTAACAGGCGGTAGAGTTTGGGGTGGGGGAGGGGTAAACCCTTAGGTTGTTGTAGCTAATCCTTAGTGTCAGATTTTTGAAACCCCAGAATGGAGATACACAATTCAGTTTGCAGTTATACTACCACCATTAAATGATGCCCAGTGGCGCTAAATGTATTAGTAGAAGTGAACATGCAATGATATTGTACATGACTTGCACACACATGCATTTTCACCTCTCTATTTGTTTCAGAAATGATACAGAAAGTTCACAAATACTATGTTTCCCAAATTCTGTTTGGTCATTGACATCTGTCATGTAGTGTCGCAATATGTTCCCACGTGTCTTGTACTTACGTTTCGAGATTATGTGTTTCAAACCATATTTTACAAACTCTGTTCCTTAGTGTGGAGCTTTCGCAATCATTACTAGGAAGGGCCCACACTGCACATGTGGTGTACGAGGTTGAAATTGTTGGTCGAGCGGCTCTGTTCGCTAACAATTGAGGCTTCTCTGTATACATTTTTGTATGTAACCTTGCAGTGTCCAATGTAAAGATCTCGCCATGGGGGCATTTAAAACACGTTGGACTCACGCTGCGTGACCCCACAAAAATGATCATGTTACACCAGGCCAAAATGTTATAAATAAAAATTAAAGGCTGCATCCCTCATCCTATGTGAGTGCCACAAGGTGAGGAGGCATATGCTTTGATCTCCAGCACTCCATCACATCTCCAATGGAAGGGAGGCTCATTACTATTTAATGAGACAGTCAGTGTATTCTGACATTGTGGCAAACGAGATTGGCCACAATTCTTCTATGACTTGTGAATCTCGAGTACACCAGAGACAGCAGCCGCGCTCAGCAGGAGCGTCCAGTTACCATGACGCAATCCGCCCCTTGCGATGAGTGGGATTTTGATTTTTACAATCAGGAAGTCACGGTGCTGCCCCAGGCGGTTACAACCTCATTTAAAAACATGACTGTAGAGACATCGCGAGAGCCCGCGCTCACGCGAGATCTCGCGGCAGGCTCAAGCTCCGCCCCTGCGCGCTTCGAGCAAATTAAGGGACGAACGGAGGACGCGATAAGGAGCGTCCTGCTTAGCCCTCCTGCTACGGGGCCCGCTCCTTACAGATCTTGGACAGAGACTCTGTCATACATTCTCCCAGCCACCTTAGGCCAGTTGGCCCTTAGCATTAAGGCACACACGTTGTGTGCACGCTGCATAAAGCTTGCGAGTTAATAAATACAACGTCACAAGATCAGAGGCTCCTGCCTTCGTTGAAAGCATTATACTACATACATTGGCGAAGAAGGTGGGATCACCACCAGGACCCACAGAGGAACATGCAAGGAGCAACGCCACCGCCACCATTTCTCCAAACTCCAGGTAGGCCTGCCATTCCATGGCCACAATGGCAGCCCCTATTCACGACATATGTGGAGGCCCTAGGTGGGGCGGGGTTTTCAGCGGCGAGGCGCAGGGCCATGCTACTAAATGCCCTGGGAGTGGAAGGACAGAGAATATTCGAGAGTCTCACCCCGATACCGGTGGCTGGCGACAATGACGATGTTTTCAAGGAGGCTGTCAGGAGAATCATAAAAAGGTTTGCCAGTAAAGAGAACACAGTGCTCCACCGAATACGCTTTTACACACGAAGGCAAGAAATATCTGAACCAGTTGACGATTACGTCACCAAGCTGAGGGAATTAGCGGCGCTGTGTAATTTTGGCAACAACGCAGAGAGTCTCATATGTGACATGTTGGTCGTCCATACTAACAGCCGGAATGTCCAAGATAAGTTTATTGTCGAAAAGGAACTGCAGTTGGAGAAAGCGATTGAGATCGCCAGGGCAGTCGAGGAAACGGCGGGAAGACGTAAGGAGCTTACTGGGGCCCAGAGTTCTGCAGAAATACAAGCAGTGGGTTTCCATGCAAGAAAAGAGAGGCTGGCTGCTGACACGAAAGAAGGGAGAGGGAACAGAAAAGAACCCCTAAAGTGTCACAGGTGCACCAGCACGAAACACCTGGCGTTTGACAGGGAGTGCCCAGCCAGAGACAAGGAGTGCTCCATTTGCAAACGCATTGGCCATTTCTCCATTGTGTGTCGGTGGAGGAACAAGAAAGTCTCCAGCCTCAATGCAGATCGCAATACGGAGAAAGAGTCATCCTCAGAAGATGAAGGTAGACCCACTGTCATCATGGTTAACAGCACAAGAGCGAGGAGAGAGAAGCCTCATTGCGTGATCAAGATTGATGGCATGGAAACTAAGGTCATGGCAGATTCAGGGTCCGATCTAACGATCATTCCCCTTCGCACGTATAAGGACATGGTGGGGAAGGAAAAGGTGCAAGTGCTAATAACGAAGCACAAACCCACGGTGTTTGGAGGGGCGTCAGTCGAACTGCTAGGATATATCAAAGCCAAAGTTGAATTCAAAGGAAGGGAAACCACGACCAGGGTCTATTTCAGTCACGAAGGCCCAGCAGTGCTAGGGTGGGACGACCAAGACAAGCTGAAAATCAGACTGGATCCCAGCACCGAAGAACAAGTCCTGTCGGTCAGGGTGACGGGAGGACCTGTTGTCAAAAGCGACTACCCAACACTTTTCTCCGAGGAGCCGGGGCACATCAAGGGTTTTCTGCACAAAATAATACTCAAAAGGAATGCGGTCCCGGTAAAGCACCGAGTGAGGCCAGTACCAGCCACGGCAAGGGACATCCTTGGAAGTCAGTTGGAAAAGATGAAAATGGAGGGCGTCATAGAAGAAATCGAAGCATCTGAATGGCTGAGCCCTGTCGTGCTCATAAAGAAACCCCAATCACAGGAACGCAGGGTATGCATAGACCTACGCAGCTTAAACTTGGAAGTCATCACAGATAACTAACCCCCTTCCAAGCATAAATGAACTCATTCTGTTAATGAAAGAAGCCAGGATATTTTCAAAACTGGACATGAGGAATGCATATCACCAAATACAGCTACATGACGAATCGAAACCCCTCACGGCATTCATCACTCCATTTGGCACATACCAATTTACCAAAATGCCATTCGGGTTGTCATCAGCAGCGTCGGCGTTCCAACGCATGATGGATGTCTTGCTGAAGAAAGTTAAAAACGTGGTGTACTTCCAGGATGACATCCTCATGTATGCGGAGGATGAACAAACGCACAACGCCACGTTAAGACTTGTCCTAAACAAGCTACAAGAAGCAGGGGTGCGGTTACGCTATGAGAAATGCCTGTTCAGAGTGAAAGAAGTTGAATACTTAGGATATAAGATTTCAGAAAAAGGGATCAGTCTCAAACAGAATCTCATGCAAGCAATCATTAAAGCACCGGAACCAATCAGCAAAGAGGAAGTAAGGTCATTTCTGGGGCTGGCTGAGTACTATGCGAAGTTCATACCGAAGTTTTCCGAAACCACGGCACCCCTTCGCAATGTACTCAAAAAGGGCTCGGAATTTGTATGGCAAGCTCCCCAAAAGACAGCGATGGTGAAGATAAAACAGCATATCATAGATGCACCATGCCTTCAACCGTTTAATCCGGCGTGGGTAACAGTCGTCACCACCGACGCCAGTGCTTACGGACTGGGAGCAGTGCTAACATAAAAGAAAGGCGACACTGAACACGTTGTGGCCTTTGCATCGAAGGCATTATCGGAGGCGGAACTGAACTATTCCACCATTGAAAAAGAAATGTTGGCCTGCGCATGGGCGGTGGAACATTTCAGGACCTATGTACGGGGCACCAAATTCAAGTTGGTGACTGATCATAAGCCCCTTATCCATATGCTTAGCCCGGGAGGCACAAAAGTATCCACGCCCAGATTGGCACGCATTGCAGCCAAGCTGCAAGAGTACACGTTTGAGATCCAGCACATCTCAGGCTGGACAAATTCACAAGCCGACTGCATGTCGAGACTGCCGGAGGGTAAGGATAAAGCCACCGCGTTCCTCCACGGAGAATGCATAGTTGCATCCATTATGGACTTGAGAGCGCCAGATTACCTGGAACTCAGTGAGAGACACTGGGAAGCGGAAGATGGGAGAGACCCCACCATGGCCATGATCCGCAAATGGACCAAGGAAGGCTGGCCAAGTGAAAAGGCGTTACCCGAGGGCATGAGACCCTACTGGAAGGTGTCGGACGAACTATCAGAAACGGAGGGGATAATCATGAAGTCAGACCAGATTATTCCTCCCACAGGAATGAGAAGAATCATCCTGGGTAGAGCCCACGCGGGCCATTTGGGGAACACCATGACCCGTCGCAGAGTGAGAGAAGCCTACTGGTGGCCATCCATGGACCAAGAAATTCGATCCATGATAGAACGTTGCCCTGAATGCCTCAACAGCGACAAGAGACTCCAGGTCCGCCAAGCACCCCTAATACCCACAGAAATTCCAGAAGCTGTGTGGTCAAAGGTCGGCATTGACTTCATAGGGCCTTTGGAAGCAATGGCACCCGAACACCGGTACGGCATTGTACTGGTCGATTACCTATCCAAGTGGGTGGAGGCCGCGTTCGTCCCGAACATAACCACGGCAACCGTTATAGAAGTACTTACAGAAATTTTTCAGAGGGAAGGCCTCCCCAAGGAGGTAGTCACAGACGACGGGGTGCAACTAGTCTCAAAAGACATGGAGGAATTCTTAAAAAGGAATCACATAAAACAAAAGAAAGTGGCCCTGTATCACCCCCAAGCAAATGGGCTTGTTGAGAGGGCCAACAGGTTCATAAAAGGTGCCATCCAATTGGCAACAGCTTCGGGCATGGACCCGCTCAAAACCACCAAGGAGGCCATAGCAGCCCACAGACTCACACCAAATGGGATCACCCAAATATCCCCGTTCAAAATGTTGAGAGGGAGGAGTGCGGCATCCACGCTGATCCCACCATGGTTGTCGAAAATACGAGAAGATGAAGCGGTGGACATGGCAGAAGTAGTCTGGAGAATCGAAAGCGATAAGGCACGCATGAAATCATGGAGTGATCGGAGAAGAAGAACCAAGCAGACGTCAGACATCGGAAAGGGAGACTTGGTAAAAATCCAGTTACTGAAGAAAGATCAAAGCAGAGGGTCTCGGTTTAGCCAACCCATCAAAGTGATTCACAAAGGAGCAAACCACATCCGCACGGAAGATGGGCGAGCGTGGAATCTTGAAAGAGTGGCACTATACCAGAAGAATCGAGAAAGAGCGAAGACCCCGGAGAGATCACAAACGGAAACCGAAAGAGACTATGGAGCAGGCGAAGAAAGAGAACCAGAAAGAGACGACAGAGAGAGGGTTGAAACCGAGGTTGAACCGGAAGCACTGGGTGCAGATCCCGATCAGGAGCAACAAGAGAATTGCACCCAAACTGATGATCGTCCCAGAAGGGAACACAGAAGACCGGTGAGATATAATGACTATGTTTTACAATGAGTTCGGTGTGTGTTGAAAAAGGGAGATGTGTAGAGACATCGCGAGAGCCCGCGCTCTCGTGAGATCTCGCGGCAGGCTCAAGCTCCGCCCCTGCGCGCTTCGCGCGCATTACGGGACGAACGGAGGACGCGATAAGGAGCGTCCTGCTTAGCCCTCCTGCTACGGGGCCCGCTCCTTACAGATCTTGGACAGAGACTCTGTCATACATTCTCCCAGCCACCTTAGGCCCGTTGGCCCTTAGCATTAAGGCACACACGTTGTGTGCACGCTGCATAAAGCTTGCGAGTTAATAAATACAACGTCACAAGATCAGAGGCTCCTGTCTTCATTGAAAGCATTATACTACAATGACGCTGCTCAAAGTATATGACACTGTCTGGGCACCATTAGGGTGACCACGTCGGGTTGCTATGGCAACCGACGGACACATGGAAACCTTTATCACAGTTATTAAAATATACCAACTAAACATGTCTAAATTGATTTATTTTGATGTTCGTGCCCCCCCAAGTAACAGCAACCACACGCTGCCCCTTGTTAATAGCGGGGTGTGGGCTGTGCGTTACCGACGGCAGCAACCTGTAAGTCACGGTGCTACCCTAGGTGAACAGAACTTTATTTTAGAAATATTATGCAGTTTAAATTATTACACACTATTTAGGCACTATTAGGGTGACCATGTCAGGTTACCATGGCAACCAGCTTATACAAAACGTTTTTTTGACACCATTATTCATCACCTATCAAACGCTTACACCTAAAGTCATTCATTTTGTTCTACGTGCCCCCTAAGACGCACGGACTGCTTTTGTGGCGGCATCTTTCCATACACAGCCATGTCGGGAGTAGACAACATGGCTGCCGCTACTCATAGCAGCGGTGGCCATGACAACCCCACACAGCATTCCTTAGCAGGCAGCCAGAGGCCCTGCAGCGCTGCATCCACGAGACACGCATCCATATTTGGGACTATAACTAGGTAAGGAATCATACCAGAATTCACTGACACTGGTGTTTTAGACCACGATTGGGCAACCGTAGTTACATCACCACGCCCCCGACATGACACCTAACAACATGTCACCATTAGGACGCATCTGGACTCACTCACACGGGTGAATTGGAGCACGATCGGGCAATCGTACCGATATCCATCTGGTCCCCTGCATGACACTCAATTGGAGACTAGTTATATGACAGTCTGTCACCATCAAACAGGGGTGCCCTCTATTTTTGACCGCCGGCGTGGGGAGCACCCTACAACAATGTAGAAAGCCATCAAGAGGTCACTAATGGAGGCATGTCTCTTTCTCCAGGCGAGTTGTATGCCTTGTGATTCAACCTCTACCGATTACAGAGGTTCGGATATCTAGGATCTGTCCTCCACAGAGCCCTCAACACCAGAGGGAGGGTAAGAATGAAGATTCCCCCTGCTAATAGCGCAGGGACCTCTTGATTCTATTAAAGACAAGGAGGTGAGCATTTAAGCTTCATCTTCTCTTTATTCTACTCCCAGCAGTTTCAACAAATAATGTACATTTTAACTTTTTTCTTATAAAATAACACATTTTTTTTACAAAAACTTCAAGTCCCATCATTCCTTGTAGTCCTTTTAGTCTCTTAGACATGTGACCTAGTCCTTCCTCTTCCTCTGTTCCTCCTCTTCTTTGAGTGCTTCAAACTGCAATCTTCTCTCCACTGAATATTTTGTATTTGTGTTTATTTATTTGTATTGCGCAGCCTGCCCACGGGCATCAGGGCGCATGTTTAGAAAGGTTACAAGTGAATGTTACAGCAGGCAGTTAGAGGTTACATTTATATAAACATATATATAGTTATGTACAAACATATATAATTATGAACAACATTTACAAGGGTAATAAGCAAATCAGTTGTATACACGGTAGCCAGGAAGGTGCAAACTGTGATACATAGGTCAGTCAGCCATGGCGTCTTGCTCGTGGAGCCAGTGTTTTACTTTACTTTTGAAGGAATGGAGGGCGGGGACATTCCTGAGTTCATTGGGTAAGGAATTCCAAAGCTTCGCTGCAAGGACTGGGAAGCTCGAGCCTCTGGCACTTTGAAGCTTGAAACTAGGGATGATGAGAGTGTGCGCTTGTGCAGATCTTAGTGGTCTGGAAGCTGTGTGTTGGGCAAAGCGTGTAGATAGGTAAGCCGGGGCAGCGTTATTCTGTGCTTTGTGACTAAGAACAAGTGTTTTGAGGGCGATACGCAGTGCAATGGGAAGCCAGTGTAGGTTGCGTCTGATGGAGGAGATGTGGGCACGCCTGGCTATGTTGAGAGCGGCCCTGATGGCGTTATTCTGGGTTACCTGTAGTTTATTAATGTTTCTTTGGCTAGTTCCGAGGTAAAGGGCATTGCAGTAGTCGATTTTGGATAGGATGAGGGTTCTGGCGAGAATAAGGCAGTTGTCAGTTGTTAAAAAGGGACGGCAGGCTGTGATCAATTTACACGTATACGCGGATGCTGAGACAACTGAGTTGGTTTGTCTGTTGAGTGAGAGGGTGGAATCTAGGTAAATACCGAGAGTTTTGGTGACATTAGTAACCTTGATAATGTTGCCATCAATGTTAAAGGTCTCATATTTACTGTCGAGTTTTGCGAGTTTGGGCTGGGAACCTAGGATGAGTAGCTCTGTTTTCTCATCGTTTAGGCAAAGCCTGTGGTGGGCCATCCACGCTTGGATGGCAGAGTAGACTGCATTAATCGCTTTAGTGTCCATTACATAATCCCCAGTGATAGGGATGAGTATCTGGGTGTCGTCCGAATAATTAGTGTAGGAGACACCCAGATAGTCAAGAATATCAAAGAGAGGTTTTGTAAATACGTTGTATAACGTAGGTGATACACATGAGCCTTGCGGGACTCCGCAGGGGACGTGCACTGGGTCAGCAGCGGCGAGTGGTGAGAAGACCCTCATGGACCTATTTGCAAGGAATAGCCAACCGGGCCAACTTCTATTCTGCTTTATGCCGGATCGGTCTTTTGCATTTGAACTTGCGAATTCGCTCCGAGCAACTTGTTCATCTCTCTAATGATTTGAGCTGTTCTTTTGCTCATCTCCTAGTGTCAGAAATAACAATAGCAACATGTTAGGGCGGGGAATACACACCCTATTCTGGAAGGAAAGTCATGTCAGTCATATGCAATACATCACTTTCATCAGTTTATTATTGCTTCATATACTTTGTGTATCTGGGTCGGGAATTTAATGCTCGCCTCCTTGTCTTTAATAGAATCAAGAGCTCCCTGCACTATTAGCTCCAGCTGAAAAACCTCTCGTTCTGTGCGTTCAGTCTGGAAGCAAACAGATCTGTATGCACTGGGCCCCAACGTTCTTCCAGCTGCCGGAATATCTCTCGGTCCAGCATCCAGTCGCTGGAGTCTGAGAGGTACCTGGAGTTCCAGTCCGCTATCACATTTAGCGAACCTGGTAAGTATTCAGCTACTACTGAGATCCCTGATTCTAGGCAGGAGTGCCAAAAGTCCTTGGCTGTTTCCGCTAACAACTTGGATCTCGTCCCTCCTAAGCGATTGATGTATTTGGCTGCTGAACTGTTGTCCATTTTCAGCACAATACAAGAATTCACTTTTCCTTTCCTAAAAGCCTTGATCGCAAAGGATCCGGCTAACCGTTCCAGACAGTTTATGTGTAACTGGAGTTCTTTTGCGCTCCACCTCCCTCCTGTCTGGAAGTCTCCGCATCGGGCTCCCCAGCTTGCTCTGCTGGCGTCCGTTTCTATTATCAAATCTGGGCGGTCGCTGAAGATGGCTCTCCCATTCCAAGCTTCCATGTTTGCTAACCACTACTCCAGCTCTGTTCTGGATTCCTGATCTAAGTGTACTAGCTGGTGGTAATGTAGACCTTGCTCAAGGTGTCCTATCTTCAGCCTTTGCAGGGCTCGGTAGTGTAGTGGCCCTGGAAATATCGCTTGTATCGAGGCTGCTAGTAAGCCTACTACTAGCGCTATTGTGTGGAGCGAGATTACTGCTTTGCTGAGACATGTTCTTATGACCCTTTTTATGTCTCTGATCTTTCTGCTTGGGAGTTCTAAGGTTGCCGTCCTGGTGTCTACAATAAATCCTAGAAATTCTAGCCTCCTCGTTGGTTTTGTCTCTTACTTCTCCCGGTTCACTAGAAGGTCAAGGGCTTCACCACCCAGTCAGTCTGGTAGAGGAGTGTGTCTCTGCTGTTGGCCATCAGCAGGATGTCGTCCAGATATATAATCATTCTTATCCCTTTCTCCCTGATCGCTGCTGCTACTGGATTCATGATCTTCGTGGATGCCCAAGGTGCTGATGCCAGTCCAAACGGCATCGTCGCAAATTGCCATAATTGCCCGTCCCAGTCGAATGCTAGAAAGGGACAGAAATCTCTTTGCACTGGTATCGTCAGGTAGGCATCCTTCAGATCTATCATTACTAACCAGTCGCTCTGTCTGAGTATGTCTCTGAGCTGATGGGTCCCTTCCATTTTGAAGTGGTTGTAGACCACCCAGCTGTTCACGTATTTCCGATTTATCACTGGCCTCACCTTGTCTTTTCGGTGGACCAGAAACATATTGCTCACAAATTCTGGGTGTGTTTTGCACGGTTCGATCACCTGTTTGTCTGCTAGGCTCTGTAATTCTGCTTGTAATAATTCTTTCTCTGACTGCGTTGAGGCTAGAAGGCGTGGCGCCTGATATTGGGTAGGGGTCTCTGTGAACTCTATGCGCATGCCTTTCGTTGTCTGCAGCACCCAGGCGTCGCTGGAAAGCGAACACCAATTCTCCGAGAATATTGCGGCCTCACCCTACTGGTGGGTACGAAAAATTTCTCACCTGTGGGGAAGCTCTGTCCTTTTCCCTGTCCTCTACCACGCCTTCCTCTAGGGAAGCGGCCTCTTGGCGGGAAGAAGGAATCTGGCTGTCTGTTCTCCCAGTACTGGTTTCTATTGCCTTGAGGCCTTCTGAATGCTTGGTAGCAACTGGTCGCTCGGCCTCTGTACCGACCAGTCCCGCCAAAAACTCTTCCGGGGAAGATTTTCTTCATGGAGGCTTGTGCCTTCTCTAGGGATGTGTAGGTTCCTATAAATCTCCCCATTTCTTTGCCGAAAGTCTCTCCGAACAATAGACCCTGAATTGCCTCACCTGCTTCATATGAAGATAGATCTCATCGATCTTGAGCAGGAGCCCTCTCCTGCGTTTGGACGATATTGCGCAATTGGCATTGCGTCCAGTTCGCTAGGACTCCAGGATCCATCTCCTCTCCTGTGTCCTTGGCTCGCTCGGCTAAATCCATAATCTTTGCCAGGGGTCCAGCTAGGTCTAGGACCTTTTCTTGACAGCTTTTCCATGAGCGATCTATGCCCTTCCTTGGGACTCTGTTGGACTTGGAGACAAAAGATAACATTTTTGGGTCTAATTCTGGGGCTTCTGCAACTTTGCCCGGTAGTTCCGGTCTTGGGGACTCTGACCTCATTCTTTGTCTAACTTCCTTCTCCAGCGCCTTTCTCAATCTTTGGGTCATATACTTCGCGACCCTCGGTGAGGGCACCACTCCGAGGATTTCGGATTCCTGATCCCTCTAGGAGAACATGTCTGAGGTTTCTTCCTCTTCTATATTATGGAGTTTTCGCTGCCTTTTCTTAGGCGGGGGTTGTCTTCCATCGTCCCCTTCGTTATCTGCATCTTCCTGTGTGGAGGCAGGGGATTCTGGAGTTTTCTTTTCTGGGAAACCTTCTGGATAGCCCATATTATCGTCCCCTGGGTAGGGGGTCTCGAGGCTCGGCACCTGTGATCCTTTCATGAACGCTTCTTTCAATCTATTGAAAGCGTCTGAAGCCTCTGGGGCCCTTGCACCTGCCCCTTCCGTTTGGCCTGGGGGGGTCAGAAGAGTCTCTGCTCTTCCGGACCTTATTACACCCCTTGGGGTCTTTTTGGAGTGCCCCTTGTGGACGTGCTTTCTTCCAGCCTGGTGCACTTGTCTTTCTGGCCCACGAACAATTCTATTGGCTGTAGTCTTTCCTGTAGCGGTCTGACCCCTTGAGCCACTGCCTCCGTGAGCGAATCCCCCAGCACTTCCTTGAAACTATAGGCTAAGTCTTCCTGATAGACTGCCTCTTGTTCTTCTTCACTCCATTCGAAGTTTGACATGTTTAGTGCTATCAGGTGCCTTAACAATACTTTTCAGGTGTAGTGACACGTCCACTGATTCACTTCAGCTGCGAGGCTGCACCTTGTCTGCATTGTGGTAGCTGCTGTGCAGTTTTTTGCCCAGGGACCTTTCTTGAATCCCAAATGTAAAATACACTTTTATCTGTGCTGTGATTTATGTGTAGTGCGCTTATAGATGCTGCATAGCGTTTTCTTTGCGCTTATATTCAATTTAATGCACTCAGAAGTGCTCCATAGCGTTTGTGCTTCTTATTATGAATCTTCTCCCGAGCGAATGCGCTCTAACTCCGCCCCCGAGGGTGGGGGCCTCGAGTTCGGAGCTTTTAGCTCTCTGATTGGCTCTGCCGTGTTTCAGGCGGCCCCCACCGTCCCAAGGGTGGGGGCCTCTTTCCTGACTCTGACGGAGCTCACTGGCTCGCGTCGGTTAGCTCCGCCCCCACCGCGGTGGGGGCTACTCGCTCTGCGGCACATGTCCTCGAGGGTGGGGGCTGTCAGCTCCTTGGCGCGAACACTGCGCTGACTAAAGGCCTGCGTGTGAGGAGATCGGCGAGCCCCTGAGGTGCTGAGTAGTGCGGCAAGGGGCCGCCGACCCTCCTCCACGCTCTGAATGCACGAACACTGCTGCACTGTGCATATAAGGGGCCTACAATTAAACCCACACTAACCACTCATATTCTTGCCTATATTCAGTGTACCCTTACATTAAACCCATGCTATTACGCAGCTAATGTAAGGTAGTACTTATCTTCTGGAGAGCAGGAAAAGAAGAGGAGGAACAGAGGAAGAGGAATGACTAGATCACATGGCTAAAAGACTAAAATGACTACAAGGAATGATGGGACTTGAAGCTTTTGTAAAAAAAAAATAAAAAATGTGTTATTTTAAAAGAAAAAAGTTAAAATGTACATTATTTGTTGAAACTGCTGGAGAGTAGAATAAAGAGAAGAAGCAGCTTAATGCTCGCCTCCGTCTTGACATATAATTGTTTTTTGTCCATCTATGTACATGGGACCATGAATACCCCTGCATAACTAAAGATTGACACTATCGTTGGTCTTTATCGACAGACCCAATTTGTACGCATCAGCAGATGATTGCCAGTCACAATCCCTTGACTACTTCGCAGTCCTATCCTTAACATCCTCGCTGTGGTCCCAATATGTAGAACACAGTAAGATATTGGGCTCATTCTCAATAGTACGACTGCCCATTGAATAATGCGTTTATCACTACCAATCACTAATGGAATATTTTGTGTACAACCCTACATACACTTCTGACACACTTCTCTGACCATCTCTTGACAGAGCCCACAGGACCCTCTTACAACCATTTATTCCGTCCTGATGAAGGCCGACATAACAGCAGCTACACAACACAGCTTCAACCGGCCGAAACACAGTTGTGTCGACTTTTTGACCCTTAGTCCCAGTGTCTAACTCATATACTGTCAAGAATTGTATATTTAAGCACACTGTAACAAACGTACATTTCTCCCCATGTTTTCCTTCAAGGATTGAGGGGCATGTATCTGTTTTGTATTGTGATCCGAGACATTTGGCTTGGGTAAACACCAATGTATCGCTTGTAGATACCTTTTGTGAATTGACGAGTGTCCTGTAATATGTTTTAGTTGGATATAATTTATGTTATGTATTACATTTTTGTGAAAAAGTTAAATCAACCAGTCTTTGATGTGGTAATCAACAGAAGTGTATGTACTGGGTTCAGTGACCCTGCTCATTTGTTTTTGTTTAATGTTAACCCACCTGAGTGGGGCCGTAACCAGGAGCCCTTTTTGTTCCAATAGTTACTGGACACTGCCTTTTCAGTTTGCTCTAGAATTTCAGATGGTGCATTCTGTAACATACAAAAAATAGTCCATATGCGCCCCTCTTTTAGACCGAACACTGCTAAATGACCTGTTCTTTGGGAAGGTACCCACTCAAGAGTCCGCAGCCACACTTAAGCTCACTACCTTTCACAGAATGGAAATACCCATTTGCATATCAGTCTTTGCCCCGCCCACATGGGCAGTCCAGCACTGAAATGCTATGGCAATTTTCCTCTGAGCAAGAGTACCAACAGCAACCCCATACAAGTGTTTCAGCCTTGTTGGGCCTCATCGGTGAGGTGGAGCGGTGCCTCCCTGAGCACGGGGTCCACATCTGGATGACCCTAGGAAACTTGGGGTGACTAAACCTAGTCACTTGGTTTAAAACTTGTTTTTATTTTCATTCTGTAAAATAGTCAGTAGAGTATTAAAACAGTTCCTGTTAATGGACCCATTAGGCCAGTCTGGGGCGCATGCTAGGTCGGACTAATGCACACATTTTGCAGCATGTAAATTGCCTGTGAGAGGTTGGACATCCCTTGCATGTGGGGCTGAGGTTTCAGTGGTAATAATGATCTTAGTTCGGCTTCAATAGGCGCTGCCTCAAGTCTTTGCTGTATTTTAGCCAAGATGATGGTGTGACCTTGTACCTCCACCTTAATTCCTTCATAAAAGGATACAGATGAATATAGCACATAATGTAAGGCAATTAGAGCTCTTTCGGAGTTTTCGTGTCACTCAGCCTTATGGCCAAGGTGCGAGGATTCGTTAATGTTGTTTATCGGACAGCAGGGACTTCTTTTGAATTGTTTCGTATGAGGAGCAGTGACATAAGAGGACACTGAAAATTCTTACTATCGCTCCCATCAGATTACACAACAATTGGGCGGGAATGCACAATCGATCTTTCCAGCATCCCAATTAAATTGGAATTAGTGTCCAGGAGTACTTTGGTGGCTGTATCAATCACCAGGGATCCATTAGATTCTGTATTGCATTCCATAACTGGCACAGGACGGGAATATTCATTTGTAATGAGAGTGCCACCGTGACTAAGTGCCATTATTATTGTAGACTGTGGTGTACTCAAGCCACCCCTCTCCCCAGGGGAAACGGGGAGGGGCAGGTTTCGGCCATCGCAAACATTTCTTCAGTGATGGTCTTGTCCGAGCATTTTGATAGCCTCTGTAAAAACTTACATTGTAACTGTTTGCAATGGCACTTATGGTTTATGATGTTCTGGATACATCCAAACGCCAAACCGCACAACTGCAGAGTGACGTTTATGGTCCAACACGTTTTCTGCTCCCCGATAGGGTGATGAAAGCCGAGCAACGGATGCTCCCAAGCAAATAAATAGATTGCAGAAAAGAAAAAATGTATTGTGTGAATATGTGATCCTTGCAAATTTGGTAACCACCACGCATAGTGACTGCTGCCAACTACACAACTGTAGAGTGACTTAGCACCCGGCTTCGGTTTGATCATGAGCCATTACAACCCTGACTTCATTATTCCCTTCATTTTATTCACTTTTTCACTATGCTATTACTACTACTTGCCACTTTTTCTTCTAATGCCTCTAAATAGTATTCCTTTTGACATGCTAAAGTACTACCTTCCCCTAAAGAGATTCCCTTTTTGTCATACTAAAGTACTACTGTCCCCTAAATAATAGACCCTTTTTGTCAAGCTAAAGTCTACTGTCCCTTAAATATTATTCCCTTTTTGCCATGCTAAAGTACTACTGTGACCTAAATAGTATTCCTGTTTGTCATGCTTAAGTACCACAGTTCCCTAAATAGTGTTGCTTTTTTGTCATGCTAAAGTACTACTGTCCCCAAAATAGTATTTCCTCTTTGTCGTGCTAATGTACTACTGTCTACTGAATAGTATTGCTTTTTGACATGATAAATTACTACTGTGCCCTAAATAGTACTTTTTGTTTGTCATGCTAAAGTACTACTATACTCTAAATAGTATTCCCTTTTTGTTATGCTAAAGTCTACTGTCTCCTAAATAGTATTCCCTTTTTGTCATGCTAAAGTACTACTGTCTCCTAAATAGTATTTCCCGCACAGTTGCAGTCTCAGGCAGCTCACATCATTGTCAGCACCGTTCAGCTCCTTTCTGGCAATCTTTCTGCAGTTTGCATTGGCTGTGTGGGAGGACCCACTTAAAAACTGCTTCTGCAAAGTTGCAGTATCAGGCAGTCTATGGCAGCGTTGGCGAGTAAGCGGTCTGCCGAGGAAGAAGGATGCTGCAAGCGAAATTCGCGCCTGCGACACGAAGAGATGGATGGCACTGAACAGCTGAGCTCTTCGTTGGCTCTAGACCCCTCTTCGTTGCAGCGGCGACCGATCCCGACTCTGCTGTCAAGGATGGCGGATGAAGTTCAAGAGGCCACAGGTGGGCAGCGCATGCACAATACATATAAGAATCCACCCTTCTCCACCCTGCTAACCCAGTGTCTGAATTCGTTGTAGCCCCACCCGTGCCTCACCAGCATTTTTTTGAAGAGCCTGTTGCGGGGGAGAAGGTGAACAGTTTGTTTAATGGATCTCAGCATCAAATGGGCGACTCATGCACTGAAGTGGCCCCCTAAACGTAAATATCCAAAATATCTGTGACGAGTGACAGGGGGCAGACATACATCAAGCCATTATCAATCCTAAACGATACTCGATCAACCCACAACTTAAAACGGGTCAAGGATCACTGAAGGTAATAAAATTCCGTCTGCCCGTTAGTCTGGGGGTGGTATCCAGAACTTAAGGCTCTCTTAATTCCCAAAATGTGACATACCTTCTGCCAGAAAAGAGAGTTATATTGGGGGCCTCGATCCGATACAATGGTATCTGGGAGCCCATGTCGAGAAAAGATTTCGGAAAGAAATATCTTTGCCATAGCCGCTGCTCCTGGAAGTTTCACTAATGGGGTGAAATGCGCCAGTTTGGTAAAGTAATCGATGGTGACCATGATAGTGGTTTTATTCTCAGAAGAAGGTAGGTCAGAAACAAAATCGGTGGAAATTATCTGCCAAGGTCGGTCAGGAATAGGCATCCTTGAAAGTAAGCCCAGAGGAGACATCCGAGGAGACTTAGTCTGAGAGAAAATTGTGCAGGCTGCAACATAATCACAGACGTCTGCCTTTACTTCTGGCCACCAAAAATGTCGTTGATCGAGCTCCAAGGTTGAGGCGTATCCTCGATGACCAGCTGCTCGGGAGTCATGACACATTTGTAGAACTTCTTGTTGCAAGGAAGGAGTGGGAATCAGAACCTGAGCTCCTCGAAAATAATGGCCCCCCCTCTTCCGTGAGTTGATGGTTAGCAGCAAGTTCTTCAAATAGGAGTTTGTTCTGATTAGTGGCTGTCAGTACTTCTTGAAGAAAATCAGTTAGGACTGCGATAAATCGTGCTGTGGGGAACATCCTTTCAGTACAGAAATTAGAAGTTGGAGAATCTTTTTGAGAAAGAGCGTCGGCCCTTAAGTTATGTTTTCCAGGAAGAAAGGTGAATTCGATCCGAAAGGGGAGAAAGAAATAGGCCCAGCGAGCTTGTCTACTGTTGGTGGTCTGGGCATTCTGGAGTACTCTGAGATTTTGGTGATCGGTTCGGACCTTGACAGGAAAAGAAGATCCCAACAGCAGATGTCTCCACTCTTCGAAAGCCTGTTTAATTGCTAAAGGTTCCTTCTCAAGGACTGAATAATTCAGTTCTGCTGCGTTGAATGTCCTAGACAAATACGTGACTGGTCTTTCTTCCCCCTGATCAGAGAGTTGTAACAGCACAGCTCCCAATGCGTATTGAGAGGCATCAGTCTCCACGATAAACGGCTTGGTCTGATCAGGGGTGATCAAAATAGAGGCAGAAGTGAACATTTCTTTCAGAGTTTGAAAGGCACATTAGGCTGCTTCGTTCCAGAAGAATGTGACATTCTTCTTTAATAAGTGTGTAATGGGCAGAATGATTTCAGAAAAACAGGGGATAAATTTCCTGTAGAAATTCGCAAAGCCTAGAAATCGCTGAATGTCTTTAACACAGGAGGGAGTGGGCCAATCTAAGACTGCGGACACCTTCTTTGGATCCATAGATATGCCCTGGCTAGATAACACGAAACCTAGGTATGTAACTTTCTCCTGATGGAATACACACTTTGAGGCTTTGCAGTAGAGATGGTTTGATTGGAGTCGAACGAGAACTATGTTAACATGATTGATATGGTCTTTCGGGTTGGAGGAATAAACAAGAATATCGTCCAAGTATATGATTACGAAATGAAACAAGATGTCAGCGAACAAGTGATCCATGAATCGTTGAAACACAGCTGGTGCATTCACTAGACCAAATGGCATCACATGATATTCAAAGTGTCCGAACGGGGTGCGAAAGGCTGTCTTCCATTCGTCCCCAGGAGCTATTCTGATGAGTTGATAAGCTCCTCTGAGATTGAGTTTAGTGTAAACACAAGCCCCCCGGACTGCCTCTATGATGTCAGATATTAAAGGCATGGGGTACTTATGAGGAGTAGTAATCTTGTTGAGACCTCGGTAGTCAATACAAGGGCGGAGTTCATCAGAATCCTTTTTAGGAATAAAAAAAAGAGAAGCGCCCGCTGGGAAGACTGACTCAGAGATTAGACCATTGCGTAAATTGGCCTGGAGATAGTCCTTTAGAACTGCCTTTTCTTTTTGGGACAAAACATACATTCTGCCAAAGGGAATGGGTTGCTCTGGAAGAAGGTTAATATGACAATCGTCCCTCCTATGAGGAGGTAAAGTGGAAAATATGGGATTCTCAAAAACTGACTGAAACTTTCGATGACACAGAGGGATGATCTCTAGTTGGTTTATGGTGGGTCCTGTTGGAAGGTTTGACACTTCAGTAGGAATATGAACACCCACAGACTCCTGGGACAAACAATGATTTACACAGAACTCAGACCCTAGGAATAGAGGACCAGCGGACCAGTTAATATAAGGATTATGGAGTCGTAACCATGGGAGACCCAAGATAACAGGGAAGTGAGTGGCTTTAATAAGGTCAAAAACCAAAGTTTCTTTATGGTTGGCAACCATACAAGTAATCGGTTCGGTCTGTTCCTTGATCGGGCCGGAGCTCAATGGGCTCCCATCCACACCTTGGATGGGAGTAATGATCGGTTTGGAAACAAGTTGTATCTCGTGTTTCGTGGCCCAATCATTGTCCAGGAAATTGCCTGCGGCTCCACAGTCAATCAAGGCTGGTATGCCCGCTAACACTCGTCCTGAAAGAATCATGGATAGAGATGCCACCACCATGGTTTGGCAAGTAGCTGTGTCAAGCGACATTCCCATTCGATATGGGGAAATAGGATTTGGAGCCACTACCGTTCTTCCCCTTGAGGTAGGGCTTTGAAGTTTCCCGATTTAGGATTTGGGGGTACGTCGTGGAGGAACCAAGTGACAATCCTTCAAGACGTGTAGAGAGGAACCACAATACATGCACAGTCCACAAGTCTTTCTTCTTTCTCTTTCAGAAGCGGATAGTGGTCCCCTCACAGCTCCAATCTGCATGGGCTCTTCATTTTGGATGTGTGGTTTATTTCCTGTCGGATAATATTCACTAAAGGATCGGGTACCCTTGCTCTTTTTATGTTCATAGGATCGTTCTTGTAAACGGTACTCAATTTGCATGGTTAAAGTTATCATGTCTGCTAGATTGGCTGGGCGAGGAACTTTAGAAATCTCATCTTTCAGCTAGTCTGTTAATCCCCTACGAAAAAGAGTAAGAAGACCCTCATCCGGCCATCCTAATTCGGAAGATAACTGCTTAAATTGGGTGATATACCCTAATAGGTCTTTTCCGCTCTGTTTTAGGTCAAGGAGTCTTTCCTAAGATAATACTGTGATTTCTTTCCTACCAAACATGGATTTTAGACTATTAGTGAAAGCAGAATAAGAATCAAGGATTACATTGTTTGAGGTAACCAAGGGCGTGGCCCATGCCAATGCGGGCCCAGATAAGTGAGAAATCACAAACCCCACCTTATCTTTGTCCGTTGGGAAAAAACAAGGTTTAAGTGTAAACTGGACCATACAGCTATCAAGAAATTCTTTGAGCTTGTAAGGGTCGCCATCATACATGATCGGGTGTAATGTGGACGGGCGAGTATCAGAAAATGCTCTAGCAACTTGTTGTCGTAATTGTACATTGTCCTGCTTAAGTGATTGTACCTCTAAAGACATGGCCTGCATAGCGGCCATTAATTGCTGCATTTGTTGTTCCATAATGGTCTTCGTCTGTCAATATATATATATATATTTTTTGGGCGTCACTTACTGTTATATCGACTATAATTTCGATACTGCTTCCCGCAATAATTAACAAATTATGAATAATCTCACCTTGACAGATCGAGTAGACCGCCAGAGAACAACCAAGTGCAGCCGTGAAAGCTACCCTAGGACAGCCCTGTCCTCTCCGACCCAGAGTAGGCTCTGTGATTCTGGTAGAAGCTACTCAGTGCAGCTGAGATGTTCACTGGCTTCTCGAGATTTGCTCCAGGTTTAGGGTCTGTGATTCTGGTAGAAGCTAGTAGGTGCAGCTGAGATATTCACAGGCATCTCCAGATTTGCTCCAGTTTTAGGCTCTGTGATTCAGGTAGAAGCTAGTAGGTGCAGCTGAGATGTTCAAGGACATCTCCAGATTTGCTCCAGTTTTAGGGTCTGTGATTCTGGTAGAAGCTAGTAGGTGCAGCCGCAATGTTCACGGGCATTTCCAGATTTGCTCCAGTTTTGGGCTCTGCGATTCTGACAGAAGCTAGTAGGTGCAGCTGAGATGTTCAAGGACATCTCCAGATTTGCTCCAGTTTTAGGGTCTGTGATTCTGGTAGAAGCTAGTAGGTGCAGCCGCAATGTTCACGGGCATTTCCAGATTTGCTCCAGTTTTGGGCTCTGTGATTCTGATAGAAGCTAGTAGGTGCAGCTGAGATGTCCATGAGCATCTCCAGATTTGCTCCAGTTTGAGGCTGTGTGATACTCGTAGAAGCTAGTAGGTGCAGCTGAGATGTTCACAGGCATCTCCAGATTTGCTCCAGTTGTAGGCTCTGTGATTCTGGTAGACGCTACTCAGTGCAGCTGAGATGTCCACTGGCTTCTCCAGATTTGCTCCAGTTTTAGGGTCTGTGAATCTCGTAGAAGCTAGTAGGTGCAGCTGAGATGTTCATGGTCATTTCCAGATTTTCTCCAGTTTTAGGTCTTTTTTTTTTTTTTTTTTGTATTTGGTTTATTGAAGTAAAAACCTTTACAAATAGATTTAACATTAAAATAAGAAATACTAAGCACCAATAATTTAAGACATAACATTACACCTTGACAATTAAAAAGAAGAGAAGGCTTACCCTAACAAACAAACTTGGACATCATTTTGAATAAACAAAAAAATGATAATACCGAATTTCCATTTGATTAGTAAAACTAAAAAAATTAAGAAATACAATTGAAAGAAAATAGAGACATAAACACTATCGAAAAAGTTCTGAATCAACATCCAATTAATATCCAATTAGCATTCAAAGAATAAGGTTACAGTTCAGGACTTTATGTAATTACCTAAAGGTCATAATAATGCCGTTTGGTATGATTATATTAAATGTTCATTCTCACCCATCTACACGATCTAATAGTAGGTTTTACTCGTTTTTTGTTTGGCCTACAAATCTTCTGCCAACTTCGATTCTATAAATGCCAGCAAGTTAGTTAGGCGGAGAGTAAGATTCTGACTAAAACCTTCCATACAGCGTTTCCATAAGAGTTCCTTTGTGGTTACACAATTAGAGTAGAAGTACTCAAGAAATTGAATGCGATGGTCTTCAAAGAATGGACAGCTAATCACTAAGTGTTTAAGGGTTTCTAGTACTATGCAATTTCTACAGAAACGGCAACTAGTATCAGTGTTGCTATTTAAATAACCAGTCCAATGTATGAGTCGTTCGCGGGTATGAAATTGGTTGAGCGAGCTGAAGGGAACTGTAAGAGATATTTTATTCGGATTCCCCATCTACCGCGAACTTCATTGTATTCTTTGAAGGAGGTATATTTACCCATTTCATCCAGCATTATACACCAAAAAAATCTTTGAAATTTTAGTTTTTGGCTTGGTAACCCCATACTCATGGATAACGGCGTTTCATTGATAAGATGTAATATTTTAGTAAGTTTAAGCGAGTAAGTATTGAGTGATTTAATATAAGATTCACTCAATAATTGATTCAGTTTAACATAAAGAGTATTTTTCGGTGGATTATAGATCTTGGTTAGATTGATAATTTTATGCCATGTGTGTTTTACTGACAATTGTAGTAAGTTTAATTCATGGCAAATCATCACGTTAGGGATCGTCAGTGATAGTCCCAGAACTGTTTTCCATAATTTCCCCTGTAAGATATTTAGGTAAGCATCTAAATCATATGTACAAATGTCCAGGGAGTATAGAATAATAGGTTCAACCTTCTGCAGATAAAATTGAATTAAAGGTATTAAGGAGAACATACAATATTTCTGATGAATAATTTTCATCTGAGATGTCAGCCCCCTAACTTTTTGGTTAATATAGTTTTTCCACATTGTAATTGAATATTGATCAGCTAACGGATATCCCAAATAGCGAAGCATCGGAGAGTATTCAATTTTGACATTGTTTATATGCCAAGAGTAACGATGACATCCTAATTTTTTTTGGGAAAAAATCAATATAAATGTTTTCGTTGGATTAGGCGTAAGATTATGATTGGAAGCAAATTCCAAGAATAAGTCCAACTTTCGTTGGAGACCAAAGGGCGTTCGATCAAAAAACAGCAAATCATCAGCAAAGCCTAACCAATCTAAGTTCAGAGAACCAAACTTTACAGAATAGCATTCCCCAGCAATCCATTTCTCGTCCAATCCTAACAAATACAAATTGAACAATATCGCTGCCATATTGCAGCCTTGTTTCACCCCGATCTCAGTAGGAATGGGGTCAGTCAGGGCTCCTTCCTTGGTGAGTCGCATGCGATAATTTGTATTTTTGTGGAGAATTGCAATCAAAGCAACTAATTTAGTCGGAATACCAAGATGGATCATTTTTTTCCACAAGACTTCACGAATAACACAATCAAATGCTGCGGTCAAATCCAAACTAGCCATGTAAATTGGCCCTGAGTGACTAGCCAAGGAATGAGCCTGAAGATGAGAGAGAATTGTGGCGTTTAACTGACAACCAATGAGTTTTCTGAATCCTCCCTGATAAATAGACAACATATTTTTTTCGTTCATGTAAGTTTGTAATTGTTGAATAAGTAAGATAGAAAATATTTTGGAAGAGGAGTCAGTTAAGGCAATCGGGCGATAATTAGAGGGACAATCCGGAGAGCCCTTTTTATAGATTGGAATAACTAACGCAGAAGACCATGTTATGGGGATATGTCCTGTTTGTAAAATCAGATCAAATTTGATTTTAAGGATATGGGCCCAAAATACTGGGTTCGATTTATACACACAAGATGGAATACCATCGGGACCAGGTGCTTTAGAAGGCTTCAATCGACCGATGGCATCTATGATGTCTTCTATGGACCATAATGAAGAAAAATCAAATTCCAAGCGTGGTTCGCTACCCTTTAGGAAGTGAAAGCGCTCGGGCATGGTATATTTGAGTTTTACATACGATACCCAATTTTCGGCAGAGATAACAGAATCAAAATTAGTTGTGGTTTCCGAGGTGATAGAACGAAGAGTATTCCAGGTTTTCCTAGAGTCGTGCTTTAGTAGATGGTAGAATAATTTTTGGTTATCTGCATAGAGAAGATGTCTTTTTAGCCATTTTAATTTATTACGGAATCTTTGTCTGACTGCTTTGATCAATTTATCACGAGCGAAGTCAGAGAGAAAGGTTCTATTAATCTGACGAATTTCATGATTTTTTTGCGATTTTAAATGAGCAACTTGATTATTAAATTTGTGCGCATGAACCTGGATAGCTTTTTCGTGATTATCCCTTGAATGAAGCATAGCTTCTAGGTGGATTTGAATTCTAGTAGAATTTAGATGATCTAAATGAATGAGTGAAGGGCTAGATGGTGATTGATGTGAGAAGATACCAGGATCACATTCTAGATTCCGAATAAATATTGCACACACTTTAGGATTCCATCTCACTGTGTGGTGGGGCCGGTCAGTTTCTACTAGAGAAAGAAAAGAATTGTCTTTGAAACGAGCCAAAGGAATATTCATCTGCATGGAAATAATCATATGGTCTCCTAGAAATGGATCAATAATTTTAAGGGCATCTATATTCGAATATAGACTCGAAGAGATGAAAAAATAATCAATGAGAGAATTGAGATTTGCTCTAGTCCATGTATAGGAATAATCGTCTAGAGCGAAGTAAGGAGTTTGAATATCCCATTCAAGGAAAAAAGAATTCCATATAGTACCAAGCTTTTGGGAAGTAATTGAGTGCTTTTCCCTAATTGCATTTTTATGAACACCGATTTCATAGCAGTAGCAGTTGAAGTCACCACCTACGATAATTCTCGCCGTGGGGTATGATATCAGTCCCTTTTCTAATACACCGTGCATTTCCTCAATAATGGTCTCAATTGGTGTAGACAATTTATTCCAATAAATACATACCAATAAAAGAATAATAGAGGGATCCAAATCATCTTTCATAATGATTGCTAAGATGGAATCTGAACTGCTAATCTTTTCCAAAGAGCATTGAAGGGCAGAATTAACCAGTATAGCCAGGCCGCCAGAAGGACGACCTTCACTGCCTCGCCTTGCAATCTGAATATATGCTGAGTATCCATCTATAAAGAAGGAGGATTGATTCATGGTCTCTTGAATAAAGATGAGATCAGGTCGATTGAGCTGATTTAGGTGATACCATTTTTTGAAGTTATTTATACCACAAGAATTCCACGAAATAATGTGGAGTCGGAGTGGGCTACGAGTGTTTCATTGCCTTTTGTTGGTTTGCTTGCGTGGTGTTAATGGGGTCCCTCCAAGACATCTCCTTTAAAGCAGACATGAATTGTTTCATAGTATTAGCATCAATATTTACAGGAGTACCCTGGGTTACATGATCAGTGACACTTTCGACGCTCAGGGGAGTAGTTTCTAGGTAACTTTGTGCATCGTCAAAGGATGAAAAAAATGATGCAGTTAAACCAATAAATGCCAAGTCGTCAGAGTGATCCCATAACATCTTCATAATAAAAGGAGACATAAATTTACAAATCATTCGATTGTTATTAATATCAGCCAATTTCACCCAATCTATGTCGTCAGATCTAATATTTCGTAGGGCAGGGATATCCTGAAAAACAGTCATCATAAAGGTGCGGTTCAAGCGAGCCTTACCATAGCGAGCTTCATCGCTTTCCCAACCCATAATTATAGCAGATTTTAGGTCGCCATAATTATGGTTAGTCAGGGATTCCTGATTATCCGTAATGGATTTCAGATTGGTCAATTTGGAGCGCTCATTGGCTTGTGGACGTTGCAAACTCAAGATTGGTAACTTTGGGCTAGTATTTTGATGAACTAGGTTCTCAGTTTCATGAGTAATTAATTGTTTACTAGGGTCAACATTATTATCTGAGGTTATTTCCTCCGGCTAGCTTGAACTTACACCCTCCACATTTTTATTTTGGGATTCAGTTGGATGATTAGGACAAGTGAGTATTTTATTTTCTCTTTGTCCATTAGCTTTACCCAAAATCACTTTCGCAGTTTTTTTAATTTTCAACATTGGATAATATTTGGAGAGGTCAGTTTGAACGCAGTGTGGGGGCCCAGCTATTGAGTTAGCCACCACCCCGAGGTCAATATGTCCTTTCTCCTCTTTATCCTTTCCCTTGTTTGCACTAGATCGTGATTTGTTAGATTCTTGCCAAGCTGGTTCATTAAACAAGTCCTCGTTTTCTTTAATTTTTTTGTTTTTTAGTAGAGATTTGCAGGGGACTTTGGTAGTTACAGTATTCAAATCTGGCTCTGG
Organism: Ambystoma mexicanum; assembly: GCF_040938575.1. Lineage (NCBI taxonomy): Eukaryota > Metazoa > Chordata > Amphibia > Caudata > Ambystomatidae > Ambystoma > Ambystoma mexicanum. The sequence goes on from NC_090931.1 coordinate 1,535,366,784, forward strand.
AAGATTCAACAGGGCCTTAGATTCCTCGCTCAACTGATTTAAGTCGATGATGTTATCTCCCTCTGAAAGATTACAAATATCTTTAATATGTGTATTATGAGTATCATTTTTTGTCACGTGATTGGTTCTTTGTTTTTTTTTCCTGTTTTCCCTTTTGTAATTTGGCAAGAAGATTTCTCTTTTGAGCTCGAGCCAAAGCCCTTCTTTGTTTTCTAGTAAGGGCAGTGGGAGGAGTTTGATAATGCACCTCCTCAATATCATGTGTTTCTATTGTTTCCTGAGGGATATGATCTATTCCAGTGAGATCAATAAGATCAATTAAAGCTGAAGGACTGTCTGGAGGAACTCTTTCTTCTACACCCGGAGTCATCTGTGGTTCCTTGATAATTGACTTGGAAAGTATGGCAAGATTAGTTGCCATTTCCTTTACAAGGATAGTCAAGACAGCAAGGTTAGGTTCACTGGTATTTTCCAAGTTCACTACCTTTGGGTTCACAACCTTACTGTTTTCTAATTTAATGGATGGTTCTTCTGTCACTACTTCTGAGAACAATTTAGTTTGAGTGCCTATAGTTTGAACATGGGCCATCAAATCTTTTTTGTTTAAGATGGAAGAAAACATATGGCAGGCAAATAACATGCCCTCCATTTTGCCAAGAGAACTCGTGAGGTCAGACATTTGAATCTGTAGGAATTTTATTGCCTCATGAGTCTGCTCATGGCCTTTATCAAGTAAATTGAGAATTCTGGTCATGACCGGAAAAGATTCGATGGAGTGTTGCAGTTCGGCATTCCATTTTTCTTGTTCAGCGGTAGGACAGTTAGGCTGTGGATGAATCTTACAGTGAGTAGAGTCGTTGGAATCAAGACTAGGTACTCTATTTCCTTCATGTCTAGAAGGATATTGGCAAGTAGGGATCGTTGGTTGTTCCAGGATCGGGGCGCTATTTACCATCAAGGGGGGCCCTCCTATGTTGTTATTACTCAGAGTATTAATTCCCCCAAGAATAGGTGCTTCCTTCTGTGCACTAAAGTGTGAAGGTACAGAGTAGGTGTATGCTTGGGGATTATTAAATAGGAACACATTCTCAATCCCATACTTACTTCTATTAACTGGAGTTGAGGGTTCGTTGGATAGACGAATCCGTTTGCCTAATTCTATTTCAATTGCCGGGGCTAATATAGAGACATCTGCAGTACACATATCAAATTGCTCAATTCCCATTATTTTTTTTATTTCATCTCTGTCAAGACTCTGATCAGAGTTACAATCAACAATTTCCCAATCCTTTGTGGAATTTTCATTTACTTCTTTGACCGACATGTATACTGGTTTAATTTTGGAATCCATGTTTTTTCCAGCCAAAGTAGTTTTAGGAGTCGCACTGTCGATATACACCGACCGTTTTTCCAAGAGAATTTGTTCCTCAAGGTCTTCAGGGGTTATATCGACAGGGACATCCTTATTAGATTTCTGTAAATCATCACATTGAAAATTCTCTGTCGTGTATTTCGTTGGCAAAGAAGCAGATTTCTTAGAATCCGATCTATTTTTCCATTCCTGATTTTTGTTATATTCAAAAAAGGCAGGAGTGAGAATAACTTTATTCTCAACATTGCTTTCTGATTTTAGGGCCATTATAGGATTTTCAGACGGCAATGTACTGCTATAATTGGAGTCAAGCAGAGGTTTATATTCTTCGTTCATCTCTTTTTCAGGCTGATTTGAGGGCATTGCAGCAGACAATTTTACTACATTAAAGTCCGCCTCTGTTTTTTTAGGATTAGTTTGGGACTCTTTTTTTTTTTTATACTGCGAAGCCCCTCTGCCATGACCAAAACAGTTCTGATTTCAATTATAGGCTAGGAAATAAAGGGCAATGCAAAACACCCCACTTTAGCTCACTATAACCCCCTCCCAGCAATATTTGATAATCTATGTGAGGGCCACAAAAGGTAACCCTACCACCAAGCCACCTTACCGCCTAACAGCCCAACAGCCGCACTTCGCAGGCACTTCCGGATGCGCGCGCCGGATGCGCGGGTCCGAGTGCAAATAAGGAAGTGATCGGTGAGTTTGTGGGCGGGCAAGCAGGCGGTTTCAGGGGGGCGTGGCTAAAGGGGGAAAGAGAAGAGAGTAACATCAATGGGTTGCCCAACATACAAAACCCGCGGACACTAAAGTATTGGGTGCAGAGTCCTCAGCAAATACCCAATGTGAAGGTCCACTTCAATCCAATAAGGTGCGCGTTACGCGCAAAATTCAAGTCGAGTCCTTCCTCTTGCCGACGGCACTGCGGGAAAAGAACCCAAGGGCAACGAAGCAGCGAACACAGCCCAACAGCCGCACTTCGCAGGCACTTCCGGATGCGCGCGCCGGATGCGCGGGTCCGAGTGCAAATAAGGAAGTGATCGGTGAGTTTGTGGGCGGGCAAGCAGGCAGTTTCAGGGGGGCGTGGCCAATGTGAAGGTCCACTTCAATCCAATAAGGTGCGCGTTACGCGCAAAATTCAAGTCGAGTCCTTCCTCTTGCCGACGGCACTGCGGGAAAAGAACCCAAGGGCAACGAAGCAGCGAACACAGCCCAACAGCCGCACTTCGCAGGCACAGAGTAGGATTAACCAGGGGAAAGAACAGGGTCACCAGGGAAACCCTCGATGGGGAAGAAAACCCTGGTAGAATCTGGAAGGGTCGTGGATCCGGATGGCTGATGAATGTCTTTGATGAGTGGCAGTGGAAGGTAGGCAGGAAGGCTTCATCTGGATGAACAAAGGAAAATGGTCAGAGTAGTTTCGTAAAGAAGGGAATGGGGAGTTGAAATTAAACGACACAGTAAAGGTGTCTCACCAGCAGAGGCAGGAGTGAAGGAGAGGATGATTGATTTAGGGCTTCGAGGGAGAAGAGATTGGGAGACGAGAGCTCTAAAAGAAATAATAATTGGGTCAGAATCAGAATCAGGAGCGGCGGAAAGGAATTCTGATATTATGGCACTTACAGCTATCGGGTGTCTCAGCAGAGATGAAATCAGAGTTGGCGTAATAGTGACGCCGATGGATATCTGGGCTCGGCGAGAAATCCAGAGAGAGTGGAAGACCGGAATGGAAGTGGGAGTCTGGAGACGAGAGCTTGAGAGACAAAAAGGTTACAGGGTTAGTCTGAGAAGTCGATTAGTAGAGGCAGAGATATTGAAATCCCTAGAAGCAACCTCACGGAGCGTCTGTTGAAACAGAAGCGACATGAGGAGTTGTCGGCTTCCGTTTTTGATAAAGGATCATGTGAACAGGCCAGAACGTCTCGGAAAAAACGTGAAAAGACTGGACCGCTTCCTTCAGCTCGGAAGTCATCTTGAGAAGGATTCTCGGGAGTCCCGTAGAGAAGAGTACCACACAACCGATTGCGAGCCCATAGAGACCACCTCCCACAATGTGTCACAATGTTGGGAGTACTGCCGAGTGCAGGCCTCTATGGGTCAGGGACCATGAAGTCCAGAAAGGACGCGTCCGATGGTTCATGACAGCATGCCTCCTCCGAAGGCCTGTTCCTCCGGGTTTGCCTTGCTGTATAAGGTGGTACCTTCGGAGTAGTCTGGGGGCATTTAGGTTAGAGACTGGTTCCCAGGTGCGTTCACTGGGTGGGTATCCTTTCCACTTAACCAGATACTGGAGCTGACCACGTCTCTACCTGGAGTCACATATTCTGGACACTTTGTATTCTAGCTGGTCATCGACAACCACAGGGGTAGATCTTGGAGCAGTCCGGGAGGTATGGTTTCAACAGAGAAGTGTGAAAGACTGGGTGGATCCTTTTCCAGGAGTCTGGTAGTTTGAGTCGGAAGGCCACTGGGTTAATGATTTCCTTTATGGAAAAAAGGACCAAAGTATCGGGAAGCCAACTTATTTGGTCGTAAGTGTTTGAGGCAGTAGTTTCGAGGACAGCCAGACCTTATCACCCACTGCATAGGAAGGACCTGGTCTTCTTTTGGAATCTGCGTAGTGTTTAGTGCTTGTTCGGGCCCTTTCGAGGTGTTCTTTCGCTTCCTTGTGTACGTTGATGAGTGTTTCAATCCAGGAATCAACTGTAGGAACTGGTGTAGGATGTGGAAGAATGGATGGTAGAACCAAAGGGTGGAATCCTTGTCTGCAAAAGAAGGGGCTGGTTTTGACAGCCGAGTGATCCGAATTGTTGTAGGCGAATTCAGCCACAGGTATTAAGAGTGACCAATCGTCCTGGACCTTGGTGGTGAAGCAGCGAAGATACTGCTCCAGGGATTGCTTCACACGTTCAGTAGCATCGTTGGTCTATGGATGATAACCTGAGGAGAGGGCACGTTGGATTCCTAGTATACGACATAAGTGTTTCCAGAACTGAGATATGTATTGAGGTTCTCTGTCTGATATGATCTTGGAAGGGAGTCCATGAAGTCGGAATATGTGTTCCAGGAAGATTCCAGCGAGTTCTGAGGAAGATGGTAGTTTATATAAGGGTGTAAAGTGAGCCATGTGAGTGAATAAATCAATGGTAACCATGATAGTTGTGTATCCCCTGGAAGGTGGTAATTCCACAATGAAGTCCGTAGCGATGTATTCCCAGGGTGTTGTTGGTAGTGTTGGTTGGAGTAGGAGACCCGCCGGTTTCTTGTTATCATGCTTGTTTTGAGTGCAGACTGCACAGGCTTGGATGTACTGCTGGACGTTAACTCTCATCTTTGGCCACCAAAACTGTCTTTGTATTAAACAGAGAGTGCTGGTGATATCACGATGTCCTGAATGAAGGGTATCATGACAGAGGCTTGTAATCCTTTGTTGTAATCTCTGCGTGGGGATGACCAGGCCATTATCCTGAATAAATACCTGTCCTTTGTTTTATGATTCCATCGATTCTTCCCAGTAAACTCCTTCCAGATTTCAGAGGACTGGGTTTGAATTTGAATATCTTCCAGGAGATTGATTGCTTGGGCTACGAATATTGTGTGTTGAAACATCTTTGGGAAGGATCGGTCTTCAATAGTTTCGTAATCGGGATGTCGGACAAGGCGTCAGCAATTATATAGTGTGTTCCGGGAACATGATGAATTTGGAACTGGTACTGGGCAAAGAAGAAGGCCAAACAGGTTTGACGACTATTCCTACATTCCAGGGATTGTAAAACTTGAAGATTTCGATGGTCTGTGCGGACCTGAACAGGATGTTTTGCTCCCAGGAGTAGATGACGCCACTCTGTGAAGGCTTGACGGATGGCTAATAGTTCCTTTTCCAGAACAGAATAATGGGTCTCACTAGGTGTCAGGGTTCGCGAGAGATAAGCAATGGGGTGTTCTAATTTATCTTCAAATTCCTGTTTTAGAACTGCTCCGATGGCGTAGTTGGAGGCATCCGTCTCCACTAGGAAGGGTCGATCAGTGTCAGGTTGAGCCAAGATGAGGGCTTGTGTGAACTCCGACTTCAATCGTTGGAACGCTTAATCTTGGGCTGCTGTCCAGAGAAAGAGAGTATCCTGCTTTAACAATGTAATGATCAGTTGTACTATCTCTGAAAAGGAAGGTATGAATTTTCGGTAGAAGTTGGCAAGCCCCAGGAAGGATTGAATCTGTTTCACAGTAGTTGGAACAGGCCAGGATAGAATGGAGTTTACTTTTGAGTGGGCCATTCGAATTCCTTCTGGACTAAGGACAAACCTGAGATAGTGAACACTAGAGACATGGAAAAGGCATTTCTCGGATTTAGCCAGGGCTCTTATGTTCACGTAGCCGCTGTAAGACTGCTTTAACATGTTCTTCATACTTAAGATGGTCCTTGGAGTATATCAGTATATCATCCAGGTAAACTATGACGAAGAGGAACATCATATCGGAGAACATCCGGTCCATAAAACTTTGGAAGAACGCTGGGGCATTGGGGAGTCCAAAGGGCATAACCAGGTATTCAAAGTGACCAAAGGGTGTTCTAAAGGCTGTTTTCCATTCGTCACCCTCCTTTATACGGATCAGATGGTAGGCGCCTCTGAGATCCAATTTGGTGAAGACTACAGCTCCTCTCACCGCTTCCAGGATATCCGAGATTAAGGGCAATGGGTAGCAGTCCTTGAGGGTGCATTGATTAAGACCACGATAATCAAGGCAAAGCCTAAACTCCTTGGTATCTTTCTTGGGAACAAAAAACAATGAAGCTCCCGCCGGGGATTTGGACAGTCGTATAGTGCCATTTTCTAGGTTAGTATCCAAGTATTCTCGGAGGGCCCTTTTCTCAGGTTCTGATAGAATGAACATCCTTCCAAAAGGAACCAATGTTGAGGGTTCATTATCAATAGCGCAATCTTCAGGTCTATGATGGGGTAGGGCCTGAACGATGGCGGTTGAAAACACATCAGTGTAATCCTGATAGGCCTTGGGAACCTGGATAATATTTGAGACTGTGATTGGGCCTTGCTGGTCTGTTAGCGCACCTTCAGAGGATGTTGTCGAGGAATCCAGGGATAGACAGTGAGACATACAATGTTCTGAACCAAGAAACAAGGATCCTGCTGCCCAGTTGATGTATGGGGTTTGTGAAATATGTGTAAGGAACTTGGGGTTGGTCACCCTAAGTTACCTGGGGCAACCAGACGTGGTCTCCCTGCTCACCGTGCTCAGAGAGGCACAGCTTCACCTCACTGATGAGGCCCAACAAGGCTGAAAAACGTGTATGGGGTTGCTGTCGGTACTCTTGTTCAGAGGGGAAAGGCCATAGCATTTTGGTGCTGGACTGCCTATGTGGGCGGGACAAAGACTGATATGCAAATGGATATTTCCCATCTGTGAAAGGTACAGTGAGCAAAAGGCATGTGCTGCAAACTCTCACCTCAGAACAGGTTATCATGCCATGTTCTTTCTGGAGAGGAGCGCCTGCTACATTTTGTAAAATATGTGTAAGGAACCTGGGGTTGGTCACCCTAAATTACCTGGGGCAACCAGACGTGGTCTCCCTGCTCACTGTGCTCAGAGAGGCACAGCTTCATCTCACTGATGAGGCCCAACAAGGCTGAAAAACGTGTATGGGGTTGCTGTCGGTACTCTTGTTCAGAGAGGAATTGCCATAGCATTTCGGTGCTGGACTGCCTATGTGTAACGCTCACCTGATTCTCGCAGAGGCGCCGGTCTTGACTGGGCGACTACCGTATCTTCAAAGGTGATGTGTAGCACCCGGTTGGCTCTTTGGGCTGGACCTCTGTGCACTGTATGCCTGACGTGTAGAGTAAGATGTCTTAGGTAAGTGAATGCCGAGCTCTCCATCTGCCTCGGGGCAGGGTGCTGTAACCAGTTTCTTCACTGGATAGGTAGCGCAGGCCTCTTGACTTCAGAGGACTGCTGTCCGTCGTTTACTGCACAAACGGTAAGTTTCGAGTCATTCAAATGTCTTTAAAGTCTTTAGTAATGATGTCTCTTGTTTTGCAGGGTTCCGGCGATGGCGGATGACGGGCTGAAGTGAGTTGAAGATGGAGCCCGTGTGATGAATAGAAGCGCCTGGAAGCACGTAAGTAAGCGCTTGTTGCCTGCTTCACTATGCGCTCTAACTGTCTTTTTATTTTGCAGGTACGAGTTCGGAGCGGCTGCAGGGTGCCGGAATACCCACTGGATTAGATGTGGAAAGGAGTAATGGCACGTGAGTATTAAAGTTCCCCAATGTCTTTAAACGCACCTTGTTTTGTCTTTCAGATGCGGGATGCAGCGCCGAAGGCCTCCGGAGCGTGCGAAGAGTTGGTAAACTTTTGTCTTTCAGATGCCGGAATGTAGTGTGAAGACCTCCGGAGCGCACGAAGAGTAGGTAAGCCTTTGCCTTTCAGATGCCGGAATGCTAACCTGTTCTTTCTTGTCTTTATAGGTGTTGCTGAAGACTGGATTCAGGATGGTAAGCCTTTGCCTTTCAGATGCCGGAATGCTAACCTGTTCTTTCTTGTCTTTATAGGTGTTGCTGAAGACTGGATTCAGGATGGTAAGCCTTTTTCCTTAGGCCCAGGACCGGATGCAGAAGACACGATGAGCGTTCTGCTGCAGAGGTTGCAGAATAACACAAAGCAAGATTCATCCACCGGGTGTGGTTTAAATAGCCTCCTGTAGTGCTTAGGTGTCTCCTTCCACAGCCACGCCTAAGTAAGAAAAGAGTTCCTGGTAAGAAAAGAGTTCCTGCCTTCCAGAAGAGTTCCAGTGTTCTGAATCTAGGGAGTGGCTCCAGCCCCACCCAACAGGAAAAGTAGTTCCAAACAGAAGAGGATCAGAGGCTCAACTGGCAGGCAAGTAAGCAGCATGGTCTGCTGAAGGTAAGTCCACCCAAGCATTATGAGCCCGGCGCTTCCAGCGCTGGGACTGGGCATATTTATGAGCCTGGTGCCACTGGCACCAGGACTGGGTCCAAAAGGTCCCAATTGGGACTGGTTGGCACTCGGAACCTGGGTTATGGATCTGCTTCCAAGGGAGTTGGGAAAACCCTGACCTTTTGGAAGCAGAGATCATGACAGTACCCCCCTCAAGGCCCCTCCCAAACCGGGCTTCTCCGGGGGTTTTGGCTTGTCAGGAAATGTTCGGTGAAATCTTTTGATTAGGCGAGGAGCGTGGACATATTCAGCAGGTTCCCAGGATCTCTCTTGGGGGCCGTAGCCTTTCCAGTCAATTAGGTAGAATAGTTTAGATTTGGAGATCTTGGAGTCCAGAATGCTTTTGACTTCAAACTCGAGTTCTCCATCCACTAGGATAGGTTTTGGAGATTTGGTTAGTCGGGTTTGAGGTTGCACTGGTTTTAATAGAGAGACGTGGAAGACCGGATGTATCTTCATGTGCGGGGGCAAGTCCAACTTGACCGCTACTGGGTTTACTATGGTAGTGATGGAATAGGGACCAAGGTATCTTGGGTTGAATGTGCGTGGCCCTTTTAGAGATAGATATTTGGTGGATAACCAGACTTGATCCCCTACTTGATAGTGAGGGGCTTCCTTCCGATGTTGATCTGCTCCTTTCTTGTATTGTTCTTTAGCCCTTTGAAGGTGAGAAACCGCTTCCTTAAAGGCTTGGGTGATTGTAGAATGCAGGTAGTCTACTGCTGGTGTTTCAAGATCTTGGAGGGGATCCAACTCCGAGGTTCGAGGGTGACTGCCGTACAAAAGAAAAAACGGGGTTTTCCCAGTTCCCAAATGGACAGAGTTATTGTAGGCATACTCGGCTATCCAAAGGATATCTTTCCAAGTTTTTTCAGTTTGTTGCAGCATGCAGCGTAAATACTGTTCCAGAGTTTGATTGGTCCTCTCGGTTTGTCCGTCGGTCTGAGGGTGGTGACTGGTCGATAGTCTCACATCAATTTGAGCCGACCGACAGCAACTTCGCCAAAAATGAGAAATAAATTGACTACCTCGATCCGAAATTAGAACCGAAGGAAAACCGTGCAGTCGGACGATGTTTTCGAGAAATTCTCGGGCCAGAGTTGCTGCTGTTGGCAAGCCTTTGAGTGGAATGAAATGCGCCATCTTGGAGAATAAGTCCACGATTACTAGAACCGTATTGTATCCGGAGCATGGAGGTAGATCGGTGATGAAGTCCATAGAAAGCGTATGCCAAGGGCGAGGTGGGATGTCAATAGGGCGTAAGAGGCCTGCTGGTCTTTCCTTTTGACTCTTGTTTTGGGCGCATACTCCACAGGACATTATAAAGTCTCTGATATCTTTTTTCCAAGACGGCCACCAGAAGTAGCGCTTGATCTTTTCTGAGGTCTTGGCTATACCGGGATGACCTTCCATTAAAGAGTCGTGATAACAAGAGATTACCTTTTTCTGTAAATCTGTGCTGGGTAGGTATAATCGTTCTTGGAAATACAATAAGTTGTCCTTTACTGCAAAGTCCTTTCCCTGCAGATGCCAATTCTGTATGTCTGCTGGAGTTACAAGTTGCCTGGCTTTATCCTTAACTTCCTCTATGGATTCTGTGGCGATTACACCCAGAATTCTTTGTTCGGGAATGATTGGTACAGGTTTAGGGTTGACCAAGTGTTCTTCCACTCCCATCCGAGAAAGGGCATCGGCTTTACCGTTCTTTGTACCAGGTCGATAGGTAATTATGAAGTCAAACTCGGCAAAGAATAATGCCCAACGGAGTTGTCTAGAGGATTGGGCTTTTGCGGTCTTCAAATATTGCAGGTTTCGGTGATCCGTAATCACAGTAACGGTGTGTCAGGCCCCCAGCAGATAATGCCGCCAAGCCTTAAAGGCAGACTTGATAGCCAGAAGTTCCTTGTCAGTAATCGTGTAATTGATTTCAGGAGGCGAGAATTTGCGGGACCAAAATGCCACGGGATGCAACTGATTGATTACCGGGTCCTTTTGTGATAGAACTGCCCCCATGGCAAGGCTTGAAGCATCAGTTTCCACGATGTAGGGGAGTTCGGGGCGAGGGTGTTTTAAGATTGGTGCAGAGATAAATTTAGTCTTCAAATCCTGGAAAGCTTGTTCCGCCTCGGTAGACCATTCAAAACGTTTGTTTTTCTTTAACAAGGCAGTGATGGGCTGGACTATTCGAGAGAATTCGGGGATAAACCTGCGGTAAAAGTTAGCGAAGCCTAACATGCTTTGCACACCTTTTACGGAGGATGGTGATGGCCATTTGAGAACTGCATCGACCTTCTTTGAATCCATACGCACTCCGCCAGGTGATAATATGAATCCCAAGAATTCAACTTCAGTCACGTTGAAAACACATTTTTCCAACTTAGCGAAAAGTTTGTGTTGACGCAATCTTTCGAGGACCATTTTCACGTGTTTCCGATGTTCAGATTCCGATGAAGAATAAACGAGGATGTCGTCAATGTAAACAACAACACATACATCTATGAGCTCTCTGAGGACATCGTTCATAAAATATTGAAAGGCGGCCGGGGCATTGCAAAGTCCGAAGGGCATGACCTGATATTCAAATAGCCCATACTTGGTGCGGAAGGCCGTCTTCCATTCATCGCCCTCTTTTACTCGTACCAAGTGGTAAGCTCCTCTAAGATCCAGCTTTGTATATATGCATGCTTTTCTGACTTGGTCCAGGAGTTCAGGGATCAAAGGTAACGGATATCTATTCTTAACGGTGATCTGGTTCAGGGAGCGATAATCGATACAAGTTCTAAGGTCTCCTTCCTTTTTTGGAACGAAGAACAAAGCTGAAGAAGCAGGGGACTTGGAAGGACGAATAAACCCATTTGCCAGGTATTGATCCAGGTATTGTCGAAGGTGAAGGTTCTCAGGCTCGGTGAGGGCATAAATTCTACTACAAGGAGGAGTAGATCCAGGTATCAGGTCTATCTGGCAGTCATAAGACCTATGAGGAGGTAGAGAGTTAGCCTGATCCTTCCGGAAAACATCTTGGTATTCTAGGTATTCGGGAGGTAACTGGGGAGTCTCTGAAGAAATTGCGGCCAGTGCAACACCAGGTGGAGGGTGACAAGTAGAGACACATTCTGGAAACTGGACCGTTCTTGCTCGCCAATCGATCAGAGGATTGTGTTTCTCTAACCAAGGTATTCCTAGAATAATCTGAAACTGAGGGGCCTTGATCACATCGAACACGATCTTCTCATGGTGTCCATCTTGACTTACTAGCGTCACCTCTTGAGTGGTATGCGTTACTGGCCCGGAGGCTATCTCCGTACCATCCACCGTAGTAATGACGTCCTTTACAGCCTTGGGACAAAGAGTTAGATTCATCCTCAAAACCATTTCATGATCCACATAATTGCCGATGGCACCGCTGTCGACGTAAGCTTCAATTGCATGTAATCGATCTGGATTATCAGGGCTAATGAGGACCATAGGTATCACGAAATGCGAGGTCACGGAACTGGTTTTCACGCTCGGCAAGAGGACCTCTATTCTTGTCGGGCGAGGTCGTTTCCCTGCTCAGAGTTTGTAACTTTGGTAACTGCAGCTCCTACTGCCTTCTTGGCAGGTTTCACCGGACAGTCTCGAAGAAAGTGCCCTGAGTTTCCGCAATATAGGCATAATTGCAACTGTTTCCTCCTTTCCCGCTCCCTTTGTGTTAGAGGACCTTTCAGACCCCCTATTTGCATGGGTTCCCCGGAGTCTACTCCTTTGGAAGGAGTTGGCGGTTTGGAAAATACTCGAGCATCAAACTTGGAACGATCGGCCTTCCTGTTCTGCAGCCTGTGATCTATTTGAACGACCAAGTCTATATAATCCGAACAGTCTTGTGGGGGATTCACTACTTGGGCTAAAACGTCTTTGAGCTCTCCACGTAGACCTCTATAAAACAGCGTAATCCTTTTGTCCTCAGGCCATTGAGTTTCCACTATTAGTCTATTGAAAGATGCAATATAAGCCAAAAGGTCTTGATTACCCTGTCGCAACGAAAGAAGCTCATTGTCCAAGGCCTGCCCCTGTGAATGTCTTGCGAACAGTTTTTCCATACTAAGCTGAAAGGCTTGAAAATCATGGAGAACCGGATCATCTTGATTAACTAGAGGGATCGACCAGTCTGCCGCATTGCCACTAAGGTACGAAAGTACAAAAGCTACTTTTGCTTGATCAGTTGGAAAGGCTGCTGGCCGGCATAAGAAGTGCAACCGGCACTGATTGATAAATACTGCAAACCTCTTTGGGTCACCAGAAAATCGTTCGGGCGGAGCCAGAGGTACATTCCCAGGTAGGTTGATCTGCACTGGATTCATAGAGGATGTTGAAGGAAGATTTGCCCCTGATGCGGGTAACGGGGTCTGTCCGGCTTGTGACTGTAGCACTTGTCTAGCAAGATTGTCTGTTCTCTCCTTGGAAATAATTAGTTCCCTTCTTAGAGCATTCGTTTCCTGACGAGCTGCATGCACTTCTGCCCTTAGTTCCCCAAGTAACCGGGCTAGGGGGTCAGTATCCGAGGTTTCCATAGCGCCTGGGCGAGAGTTTTGCGGTTGGCTTTGCGTTCTGTAACGCTCACCTGATTCTCGCAGAGGCGCCGGTCTTGACTGGGCGACTACCGTATCTTCAAAGGTGATGTGTAGCACCCGGTTGGCTCTTTGGGCTGGACCTCTGTGCACTGTATGCCTGACGTGTAGAGTAAGATGTCTTAGGTAAGTGAATGCCGAGCTCTCCATCTGCCTCAGGGCAGGGTGCTGTAACCAGTTTCTTCACTGGATAGGTAGCGCAGGCCTCTTGACTTCAGAGGACTGCTGTCCGTCGTTTACTGCACGAACGGTAAGTTTCGAGTCATTCAAATGTCTTTAAAGTCTTTAGTAATGATGTCTCTTGTTTTGCAGGGTTCCGGCGATGGCGAATGACGGGCTGAAGTGAGTTGAAGATGGAGCCCGTGTGATGAATAGAAGCGCCTGGAAGCACGTAAGTAAGCGCTTGTTGCCTGCTTCACTATGCGCTCTAACTGTCTTTTTATTTTGCAGGTACGAGTTCGGAGCGGCTGCAGGGTGCCGGAATACCCACTGGATTAGATGTGGAAAGGAGTAATGGCACGTGAGTATTAAAGTTCCCCAATGTCTTTAAACGCACCTTGTTTTGTCTTTCAGATGCGGGATGCAGCGCCGAAGGCCTCCGGAGCGTGCGAAGAGTTGGTAAACTTTTGTCTTTCAGATGCCGGAATGCAGTGTGAAGACCTCCGGAGCGCACGAAGAGTAGGTAAGCCTTTGCCTTTCAGATGCCGGAATGCTAACCTGTTCTTTCTTGTCTTTATAGGTGTTGCTGAAGACTGGATTCAGGATGGTAAGCCTTTGCCTTTCAGATGCCGGAATGCTAACCTGTTCTTTCTTGTCTTTATAGGTGTTGCTGAAGACTGGATTCAGGATGGTAAGCCTTTTTCCTTAGGCCCAGGACCGGATGCAGAAGACACGATGAGCGTTCTGATGCAGAGGTTGCAGAATAACGCAAAGCAAGATTCATCCACCGGGTGTGGTTTAAATAGCCTCCTGTAGTGCTTAGGTGTCTCCTTCCATAGCCACGCCTAAGTAAGAACAGAGTTCCTGGTAAGAAAAGAGTTCCTGCCTTCCAGAAGAGTTCCAGTGTTCTGAATCTAGGGAGTGGCTCCAGCCCCACCCAACAGGAAAAGTAGTTCCAAACAGAAGAGGATCAGAGGCTCAACTGGCAGGCAAGTAAGCAGCATGGTCTGCTGAAGGTAAGTCCACCCAAGCATTATGAGCCCGGCGCTTCCAGCGCTGGGACTGGGCATATTTATGAGCCTGGTGCCACTGGCGCCAGGACTGGGTCCAAAAGGTCCCAATTGGGACTGGTTGGCACTCGGAACCTGGGTTATGGATCTGCTTCCAAGGGAGTTGGGAAAACCCTGACCTTTTGGAAGCAGAGATCATGACACTATGTGGGTGGGACAAAGACTGATATGCAAATGGATATTTCCCATCTGTGAAAGGTACAGTGAGCAAAAGGCATGTGCTGCAAACTCTCACCTCAGAACAGGTTATCATGCCATGTTCTTTCTGGAGAGGAGCGCCTGCTACCTTTTGTGAAAGATGTATGGGTTGTGCTTCTGTAACCATGGCATACCCAGTACCATTGGATAATGGGCAGATTTTATGATGTCAAACTTGATCACCTCTTGATGATGGTTTATCGAGAGCTGGATCTCTTTGGTTTGCAGGGTTTTGGGTCCTGAAGAGGGAGGTCTTCCATCGATGACCTCTACAGGTTGCATGATGTCTCGTGTTTCATATGGAATGTGGTGGGTAGTGACCCAGTCATGATCTATAAATATCCCCATAGCCCCACAATCCACTAATGCCAGAATGGGATAAGTTTCTTTCTTGGACGACGATAGAAAGGCCTGCAAGATCACAAGGTTGTTTTGTCCAGGAGAGTTCAAGGATGGAATAGATGTGGAGCAAACATCTCTCTCCCGAAGCTGTGCTCCATCTAGGATCGGGAGCTGGCGTTTCCCGAATGCCGTGGAGGGGCTAGAGGACATACTCTCAAAAGGTGTTTGTCAGAGGCACAGTACATACACAGCCCGGTGTTAATCCGTCTCATCCTTTCTTGCGGAGATATGGGTCTGCGGAAGGCCCCTAGTTGCATGGGTTCTGGGTTTGTGGTCGGGGCAGGAGCGGGCTTCGGTCTAAAGGAAGGCTCTGTTGAGGTCTTTAGGTAGGGCATTTTAGTGTTCTTTTCCGCCTTCCTTTCCTGGATACGAAAGTCTATTTGTAAAGAGAGGGCCATGAGAGCCTAGAAGGAACCTGGGCAAGCTACCCTGGCTAACTCGTCTTTTATCTCTTCATTCAGTCCCCTTCGATAAAGAGTAAAGCAGGCCTCCGAGGACCAATCTGCTTCCTGGACAGTTGCTTAAAGCGAGTTACATAGGTAAGCATATCCTGGGACCCTTGTTGGAAATCCAGTAGGCGTTCTTGGGCACTGTAAACCTGTTCTGGGCGGTCAAACATGGTCTTTAAAGCCTGTATGAACCCATCATAGTCATCCAGGAGGGCATCTCCAGAGTAAACTAAGGGCATAGCCCAAGTTAATGCATTCCCGGAAAGATGCGAAATCATAAAGCCCACCTTTGCCCTGGGGGTAGAGAAGTAGTAGGGCTTAAAGGTAGAGTGTACTAAACACGAATAGAGAAAGCCACAAAGGTTCTTTGATGAGCCATCATATTTATCCACCACTCCGCCCAGCAATACACTTTCCTTGGTCGCGGAATTACGTGACAGGACTAGTTGCTTTAAATGCGGCATTCTCGGCTTTGAGATTCTGAACTTCTGTTAACTCATGCATGCCGCGCATGAGGTCTTGGACTGCAGCCTCCATGTCCGTATCTGTATCAGTTTGTTGGCGTCTCAATCTGTCACAGTTTTCCCCCCTTCTCACCTGTCTGTGTTGTTTGTTGGAGTTTTTCGATGGAGTCTTCTTTCACACAGTTCTGGTCTTATACAACCCAGTGCGTAGGTCCTCGGGTTCCAGCGTGCGTTCTGCGTCCCGTCTCCAGGAAACGTTCAGAAGTCTGGGAAAGTTCCAGGAAACAAAGAGGAGTGCACTCAGAGGACGAGTGCAAAGGAGATCCGGGAAGCAGAGTGAGGACAAGGAAGGAAAGGATGAAGGAGAAGGAATTTAGGGGACCAGGAACTAGGAATGAAAGGAATTCGCTGTACGAACTACGGCAGCACACGTCTGGCTACTGCGAGCCGTAGCGTTGAGATGCGCAGGGCCGCGGGGGCGTGTCAGCTTTGTAGAACATAGTGCGTACGACGCAAAGACTGGTAAACTGTGTTCTGCGTTTGGCAGCCATGTTGGGAGTACTGCCGAGTGCAGGCCTCTATGGGTCAGGGACCATGAAGTACAGAAAGGACGCGTCCGATGGTTCATGACATGTAGATCACGTCGATAAACACCTGGACAAAGTATCTACTCAACAACGCAAAAGCAAACCAATCTTGCAGTTGGCCCCATCAACGGTCCAACCAAAACAAGTCAGTTCACCATCTAGCCGAACCATGGAGATCAACTCTCCTGTCCCCTCCCAGGCCCTCTGCACTGCACTGGCCTCCCACTTCATCTCTAAAACTCAGGACATCCTGTCCTCACTCTCCTCCTATCACCTCCCCCCCTCTCTTCCCTGCTCTTCCTCTGGCCCTTCTGCAGCCACCCCTCCTCCCTCCTTCTCTGCCTTTCCCCTTTTTTCTGCTGACGAGGTTTCCAGACAAGTCCGATCTATGAAAGTCTTGTCTAAACAGATTCACCCCTGTTCCTCCAAAACTATCAAGGACCACATCGACTCCCTGGCTCCTGCCCTGGCTGACTTTTGCAACCACTCCTTCGCCTCTGAAGTCTTCCCATCCCCCCCTCAAGCACTCCCTTGTGCACCCTCTCCTTAAGAAACCCTCTGCCGACCCCTCCTGTCCGGCTAACTATCGCCCAATCTCCATCACTCCCTTCCTGGGCAAGCTCCTGGAGGAACTGGCCATCTCCCAGCTTAACCTCCATGCTGAAGCTGTTGATAGTCTCCATGACCATCAATCTGGCTTCAGAGCGGCCAGAAGCACGGAAACTGCTCTCCTGAACATCCGTGAGGACCTGCTCTTGAACCTCGACTCCAACACTCCGTGTGTTCTCATTCTGCTCGATCTCTCTTCTGCCTTTGACACTGTCAACCATGCCATCCTGCTCAACCGTCTCCGTGATAACCTGGGAATCACTGGTCAGGCTCTGGCGTGGCTGACCTCTTTCCTTTCCAATCGACCCTCCCAGGTCCAACTTGGGTCCTTCCTCTCTGACATCTTTTTCTCCACCTGTGGCGTTCCCCAGGGATCTAATCTCTCTCCCTGGCTGTTCAACCAGTATCTGGCACTCCTTGCCCACCGCATCGCCGCCCTCTGCCCCAACTTTCAGTGCTATGCGGACGATACCCAGCTCATTTTCAGGCTACCCTCGGCCTCCTCCTCTCCTTCCCTCATCTCTGACTGTCTGCTATCCAGGAATGGTGTGCTGCCAATGACCTCTGCCTTAATGCTAGTAAGACTGAGATCCTACTCATCGGCACACCCACTCCCTCCTTCCCTGCAGCTCTCTGGCCGGCCTCTCTTGGCCCTCTTCCTGCTCCCACCTGGAAGGCAAAAAACCTTGGGGTCATCTTCGACTCCACACTCTCCTTCTCTCCTCATATATCTGACGTCTCTAAGAAGTCACATTACCAGCTGCACCTCCTCAGAGGTATTCTTCCCTTCCTCTCCTTCCCCCAGAAGCTCACTGTCTCCCGAGCCCTGGTTCTCTCGAAGCTGGACTACTGTAACAGCCTCTATCTTAATCTGCCTGCCTCCACTCTCCGCCCTCTGCAACTCATCCAGAACAGAACTGCAAGACTTGTCCTTGGCCTCAAGCCCAGGGACCGTATCTCTCCAGGACTGAAATCTCTACACTGGCTCCCAGTGGCTGCGAGGATTAAGTTCAAAACCCTCTGCATTGTCCACAAGGCCTTCTGGGGCCTGGGGCCTAAATACCTTCAACTCTCTCTTCCTAAATATCTTCCTTCCCGAGCCCTACGCTCATCCGTCTCCAACTGCCTCCGGATCAGCTGCTTCTCGAAGCAACGAGCTGGGGGTACATCTCTCTCCGCAGCAGGGGCCTCCCTCTGGAACAGCCTTCCTGCCTCCCTGAAACTTGAGGAGAACCATCTCCGGTTCCGGAAGCACCTCAAAACCTTCCTCTTCACTTCTGCTTTCTCTCTCCCTCTCCCCTGCTAAATTCTTCACCAAAACTGCACTGATTCTGCAACTGGGCCACTCTCACCGACCTCGGTCCTGGGCCCAGTCACTCTTCACTTGCACTGCGGGACTGTCTCTGTATCACTACAGCCCCCCCTCCCCCCAGCACTTGTCTGCACTTACCTTGCACTTGCCACCAGCTGGCCCTATTTATTTATTATTTTATTTCTATTCTACTATTTGTACTGCACTCCCCCCCCTTGCACTTTTTTCCTTCCCCCTACCCCTTCACTTGCGCGGTCTGAATGACACCTGGCCTAGTAGGATCGTTGTCTGTCTTCCCCTTGTTCCCCCCTCCCTGCCTCGTCGCGCCTTGAAACACTTGTGTATAGGCGCGTTACAAATGCCATATCATATCATATCATAACTTAGAAAAACACAAAACACCATGAAAGAGTGGCAAATGGATGTATAGCACTTGAAGCCAAAGTCCAGCTATTAAATGCGAGACTGTTAACTCAGGTTTCAAGCATGGAAAACCGAGCCAACGCAAGTAACAATCAAAATAAAAGGTTTGGTATCTTTACACTAAAAAGGAATATAAGTCTTGATGACACTAATACAACATCCTCGAGCGGGCTCCCACAAAACAACCCCGTTCTGACAACAAATAGTGAAGTTACGAAAAGAACGAGTACAGTACCTGAACTCGCTCTGAGGAAAACAAACAACGGAATCAGCAACTGTATTAAAACTCAGCAATAACGAAAAAACAAACATGCCAGCTATCATCATTGTTGACCTCAAGATCACCATGGACTTGATGGATGTAAGCCAATATACTGTTGAAGAATCCGAATCCGAACTTGTCAATATGCCGCAGCTGAAGAGGAAAGCGGAATCAAACAGGCAAAATTTGCTGCCCCAGAATCAAACACGAAAATAATAACAGAGCCTGACTCCCCTGTCTTTCTAGCACTGGACGACAAATGCCAAAGGCTGTCCAAGAAGAGAGTCACGGCAGAGCGTTTTCCACATGCTAGGTTGCCAAGTGTCGAAAGGCACATTAGGAAAAAAAGTACCCGGATGCTAAGGTGAGGAGGAGTGGGGGAGCCCCTTAGCGTGGGCACCCCAGTACCTTGACCTCCCCCCCTCCTCCATGACCTGGCCCCTCACCCCCCCCCCTCCTTCCCTCATACCACCCGGCATATGTCGTACATCACATGTTGAAAAAACAACTCAGACACCTTTTAAAGTTGGAAGAGTAAAATGCCTCAGCAGCTTTATTTTGCATAAAGTCTTGGAGTTATCTTACAGGTGATCCGTAATTCACCACCACAGGTATACTACTCCGTGTGCGGCTACCTAGGCATCCCTTGCCCTCCCCCCCCCTCACCCTCCTCCTCCACTTCACCGTGTCCTGTGTTTGGGTCTAGGTAAAACCGGCAGCCACGCGGTGCCTCGCTAGTGATCAGGTTCCTATACCGGCACCACCACAAGTGCCCCAACGTTACACATATCCACATCCGTACGTTAAGGCCGACACCGCCCTCTGGTGCCGGCCCACAACTTTCTGCCTGCCTATATGGTCATCGCTTTGCGATGCCCGGCTATTTTTTGGCCATTCTACTCTACTCTGCCCCCCCCCTCCGTCCCCCAAGTGCCGCTTGTACCGGAAGCCCTATCCTATCTATGCTGCCCCCCATGTCTCCCTTCCGTCTTGCCAAGCCCCTAAATCCTCCCAGTACCCTCTCCCCCAGGCCTCCCTGTGGAGTCTGGCCCAGTGCCCCCCCTGCCAGCGTAATATCTCTTAGGTGTACCCTATCCCATCTCCTTCCTTCCTTTCCCTCGCTTGCTCCTCCACTCACCAGGTCCCCAGTTTTTTGGGTCCCGCCAAACCCCCCCCTCCCTGCCGTTTCTGCCCCTCCATCTCCTAGCTCCATTTCCCCCCAGAGGCAGACTTCCCAGCCCTGTTCTTCCGTACCCCGTCTCCTGTCCCCCAGCTTTTGGTCCTTGCCCCCCCCTTATTCCTTGGGGCTGGCTTCCTCCCCCCTGTTCCCTCTATTCGCCTAGCTGCACTATCTTGGATCCTCCACCTCCCTCCCCCTCATGCCCCCCTCCTTCCGTGAAGACTTCCCCTTGCTGATTTTGTCACCGTTACCTGAGCCCCCCGTAGTCTCCATTTGCTCCCCCCCGACCGACTTCCCTTGATGGCCTTGATTGTGAGTTTATGTTGATTCCTCCCCCCCCCCCTGCAATTTTGGGCTTGGAATTGGTTCCCAAGTCCCCTACGTCCCTCCCCTTTTTCCCAGGGCCTCCCCTGAGCCTAGTACTCTTGGGGCGCCGTAAGATCTAAGCTGTTGGCTGAGCGTTCCCCTATGGGCCTGCCAGTACTTCGCTACAGGGATCGACCTGTGACTCCTCCAAGACTCTCTGCTGGTTGCCGGCGGCAGAGAGTTCCCCCAACCTGCACAGGTCGCTCCATAGCCGAGCCTCATTTCCTTTGGTTGGAGGTCAACTTGATTCAGTCTTAACACTTACCCATGAGGCATTGCCAGCTCTTTTGTCCCCCCACCTCATACCCTCGTCTTCCCCCATGTGTACTTAACTGGTTGGTTTAATTGAACTGTCTTACCCTACAGATCATGCTTGAATGTGGTATTTGTGCTCACACCCTTGCCCCCCCCCCACCCAAATTCCCGGTGTCTGGTTCTGTACCCCTTCATATTGTGCCCCCTTACTCCCCGTATCGTAGGACCGAGCACCCCAATCCCCAGCCACTCTCTGCCCTGGGTGAGGGGGCTCGTCGCAAATGTGTGGTGCTCCCTGTGGTCTTGCTCCCAACCTTGGTCAAAACTATTAGCCGCACAGTGACGTAACTCGTCATCAGTGCCATGGAAATGGTTTAAAGTTGAATTCGTATATAAAGAAATTGTGCCGTTTTAACATATTGTTTTGTACATTTCCTTTGGTTGGAGGTCAACTTAATTCAGTCTTAACACTTACCCACGAGGCATTGCCAGCTCTTTGTCCCCCCACCTCATACCCTCGTCTTCCCCCATGACATACCATTTTTCTACCCTCCTATACTCTGCACGTCCCTTAGCCCTCCGTCCCTGGTGGGCTGGCTTTCACCCCCTCTCCCCCCGGCGGCCTGTAGCCCCCGGTGCGGCACCCCGAGCACCCCACTCCCCAGAGACTCTGCTCAGGGAGAGGGGGCTCGAAGCGTGTGGTCTTGCTTCCAACAGGGGCAACGCGTCCGCCAGCCGTGGTGTAAGACAGCGCGCGCCATTCCGTTAACCTCCCACCACCTCGCTCCTTCCCACGGGTTTGTTGCTAACATTAAGCGTTCCTGGCCACGAAATACCGAACCATCGGCTTCCACCATAAACATACTGCCACTTGTGTATATGCGCGTTATAAATTCCCTATTGCATAAGACACGTGTGGCATTGCCAGAACCCAGTGCCTTGCAAAATCAATGCCTCTTGCCACCCTGGTATGGATGTCTGCACAACTTCTTATCCCATCCAATCGCCCAAAGTGTTTCCCCATATTCGAACCACTCCCTCACCGTGTTCCACATGGGTCTTCCCCCCTACTTCAAGCAACACGACTGCCAGGTTTGTGTGGCAAGTCCCAAACCATATTGGGCGTAATTTTTTGGGGGGGGGACAGCGATGTTTGACCCCCCCAACTTTCTTGTCCCCCTTCATTTGGCTGAGGCACCTCTCTTTTCGATGTCCTGGTCCCCCCAACGTTTTCAGCAAAGTTACTCCACTACCATAAATGGAACATTCCGTCTATCAACCCTGCAACCGCCTCGCCCCAGCGTGGACCCCAATTCCAAAGGCCCCGCCAATGGCATTTCAGAATTGTAAAAGGCGAGGTTAGGGAGAAAAGGATCCAACATGCGTGCCCTACCTTACTCCTTTTTGCCCAGCCATTGCCCTAGCTGTTTGAGTACTCCGCACCATTGTAATATCTAACAGCTACGTTTGGGTGACTGCAGGCATTTTTTCTGTTTTACTTTACCTGTTTTCGGGCTATTATGTCTCTTCGTCTTCCGATCTATATGCGTCCTATTGCCTATTGCCTAAACCTATTATTTACTCACTAAACGCAAGTGCATTTGCCCTTCTGTACCCAGGACCGTCTTCTTGTAACTGTGGGCCCACCTTTACCTTATGTTGTTCCCACACGTGGCCACCTTGAAAACAAAAAGACAAATTGTGTTAGTATAGGTCATGAGACATTCATTTACTTCACCCTCCTAATGGCCAACCTCTGCAAACCAGTGCTACCTCCTTTCCTCACTGTACCCTGAACTCCGACTGAAAACCCGGACTGAAAAGCCCCCGTCCAGCCGCACCGTTAACCAAACATTACCATATGACCTTTTCTTCCTTTGCACAATCATTTGCTAGCAATACTCTGCATTTGTGATGACTTGTTTGATCCTTGTTACATATAATCTCATACCGCATCTCTAAACCATCTCCATCACTTTAAAACATCCTATCCGTGGCTAATCCGTATGTAATACACACTTTCCAACCTTTTGGAAACCCCCGCCCACCCTTTGCACCTCGGTCCCTGCCAAGCAGCCACGCCGACTACCCATGCAGCCCACCATCGCTTGGGCCATGTGCCCCAGCCAACTGGAGTGTGGTAGCTCCCAACTACCCGCCATCATGCCTCTGGCCGGGGGTCCCCGACCAAGGCCCTGTTCTCCCGGTTCCTCCAAGTTGCGGCCTCTCTTCATACGCTGCACTTTGCTCGCATTGGTCTATTGTCTGCACTGCCCACCCCCCCTCCCCATCCACCTTCTCCCAAACTAGCCGCCATTGGCCACGAGGTTACACAACCGGGCCCCCGACCTCCGCACGCCGCGGGCCTCTCTGTTACCCATTCACGAGTGCGTGACAAATATTTTTTCCCACACACATTCCCCGTAGTTGTGCTTGCTTTGCCGCACAAATTGGAAACACAAACGGAATACATACGCACAGGCATTTATCACAATTGGCACGGCGGCCACCCAGGATGGTCATCCTTCCATAAATAGTTTAAATATATGCTTATCATCACATAAAGTCCAGCTGTTGCCCTGCTTTCCTTACCACCTGCGCGGCGACCACTCAACGCTGGTTATTTCATTCAGTTGTACCGGGAAATCAAGAAACCTACGGTCTTCGGCACGTCCCGGCAACCGCCCTTTGCAGAGGCGGCGCTAAAATACTTCCCATCCATGATCAACTGCATACCGCAACGAACCTTCGGGTGCCGAGCGCATCCTACCATTACCGTGCTAAACCTCCCAGCAAGCGCCCTTATACACACGCATGGCATGGCGGCCCTACGTCACCTCCCTTAACGTACATATGATGCAAAACCCGAGACCATTTTCGTCTACCTACAACACACATCGCGTCCTTGATACCTATTTATATTGTGTACAATTTCCCATACAATTATGCCTGCCCGTCGGCCATTCCTCGCCGACCTAAAGACACTGAAACGGCGACAAGTTCTGTGCCTTGCATTCCAACCTTACTGGGCCCCTGCTCCTGGCTATACATTTACTACATCTTGACTCCTTCCTTGTGCCCAAGACTGCGCATTACCTCTCTGATCAGCCCCCGAACTCAGGTCCCCAGCACTCCAAGACCAAGCACTTTCTTGCTAAATCCGCCTCGACCTCCTTCCGCCGACAGTCGATCGCTCTCTCTGGAACCGGCTTCTCCTGCCCCGCCAACACTGGAACTCCTACACCTCCAGAACTGCCACGGATAGTCCGACGTCGACAAAAACCCACGATCCGGTGGGGGCAGGAAACCGAGGGAGAATGTGTTTGGAAAAACCCGTGCCTTTATGAGGCCGGCTTCTCCCTCGGCTCCCTGCCCCGACCCTTACGTTTTGCGCGCTCCGTCCGCGGGCTACGTGTTCCTCCCCCACCCCTGCCCCCTGCCCTGCTTGAGTAGAGGGGGGAGGAGGCCGGCTGGGCAGCCCCCACTAAGGGGCGGCGCCCGCCATGCCACCTTCGCTGGCGCGTTCGCCCGCCATAGCCGCTAGCCTGCACCACCATAATGCAGGG
Organism: Ambystoma mexicanum; assembly: GCF_040938575.1. Lineage (NCBI taxonomy): Eukaryota > Metazoa > Chordata > Amphibia > Caudata > Ambystomatidae > Ambystoma > Ambystoma mexicanum. Next base: position 1,535,391,039 of record NC_090931.1, read on the forward strand.
AAGAAGAGAGACACTGTACGGCTCACAGTGGAGGCATGACACAAGCCCTGATTAAGAGAGCACACGGGCACAGAGGACCAGATCGATGAACAGGTGAGCGGCTGGGAGGCCCACCCCCTCACATATAGAGTTCAAAGCGGGGTGAATGACAGCCCACACGGCTTGAAGGAGGCCAGGAATACAGAATACACCTAGGAGAAAGCAAATAAAAACATCCCACTGCAAGGGATTAGAGGCGGGCACGCATCCAGCACAACCAGGAAGATAGGTCACAAGGGAAAACTGCAGAAAGTGACTGACTACTGCAGTAGTCTCCAGCCAAGGAACAAAGAGCCCTACCCAGGGCCAAGAATGACAGAAGGGGCCTCAATATACAGGAAATAAAGAAGCTATAACGCCTGCCACTTAGTATAGGCGGCAAGCGCACCTGTCGGCCCACGGGAACAGAAGAAAGATGCTGTACCTCGCGGTTAAAAAACGGCAAGTGACACGTGCAGAAGCGGATGTGTCATACCCCTGCCTGAATTCAGCAGACACAGAGGACAGCCTGCACAACAAGACAGGCGCAAACCCCCAGTACTAGCACGATGGTAAAGGGCCAACAGAAGATTGACCACTTTGCGGCTCCAAAGCAAAAAATGACTAAAGCTCAGAATGTGGAGGAAGAAGAAGCCACTGGGCAGAGAAAGGAAAGAGGAGGTAGTGTCACAATGGAAGGGCTGATGGCAGCCATCCAGGAATCCTGCACATCATTAGAAGGGATGATACAAGAGGCAGGGACGGATGTGTCTGTACTGCGGAGCGACCTGCGTAAAACCAGCAAGAGGTTGACGGAGATGGAGCAACATGTAAGTGCAGAGGAGGACGACCTAACCATGTTCAAGAACCAGGTGCGAGGGCTCATTGGAGCGACACAGGGGCTTGAAATGAGGGCGGAGGACGCAAAGGGCCGTTCCCGCTGCAATAATATACGCCTGGTAGGGGTCCCCGGAAGGTCGCGAGGGACCTAGCACCGAATTGTACGTGGAAAAGCTGATAATGGAGAACCTGTGGCCAAAAGGTCGATCAAAGCTTTTCACAATTGAGAGAGCACACCGCGTACCAGGAAGACGACTGCCGCCGGGGGGACAGCCCATGGCGATAATCGCCAACATTTTTAACTTTAGAGACAGGGACACAGTACTGCAGGTGGCGTGAAAAGCTGGATTTATCGCAGTGGACGAAGCCAGAATACTGAATTTTCCGGACTTTACACAGGAGGTGCAGAAACAGAGGAGATCTTTTGATTCAGTCCGTCGCAGACTGCAGGAACTAAATCTCTGGTACTTGACAATCTTCCCGGCGAAACTGAAAGTAATGGATTGAGAACGGTCCCTCATATTCACCTGTCCGAAAAAAACGCTTGGGAATGGTTGGATGGGAAAGGCCCTGAGAAAGAGGTTCAGGACCCGGATGACCGGCAACGGAAGGAGTAAAGGTGACCCCCAATGTCCGAGCCTGAGGAATCCGGTCATTGTGGGCTTTAGTAGCCAAGCCCAATGCCCGAGAGAGCAAGGAAGGAAACGATGCTCACTGCGAGGAAAGGGTGACTGAGAAATGTGGAGTTGGCTGGGGATCTGTCCATCACATCACACAAGGGATGCAAGTTGGAGGCTCTTCCCGGTTGATCCAGGTTGAAGGGAATGAGGGAGGAGGGAGGTAAAGAGGGAGTTGAGGGGAACATGGGGGGCAGAAGAGGGGAAGGATGGGAGTTCAAAATGCAAAGGGTGGAGGGATGGGGGACAGGGAGGGAGTCGGGTACAGTTATTTGTTGGGGCGGGGATAAATACGAGCTCTAGTGCTGTTCGGAATCGATGCAGTGAGCACCTGAGGAAACGGCCTCAGAGACGTGTACACCCAATAGGAAACGACACTGACACCAACAAGGGTGGGACCCACCTTAAAATAGACACATGGAATGTGCGAGGGCTGGGGAACAGAGGGAGGAGAATTCAGGTGGGACAATAGCTGAAGAGACAGGGGATTCAAATATTACTGCAAGAGACACGCCTCCAGGGGGGGAGCTGAAGGGATTGGAAACTAAATGGGGGGGCAGAGTGTATGGATCCTCATACTCCACCTGCGCTAGAGGTGTGTTGATCTGGGTGGCGGCCGGGGTCCCCATACAAATTGAACGAACGGTAGGGGATTCGGAGGGCAGGACAATAGCATTAGTAGGCCAATGGGAAGGTCAGGACATCTGTGTAGTGAACTCCTATGGCCCAAATACAGATAATAAACCCTATTTCACCTCGTTTATGGAACTCACGGGTGGACAGAGAGCGGGACTATTCATTGGGGGTGGGGATTTTAACTGGAATGGCCATGGCTCTTTAAGGTGTGGTATAGGTGAAGGAATACTGAAATGGTTGCGGATGCTATCCAACTCCCCCACGGCAAGGGTCAAAACAGGGGGATGGGTCTCGGAAAAATGGCATTTGGAGAGAGGCACACGCCAGGGATGTCCGGTCTCCCCATCATATTTGAGTTGGTGCTGGGACCGCTGGCGAGATACTTTCGGACATACATCAGAGAAATGGGCATACAGGCAGGAGGGGTGATGCACAATATATCGCTCTATGCAGACGATGTGTTGCTCTTCATAGATAACCCACGAGATAACATCCCGATAATCCTGATGTGCTAGGCAATTTCTTCAGACTGTCATGGTTTCAAGTAAATAAAGAAAAATCACTGGATTTCCCGCTGGCAGGTCTGAAAGGTAGAAGGGAGGAAGGGATCATGAGCGGGGAGCAATTCAGGACAAATGGGAAAGAGATGTGAGAGTATCTATTCCAGAAGAGCAGTGAATGCAAATGTGGTAGCAGGTTAAAAAGGTGTCCAGGAATGCGAGATTCCAACTCACACAGTTTTACTACCTTCACATCTAACGCGGGAAAGGCTACATGCGTTCAATCACGCAATGCCACACACTTGCATGTGATGTGGAGCGGAGCATGCCGGGTTCTGGCACATGGTATGGAGGTGCCTAGCGGTGCCCACATATTGGGAGGAGGTGATCAGTAGACTTAACACTGACGGGGAGAAACTACGAATGCTCTCACACCCCTATGGGGACTCATGCCGGGGGCAAAAATGATATAAGACCAGAAACAAAATAACTGGATTCCTCCTTATATTAGCCAAGAGGAGGATAGCAATGGAGTGGAAGAAAGGGTCTGGCCCATCAATATGACTGTTGCTACAAGAGGTACGCCAATGGGGGTTAGTGAAGTAGATTACATAAACCAGCACGGGAGCTGGGAGGGGACTAGCACTTATGATGGACTGGGGTCAGCTATTGAACGAGTTAGTGCTGGGAGGGGACTAGCAATTATGATGGACTGGGGTCAGCTATTGAACGAGCTAGTATCATTGCAAGTCCTGAGGCCCCCATAGGACGTGCGAGACAGGAACCTCAGGAAAGATGCAAAGGCTGTGTTATGTCAGAAATGCTGGAAAAAGAATGCCCATCGTCTACACAGATAAAGGGAAGCAGAAGGGAACCACAGGGGTTAACAGGGAAAGGCGGCGCTGGAGCTTGGGGGGAAGGTGTAGAGGTAGGGGAAACAGAGGGACATTGGGAAAGGGGGTAAGGGGGAATAAGAGGGGTTGGAGTTCTGGTTTAGTTCAGGGCAATGAGTAGTAGCAGAGCGAGCAAAAGCCAAGACTGTAGCAACTGCTGGCGGGAGCCTAGGCGGAACACCTGAGGGACTACGTACTCCACCTCAGAGGGGAGAAATAATGAACTGCCTCAGAGTCTTCACCAAAGCCACGATAATAGCCGGATAAAAAAGGCCTGGTACAAGGCAGGCATGGACACTAAAGTCTGGTGATTGACAATCCGTGGTGACCACGTCACTACATTGAGCGGGGAGGGGGAGTAATGATTATTGCGAGACTCATTGCCCTTTGGTAACAACTGGCTTGTTGGGTATTTGCTTGTGTGCTGTTGGAAAAATAATAAAAACATAGTTAAAAAGAAACGCCTTGTCCAGATACTGGTGAAGAGAAAACCTGTGTTGCAAAACCATCAGCCTCCGCAGAGAGCGTTACCCAATGGTCAATCTCCACTCGATGACAGACAAGAACAACCACGAATGGTGGAGGAGCAACAATTGACCACATATATGTTTTCGAGATAACTATTTTTCTCTCATTACCACATTTAAAGTGAAGAGAACTAAACATAGTGATCATAACATGCTGATCACATCATGGAAGGCTGTGAAAACCTCACGACCAAAAATGACGACCCATATGGAAGATTGCAATGGTGGCAATCGCCTAAGGCTAAGTAAAGAGTTGATCAGCAAAATGACAAAGCTATATTTGGCAAACAGAAAATTGGAAGGCTAGGACTTGGGAACAGCATGGGTTGAATACCATCCTCTACTAACCGCCTATCAGTCCAAAAGGAAAAACGGAGAAAACATTTTAAAGCTGCATATCCATACATACAGTATTCTGCTGGTCGAAAACAGAAGAGCTCTGCAGCGAATAAAGCACTTGGCGATAAAGACAACCTCCCCAGAAAACATGGAAAAAGCAAAAGTAGCAGTCAATGCCTATACAAACTGGCTGCTAAGCTACCGGATAAAAATATATCAAGAATACTAACTAATGCTCTGCGCGGTATGTGGAAGAAAATCAAGAGAATTCTGATAATTTCCATGTTTTTCGAGAATAACCATCAGCAACCTGGAATATCCCATGTGACGTTGAGACGATCTTAGGGAAAATCACCAAGCTAAACTCTTCGAGGGCCCCCGGTCCTGACAGGATTACTAACATCGCGCAAGTGATACCAATCTTTAAAAAGGGCAAAAAAGAAGATCCGAGGAATTATTGTCCTATTGCCCTATTAGATGTCATTGGCAAGGTCTTTGGATCGTTGGCCTTAGACAACTTCCAATCGTAGGCAAAGCAGGCAGACTGTACAGACCCTTTTCAGGCAGGCTTCGTCAAAAACATGGGAACAATACCAAACATTCTGCTGCTGAGCACACTGAAGGCCAATATCATGGAGGGAAGTCCAAGAGTTTTCGTAGCCTTTGTTGACCTGGTCCAGGCTTTTGACCAGGTCAACCGTGAAATATTATGGCGAAAACTGGCAACTTGGAATTGTCCAGACTCGATCTTGGAGCCCATAAAAGCTCTCTATTCTAGGACATCGATGAGAATGAGGCTCAGTCGTGCGGGTCAATTGTATCAAGAGATTTTGACAACAAGAGGGGTAAAGCAGGGATGCCCACTTGCACCAGCTTTGTTCAATGCATGCATGGGAGACTTCAAAGACAAGATCCTTCCCTCCAACATTAGGAGAGGTGAAAGTTAAACGTATTCTATACGCAGACAACATCATCCTACTAGATCAGACTGCGATCGGCGTCCAGTTTCAATTAAACGACATATCGGCATATATAAAGTAAAACAACCTGGATCTTAACAAAGACAAAACCAAAATCATGTCTTTTGAAAAAACAACTAAGAGAACTGAAAAGCTACAATGGTACTTGGATGGACTACGGCTTCAAAAAGTAAAAGACTTCAAGTACTTGGGTGTAACATTGAACAACAGCCCCGTGGAAACTTCATTGCTGGCAACTCTTCATGAAAAGATCCAAACATTAGCCTCCCAAACAAAGGCTGTAGACAAGAAATGTGGTTGTTTTTTAATCATTCCGATTTTAAACTTCTATAAAGCAAAAGTGATTCCATCATTGTCCTATGGAGCAGAGGCGATGCCTTGCATTCCTGCAAAAATTTGGCAAAAGCTGGAGAGCTATTTAAACACAAAGAATGTAAACCAAGTCTCTGGGTACTTGGCAAAATCTCCCAACAGAGCCCTTCGGAACACCTTTTTGCGAGCCCGTCTGAACCTCCTGAAAACCAACGAGATCCAGGCCATTAGGGGCAATTCTAGCCCTAATAAGTGCCAGTATTGCAAAATAAAATAGACCAGGTGGAAACAGTGAGACATCTGCTGTTGCCTTGTTTGGGAAACAACAAACCTAGAAACATCTACATGGGTTGTCACTTCAGCGATCTACAGTCGTATGACGAAGAGGATTGGTGGGTTTGCTTGATGAGCGGCAAAAAGACATCTCTTGTGATCGCCGTAGCATTGTTCTTCCAGAACATCGGTTTAGAACAGGAAACAATAAGTAAACCAGTGGAAAGGTGAGGAAGAGCAGAACAACCGAACTGGAGAAACACATCACGACATAGTTAAGAGGACGGAAGTGAAGCACACTTAATAACAAGACTGCAACTTTGAACTGTGGTCTCGGCTTCTTACTGCTTGCTTCTCTTCTTCTTTTATAAGCTTGGAAATGGATTAGGGGATTTTCCCACAAAGTGACAGTCTTGTAAAAATTGTAAACCAATCGAATCAAGTAATAAACATTTTTGTTTAAAACAAGTATTTCCTTTTTATCATGCTAAAGTACTACTGTCCCCTAAATAGTATTCCCTTTTTGTTATGCTAAAATACTACTGTCCCCTAAATAGTATTCCCTTTTTGTCATGCTAAAGTACTACTGTCCCCTAAATAGTATTCCCTTTTTGTCATGCTAAAGTTTACTGTCCCCTAAATAGTATTCAATTTTTGTCATTCTGATGTTTACTGTCCCCTAAATAGTATTAATTTTTGGCATGCTAAAGTACTACTGCCCCTAAATATTATTCCCTTTTTGTCATGCTAAAGTAGTACTGTCCCCTAAATAGTATTCCCTTTTTGTCATGCTAAAGTACTACTGTCCCCTAACTAGTATTCATTATTTGGCATGCTAAAGTTTACTGTCCCATAAATAGTATTCCCTTTTTGTCATGCTAAAGTACTACTGTCCCCTAAATAGTATTCCCTTTTTGTCATGCTAAAGTACTACTGTCCCCTTGCATGCTAAAGTACTACTGTCCCCTAAATAGTGTTCCCTTTTTGTCATGCTAAAGTACTACTGTCCCCTAAATAGTATTCATTTTTGGCATGCTAAGGTTTACTGTCCCCTAAATAGTATTCTCTTTTTGGCATGTTAAAGAACTACTGTCACTTAAATAGTATTAGGGCCTCATTACAATCCTGGCAGTCCAGGAACTACGGTACTGGTAAGCATGCCGGAACCGCAGTTCCCAGACTGCCATACTACGTGTTGTGGTCGCGGGTGCCTGTCTGGCCGCCAGGTGTGACATGGCGGGCAGACAGGCTCCCACGAGCACAGCACGTCAGATGCACCAGCAGCACTCTGAATGCGCCGGTGCATTCGACTTCCTATTGGGCCGAATGGGGAGGCCCTTGTTGTGGGCACCCGCAAATGGGCAATTACCGGGTCTGCCGACCTCGGCATGACCCGGTTCTTGCCCAAACGCGGGTGTCGGAAAAAATGCAACTCCGGCGGCAGCCGTGCCGAATTTACCGGCACGCTACTGCCAGAGTTGTAATGAGGCCCCTAATCTTTTTCTGTGTATAGTCTTTTTCCAATAATTGTATTTACCTACCACAACCTTTCTACACAGCTAGGTCTTTGGATTTTGCATCCACAGAATTGGCCATCTTTGTGGCCACACACAAGTGCGTGCAAGACCAGAAACCCGTGACGACTTTGAGAGGCATGAAGATGAGTAACAGGGCATTTTGGGGGTGGAAATATGGGGTAGGTTTAAGGCCAGGGACTGGGAATTCATGGAGGAATCTTACAAAAAGGTTACAAAAATGGTGGCTAATGGGGTGGGTTGTGGTTTAGGGTACAGGGAAATTGAGGGTTCTGACAGCGGGGCCCACCTAAAACATGTGGACAGCATTGCACAACAGTATTTCAGAGAAAAAAAAGGCTGTTCTTCAGAGGGAATCAAACAACTTTTGGAGAGAGGCGTAAAGGGAGCATGTGCGACCAAGAACCAGTTCTAGTTATTGTCTCTGGGGTACTGCTGAATAGAAATCACTTGTCCGAAATGTGGTATGGGCCTAGCATCTTAGTTCTTACTCCCTTATTAGGGTGACAGGGAGAAAGGGAAGAGCTCTAGAATTTGTAGATCACTGCGCTTGTCCACGGTGCTTAGTGTTGCGACCTGCAGCTGGTGAGTAGTTCAAGAAAAGAAGGGGCCCTTCCGCCTTGTTTGAAGTTTAAATTGGTTATGGTGGGGGAACTACGCTCGAACAAAGCACTGGAACCCTAGGAATCTGGGCTCTTATGATAAATGAGAGCCGAGTCTTGCGTAGTGGTTAGAGTGTAAGTGCTTTAATTAGCCACGTGTGCCTATAATTCCAGGTGAATCTATTAATTACTGGCGCTGACGCGTGTTTCGACCCAACACAGGTTTTTTTCAAGGCTGTGGTGGTAGTGCAGTGTTATTGGTATTAGATAATGCATCATTGCCCCATGTGAAGGACCCAAGCAAACATGTTACAAGTAGGAGCTTGCGTGACAATTGTGAGTGAATGAACATACAGTGAAATGAACAGTGGAGTGTAAACAAGGGTGTCATGCTTGGCAATAAGCGTGATCAAAAGAGTTCATGGTTTCTTTCTCACAATCTGTGGTCTTTGGTCCTCTGGCCCTTCACCTGCTTCTCGGGGCCATGGTGTTGCTTCTGCGCTGGACTCTTCTCCGTCCCCTTCATAAGGTGAGTCCCACTCTGTACTTGGGACAGGTGAGTAGTTGTCAGCTGCAGGCACTATTCCAGGCATCCGTCGAAAGTGTAACGAATTCCGGGATGTGGTTTTCCGGTCACCTTCGGCGGTGATGAGGGACCCTTTTACTTAGACGACCGTCAGAGGTTCTTTTCCAAAAGCAGCCATGCTCTTGTGACTTTGACTTTGTTTTGCTATGACCATATCTCCTAGCTCGAGCTCATTTTCTTGTGCTCTTCTATTCTTATCGGCCTCTCTCTTCAGTTCTGCTTTCTTTCGGGAGTCTTGCTCTCGCATTTCCTTGTCCCTGTTGTATCTTTTCCTCTTTCCTCGTTATGTGCGGGATGCGAGTCTGTATGCTTCTTCCAAACATCACCTCTGCTGGCGTCTTTCCTGGGGTGCTGTGAGGAGTGTTTCGGTAGCCTCTCATGAGCTGACACAGCATCTTCTCGACTGGCTTTCCTGTCAGTCGCTCAATTTGTACTGTTCTATTGATATTGCTTATGAAGCGTTCTACCGTGCCGTTTGCCTGGGGCCACATTGGCTTTATTTTTCTGTGGTGGAATCCCATGTATTCTGAGAATGTCTTAAAGTCCTGCTTTGTCAATGGGGCCCATTGTCCAACTTTATCACCTTCGGGATGCCATAGGTGGCGAACATTCTGTCAAGAGCGGGAATGGTGTGGAATGCCAAGGTGGATGGCACTATTTGGATGTCTGGGAAACTAGAGTATTCATCCACTGCCACAAGTATGTGTTCCCCCCCGTCTAGTGGTCCGAAGAAGTCCACCTCGACTTCTTCCCATGCTCTTTCTGGCAGGTTTGTCATGCAGAGTGGCTCTGGTCTTGTGTGTGGGTTTATGAAGGTGAAGGTGGGGCAGTGTTTCAGCAGATCCTCTACTTGCGTGTCAAGATGGGGAAACCAGAGTTTTTGTCTCAGCATCCTTTTGGTGGAATCCATGCCCCTGTGTCCTTCATGTGCCAACTCTACGACTTTCCGACTCAGACTTCGGGGGATTACCGGTTTGGTGCCCTTTAGTAGCAGCCCTTCCTCGGACTTAGCTAGTTCATCCTTTACAGCCAGGAGACAGGTGATATCTTGCTTGACACCCTCTCCCGTGTTTTCCTTCAGCTGCCGGGCTTGTTTCTGTTACGCTCACCTGGTATTCACGGGGACGCCAACCAGCCCTGGTTGGATGATTTGCACTCTCAAACCCTCTCCCGGTCCCTTGGTAAGGCCTCTGGTTAAAGATGGGTCTGCAATATAGGAGAGCTGAATTCAATACCAGATTGTCTTTGTTTTCCCACCTCCCTTGGCCTCAACTCCTTCTCCCCCTTGGGCCTTCTCTTCACCTTAATATTGTAAAAGGTGGATTCTCCGTCCTGCTCCTCGTGGCAGGGGCGCGTAGATGTGGGGGGCGAGCAGCGACCAAGTTACTTCACTGCTGCAAGCCCCCCTGTGGGAATCCAGGCCTGCTGCGACTCCGTAGGTTTGCTGCTTTACAGTCTTTATATGCAGTTCGTATGTTCCTCTTAGTTCGAATAATAATGTCTTGCTTCTTTCCTTTTAGGTATGGAAAGGTATTTTGGTGTTGTCATGCAGTTTGAAGATGAGCATGGGCCGGTAGGCGAAAGTGCGGTGTGCACGATGCTGTCCTGTGAGTAATACGTGATGCGCAGCGCTGTTTCGCCTTTTATATTGCTAACCTGTGACTTTTCTCTCCTTGCAGGTTGCGATGTTCCTCGCCGAGCGCCGTAATGTTCCAGCAATGATACTGACCAGGAGATGCCTACCCAGGTAAGAATTGTGTGGCCTTCTTCATTCGGGAGGAAATGTGAGTAAATGCTTACTAATGCTGTCTTTCTTTCTCCTCTTTCCAGGTTATGGTATTCCAGGATGCATGCAGTGCCGGATGATGGAGTTCGTACCTTCAGGTGAGTGGGACTGAAGTCAGCGATGGATTGAAGACAGGATACTGTTCCAGGTAAGTTTCGTAGTGTTCTTTCTTTCTCTGCAGGTCCTTAGTTTCAGGTAGGCTGGCATCAAAGAACTGGACACAGTGAGCGTTACGCTGCCCACAGCAGAATAACACAAAGCATGTTCTGCTGTTTGGGTGTGGTTTAAATAGTCTCAGGTAAAGTAGTCCAGGTAAAATAGTCCCAGGCCTGCCACACCCAAAGTAGTCCAGGTAAAGTAGTCCCTGGCCTCCCACTAGACTAGACCGAATAGCTCAGTTCCTTGTAACTGAGCTATGTGTGTGCCTCCATGTTGGCTGAAACCCCCCAAGTTAAATAGTCCCAAGTAAATAGTCCCATTCTAATGTTGGTCTTCATGGTGATTATGAGCCTGGCGCCAAAGGAGTCTTGGATGAGGTTTTAAGGCCTTTGACCTGGCACTAACTGGAAGGCTGATTTGCCAGTGAGGGCCAGGGGCAAGGGTCATAACAGTTTCCAGCATCCAGGCATCTCAAAATGATCTGTAGTCCCTGTTCGCTGTCTGTCTCTTGGGCGATGAGGTGGGAGTTGAGGCCTTTTGGGGTGTTCCCGTGTATCACATAGCGTATATATTGGCCAGCTATAGACAGAGGAGGCTGGGACTCCTTGCAGGGGTGTCGTGAGAGAAAGTCAGCTGGGTTGTGCTCTTTCCCCGGCCGGTGGATTATATTAAAGTGGTAGTCCTGCAGTCTCAAGGCCCATCTTGCTATGCGTGGCAGCATTTTTGCTTGCGAATTCCCGTAGATAAATAGGAGCGCCTGGTGGTCAGTGACGACTGTGAAAGGCTTTCCATATAAGAATAAGTGGAAGTGCTCACAGGCCCACACTACCGCTAATCCTTCTTTTTCCGCTTGTGAGTAAGCCTGCTCAGTCTGGGACAAACATCTGCTGGCATAGGACACAATGTGTCTTGCCTGGTTGTGTCTCTCGTCTAGTTGGGACAGGATGGCCCCAAGGCCCACAGGGCTTGCGTCCACTACCAGTTCAGTGGCTTTCCTTGGATTAAATAGGCCATGTTCTGGGCATCTGATATGCGCTGCTTTATTAGTTGGAACACCTGGTGACAATTTTCCGTCAACTTGAACTCTGTGTTTTGGTTTGTGAGTGCCCTGAGGGGTTCACTGACAGATGCAAAGTCTTTGATGTAGCGTGTACAATAGCTCGCTAAACCCAGGAATGATCGAAGGTCTGTCGTGGATTTGGGTGGCTCTGGGTCTGTGAGTGCACTGACCTTTTCGGGATCCGGTGTCATTCCGTTGGAGGAGAATATGTGTCCAAAGAAACGCAGTGTCTGTTTCCTGAACTTGCATTTTTCCATTTTCAGTGTGAGGTGTGCCTCTTCTAGTGCCATGCAAACCCCCATCAGCGTGTTGTCATGTTGCTCTTGGGTCTGCCCGAATACCAGGATGTCATCACTGTAGTTCAGGCAGTTGGGTATGTATTTAATGATATTATATATCTCCGAACAAAATATTCCCTCCGCTGATGAGACACCAAAGCTGAGGCGCTTATGCCGGTATAGGCCCAGCTGGGTGGCAAAAGTGGTGATGTAGCGTGACGTCTTTTTGAGCTGCAGTTGGTGGTACCCCTTGTTGAGGTCTAACTTGGAGAAGGTTGTTGCTCTGTTTAGGAGATGCACCATGTCCGTGATGCATGGTGCCTGATGGCGTTCACAGAGTATGCCCTCATTTGGCCACCACATGTCCAAGCAAATGCGATGTCTGTCGAGTCCTTCTTGGGGACTGGCACTATGGGATATACCCAAGGTGTGGGGCCTTCTGCCGGTTCAATGAAGTCTGCTTCCAGTACCTTTGTTAGTTCTTCCTCCACTTGCTTTTGTATGTTTATGGGGATTCCCTGATAATGTTGTGCTACTGGTGTGATTTTGGTGTCAATATGCAGTTCTATCTGGCAGCCTTTCAATTTTGCCAGTCCTCTGAAGAGTGCGGGGAACACTTGTTCGATGTTTGCTATGGGATCTAGGTATTTGTGCACCATAAGCCAGTACACGACGTGGATGAGGCCTATGTCAATTGCAGCCTTGTAGCTTAGAATGCATCCGCTCTCGGTGGCGGCTTCGAGCATGTGCATGGGGATTTCTTTGGATTGTCCTTTGTAGCTGCAGGACGCCATGAAATAACCCTTGCATGGTATGGGTGTCTTTGAGCCGTATGGGTAAATTAGTCCTTTTGCGGGTCGCAGTTGTGGGGCGTGTGGTATGTTGTGATAGACTTCTTCACTTATTACGCTTACGGTGGCCCCCGTGTCCACCAAGAACTCGGCCACTGCCTTGTTGATCTGTATTATCTGGGTTGGACTGTGCTCTTTTGCTGTAGAGTTGCCCAAGGCGTACAGGTAGCCTTTCCTCTGCGGTTCTTCCCTTGGCCTTTCGTGTCTTCGTGAGGTTTTTTCCAAGGAGATGCTCGACCTGCTGTTGGACTGAGAGTGCCTGACCAGGTACCTCACAAATATTCTGGGTCTCCTTCTTGATCTGGACGTAGGTGGTCGGCTCTCTCTCCAGTCTCCTGAGGTCCGTTTTTGTCGTCTGTCTGGTCTCTCCTCTTTGTGCCAGTGTTGAGGTGCTTCCTGCACTTGTCTGGATATTCGTGGTGGGCTCTGTGGTCTTTGTTCTTTTCCTGGAGGTGGTTTTCCGCTCCCTCCTTCATCTCGCATTTTGCAGCGGAAGATGTTGCATACTGCTTTGTAGTGGTTGTCTCCTCCAGAGGCTGCACACTGTTGCAGGGCATTGTCCTTCGTGTGGGTACTCATGGCCGCACCGATAGCAGAATGGTTCAGCGTTTCCTTTTGATGCTCCTTCCAGTTTGTTGACGCTTTCATGCTTGCCGTGAGTGATCTTGATGTCGTCTAACCCTTCTACTTGTGCCGTCAATGCAGCATCAGAGCGAGCTAGGCACTGGATTTCTTCCAGGTTGCGTGGTTTTTGTAGAAGCTACTTCCTGAACTCAGCGCTTTCATGCCCTGCTATAATTTGCAAGCATAGTGCTTCTTCATTGGAATAATTGTTGATGTCACAATGCTTCATTTTGAGCCTTAGTTGCATTACGAAAGCATCCATGGTCTCACCCTTGGTCTGTATGGTAGTGTGGAAGACGTGTCTTTCGTAATCTACTTTTGTGTGTAGCGTGAAATAGTCTGTGAGTGTTGATTTGAGGCCCGTGTATGTGCTAGTCACTCCTGTGGGGCCTTCGTCCACAATGTCTCTGACGTTAGATCCAATCAAGAATGTCCGTAGGCTGTGCTTTTTGTCATCGTCTATGGGGCCAATGGCCTTAAGGCACACTTCAAAGTCTCTTATCCACCTCTTCCAGCGTGGGCTTAGTGTGCCGGTGTCGGTGAGGTGGAAATTTGTGGGTAGCTGGGTCATTAGGCTGTCATGCGTTCTGGCAGGGAGTGCTTGGGCTGGTGTCAGTGGTATTGTTAGTGATTCATCCTCTTACATTCTGCCGGCCTATGTAGTTTGTGAAGCTGGGCCTCCTTTGAAATTTGCTCACTCTGGACTGACCTTGTCAGGGTATGTGTGTGTCCACGTGCTCCCGGGAGCTGCTGGTCTCAGCGTGATGTTCAGGTGGTTATCTCATGCGCGGCTTTTGGGGCTCCCTCCTGTGGTGTCTCCAGGCTCCCTGTGTCTCTTTGCTGGGCCTGGAGCCTGGGATGGGCGATCGCAGTCGCTGCAGTCTTTGTATTTGAATTTTGGTGGCTCCGGCCATCAGTGTTTGTGATTGGCGGGCTCTGGCTAGCACTTTGACTCTTGGCGGGCCCCGGCCTGCTGAATATAAATTTGGCGGGCCAACTTTGTTGTCTGTGAGTGGAAGGTGCACTCGACCGCTCTCGCTGTTCCACTGAAGGCGTTGCCATTGGCAGGAGACTTGCTCGACTGCCTGTTGTTGATTTCTGGTAGGGGGGCCTCTGTTCCCCCCTTCCTTGCCTCATCACACCTTGAAACACTTGTGTATAGGCGTGTTAAAAATGCCATATCATGTCATATCAGGCAGAGGTTTGAAAGTTATATGGATAGTCTCAATTCATAGGGCCTCATTACGAGGTGGGCGCAAAGGGATACCGGGCACCGTTAAGGACATCGGTGCCGGTAATCCCTTTGCGCCCTATTCCGAGATCCCTTTGCGGGTCCCGCTAAGGCCGCCTGGTTTTCCCAGGTGGCTTTAGCGGGACCCGCAAAGGGTCCAGGGAGCAAATAATGGTACCAATACCGCAATTTGCACCTTCCCCATTCCCATTGAGCCCTATGGGGGCTCAAATGGGAATGGGGAATGGTATTTTCAATGGGGACTTACCAGTCCCGCAAAGGTCCGACTAGACCGGTAAGTCCCTATTGAATGAGGGCGGACTCAGTACCGTTATTGGAGGCAGCCATGGCGCTATTAGCGCCATGGCTACCTCCAATCTCGGAATGAGGCCCACAGACTTTTATGAAAAATGTATAACTGCCAAAGCTGCAGAAGTTCCCAATTCAGGCACAGACTTACCATTTGAGTTTTCTGAGCCAGAGGAAACATATGATGATCCTTTTAGTTATGAGGACAATCCTTTTGGTCAGGACACCTCTGACCAGTGCCCAGACTGGGGACAATATCAACCAACGGATGAAGGGCCTTGGCTCTCACCCACTCCTACCCCGGACTAAGACGTTATTTGTTTGTACTCGCCTTCCTCACCTCAACAGAGGCAGTCATCGCCAATAGATGACCAGATGGCATTTAATGTGATCCTAAAGAGGGCCGCAGACCATTTTAAAATCACCACACAGGAGGCTGTTCAGGCCTCTGATTTTGGTGAGGACATTCTTAAAGAAAAACCTCCTACAAGTCAAGCTGCAAATAAAAGTGCCTTGCTCCCTCTTTATTGTCTCCTTCACCCCTCTCGATCTGACTCTATGTACATTCAAGGTCTTTCCACACCGGACTCTATGGTTGTTACAACCACCAGGAAAAGGTCTGGGGTGCCACTGTCTACGGTAGAGGCTCCCCCTGATAGGGAATGAAAAACGACTTTATGCCCTTGACAAGCGCATTACCATGTCCGCAGGCTATTCTACCAGAATTGCAAATAATACAACCCTTCTCGCTAGTTACAGGGTTGTGCAATGGGGCCTACTTCAAGAAGGCCTCCAAGAGGTCCCTGAACCCACTCGATCACGCCGGCTGGCGGTTGTCTCAAAGAGTAGACAGGTGACCCACAACATTCTCAAGAACACACTGGACGCTGCTGAAACAGCGAGACGCACTCTGGCACAGGGAGCTCTCCTCAAGAGACACACCTGGCTGATAAATTCAGGTTTCAAACCGGAATCTCAGGCACCCTTAATAAATAAGCCAGTGGAAGACTTGAACTTGTTTGCTAAAGCTGTGGATGACGCCTTGGAAACAGCTAAGAAAGAGCATGAGACGCTAAAGTCCCTCAATCAGATTACAGCCAGGCATTTTCAACAGCGGAGAGCTGCAAACTCTCGCCGTTCCTTTCTGGGTCAGTCCTTCTCCCGAACTCCACATGGGCAATAAGGCGCAGGAGGTACCCTATGGTCCTCTGGACATGACTCGCTAGTCCAGGTCCCCTCCCATGCTTCCCCGGTCGGGGGAAGGTTGTCATCATTCATTCATGCATGGGAAGGGATCACTTCAGACCAGTGGGTGCTCAAGAGCGTATCGAGTTCCACCAGCCACCTCGATTCCATCCATCAAAGAGCAGACGCCTATCACCAGCACACCTGCCAATCCTGCTGGAAGAGGTGCAGATCTTT
The DNA here is from genome assembly GCF_040938575.1 of Ambystoma mexicanum. Classification (NCBI taxonomy): domain Eukaryota; kingdom Metazoa; phylum Chordata; class Amphibia; order Caudata; family Ambystomatidae; genus Ambystoma; species Ambystoma mexicanum. The sequence continues at coordinate 1,535,407,477 of NC_090931.1, forward strand.
CAAGAAAAGGGTGCCATAGAAGTCGTCCCCATTCACCAAGAAAACAAGGGTATTTATTCAGTGTACTTCCTTGTACCCAAAAAGGATCTCACCATGCGCCCTGTGTTAGACTTGCGCCCCCCAGCAAACAAATATGCCAATCTCAAATATTCAGAATGACTGCATTGCAGGAAGTAATCCCTCTGCTGGTGCATTGGGATTACATGGCAACATTGGATATGAAAGATGCATACTTTCATATTTCAATGTTGCCAGCGCACAGAAAATACCTAAGGTTCATGATAGAGGACAAGCACAATCAGTTCAAGGTTCTTCCCTTCGGCATCACCTCAGCTCCTCGGGTGTTCACTAAGGTACTGGCGGTAGTAGCTACTCACCTGTGCAGGCAGTCCATCCCATTCTACACTTTTCTTGGTGACTGGCTAATAACAGGGGATTCGTACAGAACATACCTAACAAATACCCAGAAGACGGTAGATCTCCTCTTCATTTTAGGGTTCTCAATCAACGAGAAAAAGTCCAGCCTAGACCCCAGCCAAGTCAAACAGTTTCTGGGGGCTCTAATTGAGACCAAAGACGGCCTCGTCTTTCCCTCCAATGAGAGTGTTCAAAACATGCTGTTCCAATATGTAGCCACTCACGCGGTGAACGTTTGCAAAGCCATGTGGCTGTTAAGGATGATGGCCTCCTGCATTTACCTAGTTCCACACGCACGTCTGCGCATGCGCCCCATGCAAGAGTGGCTCTCGAGCCAATGGTGTCAGGCCAGTGGACAATGGTATGATCTTGTGGTTGCCTCGGTAGCCCTTGTTCAGTCTCTGCAGTGGTGGTTAAGGGAAAACCTTCTGCAGGGGAAAACCTTCACCACCCCTGCAGTAGAAGCCACTCTTATCACAGACGCATCTCTGAAGAGGTGGGGTCTCACCTCCTTCAGCAGACGGCGCATGATGTGTGGTCCCCAGCGGTAGCAACCAACCACATAAACCTGTTGGAATTGCTAGCAGTGTTCAAGGCCCTGAAGGCCGTCCAGACACACCTGCAGGGGAAGACAGTCCTGGTCCTCACGGACAGTACTATGGCCATGGATTACCAAAACAAACAAGGGGGCACTCACTCTGCAGGGCTATCCAAACTGTCTCAGAACATATGGAAATGGGCTCTCAAACACAAGATGTTCCTCCTGTCACAACACGTTCCAGGGGAACTCAATCTTCTTGCGGACGTACTCAGCAGAGACTTCCCACTTCACGTAGAGTACGAGTGGCGATTACAGGAAAACATTGTTCTCAACGTCTTCGCAGACTGGGGCTTCCCAGAGATCGAATTGTTCACAACTCTGGAGAATGCACAATGCCCAGATTATGCCTCCAGGTTCCCCCAGAAGAGCTTCAAGGAGAACAGTCTCTCGCTAACATGGTCATAGAAATTTGTCTATGCTTTTCCCCCCCGACTCCCCTGATCAACAGGAAAGTGCACAGGATGCACCATGAACCAGTCAGGATGATTTTGGTGGCCCCAAGTGGGCCCGCCAACCTTGGTTCTCCCATCTCATGGCAATGTCAATCTGCCCTCCCAGGAAACTGCCCTGCCCTTACAACATGCTGTCGCAAGACAGGGGGGAAACGCATCACCCATGCCCTCAAACCTTTAATTTAGCAGCCTGGCTCCTGAGGTCATAGAGTTCGGACACCTCCAACTCCCGCAAAGATGTATGGACATACTCAGGGAGGCACAAAAACCCAACACCAGACATTGCTACTCCAGCAAGTGGAAACGTGTTGTCATCTGGTGCAACGGCAAGAGCATCAATCCTATTGAATGCACACCAACACCTATTGTCCTGTATCTGACTCACCTGCTAGATTCAGGACTGGTTTTCAATTCCTTAAAAGTCCACCTAGCTGCACTTTCAGCATACACCACGTCCCAGAAAAATGTTTTGTGGTGGAAAATTCCAGTAATAAAGGCATTTATGGAGTGGGTCAAGAGAATTCATCCCCCAGCTCCCGGATGGGACCTGAACGCTGTACTTACTAGACTAATGGGGCCTCCCTTTGAACCTATGCATAAGGGTAGCCTTAAAGCACTCACCTACAAGACTGCCTTCTTGGTGGCGATCACATCAATAAGGAGAGTTAGTGAACTGCAAGCCCTTTCAGTACAAGACCCATTCATTACTATTCACAAGGATAAAGTGGTCCTGCGCACTCACCCACGATTTGTGCCTAAAGGTATTTCAAGGTTCCCTGTGAATCAGTCAATAGAACTACCCACTTTCTTCCAGAACCTCACTAACATGACAGAAAGAAGCCTCCACACACTTGCTCTAAGGAGAGCGGTGAGCTATTACCTGGAAAAAACAAGACCATTAAGAAAGACAAACCAGTTTTCTCTAAATTAGCTATTTTAAAGTGGATCGTAAACTGAATCACACTCTGCTACACTCTTGCCAAGAGAGATCTGCCCTTCATGCCTAGAGGACACTCTACTCTGGGCTCAGGGGCTACCATAGCATTCATTGCAAATGTTCCTCTTGAGCCCATTTGTAAAGCAGCAACCTGGAGTTCTGCACACACCTTTACACAACACTACTGCCTAGATACACCCTCTAGGTCTGATTGTCAGGTGGGACAAGTGGTGCTAAGACATCTCTTTGCTACTGTTCCTTCACACATCCCACCACCATCTCTGGGTACTGCTCGCTAGTCTATGCACAGCATGTGATTCTAAGCAAATTAACAAGCATCAGAAGATATGCATTACTCACAGTAATAGCATTTCGAAGGGGGATTGTGCTCTCCGACGTATTCCACATCTATGACAGTAATCACCACAGCTGTGCTGCTTCGGAAAAAATGTCGGTGTCGGAGTCCTATGTCGATGACGTCGATACGCTGACCCTCGAGGGCCCCTGTCGAGAGCCGACATCACCGGATTTTATAAGTAGGATGCACGACGCCCGTAGCGTCAGTTCTGTTTTTTCGCTTCGGAATCTTGGCGCGCCTCGGTCTTTCTCCTGTTGAATCGGTTCTTCATTCTTGGTTTATTGTGAGAATCATGTCTTCGTCTTCTTCTACCCCGAGGTTGGGCACCAAGAAGTGCCACGACTGCGGTTCCAAGATGTCGCTTACGGACCCGCACGACATCTGCCTGTTGTGCGTCGGCAAGGACCACGCCACCGATGACTGCAATGAATGGCAGTCTTTGACGTCGAAGTCCTTGCGGGAGCGGAAGAAGAAGCTATCTGTAGGTAGGGTTTCCAAACCCCGTAAGTCAAAATCCACTGGGCTTTCGACCGACGATTTGAGGGGTGACTCTCTGCGTCGGTGTAAGTCCAGGGGGAGTCGGTCCCGGAGCGGTTCATGCCATTCCTCTGCCTCTTCTAGGCACTCTCGGAAGCGCCGTCACCGGTCGCCTTCCCCGTCCTCCTCCGAGGACTCCGCCAGACGGCGGGTTGCTTGTCCCAACAACCATTCACCTCCGGCGGAATGGGACGCATTTCGCAAGGAGATGATGGCAATTTTTCGAATTGCAGGGCTCTGTTCCGTCCGCACCTTCGCGAGAAGCCGGCAAGGAACGCGCTAGGGCCACCGCTCACACGCCTTCGGGCTCGGGCGTTGGGCATGATCGTCGGGAGCCGTCGAGGTCCTGATCGGACAAGGTAGATCGCTCTACTAGCTATGCCCGCTCCAGGTCCCGGTCCTCGTCGCCCTCGAGACCGTTGGAGCCTGTGAGGCCTTCTAAGAAGGCATTGACGCCATTGGCCCCATGTCCGTGTAGGGGCTCTCTCGAGGCTCCGCCTCCGAGGAAGTCATCAACGCCATCGGCGCCGAGGCCCTCAAAGGACACGCTCGGGGCTCTGTACTCGAAGCCGTTGTCGAAGCCGTCGGCGCCTCGCTCGACGTCAACGCCGATTCCGTCGACGCCCTCAAAGCCTTTTCTTTGAGGAGGCTTTATCGGAGATGCCCGGAGATCGGTGGAAACCCCGAGGAAGGCCCTGAGTAAATCAGTGAGGCCTGTGTTTGGGCATTTTTCTGTACCCTCATCCAGGGATTTATTCCAGCCTTTGGATTACATTTCAGAGGTGGATGAAGGGTAAGATGTGGAGAGGTTTGTTCCTCCTGAGGTTCCTGATGACCTGTTATCGGGTCATAGCCAGATGGAAGACCTGTGTCAATCCTTACATGACGCCAGTGGTCTGGACACCACTCCGGAGGTTGAGTTTGGCAGGCCTGAGCCTGGTACACACGCTGAGTCGTCGTACAGGCGTCTCATGTTGAGGGTTACGGAATAGTTGGGGTGCTCTTTTTCTGCAGGATGATCGGACAGATATTTTGGACCAAGGTCCACCCACTGACCCTGTGCTGCCATTTCATATGGCCTTACAAAGAAGGGTGGTGGCAGCTTGGACTGCTCCGGAGAGTCTCCCGGCAGTGAGTAAGTGGCTAACAAAAAAATGCTGTCCAGCCAGTGGCGATCCCGGCTACTTGTCTTTGCACCCCACTCCGGAGAGTTTGGTGGTGCAGGCGGCTTCGGCCCCAGCAAAGCAGGCTGCATACCCTACCATCCCTCCAGATAGGGACGACAAGCGCTTTGACGGTTGGGCGAAGAAAGTGTTTTCATCTGGGGTTATGGCTTTAAAGGCAGCCAACTTCGTTTGTGCCTTGGCAAGATTCACTCACACTCTGTGGAATTGTGTTTCTTTGGCGGCTGAACATATTCCCAAAGGGGAGGAACGGGATAGTTTGCTTGCCCTCGTTCAGGATGGCAAGGATGCCATGTGTGAATCCGTTCAGTCGGGTCTGGACGTGGCAGACTGTGTCAGCCGGTCCATGGCAGCGAGCACCGTGATGCGCAGGTTTGCGTGGCTGTGGAAGTCAGGGTTTGCTCCTGATGTACAGTCCCGGCTTCTCAACATGCCCTTTGATGGTGACCATCTTTTTGGCAGCAAGGCTGACGAGAGCCTTGAGAGGTTGCAGACCTCCAAAGCTGCTGCGAAGTCGTTGAGCGCTGCAGTATGTCAACCTCTGCCTTTTCGTCCTAGGGGACAGCAGTGGAGGGGAGGTTCCTTTCGATACTACTCTTCCTTTGGCAGATCGAGGGGAGCTGCCAGTCAAAGGGGCCAACGTACGAGTACCAGAGGTGGAAAACAAGGTACTCAAGGTGCCAAAGCCACTCGGGCAGTTGCCTCTTTGCCCACAGGCACTGCCTCAGCCGCTTCAGCTCAGTCATGAGGCCATGTCCCATGGTTCGCTGGCTGGGGGCAGGCTGGCGCAGCATCTTGTAGAATGGCGTGCCATTACTTCAGATGTGTGGGTTCTGGAGATCATAGCCCACGGTTACTGTCTTCCTTTCCGGCAGAGGCCTCACAACAATCCACCGGGGAAGCTCTCTTTGAAGAGTCCGGATCCGCTCCTTGCGCAGGAAATCAAATCCCTGCTGGAGAAAGGCACCATAGAACTGGTGCCTGTAGCAGAGAGGAACAAGGGATGCTATTCCCCATATTTTTTGATCCCGAAAAAAGACGGGGGATTGAGACCCATCATGGACTTGCATGGTTTGAACAAGCTCCTCAGGAAGGACAAGTTCAAGATGGTTACTCTCTCTCAAGTCCTCCAGGCTCTTCAACTTCAGGACTGGTTGGTGTCTCTCAACCTCAAGGATGCTTACTTTCATGTGCCGATTCATCCCTGTTAGGCAGAAACCTGTGCAGTTCCCTTAGGGACCACTGCAAAAAGTTTAAGTCCTCAGGAGTAAGCAGTAAACCCAATTGTTAGCAGTCTGACCCACCCAGATTTGCATGGTAGCTGTGGCTGAGCAGTCAGACTTCTCTCAAGAAGAGTTAGGCAGTATATAGAGTATACACAATAGGGCCACAAATACAGTAGCACAAGCAAACACTGACCAGAGCTTTGGTATAAAAGTATATAATTATTTATTTAAAAACACACTTGTAAAAATACACTGGCACTAATATGTCAAGCAAGTTCAAACACAGTCACTATAAGTATATACACCTCCCTAGTTAATTATTCGACAAGTCTAGGTTAAGACACCACTTATTTAGCAAAAGAGAGGTGAGCGTGTAACCATAGATGGCACTCCAATAATTTGTTAAAAAAGGGAGAGAAAAGGCAGAATAGGAAAATCACACAGTACCAACACTTTTAAGAAACCACAGCAAGTCAAGAAAGGCAGGGTCTACTGTAGAGCAAAAAGTTCATAGGCCAGGCCCACTCTTGGAGAGAGCAAGGCGGAATGTGCCCAAGATCACACAGTGGAAATGCACTCAAAGTCTTTGCAGAAAAGTCAAAAGAGATTGGATCAAGTCAGAAAGGTCAGAAAGATAATGTTAGCAGGTCCGAGGTCACCCCAGGATAGAGAGTCAAGGATTTACGGGACACCTTGGACAGTCTGTTGCAAGGGAGACCAGGTGGGACACAGTACCTGAAATGGTGAGAAAGCTCAAGCGGGGGCAGTTGTTCCTGGCAGCAGGTGCAAGTCGGAGCATCGTCCAGGGGAAGAGAAGATCTCCACGTGGAGGAAAGCTTGAGGTCGTTGCACTGCCAGGGAAGAAACCAGCCGCAGAGTTTCCCGGTTAAAAGGTTTTATTCGCGGTAGAGGTGAAGCGTGGCTATCCGGCCGCCGGGGTGCTTGGCACGGGCGATTCGACCACGAGACGATCCAGGAAGGCGAAAAAGGCGAACTGGTTGGTCCCACCAGCTCAAAGGGAAGAAGACTCTCCTGGAAGAAGATCTCCTCTGTCATCGGGGAAGTGGTGAGTTCGTACAGCAGGGCTCCACTGGTGGTGTCGTCGTTGTAGATGGCTCAGCTTCTCCCCTCTTTGGATTCTTTAGGTCCTGTGTTGACTTCTGAAGTTCCAGTCCCCAAAGCCCTGCTTTTATGCAGCAAAACCCCCATTCATCAGCCTAGCTGTCACTCAAACATGCTAAGTGGTGAGCTGGGCGGCTCACCACTGGGCCAATCACACAAGAGTGCGACTTGAGTTGCCAAGGCAACTCAGTCCAGGGTGCCTAATCCCCCTCCCACACATGCTGTTGACCCCAGAAAGAGTGGCACCATTTGGAGGGCTTCTGTGGAGAAGCCCACCAAAAAGTGGAACAAAGGGCTCGACTTGGGTTAGAGTTTCAGAGGCGAACACAAACGCCATTTTAAAACCGAGTCCTGGCAAAAAGACCCAACCGGGGAATAAATGTTAAATAAATAACCCGGCGGTATCTTTAACATTGCACCAAAAAGTGGTGCGTTTAAAATTAATGGGAAAATCCCATCGGAAATATTCCGGTGGAATATTTCACGTGGTATCCACTGCCACCAGCCAGAAACTCGACAAGGGGGGACTGGACAGTACACCCTTGGAAAACAGACCCAGGGGCAATCGAATTACCCCTACCAGTACTTCCACAATAAGATGGTTTGTACTGGTTCTTTTCACAATTTGAGACTAGTAAAGCCAATGGTGACTTTACATGCCCTGGGAGACAGTAGTCAGTCCCAGGTTATGGAGTCTATGTTTGGGGATCACTATGACACCCCTGTGTTACTGCACTGAGGGTGCTGTGTAACACACATACCAAAAACACATGAAGCCCTATGGAGTAAAAGACCCCATAGCCCATAAAACACATTACATAGTCAAAGGATATTCTCAAATCATGCCTACGAGTGGGAGAAAAAGAGTCTCACTCTTAGCAGGAGAAAAAAATAAACCCTCAAAAATCCAGCAAAGCTGCTGGGGGACTCACTAGGTTTGGGAAATTAGCCTTAACAGAGAATTCTCCCTAACAATCCCAAGCACAAGAAGTACCTGAGGTTCGCGGTTGGTGATTTGCATTTTCAGTTTCGAGTCCTGCTGTTCGGATTGACCTCCGCCCGAGGGTCTTCACCAGGCTCATGGTGATGGTTGCAGCGTATCTCAGGAAAGGGGGGATTCACATCTACCCCTACCTGGATGATTGGTTGATCACTGCGCGCTCTCCCGAGCAAGTCCTGGATCATCTGTCAGTCACCTGCCACTCCCTTCACAAGCTGGGCTTCTCCCTCAACTTAAAGAAGTCCCACTTGACACCTACCCAGCGGCTCGAGTACATCGGAGCAGTGCTCGACAATTCCCTGGGGCTGTGTTCGCCTCCCCAGGTGAGGGCTCATCACTTTCTGCAGATGGTGCACAAGTTTCAACATGCCCAGAGTCTCCCAGCGTTCGAGTTCTTGAGGTTGCTCGGCCTCATGGCATCCTGCATTCTACTGTTGCCAGAGGGCATGTTGCGGATGAGATCTCTGCAATGGGCTCTCAAGATGCAGTGGTCGCAGTCTTCCGGCAGGATGTCTGACCCCGTTCAGGTGCCGCCCTCGGTCGGCCAGGGTCTTCTGTGGTGGGCCGTCGAAGGCAATCTGATGAAGGGGGCTCCATTTTGGCTACCCTGGCCGGAGGTAACGATCGTGACGGATGCATCGCTCATGCGGAGCTCATACCAACGAGTTGACAGTCAGCGGTCGTTGGTCTCTGTCAGAGTCCAGACTCCATATCAATCTGTTGGAGCTGAGGGCCGTCAGGCTAGCCCTGAAGGCTTTTCTGCCGTCTGTACGGGGAAGAATGTACTGATTCTGATGTACAATACAGTGGCCATGCACTACCTCAACAAAAAGGTGGGGGACAGGGTCTCTCCCACTGTGCAGAGAGGCGATGCAGCTCTGGGTCTGGGCCATCCAGCAGGAAATTTTGATCTCAGCAGTTCATCTGGCCAGAGACGAAAACGAGGCGGCGGACGCTCTGAGCAGGAAGAGCATGGTCTCTCATGAGTGGAAGCTGGCTAAGGAAGTTCTCTTGGAGATTTTCGCCCTTTGGGGGACCCCACAAGTGGATCTCTTCGCCACTAGCATCAACCGGAAGTGCGAAAGATTCTGCTTGCGGGAATTTCCTCCAAGAGGAGCCTTAGGGGACACGTTCGTAGTGGAGTGGTTCTTGCCACTGCTGTACGCGTTTCCTCCAGTCCCTGTCATTCCGCAAGTGTTGAGGAGGTCATGGAGGTTCGGTTCCTGAATGATCCTCATTGCTCCGGCATGTGCCAGGAGAGCGTGGTACCCAGACCTTCTCGAAATGTCCATCTGCCCTCCACGCGTCTTCCCTATCGAGACGATCTGCTCTCACGGGAGGGGGGTCGGGTTCTCCATCCAGAGGTCAAGTCTCTCAACCTTCATGCTTGGTTTCTGAAAGGTTTAGGTATAAGGATTGGGACCTCCCCGAAGACGTGATGGAGGTGTTGCTTTCGGCCAGAAGGCGCGCAACAATGTCCCTGCACTGTTGCCGTTGGAGAAGGTTCTGCGACTGGTGCAGGGTAAAGAATGTGGATCCTTTTTCATGTGCCATCCCTGTGGTTCTGTCTTTTTTGCTTTCATTAGACTGCAAGGGCCTGCAGGTGGGTACCATTAAGGGTTACCTGGCGGCGCTGTCCATATTTAAGCGCTCGTCTGAGGAGTGTTCTTATTTTGAGATTCCTTTGATTTCTCAGTTTCTGAAAGGGCTAACTAATGTGTTTCCACCGTCACCTTTCCAGGTGTCCGGTTGGGAGTTGAACTTAGTTTTAAAGATCCTTATGGGAGCTCCGTTTGAGCCCTTACATTCTTGTCCATTGAGACTGTTGTCATTTAAGACTGTATTTTTAGTTGCGGTTACTTCCGCTCGCAGAGTGAGTGAGTTGCAGGCACTATCCGCCAAGCCACCTTTCACGGTGTTCTATAAGGACAGGGTTGTCCTTAGGGTACGTCCTCCTTTTCTTCCGAAGGTTGTGTCGGAATTTCATTTGAGCCAGAAGGTAATTCTTCCGGCGTTCTATCCTCCTCTGCATCCTGGTAAGGAAGAGGAGAGGCTCCATAGGTTGGATCCTAGGAGGGCTTTAAGTTTCTACATCTCACGCATGTCCCGGGTCAGAGTGGACAATCAGCTCTTTGTAGGATACGCTGGAAGGTGTTTGGGTCAAGCTGTTACTAAGCAGACCTTGTCCAGATGGATTATCTTGACAATCTCTGAATGTTATTGTTTGGCGGGTAAGGATCCTCCGGTAGGCTTAGGGGCCCATTCTACTAGGGGTGTGGCTGCCTCGACTGCTCTGCAAATGGGTGTTCCCATTCGTAACATTTGTGAAGCATCCACATTGGCCTCTGTCCATACTTTTGTAAAACACTACTCCCTGTGTTCTATCCCTGGGCAAGATTTGGCCTTTCGCAACGCGGTCCCCTATTCTGCAATTTGATTGGGCATTCTAAAATTCTAAATTCTTTTCCCACCTCCATACGTTGGTACTTCTTTGAGAGTCTGTCATAGATGTGGAATACGTCGGAGGGCACAATCCCTTCGAAGAACAAGTTACTTCCTTACCTGGTAACGTTCTTTCGATGGGATGTTCCTCCGACGTATTCCACATCGCACCCTCTCAGCCGCAAGTTTCTGCAAGGCTTTCTGTAGTCATACTGGCAGAAGATTGGTGCCACACGTTTTGGGAAAAAACTACAACTGAGGCTACGGGCGTCCTACTTATAACATCCGGTGACGTCGGCTCTCGACGGAGGCCCTCGAGGGACAGCGCATCGACGTCATCGACGTAGGACTCCAACGCCGAAAACTTTTCCGAAGCATCACAGCTGCGGTGATTACTGTCATAGATGTGGAATACGTCGGAGAAACATCCCATCGAAAGAACGTTAACAGGTAAGGAAGTAACTTGTTCTTCTGATGATTGTATCTGCTTAGATTCACATGTGCCCACCCTTCCTCCCCGCATGGAGTAGAAGGAACATAGACATCTTACACCTTCTCTCTTCTGTACTCAAGCTGACCATGAGGCTCCCTCACGGCAGAAAAAACACAATCGGAGGGGCTTTGATGCGTGAGGGATTTTGGGTACACTACACGTCACGTTAGGGATAGTTTTACAGTCACGCTCATGTCGTCATCCCCTTTCGATCCTCGAAAGAAAGATGCAATACTATGCGATTACCACTAGATGTCAGACTATATGCACAGCATGTGAATCTAAGCAGATACAATCATCAGAAATGCTATTACGGTGAGTAATGCATGTCATATAGAAGCATCAACAATACCCCAAAGATGATTTATGTTTGGATGAAATTTGAAACAAATGTTAATGCAACCCATATGCAAAGAAGATACTCAGCAAAGCCCAATAAACCTTAAGTATTAGAATATGTGCCTTAAACTAAGCGCAGTAGCACTCTGTGTAAAGTTGAGCAACTGTATATTTGTAAGAAATTACTTTACTTGACTGACTCATTCCCTCACTTGCTCTTCCAGGCCAAGTGCCTCCGCATCCCAAGCTCTCAACCGTTTTAAGGAAATCCTGTAAGAAGTAAGGTAATGATTAATGTATCAGCAGGTACCTTCCCAGCAGGTCGGATACAGCAAAGAGCTCAGATATACACTGATAAATACAACAGTGCTTATTTTGGACACACAGTAGACACAGTCCGCCTTGTACCGTCATGGCACACCAGGTTCTAGAGCACAGATTAGAAGTGTGGGGCCCGCGAGTTGGGCTCTGTGCCATTAGGGCCACTAACCTCACCCTGTAATCCAAGGTATAAGTTCCCATTCTTGTTTCTAGTTCAGTGTGGGGCTAGAGGGCTTCAGAAGCAGTTGAACTCGATGATACCTTTGAGCCAAAATCTCCAGTTGCACTGTGTGAGTCCAAGAAAGCACCTTATCAAACTATGATAACCATACAATTCCTCTCTGAGTGAGTTTTGGAATTTCAAATGACATACATTGAGTCTTTCTTTATATTTTTTGCTATTTTTTTTTCCCTTTTTTTATTTTATGTGTTGTAGACAGTGATGGGTAGCAATTTATACTCACTGCTAAAACACATAGTGAAACACGTGTGCGTAGAGTGAGGTGTTTTTCTGTAAAACCGTATTTGGTTCTTGATATTGAGTTACATATAATTTATGTTTGGAATACAAGTTTGTGTAGAGGTGTGACCAAGGAAGATGAATTGTGTGGTTATCATGATCTGTGATACATTTCGCTGGAGAACAAGATATATCGGGTTTGAAAATTACATGGAATAAATGCAAATAACTTTTAGAGTAAAGACTTTGTTGAGCCATTTGTCACTATAGCATTCTTATATATCAACCCACTGATCATGTCGGCTGTCGGTCATGTTTAGCACTAAAAGGATCACTGACGGGTTGATTAGGGTCTTGATTCTCAATAACCCATAAATGTTTTCCAAGATTGGTCTTTTGTCTTATTTATTTATTTGTTTCTACAGCGCTGGAGCCCGCAGGCATCGGGGCGCCAATACTAACACATGTGAACTTTATACATATATGTTACGAGACAACATAGAACGAGAAGTAGTTGTAGGGTGTAGAGGGGAATGGGGGATTTATCTGAACAGGTGGGTTTTGAGTTTTCTCCAGAAAATGCTGTTGGAGGGCTCTAATCTGATTGGTGATGCAAGCTTGTTCCATAGGACTGCCGCCCTGGTGTGAAATGCTTTGCCTGGTCCATTTGTTTTTTTGAATCTGGTGATTGCAAGTTGACCCTGGTCAACGGATCTGAGGGCATGACCCAGTACATAGGCAACCAGTTTCGTCTTTAGATAAGCCAGGGTTTTCCCGTGCACACACCTATGTGTTAAGGTAAGGGCCTTGAAATGAATTATGTCTTCAATGGTGAGCCAGTGTAGGTCTCTCCTATCTTCACTCATGTGTTCTGTTTTCCCTTTTTCTTTGATAATTCTTATAACCCTATTTTGTATTTTTTGGCATTTTGCAATGTACCCTTTGTTTACTCCTAATAGTAGGGCGTTGCCATAATCCAACCTAGACAGAATGGTTGCTCTTGCAATAGTGGCGCAGTTTTCCTCACTTGGATATGGGCGTATTTTGTGTAAGAGTAGGAGTAAGTAGTAGGAGCAATTTTTCAGTTGCATAACTTGGGCCTCTGCACTTAGGGTTGTATCCATGTACATCCCCAATGTTTTGCCTTTCTGCATGACCTTTATTTGGGACACGTTGTTATTGAAAGACTCATATCGGTGGTTCAATTTGGCCCTGGCTGTGTTGGTTACAAATATCAGAAGTTCTGTCTTCTTGGCCTTAAGACATAACCAATTGTTGGTCATCCAGAGCTCGATGGATTTACAGAGTTTTTGCAAATTAACGCTGTCCTGGGTGTAAATACCGCTAGGTTCGATAACCAACTGGGTATCATGGGCGTAATTTGTCAAAAATGCACTGTTTTTCTCCAGGATTATACACAGGAACCTGATGTACAAGTTGAAAAGGAGTGGCGATATGCTGGCTCCCTGCAGTACTCGACAGCTGATATTTTTTTCAAAAGAGAAGTTGTCCCCCCAGTGTACCCTTGATTTCCAGTCTGACGAAAAGAGGAGAGCCATTTGATTGCCTCTTTGGAACAATTGGCGCCCTTTTCAAGTGCAAGTCTGAGTTGGTTATGATCCAGCAGGTCAAATGCTGCACTTAGATCTAGTAGCACCAATAGCCCGGCATTCCCATTCTCCACTAGGTTCAACATGTGGGATTGAAGTTCGAGCATTGCTGTTTCAGTACTATGTGCTGCACGGAAGCCCAATTGTTGGCTGTGCAGTATGTGGCAATCTTATCCAATACTTTGCCCGGATCACTTTCATCTAATTCAGGTTTTTTTGCCAAGGGGGTGATGGTGACCTTTTTAATGTCTGTGGGTACAAGGCCGTCCCGGAAAGAGGCATTCACCATCTTGGTGGATAGAGGGGCGAAGATGCTTGCGTACTCCAGGATCAGTTTGGGTGGGATTATATTTTCGGCGCAAGTGGTGGGTTTGATAGATTGTAAAGTTTTTTGCATTTCTTCAGTGGTTATTTAGTGGAATTTGAAAGTTCCTTGCAGGGGAATGGGGTCGGCTTCAATTGCTGGCTCAGCCTGGCTCAGTGTGATTTTCTGCACCTCGCTTAGTGCAGCTCTGGCTTTTCAGATTTTTTCTGTACGCGCATTTTGTACCTTGTCACATTCATCACTAGTTGGGGAGATCAGAGGGGTTAGCGCTTTGGGTTTTTCTATAGCGTTTAGAATTTCAAATAATTTGCTTGAAGAGCTTTCTGCTGCTCTTATTTGCTCATTAAAGTCATTTCTCTTGGTGTCACAAATACATTTTCTGTAGTTCTTCTCAACTGTCTTTATTTACCTGAGATGGATTTTTTTTGCCATTTCTCCTCTCTCCTCCTTTTTTCTCTTTTAAGCTCAATTAGTGTAGTATTAAATCATTTCTGATGATTATTGTTGAGTCTTATTAATCTGTCTTTCAAGGGGGCTTTTAGGTCCACTAATTGCTTTGCCTCCAATTTGAAGTTGGCAATCAGTGTATCGCAGGAGTCGTCCTCCTTTGTTTCTTTTAGTATTTTCTCTATACATTGTTCTAGATGTTGCGATTCAATCTTTTTGTAGTTTGTACTACTTTTTTTGGTTCATTTTCAGCATTGTTCTTGGAAAGCGTGTTTAGTGTCAGTATGAAAGTGACCAGAAAATGGTCTGTCCATAAGCATGGTTTGGTGGTAAACACACGATTATTTGTGATTATCCAGTCCAACTGATTGCCATTTTTCGTGGTTGTGTCAGTATTCATGACTTTGAAGTCAATATTGCTTAATGTGTTTCCCAAGTGGGTTTCCGCCTTGTCTTTTATGTTTCCATACCATCTTTTTACATCCCATAGAACTAATGTGGCAGAGTTTTTACCTTTCAATGCGTTTAGTTGTTGGGTAATGTCGTCATTGAAATCGGAAACGAGTGATGGGGGTCTGTAAATTAGGATGAAGCTAACACTGTAGTTTGCCGTGGGGGTATGCTTGAGGTGTAGGATTTCACATAGGAATATTTTCTCTCACTAGCATTGCCACTCCTCCCCCTGTGCCCGAATCCCGGTCTTTGTGGTATATCACATAGCCTTGTGGGACAGCTACGGAGCAAGTGGGTCAGATAGGGTCTTGTAGCCATGCCTCATGTTATACACGCCACATACACTTCTTCCCTGATACTTAAGTCGTGCACATCATGTTGGTTTGATGATCTGGTATTAAGCAGGCAGAACTTCAGTTGGCTAGATTTGTGGACATGGTCAGAATGTAGGCTAGTGGTAGCCTTTTTGTTTCCACCTTAGCCTTTTTCCAGCTACGGTTGTGTTTTTTGATTGCAAGCGATTTCCCTGCGTGGGCATATGGTGTACTGTGTTGGGTGTGTATTTGTCTACTTCCAAAGCCCTTAATGCAGGCCTTTTTGCCATTTCCAGGCAACCATAGTGTAAGAGGTTAAAGTTGTGCATGTTTTTTCTTCCTTCTTGCCTCCCTTCCAGGATATTTCAACGGAGTAATGGAGGGCAAGGTCTGTGGCCTTCGGAGCGCTGTGTATTGCAAGCGGCACTTGCTGCGCCTGCCGCTTCGCTAAGTATCGCCAAGGGTTTATGTACATGACGTTACACCTTTACTTTAGAGCATACCTAACACACGTGCACTTGCACCTTTGTACAATGTAGTAACTCACACTCCTAGATTTAATAAATCTCGTCATTTCATTTGATATTGTCTTGTTTAAGAATATAGTGTTGTCCATTCATTCTCAGACTTGCTTTTAAGTTTGAATTTTTTTAAATGTGACGAATCTTTTTTTTTTGGTCTACAAAACTTTAATTTATTGTAAGAGCCACGTTAGTTCCCATGGGAAAAGAAGTTTGAATATTGCAGCATAAACAACTCTAATCCACCAGCACTGAATTTACATGACACACAAATACCCGCGGACATATCCAAGACACAGGCAGCTCTCTCAGATCAACATTGCACACATGAATTCCAAAATGGCTGCCATGGTAAAACTGGACTTGGGATAGGTCTCTCTTCTTCGCTGTGACCCACTGGAAGCTGAGGTCTGCAACCAATCCCAGTCCTCCAACACTCTTGTTCCCCAGGTGTAGGCCATCACAGAAGGTTCCACACAGGAGC